>NC_080543.1:77571383-78171383 GCF_028640845.1 Ahaetulla prasina | reverse complement strand
ACTCTGGCTAAACTGTTTGTCCAACATGTGTATAGACTACATGGGGTTCCGGAGCAAATAATCTTAGACAGAGGGTTCAGTTCACCTCCCACTTCTGGAAGGAGTTTCTAGGGTTGTTAGGCTCCACCAGGGGTTAAGCTCTGCCCACCATCCTCAGACCAATGGGGCTTGTGAAAGAACTAACTCGGTATTGGAACAATACCTTAGATGTTATATAAATTATCAGCAAGATGATTGGGTGGACCTGCTGCCTTTCACAGAGGTTGCCTATAATAACTCTATTCACAGCAGCACTGGCTTTACCTCGTTCAAGGTAGCCTCTGGCCAAGACTTTGTACCCATCTCAGAGCTGCCTCAAGAGAAACCATAAATACCTTCATCAGCTGATTGGATTGAACAGCTACATAGTACCTGGATGGTAACATGTAAGGCCTTAAATGAAGCACACCGTGCCCATAAAAAACAAGTGGATAAGAAAAGAATCCAGGCTAGGAATTATAAAGTAGGAGATAAAATTTTCCTCTCCACCAACTACCTACAGACTACCCAAAGTCAAAAAAAATTAAACTTAAATATGTGGGTCCTTTCCCTATTGTATGCATAGTGAACCCAGTTACAGTGCACTTGGAATTACCAAAAACCTTACGGAGGATTCATTCTGTGTTTCATGTTAGCCTACTGAAACCCAAGCATGCTTCCTCCCTCCGTCCAGACCAAAAATCTCCTCCGGTCCCCATACTCATCGAAGGAGAACAGCATTTTGAGATTAAAGAAATATTGGACTCTAGGAAACATTGAGGGAAGATACAGTACTTGGTGGTCTGGAAACACTTTCCATTAGCTCAAGCCAAATGGGTGAATAAGCATGATGTGAGAGCTCCGAAACAGCTGCAATTGTTCTATTCCAAATATCCTAATAAACCTTAGTTATGAAAATGTGCAATTTTCCCCCTCCAATTTTGTTTGTATTCAGCCACAGCTTTAATTGCTGTCACCAGATCTTCTCTTATATCTTCATTCTCAGCTTCAACAGTGTCTTTAATTTGCAATATTTTGTCCTCAATTTCTTTAATTTTTTTTATCCCGAGCCAACATTTGAGCCTTGAGAAATTCCTTCAACTCGTCTTGTAATTTAAAAAGTTGGGCTAACGAAGCTCCAGCTTCCTTAAAAACTTTCACAGAAGCCATTTTACTTTTGTTTTATATTCAACCAAAGTCAAATCTTTTATTAAATCAATTACAAATCTTCCCAGTTCCACTTTATTTCTCCATATAAAAATCCAGCAAGTAGCAAAGTTCTAGGCAAAGCAATATTAAAAAACAACTTTTTAACTTTCGCTTTCTTCACTTACAGTTTCCACTTAAAAGGAAGGACAAAAAACGAAAAGAAAAATAATCTTGTTTCTTCTCCTCTTGAATTAAAAAAATAAAATAAAAAATATATATTCAAATCCTTATTCCTTTAACATAATCTCTTAAATTAACATCAACGCCAACAACTAACAGGCATTTCCTTAACTTTCGCTTTCAATCCACAAACGCCATTTTCTTTTCTTCGTCTCTATTTTTTCAAACTAAAACTACTAATTAGGGAGTTTCAATTGATACATACATGCCTGTACTCCTGTTTTCGTTCCACCTGCCTTAAAATCCAATCATTGATCCCTATCGATGGCAGGAGTGGACGCTGCCTTTAGCTCTGCTCATTGGAACAGAGGCGCCTCCGGATCTGGAGCTTGTTCTGGGCTTTTGAAGGAGCTTCACCCTCAAGCCTCCAGAATCATTTCTGGGGCTTTCCGGGGGGCTCAACTTCAGCCCAAATCCTCTCCTTCCCCTCTTCGCCCGAGGGGAAGATTTCAAGCTGCCAGACAGCTGATCTCGGCTTTCTGGACGGCTCTACGAGATCGTGGAGCTGGCGGTCTAAAAAAAGACCGCCATCAGGGCAGCAGAGCCACCGGAAGTCTTATGAAAGGGATTGATCAAGCTAATTTGAACTTAAAAAGTAAAATAGAAGAATTTCAAATCAAGGTGAAGGATATAAAGCAGTTGGATGATAGATTTGAAGAAATTAATCAAGTAAATTTGGATTTTAAAAACAAAATAGAGGAGCTCCAGATCAAGGTGGAAAGAGCAGAGGATGAACGGGTTTTATTGCAATACAGAGCTATGGAATATGCATTAAGAGTAAGAGGTTTGAAAGAACATAAACAAGAGGCTCTAAAGAAGATTTTTGCAGAGGCCTTCGCACAGCTGATGGTACAGAGCCCAGTGGATATTGAAATTCAAATTGAAAAAAAGTATCGTGTTAATTCATGGGTAACAAAGCAGAGGCATTCACCAAGAGATATAGTAATTTATTTTACATCTAGGAAGATTAGGAATGAAATTTTGCAAGTTTCTTATAAAAATTGAATTGAAATATTGGGACAAAAGGTATTGGTATTGAAGGAAATTCCTTTTAAATTGTTAAGAAATAGAAAAGAATACACATTTTTGGTGGATCAGCTTAGAAATCTTCAGATACAGTATAGATGGAATGTACCAGCTGGAATAACAGTAAATTATAAGGCAGTGAAATATTGTCTTAATACAGTTTTTAAAGCAAGAAATTTCTATACTAAAGTATTGAAGGCTGAATGTTTACCATTGTTAGGAAGTAAGAAGGAAGGAGAGGTGGGAATGGTTAAAAAGGGGAGGAAGTAAAGCGAACACAATTTGAAACTGAGACTTTAATGTTGGCAGCAGAATTACAGAAGGTTGTGGGGGAGGATCAAAGCAAGATTATAACTATTAAGAATAGAGAGTAAGAAGTAAATTGTATGTTAAAAGGAGTATAAAATGTTTAGGGAATGAAGAAGAGAAAGGATTTTAGGAATATTAGTTTTAAGTATATTAATTGAATATAAGTTAAATGTTTAATACTTAAATTTTGGGTAATATATAGTGGTGGGAATATAAGTAAGATTTTGAAAATGTTGGATTTCTATGATTCAAATGCTGTGGGGATCAAAGCAAGATTGTAACTATTAAGAGTAGAGAAAGAAGTAAATTGTATGTTAAATGGAGTGTAAATGTATAAAGAATGAAGAAGAAAAATGATGTTACGAATATTATTTTTAAGTATGTTAATTGACTAAGGATAGTTTATTAAATGTTTGGTCATTTAAATGTTAGATATGTAATTGTAGTAATGATATTTGACTGATGGAGCAACATCGAAAGATGAATATTAATTGTGGCATTGATTGGTGAAGATTGGACAGTAAAAACTATGAAATCTGAAGAAATACATAAGTGGAGAAGATGGACTGTAATTTAAAATTGGACTGAAAGAAGAAATCTACAAAGGGAATATAGAATTATTTTTTCTTTCTTTGTTTTTATGGATAAGGGGAGTTAAAGTTTTAGAGAGGGGTGAGAGTCTATGTATGATTAGTTTATTTTAGTTTGTGATTGTTGGTTATAATACCCTGTATTTGCTCTGGGAAGTCCGGGGGGGAGGGGGACGGTTGGGGGAGGAGGGTGGAAGATGGTATATGGATTAATTAAAATGTACAGGTATGCCAGAAGATATGTAACCAAAAAGCAAAAGAATTTGAAATGAAATCGGGGCTGCTCAAATACCACTTCAGACTGAACTGGTGGGAATAAGGGATTGGAAAGGGAGAGGAGGAGACAGAGGGAAAGAAGGAAGTAGGATGGAAAGAAGAGAGAAGGATGGAAGAGGGAAAAATGGAGAGGAAGGGGAAGAAGAGGAGTGGGGAGGGAGGAGAGGAAGTAGAAAAGGGAAGGAGAGGGAGGATGGGTATAGAAGAACGTAGAGAAAGGTAGAGGAAAAGGGAAGGTTAAGTTAAGGAAGGAAGTGGTAAACGAGCAGGCCCGAATAGGTAACAAATGTAAGTTAAAAGGTGATGGATAAATAACTGTACATTAAATATGATGATAGAAAATGAAAATAAAAACTTTTTGGGGAAAAAAAAAGAAAATGTGCAATTTTCACCTACTTGTGTAAATTCTATTTTCCCCTTTAATTCTGTTTTTTTTGTAGGACTAACGTCTCTTCTGCAGGAGGGCCAAATGTCAAACTCTGCTTCTTATTGATTGATTGCTGTGCTTGCTACGGCTGCCATTGTAATGGGAGGAGGGGGAGTTGCCTTGGTTACAGAGGGGGGGAAGTGAGCTGGTAGAGATGTCTTGGAGAAACTTTCTTCAGTGTTTCTCTGCAGCTGGGAGGCATGCTGATAACCACTCAAGGTCAACCATCCAGGCATAGAAGAAGGATGGGGCCATCTGAAGCTGCACCCCCTGGAGGAATGTGGATTGGATAATCCTGACTGGACCCTTGGGGGGAGGGTTTTAGGGACTTTCCTATATGTGATTTTCACGCCTATTGCCACGCACCTTGCTTTTCATTGATTGCATTCAGTTCATACTCAGTAAAAGTACCTTTTTCTATGAAAATGGAGTCAGGGTTTTTCTTTCTTGAGTACTGAAAGGAGGCATATCAGAAGACCAAGAGGAACAGGCAAGTTCCTCAAAAGGTCGGAGGCAGCTCTTTGACCTGGCGGTGGGGGAGGCGGCCATTGAAACGGCCGCTACAAGCTGGGTTTGAGCAGGAGCGGTGATTGAACGGAGTATTGTTACCAGATGAGTGATTGGCCAACTGACAGGTAAGAAGAAAACATTTTTAAAGCTTGAAAGAAGTCCCAACCTGAAATTAGCGGCTAATTGGCACATGGGAATTCAAAGTGAAGGAAAACAAAAAACAAAGAGGAACTTTAAGATCAAAGTCCTAAAAGGAAAACTTTCCATCTGCATTTAAAATTGGACTTGGAAGAAATTAGAAATAATAAAAAGAAAACTGAGGAAAAGCATTCTTTAACAACAAAAGGATTTAATTGAAGAAGAGGAAGTAATTATCTTTGTGGATTAACAATTGACATTTTGTTGCTGGGGGATTTGTGAATTGAAGAGAGACATCTGCTGGTGGAAAGAAAGCATTGCATTACTTAGACCACCGTGGGAAACTACTGGAGAAGTACTTGTTTAAACAGCTGGAGCATGATTTCAAAAAGGAGAGGAAAGAATAAAGACTCACACTGGAATGGTTTTAATGAACACTTGAATTGGACATTATTTGGAAAGAAAAAAGAGACATTATATGGACTTGAATTTGAATTATACATAAGCTAAAATAATAAATTCAAAAATCCTTTCTCTTTAAATTGATAACATGGAGAATTGGGAGCATGAGTATGAGGAACTAAGGGAGATGTTTCAAAAGGTGCGAGAAGCGTTTAAGGGAAGTATCTCTCAAAACAGAAGAGAAGAAAATGGGAAAAGATTGAGGAGGAAAATTAAAAGAGTAAAAATTAGAGAAAGGAGGCAGAAAGGAGGGAAGAGAAGAGAAGGTTAGATAGGGAGGAAGAAAGGAGGAGGGGGAGAAAGGAAGGGGAAGTAGAGAAGGAGTAGGAGAAGAGAGAAGAAAGTAGGTGTCAGACTGTCTCTGATTATATTTAGGAAAGAAAACACCTTGACTTCATTTGAAAATAAAGAAAAGTACTTTTACTAAATACATCTGGATTACAGCCGTGGATAGTTGAATCTGAGACAAAATATGGCTAACATCCCATATCCCCTCGTTAGTCCCTCCTCCTCACAAGAGGTCAGGCAGGGCTGGGCCAATGCCAGCTCCTTCTCACCCCCCGTGGTAATCTTTTTCCAA
The DNA here is from genome assembly GCF_028640845.1 of Ahaetulla prasina. Lineage (NCBI taxonomy): Eukaryota > Metazoa > Chordata > Lepidosauria > Squamata > Colubridae > Ahaetulla > Ahaetulla prasina. Next base: position 78,165,658 of record NC_080543.1, on the reverse strand, counting down.
AGGTCTCCGGCTGCTTGGCATGTCAGGAATGCAGGTTTCGTTGAAAAGCCCGCGCATGTGGCCTTCATGCTGATTTCAAACCTTTCCTCCCCCCTTTCTTCTTTTTTATGTCAGATGACACTCTTAAAAGGCCTTCTCTTATCTTGAATAGAATAGTAATACACCTTAAGTCCATGAGCTATTCTACATTAAACATAATGACATTTCAATTTAACTACTAAATATAAAATGCACAATTAGAAGTGAAGATTGGAATGGAGGCTGACATTCGGCCCTCCTGCAACAAGGACATTAGTCCTAAAAAAGAAAAGAGAAAAGTTAGGGTTTGTCACAAAAAGAGCCAACTTTCTTTTCCCGGGACATCACCGGTGCAGCTACTCGAGGCCTAGCCTGTTGAATGAACCCCCGCTCTAAATTTTTGTCTATGAATTTGCGTAACTCCCCCACTTCTTTCTGGGTTGTGGGATAAGCTTTTGGTTTTGGGAGCTTTATCCCTGGGAGTATGCCTATTGCACAGTCAGTTGGCCTATGGCGGGGGGGTGTGTGTAGTAAATCCGATGACTTTTCACTAAAGACTTCTCGTAAGTCCCAGTATTCTTTGGGAATCCTCTCCTTCCCTTCTATCCGTTCCGTCATTGTCCCCATCACTTCATGGGGCATGGCAGGCTCCTCCCTGTAGTCCCTTTTTTCCACTTTTGGCGTTCTAGAGCGGAAGCAGAAGACCCCTATCTTTTGGTTAATATGTGGGTTCCACTTCCGGACCCATGACAGGCCTAGCAGCAGAGGCCGGTCCATTCCCGGGGCTACAATAAAGTTTAAGATCTCTCGATGGTCTCCCATCATCATCTCTATTGGTTCCGTTACAAAATGGGCGGGGCCTCCCCCTGCCACAGAGCCATCCAACTGGCAAAAAGCTATAGGTTTACTCAAAGTTCTTAGTTTTAGTTTCATTTTCTCTACCTCAGGGCTGATGATGCACCTGGTACACCCAGAGTCTAGGAGAGCTAGCATTTCCTCTTTATTTTCCAAGGAAGGGACATGCAGTTTGACCGGGATTGTCAAAGGGCCTCGTTTCCAACTCACCAGAAGGTCTTCATTGGAATTGGAAGTGGTTTCGGTGTCATTGGACACGGTCGGAGTCCCACACTCCTCCTTCGCCGGCTCTCGTGCCTTGGTAGTTGGTTTCATCAGTCCCTTTCCACCACTAGGGGTTGTCTTTGGCACCAGCTTCACCCGGCAGTCAGCCACTCGGTGGCCTTCCTTTCCATATCTGAAGCATGCAGTGGATTGTTGCCTCCCACTTTCCGAAGTAGGGGAGTCGTTTGAAGGGCCTCTAGGGAAATAGCAGGGTTTTGCCTCCCAGTGCACTCTGCTCGACTACGATCCTTTGCCAGCTCGATTTCCATCTCTGCTGCCAGGGTATACCAGCCGTACAGTGTGGTTGGAGAGGCCCGTGCCTGGCACAGTGCATACAGGTCCCTATTCAGGCCATCTTTGTAAATGTCCACAAGGGTCACCTCCGACCATTCTTTCATCAGGGGAACCAGATCACTAAACTCCTGGTTGTAGTCACCCACTGGTCTCCTCCCTTGTCTGATGGTTTTCATCCAGCCTTTGACCTTCTGCTCTGCCAGGGGGTCCTCAAACCTCCTCCTCAGTGCGGTCATGAAGTGATCGTAGTTTTCCAGTAAGGGGAAGTGTCCGTTGTATAGTGACACAAACCAAGCAGCTGCTCTTCCTGTTAGGTTTTGGGTCACAGCTCTAACCTGTGCTGCCTCCGACCAATACTCTTCCCCCCAGTCCATCATATGGTTATTCACTAACGCCAGGAACAACCCTAACTACTTGGCATCTCCATTGAATTTTCCAGACGGGGGGATTTTAGGCTTTTTTCTTCCTCTGCGCAGCCTCACTCGGCCAGCAGGTGGCGTCTCGGCTGCCTCTGGGGACTCGGCTGCTTCTGGGGAAGGGGTTTCTGGCTCTGGTTCCTCCAAAACCTCTTCGCATTGAGACAATCCCCCCACTGATCCCCTGGCAGTTCCTTCATCTTCATCCCCCTCCCCCCTGGAGGACTGAATAGGGGATTCATACCTTCGGCGAGCTGCTTGCCTCTCTCTCACATCCTGATAAAGATGCAATGCCTCATCCAACTGGAGCTTATCTCTAATTTCCTGCTCCCATTGCCAATCTGAAATCCTTTCTTTTGTCTTTCTCCTTGTAGTCACTCCAGAAGGAAGCTCTTTGGGGTCTGGCAGACTGCCCACCCCTAACAACCATTTGGCCTTGTCCCATTTGTCTTCTGACTGCAAAAGTTCCATCCACCGAACTCTGGTCCCCTCCAGTCTGGCTTGAAGCGTAGCAGTAGACATACATTCTGGCAACTCTGCAATTTCAGGGGTTGGCTGGCTTCCCATCAAAGTTTCCTTTTTGACCCCCTTGGTATTTAGTTTTAAATCCTGGTTGGTCAACATGGTGGTGAGATTCAACTAAATGTCAGACTGTCTCTGATAATATTTATGGAAGAAAACACCTTGACTTCATTTGAAAATAAAGAAAAATACTTTTACTAAATACATCTGGATTACAGCCATGGATAGTTGAATCTGAGACAAAATATGGCTAACATCCCATATCCCCTCGTTAGTCCCTCCTCCTCACAAGAGGTCAGGCAGGGCTGGGCCAATGCCAGCTCCTTCTCGCCCCCCGTGGTAATCTTCTTCCAAAGGTCTCTGGCTGCTTGGCATGTCAGGAATGCAGGTTTCATTGAAAAGCCCGCGCATGTGGCCTTCATGCTGATTTCAAACCTTTCCTCCCCCCTTTCTTCTTTTTTATGTCAGATGACACTCTTAAAAGGCCCTCTTCTCTCATCCTGAATAGGATAGTAATACACCTTAAGTCCATGAGCTATTCTACATTAAACATAATGACATTTCAATTTAACTACTAAATATAAAATGCACAATTAGAAGTGAAGATTGGAGTGGAGGCTGACAAGGATAAAAGAAGGGAGGGAGAGGAAAGAGTAAGAGAAGAAAGATTTCTGTAAAACAAAAAAGATGAAATGGAAGAAAGGCAACCCCGAACATGTTTGAACATATCAGGATAAAAACTGAATTATCTAAAAAATAATAAAAGAGAATATATATCAGTAAAAATGAAGAAATTAGAACTTGGGGGCAAAAGAAGATGTGGTTTATATAAATGCATAGAAATATTAAGATATGATTAAAAATATGGAAAAAGAACACTTTGGCAGAAATTGTAACTAAGTAAAATGTATTTGGATATGTTAAGTTGTATAAGATATGATATGGCCGACTTCTGGTGGCGCCTCTTTCTTCGCTGGATGCCTGTAAAGGCGCCCCATGCTGAGGTATCGTAAAAGCTGGAGAAAACAGCTAAAATCAGCTGCTCACCGGCTTGAAGTACCCTCCCTGGGAGAAAGGGAAGGGAAAGAGCAGTGTAAAAACGGTAGAACTCCCCAGAGACTTTGCTTTGTGAAAGTGAAGCCCCAGAGGGTCGAGTCCCGCATAACTCCTCTGAGCTCCGAATCCAGCACACTCCTGCAGTAGCAGGAAAAGAAGAAAGTGTCCATCTCTGCTCAAGTGATTTTTCTTTGGATTTCTGGATGCAGACGGAACAAATACAAGTGATCGATCATTGGGATTGCAAGTAATGAACCTGACTTCTACCCTTTAAGAAAAGAAACTTTCTATCGTTTCGATTAAGATTGCTGAAAATGGCATCTGAGAGGAAATGAAAGTTGGAAGTTGTTTGTGTAATCAAGTGGAGAGTGTATTTGTGGACTGTTAAAGTGGTAGCTCTCCTATATTGAAAGAAAGATAGACGATAGAAAATGTTTTTTTTAAATTTACATCCTTGATTCTGACTTTATAACTGAACTTTAATTTGGAATTTGAAATGGCTTCTAAACCACCTAAACCCACAACAAGAAGGGGATCTGAAGTACGTATGGAAGATACGTTTAAAGAACAGACAAAAATATTTGAAGAAAGGTTTAAAGAAGTTATGAATCATATTGAACTGACTAGAGAGGAAATGAAAGATAATACTAAAAAAATAAGAGATGATATTTTGATGGCTTTTCAAGGTTTGGAAAAGAATTTGGAGGTTTTGGAAGAGAAAGTGGAAGAAACTAATCAATCTAATCAACATTTGGAAAATAAAATGGAACAATTGCAAATAAAAGTGGACAAAAATGAAGATCAGGTCGTGGTGTTACAATACAGGGCGATGGAAGGGGCTTTGAGAATCAGAGGACTGCAGGAAGTAAAAGATGAGGACCTTAAGAAAATTTTATCAAAGGCTTTGGCTGAAAGGTTAAGACTTGATCCACAAGAGGTTGCTTTTCAAATTGACAAAGTATATAGGATTAACTCATGGATTGCTAGACAAAAGAAATTGCCAAGAGACATTGTGCTTTATTTCTTGACAAGAACAATGAGAAATCAAATTCTGCAAGCCACGTATCAGAAAAAGTTGCAAATAGCAGAACAAGAGGTGATGGTTCTGAAAGAGATTCCCCCTAAGATGTTAAAAGACAGGAAAGAGTTTATATTTTTTTACACAAGAGCTTAAGAATCGTCAGATTCAATTTAGATGGGAGGTTCCAGCTGGTCTCATAGTGTTTTTTCAGGGAAGGAGATATCATATTGAAACTGTGTTGAAAGCGAAAGATTTCCTTTTTAATGTGCTGAAAGTTGATCCCGAAGCAACAGATAAAAGCCCACAAGAGAGGCAAATGAGTATGGAAGCTGACGTGGCCCCTTTGATGTTATTATCCCAAGAACAGCCACAAGAACAAAGGATGACAAGGGCGGCTACAAAGTGTAAAGAAAAGAAGGATCAACTTCAAAGTAAAAGTCAAGATTCTACTACAGAAGCAGAAGCAGTGGGAGGAGTGAGGTTGAAGACAAAGAGGAGTGAGGATCTTCAGCTGATTGCTCAAAAGCTTCGCAAGGCCACAGATGGCAAATAAATTCTTGACTTGGAATGTTAATGGTTTGAATTCAGCGCAGAAAAGAAGAAAAATATTTCATTATTTGAGACAATTTAAAAATGATGTGATTTGTTTACAAGAGACACATATTAAACTATCAGATCAAAAATACCTAATAAACTCAAAATTAGGTAAACACTTTGTTGCTTCAGCTTTGGATAAGAAAAATGGTATAGTGGTATATTTGAGAAAAGATAGACCAGCTAAATTAATTGAAGCAGATATCCAAGGGAGATATATCGCTATTGAACTTGTGTTAGAAGGAAAAAAGACACTCTTGATTGGTATATATGCACCTAATCAGCAACAAGAAAATTCTATAGGATGTTGCATGATAAACTGACTCTTTGGGATTATAAATCGTTTATTATACTAGGGGATTGGAATGGTGTAATAGATACCCAAAAGGATAAGAGAATTCTCTCTAAGAAAATTCCTACAAAATGCAAAGCTGCCCAAATCTTTTTTTGAGATGATGGAAGATTTTGAGTTGAGAGAGGTATGGAGAATGCGGAATCTTGAAGATAGAGATTTTACTTTTTTTTTCTGATAGGCATCAATCTTTTTCATGTATTGACTTTATATTAATCACTAATGATTTGCTTCTTAGGGTGAAGAAAACGAAGATATTTCCAAGGTGTTTATCTGACCATAGTCCAGTATGGTTGGAATTGCAACAAGAAAAAGGTGGTAGAAAATCCTGGAGAATAAATGAAAATTTGTTTAGATATGAAGATAATGTAAATCAATGTAAAAAACAAATGAAAGAATTTTTTGATGATAATTTGAATAGGGGAACATCAATAGAAATGGTTTGGGACGCGAGCAAGGCCTTTATGAGAGGAGTCTTAATATATATTAATAATAAACAGAGAAGTAAACAACAAAAACAGCGTAGGTATTTAGAAGAGGAAATCCAAAAGAAACAACAATTATTAATACATAATCCACATGATCAAAAACTAAAAGATGCAATAAAGATACTACAGAGTCAATTTAATATGATAAAGGCAGACCAGGTGGCAACAAACATACAGTATGCTAAACATAATACTTTTTGTAATGCAAATAGACCTGGTAGGTGGTTAGCATATATCTTTTATTTATTTATTTTTATTTATTTATTTATTTATTTTGTCACAACAGTATATATAAGCATAAGCATGAAAGTAACTATATAATATATAAGCATATAGACCTACATATATATATATATATATATATATATATATATATATATATATATATATATATATATATATATATATATATATATCTTTGGTTGTTGGGTTTTCTCCGTGTAAAATTGGAAGTGTCTTGGCGGCGTTTGACGAAGTCTCATTCGTCATCTTCAGGCTTCTGGGAAGCACGAAGCTGAAGCCTGAAGATGACGAATGAGACTTCGTCGAAACGTCGCCAAGACACTTCCAATTTTACACGGGAGAAAACCCGAACAACCAAAGACCTATATACAAACACCCGTGAAAACCTCAGAAAACAAATATATATATATATATATATATATATATCTTAAGGAAAAAACAAAAAGCACGTATTATAGAAAAATAGAATATAAAGGTAAAGAGAGATATCAACAGGATAAAATTAAAAAAGCTTTTTTAGAATATTATGCAAATTTATATGCTAAAGATACAATCTTGAACATGGATATTGATAAATATTTGAAAGAGTACAAGGCTAAAGGTTTAACCTTAGAACAAAGGGAAGAATTGAATCGGCCTATAACTACTGAAGAAATTATTTTGACAATAAAACAATTAAAAATGGGGAAAAACCCTGGTACGGATAGACTTACAGCAATTTATTATAAAAATTTACAGAATGAGATAGAAGGTCCACTTAAGGAATTATTTAATCAGATACAATTAGAAGGGGGAATACCCCCATCATGGAGAACTACTTTTATTTCATTGATACCAAAAGAAGAACAGGATTGCTCAAAACCTGGGAATTATAGGCCAATTTCACTTTTGAATAATGATTATAAGATTTTTGCTAAAATAATAGCGAATAGATTAATGTTAGTTCTGTAACAAAGAATTTATACTGATCAATCTGGATTTATAAATTTATAAAAGGGAGGCAGATGAGGAATAATGTTAGACAGATTGTAAGTTTATTGGAATATTTAGAAAAAAACAATCAGATTTCTGCAGCATTTATTTTTTTGGATGCAGAGAAAGCCTTTGATCGCCTGCATTGGGAATTTTTATTTAAATTAATAGATAAAATGCAATTTGGAGATTGTTTTATGAGAATAATTAGAACGATTTATGGAGAGCAAACAGCCCAGATAATAGTTAATGGTAGTTTAACAGAAGTTTTTAAGATTGCGAAAGGAACAATACAGGGATGCCCCCTATCACCATTATTGATTATTTTAACTCTGGAGCCGTTACTGGATAAAATAAGAGAGGTAAAGGAGATAGAGGGAATTAAAATTAGACAACATGAGTATAAAGTGAGAGCATTTGCTGATGATTTGGTGATTATTTTGTCAAATCCTATAAATTCAAGTGTATGTTTGTTGGAAATAATTGATCAATATGGAAAAGAAAGCCTGTAGATCAGTTTTGTTCTTGGGTTTAGGAGCTTCCTACATTACTTGAACCTTTGCCTTTGTAGGCTGTAACTTGGAAGCATCAATAAGGTAGCCTAGAAATTCTACTTGGATGGTGATTTGGCATTTGTTCTTTTTTTACTTTAAGGCCCACCTCCTGGAATCTAGTGAGTACTGCTCACAGGCGGTTGAGGAGTTGTGTGTCATTGACTGCAGATATTAAAACATCATCAAAATAAGGGATGGCTCCTGGGACGGCACCTGGGACAGGCACTCCATTAGGCTGTGGAACAATCCTGGTGCCACGCTTACTCCAAATTGTAATCTGCGACACTTAAAGGCTGCGACACTTAAAAAAATCCTTCACCGAGGGAGTGTACAGATGTTGCACCACTGGCACTGGGTATACTGGGTTTTGTTGCAATGCCTTGTTTAAAATGCATTTGTAGTCTGCGCAAATGCGGACTGAGCCATCTGGCTTTACAGGAGTCATGACTGAAGTCTCCCATTTTGCATGGTCAACTGGTTCCAAAATATTTTGGGCTATTAGTTTGTCCTCTTCTAAATGAATGTAATGTGAATGGCACCCTGCATGGCTTCATTTGTATCAGGGCAATCTGGATGTCAAGGTTGAAGGAGATGGGTGTGCCCTTATACTTGTTCAGATCTCCTTCAAAGACATTGTTCTGTTTCCCTCCCCCCAATACTCCCAGCAAAGATTCAGTCAGAGACCTCCTTTTCTCCTTTTATTTACAAAATAAATGTCCTGGCCACATCTACCCACGGGCCTGCCAAGTTTCTGGAGATAACGAGGAAATTATAGATAAGGCCAGAATTACTCACGAATATATTCTTCCCTCCATTGATACCGTTTGCCCGCGCAAATTCATTGCTTTGTCCAAGACAAAAAACCAGGAAGTTCCGCCTCCTATTTATAGTCTCTGCAGATGTCACTGCATGACAATTATTACTTGGCCTTATCCCAACGCTGCTTCTGCTGCGCGCGCCGGTCACGTCTGCGCAGTCTTGCATCACTCCAAAACTGTTCTTGGGGCGTTGCCAAATCAGAAGAAGGCTCCAGGGAATCAGTCCTTGCCGGCCCCTCCTCCTCCCTTTGAGTGGGTGCCAGGGAGGGAGAGGGCTCAAGAGAAGCAGGGCTTGCCAGGTCTTCTCCCTCACTTTCTGAATCATCCGAGTCCAGGAGTCCAGGTCCAGGAACCTTGGTCACAACAGACATCAGCAAATTCCTGGACCAGGATCTCAATATCAGAGTTACTGATGGAGTTGATGCCAGTAATTCCCAGGCCCAGAGGGGAAAACCAGTCCAGTCCCAAAAGACTTGGTAGGGAGCCAATTAGGCACAATTAGCCGCAGAGGGCCCACCAAGTTCTTGAATGAGATTCCACTTCCAATGACAGGAATGCTGTTTTCTTGGTAGTCTCGGAGGTGAAGGTGGTGATACTTCAGCTGCTTTTTAGAGAGTCTCGGCACTAGTTTTTTAATCGTGCTCCAGGAAACTATGGTCATGGATGACCCAGTATCCATCTCCATGCGACAAGGGGACCCCTCGATCGTGATGGTGACAAGGATTTTTTTTGAGTAGGTGAGGCTGGCTTGCCCAATGATTGTCTCATCATTGGTGCCTTTGGAGGTGGTGAAACATTCTTCTCCATGATTTTGTTGTCTATATTGTGCTCTCCTGGGGCTTGTTTGGCTTGTAGACTGGCTGATGTGACATACTCTAGCTAAATGTCCCTTTGTGTCACACCTTTATTTTATTTATTTTATTTATTTATTTTGTCACAACAGTATATATAAGCATAAGCATGAAAGTAACTATATAATAATATATAAGCCAGGGGTGAAATCTAAAAATTTTCCCTACCGGTTCTGTGGGCGTGGCTTAATTGGTGAGCATGGCTTGGTGGTCAGATGACTGGGTGGGCATGGCCAATAACAATAAATAATAATAATAAACAAAGTATAAAAAAACAAGAGGTATCAAAAACCAACTTTTACACACACACAACACAACACAACTGACTCACACACAATGTAAAAGCAGCTGCACTTCACACTTCACACAGCCACAAAAAGCTCAAAAACCAACTTTCACACTTTACACACACAACACAACACAACTGACACACACAATGTAAAAGCAGCTGCACTTCACACTTCACACAGCCACAAAACCAACTTTCACACTTTATACACACACAACACACACACACACATACACAAAATACCACATACAGCTTTCTGAGATTTTGTGTGTTTGTGTAGTTAGAGTGAAATACTACAGAAACACACCAAATCTCAGAAAGCTGCACAAATATTTTATTTCATTATTTTATTTTATTTTATTTTTTGGTGGACTTCAATTCCCAGAGTTCCTCAGCCAGACAGCATTAATCCCTCAGTGGTGAAATAGATTAGCTAAGTTTAGATTAGTTCAGTCTAGCACTAAAAGTGAAACTTTCTGGCTGTGAGAAAAGCCGTGAGGTCGATCAGTAATTAGGTAACTGTCTTAGACTCTTTTAAAAGGAGTTTTTCTACATGTTTTCTACAGAAAACATGTTTTTTAAGGTTCTGCTGATGAGGAACTCAGGTGAGATCCCCAGAGTAGCTTTTAATTTTAATTTTAATTTTTAAGTTTAAAGGCTGCCGATCTCAGCTGAGGGGCAGGATCCTCAAAGACATTTTTTTACTTTTAAAGGCAGGTTTTGGCTGAAGCAAAACCGGCTTTTAAAAGTTAAAAAAAAAAACCTCTGCAGATGGTGCGGCTCAGCAGAGGCCCGGGATTTTTGCTACCAGTCCTCTGAACCGGCAGCCGCCATCGCTACTGGATTGTGCGATCCCATCCGATCTGGGAGCATTTCACCCCTGATACAAGCATATATATAAGTATGTAATAACTATATTAATTGGATATAATGAAAGGAAATAATAGGACAGGAACGGTAGGCACATTTGGCACTTATGCACGCCCCTTATAGTCCTCTTAGGAATGGGGTGAGGTCAATAGTAGACATTTTTTAGTTAAAGCTTTTAGGATTTTGAGAAGAGACCACAGAGTCAGGTTGTGTGTTCCAAGCATTAACAACTCTGTTACAGAAGTCATATTTTCTGCAATCAAGATTGAAGCGCTTAACATTAAGTTTAAATCTATTGTTTACTCTTGTATTGTGATTGAAGCTGAAGTAGTCTTCAACAGGAAGGACATTGCAATAGATGATTCTATGAGTTAAACACAGGTCCTGTCAAAGGCGCGGAGTTCTAAGTTTTCTAAACCTAAGATTTCAAATCTGGTGGCATAAGGTATTTTGTTATATTCAGAGGAGTGGAGAACTCTTCTTGTAAAATATTTCTGGACACGCTCAATTGTATTGATGTCAGAAATGTGGTATGGGTTCCAGACAGGCGAGCTGTATTCAAGAATTGGTCTAGCAAATGTTTTATAAGCTCTGGTTAGTAGTGTAGTGTTTCTGGAGAAGAAGCTACGTAAGATTAGGTTTACAACTCTTAAAGCCTTTTTTGCGATGTAGTTGTAGTGGGCTTTGGCATTTAGATCATTGGATATGAAAACTCCAAGGTCTTTGACAGGGTGGGGGTCATCTGTAAGGTAATGTCCATCAAGTTTGTATTTAGTATTTAGATTCTTTTTTCCAATGTGTAAGACAGAGCATTTGCTGGTTGAGATTTGGAGTTGCCAAGTTTTTGACCATTCTGACACAAAGTCAAGGTCTTTTTGAAGGGTAGCTGTATTGTTGGCAGTGTTAAATAGTTTGACATCATCAGCGAAAAGAACACAATTACTTTTAATATGGTCACAGAGATCATTAATGTATAATATGAAGAGTGCTGGTCCAAGAACACTGCCTTGGGGAACGCCGCTGTTGACAGGAACAGGATTTGATAGGGCACTGCCTATTTTGACCACTTGTTGTCTATTTGACAGGAATGCTGATATCCAATTGTGGAGGGGTCCGGAGATTTTAGTTTTAGGAGAAGTTTGTCATGTACCACTGAGTCAAAAGCTTTACAGAAGTCTATGTAAATTGTATCTATTGTTTTGCCTTGATCAAGATTTGTAGTCCATATGTTTTTGCAGTGAAGAAGTTGTCAGTGAATTTTAGAGGCAGAAAGTATGTTCTTAATTCAGTTATGAAAGCGAGACATTTTTATATTAATGTTTTAAAGAGTGGGAATCCTTTATTGTTAGATGCTAAGTTAATTGGTTTGGAAATGATGGAAAATAGAATGGGAGAGAGGAGGAATGTTTAAGATGTGAATATGATGATTATGGTTAATTTTTGGAATTGATTTGTTTAGGATATAAATTATAGGATTTTTGTTATTTGCTATTTGTATGGTATAAATCTATGGGATGATATTATTTAATTGTGAAGGATGGAAAGTGAAATTTATGAATTTAGATAATGTGGATGTAATGATTTTAACTGTTTACTGTTATATTGTGGATGTAGTTTAAATGATTATTTGTTTTAATTGACACGTTTATAGATAATAAAAGTTATGAAGTTAAGCTGGAAATATTATATTTGAGAGATTTTATTCGAAATGATATTTGATTGATGGAGTAGTATTGGAAGATTGGATATTAAATGTTATGACAATTGAAGAAATATATAAGTGATGAAAATTTGAATTTGAGAAGCTGGATTGTAATTTAAGAAATGGATTTATGAAATTTGAAGGAATATACAAGTGGGTGAAAAAAATTTGAATTTTAGAAGATGGACTAATTTTTAAAATGGACTGTAAGAAGAACGGACATTAAATGTTATGGCAATTGAAGAAATATATAAGTGATGAAAATTTGAGTTCGAGAAGATGGACTGTAATTTGAGAAATAGACTTATGAAATTTGAAGGAATATACAAGTGGAAAAAAAATTGAATTTGAGAAGATGGATTAATTTTAAAAATGGACTGTAAGAAGAATATGTGAAGTTGGTATTGCTTCTTTTCTTTTTTTTCTTTTTATTATTCTTTCCTATCTCTTTATTTTTATTGTGAGGGGATCTAAAGTTTTAAATTTTTAAAGGTGGGAGGTTATGTATATTTTGTATACTTTAGCTTGTGATTGTTGGTCATAATACCCGGTATTTGCTCTGGGAAGTCTGGGGGGGGAAGGGGGAGGAGGGGGGGAAAGGGGGGAAATGATACATGGATTGATTATTAATGTACAGTAATTTTTGAAGATATGAAATTAAAATTTAAAATGATATTGGGGATGCTCGACTGCCATTTCAGAAAGAAAAGGAGAAAGGAGTAGAAGGAGGGAAGAAAGTAGGTAGGAAAGAGTAGAGAAGGAGGAGGGGAATAAGAAGGTTAGATAGGGTGGAAGAAGGGAGGAGTGGAGAAGGAGGAGAGGAAGTAGTAAAGTGAAGGATGTGAAAGTAGTAGAGGGTAGAGAGGGAGGTTGTGAAGAAAGGAAGTGGCAATCGGGCAGGCCTGAATGAGTAATAAATAAAAATTAATGATTAATGATGGATAATAGTTTGTACATAAATATGATGTTGAAAAATGGAAATAAAAATTATTTATAAAAAAAAGAAGAAGTTGTAAGTTACATGATAATTTTTTTTTTGAAACCAAATTGTTTATTAGAAAGTAGATTGTTTTTTTCTAGGTGGAGGATAATGGATTGGTCAATGATAGATTCCATTACTTTGCAGGTGACACAGCATAGAGAGATTGGTCTGTAATTTTCAACTGGGGTCTCCTTTTTTGAAGACAGGGATGACTGTGGCTAGTGACCAAAGTTTGGGAAGGGAACTGGTCGTGAAGGCTTTTTCAAAGATTATGCTTAGGGGTTCTGCTATATTAGTGGAAACCTTTTTTAAGAAGTATGCACATAGTCCATCAGGTCCTAGAGGTAGGGATGGTTTCAGTTTGTGAAGAGCTTTTTCAACATTTTCTTCAGTGAAATCTATATGTGTTGGGTCATTGTTGGTGCGGTTGGGGAATGTTGGGTATGAGCCATTACTGTTAACAAAGACTGAGCCAAAGAATGTGTTAAAGAGGTTTACTTTAACTGTTTCATCATTATTTTCTTTGCCATTAGATTCTTTTAGTGGTGGGATAGATCTCGAGTCATTAAGTTTGTTGTTCACAAAATTATAAAAAGCACGATTGGAATTTGTGCGCAGAAGGTCTTCTTCTTGCTTGGTGTGGTAATTGGTGCATTCAATTTTTATTTGGTTGCATATATCTCTGTATCAGTTTTTGAAGTTTGCTACATGTCCCTTTTTGTTTTTTCTCAAAAGGGAGGGTTTTTTTGGATTGAAGCTTTTTTATTGATATGGGTAATTTGTTTTTCTTGATTTTTGTTGTGGTTTGTGGTACGTAGAGTTTAATGACTCTATTGATTTCAAGTAGGAATACTCTGTAGTGGTCTTCAGCAGTTATACAGGTTGCGAACAGATTTTGCCAGTCAAGAAATGAGAGGTAGGTGTTTATAAGGTCATAGTTGTTTTTTTGAAATTGTAGTTTGGAATACTATTATTATGACAATTTTTGTAAGGGCGTATATTGAGACAAAAGTCTATCATGCTGTGGTCACTGTTGGAAAAGGGTTCTTTTATTTGTAGTCCATAAATTGAGTTTGTGTTGTTGCAGAAGATGAGGTCAAGGCAGTTGTTGATTCTTGAATTGTTAGTTACTAGTTGTTCAAGACCTAAATTTGTGACAGCATTGTATAGGGTAGTATGGATGGGTTCAGTTGTACATTCGTTTGTTATCCAGTTAATATGAGGTCACCCAGGAAGATGAGAGGATATGGGCAAGAGGTAGCCCAAGTTAGTAGTGAGGTTAACATGTTCGCATGTGCGATGTCGTAGTCAGGGGCTCTGTAGCATAGTAGGAATCGAAGTGTGGTGTTAAGGGACAGGTCACATACAATAGTTTCAGGGATAGCAAGTTTAGATGCAACTTGAACATTTTTTAGATTCAGTGACTTTTTATGAAAGATAGCTTCTCCACCTCCTCTGCGGATTTCATGATCTGATCTAAAAACATGGTACTCTTTGTCTGAAATAATGGAGTCAGGGATGGATGAGTTCAGCCATGTTTTGCATACAAATATAATATCAAATGTACCATTGTTTAACATGAGTATAAATTCAGGCAATTTGTTTACAATGCTTCTTGCGTTTATCAATTTGCATTTAAGATCTGCAGCATTAGGTGAAGAGGAGGGGCGTGCGTACCTAGTTATTGATGTGTTGTAATATTAAGCCATATGAACTCCTTTATGAAATTGCTTATGAAATTACTTATGTGCAAATATAAGCATGAGCAATTTTTGAGAAATTGCTTATGTGCAAAAAAGATCAGCATAAGTAAGTCTGGCTAATTTTTATCATGTAAGCAGAAATCTGTTTGATGCCAAGGTTGCAAAGATGTTTGCCTGTAAATGTATCAACACCTTTGTGATAGCCACAGAACATTCCTTCTCTGATAAGGCTCACTTCACAGAGCTTCAAAGAAGTTGCTCCTACACACAATTATATGACATTTATTAGTATGTAGGGTTGGGATGATACAAGATGAATTTATGTTTGTTACTGTGATTTTGCTACACAAGTTTCTTGATGTTTTAGAATGTGCCTTTGTTGCTATGTGATTTATGCATGCAAGCCTGCCTTTGATGTAGATGCCTTCTGATAAGAATCCTAATAAAAGGAGAGGCTAGAATTTTGTTCGATGCTCTCTCATCTTGAGAAAAACTACATGTTTGTCTCATTTCCCTCGTGAGAAGCCCACCAAATGCTTGATGCTTCGACAAATGGTGACCCCGACGTGATTCTGCCAAAAGGAATACGTCCCCTCCCTTTTTCCTTCAACGTGGTTCTGTCAAGAATGCGTTCCTCGGCGTGATTCTGCAAGAATACGTCCCTCAATGTGATTTTATTTATTTATTTATTTATTTATTTATTTATTTATTTATCATATTTATATACCGCCCTATCTCCCTAGGGACTCAGGGCGGTTCACAGGCAAATAAAAATACATATAGATACAGAATAAAATAACAATTAAAAAGCTTATTCTACATAGCCCAATTATTTTAAAAACCATATAAATAATAAAACCCATTAAACCAATATAAAACCAATATAAAATTTAAAATCTACTCCAGTCCTGCACAAGTAAGTAGATGTGTTTTAAGCTCGCGGCGGAAGGTTCGGAGGTCCGGAAGTTGACGAAGTCCTGGGGGGAGTTTGTTCCAGAGGGTGGGAGCCTCCACAGAGAAGGCCCTTCCCCTGGGTGTCGCCAGACAGCACTGCCTAGCTGATGGCACCCTGAGGAGTCCATCTCTGTGAGAGCGCACGGGTCGGTGAGAGGTATTTGGTCGCAGCAGGCGGTCCCGTAAGTAACCCGGCCCTATGCCATGGAGCGCTTTAAAGGTGGTTACCAGAACCTTGAAGCGCACCCGGAAGGCCACAGGCAGCCAGTGCAGTCTGCGCAGGAGAGGTGTCACATGGGAGCCACGAGGGGCTCCCTCTATCACCCGCGCAGCCGTATTCTGAACTAACTGAAGCCTCCGGATGCCCCTCAAGGGGAGCCCCATGTAGGGAGCATTGCAGCAATCCAGACGAGACGTCACGAGGGCGTGAGTGACTGTGCATAGGGCATCCCGGTCTAGAAAGGGGTGCAACTGGCGAACCAGGCGAACCTGGTAAAAAGCTCTCCTGGAGACGGCCGTCAAATGATCTTCAAAAGACAGCCGTTCATCCAGGAGGACGCCCAAGTTGCGCACCCTCTCCATCGGGGCCAATGACTCGCCCCCAACAGTCAGCCATGGACTCAGCTGACTGTACCGGGATGCCGGCATCCACAGCCACTCTGTCTTGGAGGGATTGAGCTTGAGCCTGTTTCTCCCCATCCAGACCCGTACGGCTTCCAAACACCGGGACAGCACTTCGATAGCTTCATTGGGGTGGCCCGGTGTGGAAAAGTACAGCTGGGTGTCATCAGCGTACAGCTGGTACCTCACACTGAAGCCACTGATGATCTCACCCAACGGCTTCATATAGATGTTGAACAGAAGGGGCGAGAGAATCGACCCCTGAGGCACCCCACAAGTGAGGCTCCTCGGGGCCGACCTCTGCCCCCCTGTCAACACAGTCTGCGACCGATCGGAGAGATAGGAGGAGAACCACCGATAAACGGTGCCTCCCACTCCCAATCCCTCCAACCGGCGCAGCAGGATACCATGGTCGATGGTATCAAAAGCCGACGAGAGGTCTAATAGGACCAGGGCAGAGGAACAACCCCTATCCCTGGCCCTCCAGAGATCATCCACCAACGCGACCAAAGCCGTCTCAGTGCTGTAACCGGGCCGGAAACCGGACTGGAACGGGTCTAGGTAGACAGCTTCATCCAGGTGAAGGGGAAACTGATGTGCCACCATACTCTCTACAACCTTCGCCGCAAAGCGAAGGTTGGAGACCGGACGGTAATTACCTAAAATAGCCGGGTCCAGATCAAGACGATACGTTCCCCGGCGTGATCTGCTACGGCGATACGTCTCTTGGACCTCCTGTGCTCATCACCAGGTTGTGGCCCGCGCACTCGGAATCGTTGGTGAAGATGTTTTCCTTTCGTGAGTATGGGAGGAGGGCTCTCTAAGAAGCAGGCCGTGCATCTGCAGGAACTTAGGGAGTTGACCAAGACTAATGTTTTTATTTTAAAAAATGATGGGAAAACACTTCCATTATTGCCCAAAAAAGAGATTGCTAAATTGCTTTGTTATATTTGGAAACAATATCCGGCTTATCCCGAAGGGGGCTCGTTAAAAGTGAGCACTTGGAGACGATTAGGTGCATGTCTCCATGGGTCTCCCAGAGCCCCCCCCAAAAAATTCTGTGGCGACTTATCATGGAATGTCTTTTAATTCATGAAAAGGTTCTGCCGGACACGTCACCTACAAATTCTGCTCAAAATTCTCAATCACCCCCCCCCCTCCGTATCTGCCTGCAGATGAAACTTTCACGGAGGGTAATGAAAGAAAAAAAACTGACTTGCTCCCTCTCTCTGTTCCTTCCGCCCCTGTGCCTGACCCTGTGCCTGTTTCTTTTCCCCCCTCCTCCTCCTCCTCCTCTTCCTCCTCCTCCTCCTCCTCTTTCCCCCCCCCCTCTGAACCCCTCTGAACCTTCAAAGCATACTGAGCTAGAAAATAATATTGTGCTTGCTGTCCCTTCAGCCCCTTGCCCCCCACCCTCAGAACATATTGAACCGGTTTAGCTCTGCCTGGTAAGGCCTGTTATTAAGAACACAAAGCCTGCAATTACTGCAGGTTCGAGCCCGGCCCAAGGTTGACTCAGCCTTCCATCCTTTATAAGGTAGGTAAAATGAGGACCCAGATTGTTGGGGGGGCAATAAGTTGACTTTGTAAATATATACAAATAGAATGAGACTATTGCCCTATACATTGTAAGCCGCCCTGAGTCTTCGGAGAAGGGCGGGGTATAAATGTAAACAAAAAAAAAAACAAAAAAAACCTGCTTCTTCCATCCCTGCCTGCCTCCCCTGCCTGCCTCCTTTCCCCCAGGGCCCCCCTCCCCTTCCCCCATGGGTGAGGTCGCTCAGGCTATAGCCCAAGCTCGCCAGCAAGGTATTGTAGAAACAGATGAACTTCATCAATGTTCTATCTGTCCTGTGGAATATGTCCCAAATGGCATTGGAGGGATACAGCCTCGACTAGAAGCACTCCCCATTAAACTAATTAGAGATTTGAAAACTGCTGTATCCACCTACGGCATACAGGCTCCGTATGTGAGGGGCCTTATTCAAACCATGTCAGAATCCTTTTTTATGTTACCCCAGGATTGGAAGGACTTGTTCAGAATGGTCCTTACAGGCCCCCAATACGTAGTCTGGGAATCTGACTTTCGTAAAGAAGCAGATCAAATTGCTCGCCGCTTGGGGGGCACTGTAACATCTGACCACATCTTCGGTGCTGGTCAATTTGCAAACATGGCAAATCAGGCACACCTAGCCCAGCACCTCTTTGCACATGTCAGTTTGGCGGCTCTTCGTGCCTTGGAAAAGGTCGATGATGCCCAGGGAACACCACTAAGCTCCTTTTCCAAAATACACCAAGGCCCAAATCAACCCTATGCCGACTTCATCTATGACCTTCAAAGGGCTGTCGAGCGGCAGATCTCTAACCCTATGGCTCGCTCTGAATTGCTTCTTAAACTTGCTTATGAAAATGCGAATGCAGACTGCAGACGCATTCTTCAACCTCTTGCTGCTAAATCAGATACAACTCTTTCTGAATTCTTAAAGGCCTGCCGAATAGTTGGGACAAATACGTATAGTACTCTTGCCATGGCATTACAGCAAAATGGTAATCCTATCAGCAATTGTTTTAATTGTGGAAAGCCTGGTCATTTCAAGGCACAATGCCGAGCCCCGGGGGGGAGCATTTCGAAATAACCAATCAGGGATAAAACCAAAAACAGTTTGCCCCCGGTGCAAAAAAGGTTTCCACTGGGCCAGCCAATGCCATGCCAACCTGCCTACCCAGTCAGGAAACTAGCCCACAGCTAGCCCTGCCTTAAAGGCTGTACAACAACCGCCGCCATTTCCTGCTTCTTCTCTGGCTTCAATCTCTCTTGTCGCTGATGTAGCCCTTGATGCAGATTTTCCTAACAAGCCCTACTCCATCCCCGCCTCCCTACTGCAACCCCTCCCCTTTTCTACATCCGCCCTTGTGACACCTCATGAGTCATTTACCCTTCGGGGCAGTTCTTTCCCTCCTGCACTTTTAACATGCTCTGATACTATCACGATTGCCATAGAATTTATTCCACACTGCCCAATTTCAATACAAAAAGGGGAAGTAATCGGTAAAGCATTAGTTCTTCCCCCTGCAGAGCCACTGCCAGCCTCCACTGATTTACTGGCTATAACAAAAACAATGCAAGACAGCCGCCCAGCCATGGAGTTCCATATTAAAGGCCTCCATTTTTCTGGCATTTTAGATACCGGCGCGGATGTGTCAGTAATCCGAACTGCTGAATGGCCCTCACAATGGCCACTTGAACCGGCTCCAGCAGTCCGAGGGGTTGGCGGAACTCAAGCTGCACAAATCAGCAAAGATTGGCTATCTGTGAGTTCTCCGTAGACATCTGCAATCGCACACATCAAACCAGTCATCCTCCCCCTTCATATCAATTTGTGGGGACGAGATCTCATGCACCAATTCGGTGCTAAACTTAGTTTGGAATAATGTCTCTTTCTATTCCTCTCCGCCTTTCTCTAAAATCTGATATTCCAGTTTGGATTGATCAATGGCCTCTTACCTCTGAAAAACTTTCTGCTTTACATTCTCTTGTATCTGAACAACTTGCTTTAAAACATATCGAACCTTCTTTAAGTCCTTATAACACTCCAGTCTTTGTAATAAAAAAGAAATCTGATAAATGGCGCCTCCTGCAGGATCTTAGATCAGTCAATACTATTATTCGGCTAATGGGGGCGCTACAATTCGGCCTTCCAAATCCTAACCTCATCCCAAAGAACTATGACCTCATGATCATAGATCTCAAAGACTGTTTCTTTTCCATACCACTGCACCCTGATGATATGCCTTTATTTGCCTTTTCTGTTCCTGAAATAAATATGCAAAAACCCACTTCTCGCTATCAATGGTGTGTCCTCCCACAAGGCATGCTAAACAGCCCCACCATGTGTCAGTTCTATGTTAATGCAATCTTGCAACCCTATTGCGCAATGTTTCCTCATTTTCTTGTCTATCATTACATGGATGACATTCTCATCGCTGCGCCAGGGCCTGCTGGCACTGTCAGCGCCACTTTATCCACACTCACCTCTCTACTCTCACAAGGGGGTCTTAAAGTGGCTCCTGAAAAAATACAACACAAAGAACCATTCTCATACCTTGGCCACAGATTGCTTTCCTCTCATGCAGCACCAACATTTCCCTCGTTACATCTACCTCACAAAACTACTTTAGTGAAACTTCAGCAATACCTGGGAACCATCAATTGGATTCGCCCATATTTTGGCATCACTACAACCCAATTAACACCTTTTCTGCCCTCATGAAAGGCAAATCTCCTTCTGATCTTATTGTTCTCACACCAGCACAGATTGAGACCTTGTCCCAAATAGAACAAGTTATGCATGCTCAATGGGTGGACTGTTGTGTCCCAAATGAACCTCTTTCAATCATAATTATTAACACTCCGCACCTTCCAACAGCAGCTATTGCCCAAAACCCAGGCTCTGTGCGCATCCTGGAATGGCTGCACTTACCTCACACCCCTAGAAACACCATTAGTCAAAAATCCTCTCAAATGGCATCTCTCATTGCCAAAGGGAGACTCAGATCCAAAACCTTGACTGGAGCTGAGCCTTCCACACTTTATATTCCCTGTGCCTTATCTACATGGGAAGTCATGTATATCAACTCTGAGCTTCTTCAATCTGCACTCACTGAATGGCCTGGGGTCATCTCTTGCCACGCTCCACCAGACCCCCGCTTTCAGCTTCTCAGGCAAGTTCCAGTGGAATGGGACACACAACAAAAATCAGGCCCCATTCCCCAGGCTATCACTGTTTTTGCAGATGGTAGCAAAACATTAGGTGCCTGTGCATGGTACCTCAACAATCAATGGAACACAAAAACCACCCCACCTCAAACCTCTGCTCAACGCTCTGAACTGGTGCGGCCATTCTCGCTTTTCAACATTTCTCTAAAGAACCTTTTAATCTAATCCTTGACAGTCTATATGTTACTCAAATAGTAAAAACTATTTTTCAATCTTACTTGTCCCCTTCTCTTGATTCTAATCTCACTTCTCTTTTCACAACTTTACAGTCTCTCATTTACAAACGTACACATCCCTATTTTGTTACACATATACGGAGCCATCAACCTTTTCCTGGTTTTCTCCAGGAAGGGAACAATGTAGCAGATGCTGCGGCCTCTGCCTCCTCTCTTTTGACACTTCCTCCTGTCTCTCCTTGGGACAGTCACTCCTATTTTCATCAAAACAAAAAAGCGCTCATTAAACAATTTGGCATTTCAGCTTCAGAAGCCTCTGCTATTGTACAACAATGCTCCTCTTGTAGCAAACAGGCTCATTCCCTCCCAATGGGGGTTAACCCCAGAGGAAAGGAATGCTGCCAAATTTGGCAAATGGACGTCACATACTATCCTCCATTTGCCCCTTGGAAATATTTGCATGTTTCCATTGATACCTTCTCTGGCTTCATTATGGCTACCCCCCAAAGGGGGGAGACCACAAAACATGTAATTAATCACTGTATTCGGTCCTTCGCAACGCTGGGATGCCCAAAAGAACTAAAAACAGACAATGGCTCTGCTTACATTAGTGCACCTTTTGCGACATTTTGTAACCAATGGTCCATTGTACACAAATTTGGTATTCCATACAACTCCCAGGGTCAGGCATTAGTAGAGCGCGCTAATAGCACATTAAAAACAGCCCTGGATAGATATAATCAGACACAAGGGAAAATTCCCCCTAGCCTCCCAGCTTTGCAAAACAGGCTTAACCTGTGCTTATATACCATCAACTTCCTGAACCTGACGGGCACTCCTCCATCGTCTGCAGCATCTCGTCACTTCTCCGCTTTCCCTGCTGCAGCAACATCCAGACCGCTGGTGTATTTCAAGCGACTCCCTGACCCCATCTGGAGAGGCCCTGCTGAACTCATCACCTGGGGAAGAGGTTATGCTGCAGTATAACACGAAGGTACGACATTTTGGGTTCCCGGACGACACATTCGACCTTTTCACCCAAAGCCTAACGCCACAAAAGCTTCTTCAAACACCCTCTGCTAAGGCATACCGGCAATTGCCTTTCCACGCACGGGCATCATGAACTGCATAATGAACTTTCTTGTCTTTATAATGTTATACTACACTATGGACATAACTCTTGCCCAGCCATCAGTCGTTACCGCCCAGATTACAAATACAGCCTCTGAACAATCGCATGACTTCCAGGAGACAGGAGATATTACGCAACCTTCTATTCTTCAATCAAAACGTCGCATCCAGGTTCGAGTACAATGACAAGCCCCAGCCACAGATGACGCAAAGCATTGCAAACCGTGCCTGCAAACCACCAAGCAAGGTATGCGAACCATTAAGACTCTTTTGTATCATTCCAACATGAATTGCAAGAATAAAGATCCTCAAACTTGCACCATAAATGGTACTACTTATAGCATCTGCAAGGACGGAGATAAAATGCAATGCTATGATCCCACCGGTCTTACGCACAGATATAACATTAAAATCCTTGCAGGAGAAGGACAAAATAAAAAGGCTATAGCTTATAAGGACTTTTACAATCCCAACAATACTCGATCCGTAATATTTGATGCTTGTGAAGCAATGGACCTAGGTACGTCAGAATGTGGAAGCCTCAGCTGGCGTAGAACATATTCCCGCAATGAAAAATACATCTGTGCGCACATCTCAAGCTGAACTGATCCTTGTGGCAAAGGCACGTATTGCGGAGAATGGAAGTGTGTGAACTTTCAGTCACGAGGGACTACGGTACATCCTGACACCATACCAAAATATGACAAATTTAAAAAACTATACATTACACCAGGGACACCTCCCTCCCCCTGTTATCAACATGCCTGTAACCCCATAAACCTGACTTTTCCCGTGCCAAACAATTGGCTACAATCCCAAACTTGGAAAGGTTATAACGATGACTATGGACTGGGTATCGATGGCAAAGGATATGACCCTTCTGTTAAAATAAAGATTCTTGTTACAAAAGTTTCACTCAACCCCACCGCATATTCCCTTTTTCATTCATCCTATGAAGAGTTTCAAAAGCTAAAAGAATTACCAGTTCCAGCAGTGGCAAAAAACATGTTCCTCACTCTTGCCGAAACAATAGCAAAGACTTTGCAAATAAAAAATTGCTTTGTATGTGGGGGGACAACGATGGGCGAGCAATGGCCATGGCAGGCACAGGAAGTAGACCACAGTCATATTGCTAATTCCTGGTCAAACTTCTCAAAGCCTGCTGACAGAAATGAGACATGGGCGCTTACCACCAATCTCATCAGAAAGATTTGTTATCAAAGATCCAACACTTCTTCCCGAACTTTCAACGCCGGTTCCTTGCTTTGTCTAGGCACCTGGGAAAATAACACCTGATGGTCCGGATCCAACGCCTCTGCTCCCCCTCGTCCCCTCCAAGACTATTTTATCTTTTTAAAAGACACTGAAAATGACGCAGTCAGCTGGGTGGCCCCCTCTGGACTTTACTGGATCTGCGGCCGCTTTGCCTACAGCATCTTACCAGCAACCTGGTTTGGTTCTTGTATATTAGGCACTATTAGACCTGGCTTCTTTTTGCTTCCACTACAACAACGCCAATATTTGGGACACCCTGTCTATGAAGAAATAGGACATATCCAGCGCAAACAGCGGGAAATAGCCAGTGTCATCACAAAAGATATCCATAAAGGAAATTGGAAAGACAACGAATGCCCCCCCCAACGAATAATTTCTTATTATGGTACCGCCACGTTGGCAGAAGATGACATGTGGGGATATCGGACTTCTATCTATATGCTCAATCGTATTATCCGTCTGCAAGCAGTTGTTGAACTTATTACTGATGAAACTTTGGTCACTATGAAAAAAATTAGCTGCAGAAAGTGTCAAATCCCGAACTTATATTATGCAGAATCGCCTTGCTTTAGATTATTTGTTAGCAAAGGAAGGGGGGGTATGTGGGAAATTTAATCTGACTAATTGTTGTATAGAAATAGATCAGAGTGGCAAAGTAGTAGATGAGGCAGCGATAAAAATGATTAAACTTGCACACGTTCCAGTGCAGACATGGAAGGGATTAAACCTTGAAGATGCCTTTTCAGGATGGTTGCCTAAATTACCTAGTTTACAAGCTATTATAGTTATAGTTGGTATAATTGCATTAGGATTATAATCTTACCTTGTATTCTACCTATTTTTGTTAGAACAATTTCTAAAAGTCTATCTTTACTAGTAGAAAAGAAAACAACTGCACAAGTCATGGCATTGTGGCATAAACATGACCCTGTCAGATATCAACTACTGGTCATTGAAGAACTCGAAGATGATTACACCCAAACTGCATCTAACGATTTCTGCCTGGTTGACGAATAAGAAATAGACAAGGACAGTATGGCTAATATTTGTGTTTACACCAACATGAAACCAACTGATTGTCTGGTCCTAAAAAATAAAAACAGAGGAGATGTTGTAATATTAAGCCATATGAACTCCTTTATGAAATTGCTTATGAAATTACTTATGTGCAAATATAAGCATGAGCAATTTTTGAGAAATTGCTTATGTGCAAAAAAGATCAGCATAAGTAAGTCTGGCTAATTTTTATCATGTAAGCAGAAATCTGTTTGATGCCAAGGTTGCAAAGATGTTTGCCTGTAAATGTATCAACACCTTTGTGATAGCCACAGAACATTCCTTCTCTGATAAGGCTCACTTCACAGAGCTTCAAAGAAGTTGCTCCTACACACAATTATATGACATTTATTAGTATGTAGGGTTGGGATGATACAAGATGAATTTATGTTTGTTACTGTGATTTTGCTACACAAGTTTCTTGATGTTTTAGAATGTGCCTTTGTTGCTATGTGATTTATGCATGCAAGCCTGCCTTTGATGTAGACGCCTTCTGATAAGAATCCTAATAAAAGGAGAGGCTAGAATTTTGTTCGATGCTCTCATCTTGAGAAAAACTGCATGTTTGTCTCATTTCCCTCATGAGAAGCCCACCAAATGCTTGATGCTTCGACATTGATGATAGTTGGTTGGAGATTCTGATCCACCGAGGTTCTGTTCAACGTGCAGTTGGAGGTTGGTTGGTTGAACTACGATTGGTTGAGCAGTGGATGGTTGAACAATGGATATTTGGGGGTTCTGTAAGAAGGATGGATGGATGTTAGTTGGTTGAGTGACGGTTGGTTGAGTGACGGCTAGTTGAGGGTTTTGTATGACGGATGATTGGAAGTTCGGTGCGACGGATGGTTGGATGCTTTGATTGATGCGGGGTTGGATGTTGGCCAATTGTCTGTAGATTTTTCTTTTTATGCAGTCAGCATGGTAGTCAATGTAAAGGTTGGTTTCTCCTTCATCTTGCCTTCGTTTGAGTTCTGTGCAAAGTTCATGGGAGCGAATCCATTGCAGAAATGATAAATCAGGTCTTGCTCTAAGTTTGTTGAAGTTGAGGTTTGTTTTGGCAATTTTGTTTATGGCATAAATGAACTTTCATTTGCTGATCTAATTTTGCAGATGACTCTACAGAATTTAGGTGCCACTGAGCCATCACTGTTTTTGTATTCAGGACCACCTCTGGAGACTTTGGTTATATCATCAGGGGAGAGAGCGGGTGAAATGTAATTTTTAATGATGTTTTTAACTTTAGAAATATCTTATTCACTGGTATTATCTAATCCAAATAATATAGCATTTTGACATTTTTGTTCTCTTTCAATGGTATCTTTAATTAAAATGGTTACGTTGTTTGTTTGTTTGATTGATTGATAGGAATATGTTTGCGGTTTAGTTTGTGGGTTAGGCAATGCTTGTTGAATTGGGAAGAGGTTTTGTTCTGTGGTGTTATCATTTTTTTGAATTGTAATAATTCTTTTTTCGAGATTTGTGATTTTTTCTTCTAAGTTTGAGTGGATTGTTGTGACATTAAAGTTGTTTCAATGACATGGAGTCTATTAGATATGGAAATTAGGTGGTCTAATTTAGGTAAACAAGGTTGACAAAAATGGATAAATGTAGGATCTGATAGGAAGTTTACTGCAGACTTGTTTATTTTCAGGCAGGAGTGATGGACATAATTTGAGCATAGTTGGCATATCTCAGATTCTTCATTTTCTTTTATTATATTGTTACATTTATAGCATATATTTGATTCATTTTGATCATTATTTGTAGTGACAGTTTTTGTTTGAGGGCATTTGGCAGATCTATTTGAATTTTGGCCTGGCATGGCCAATGATTCGTGTGTATTTTACAGATTAATTTTATCTGCTACTTTTTAAATTCTCTGATCTTCCCACGTGGTCTTCCAGGGGCTTACTCAGCTGGTATGGGAAGTTTTTCTCCCCAATCTTTCCTGAGAAAGTTTCACTCTCCAGTTTAGGATGTCAATTAATTATACTGAAAAAGTTAAGTTTTAAAAGTTTGTGGCTACTAATATCAGTCTGTTTTCTGTTTTCTTCCGGTTGGAGGGTTTTTAGAAAAAGCCTGCTTTTGCAGTTTTCAGGAACAGTGAAACTCTCCTTTGTTTAGAAGACAATTAGCTGTTTACTGTAGCTCCGGTGGAAGGATTTTTTACAATGATTTAAATCTGAGTGAGTTGAATGGAGTGTTTCCAAGAAGTTTCGTCTTGGAGCTGGGGATGAAGCACTGTTCTGATTATATGCTGGGAAAACAATCCGATGATCTGGCAATCTCTCTCACACACTGGGGATTTTTCTTACACACGTTACTGAGATCTTTCAAACGCTGGGGATATTTCTCTCACGCTGGGGATATTTCTCTCAGGTTCTGTTTTAAACGCTGAGATCTTTCATATACTGGGGATATCTCTCACACGCTGAGGATTTTTCTATCACGTTGGAATCACTATCTTTAAAAAGTATCTCTTTAAAAAGTATCTCTTTAAGTATCCCTTTGAAAAGTATTTCTAGGTGGCTCGTTTGATTGGAGTAAGGTGGCCGTCTTTCTCCATGCTCTAACTTTCTCTCTTTCAGCCGCTTTGCGCTCTCTGCGCTTGCTCTATGTGAGAGCTCTCCACGCTCTCTCTCTCAATATTTTTTTTTTAAAGCTTTCTTTCTTTTGTGATTTTTTGATTTTTTTTTGAGGCCTGGAGAGTAGCGGCGCGACAGTGGTAAGGCGGTGGTGGTGGTGGGGTGGTGGTGGCGGGGGAAGGGGGATTTTACTACCGGACGATCCTTACCTTCACTTCCCCGATGTTTTCAGTTCTTTTCTTTCTTAAAGGTTGCTTGGGTGAAAAATAAGTCTTTTTACAAGCAGCTTCAAACATAATCCTCAACACCACGGCTTTCTCACAATGAGGTTAAGGAGCAGCTATTCATTGTGCGACCATGCCGGTCGTCATCTATGTCATCTATGTCATCCTTTATGTCATCTTTTATGTCATCCTTTAACAGATGACATTCTTAAATTTACACGCCGTTCTTGGGTGGTTGCCGCCACAAACCACACATGTTGTTTCTTTCTTCTCAGTCACTGTACCTTGCCTTTTTGATGATTTGAGCCAATAAACATCCTCATCATCCTCAGTTGACTCTCCATGATCCACACCATCATGGTGCACAGCAACTGTTTTGCGCGATGAGGGTGGACTGGTCAATTTCTGGATTTCAGCTGTTGATTGATTTGACATTTCAGCGGCTTGAGCTTCATCAAGTGCCATCTGCAGGTTGATAAAATATTTAAAAATAATATAATTAGAAATGCATTATTGAGGGTTTGGAGGAAATATCAATATAAATTAGATGGAAAGATTCCAATATGGGCAATCCCGAGACACATGATAGAAAATATAAATATATATCAAAAGATGGAAGTAGTTACCTATAAAGAACTTCTTTGTATGGAAAAGGGGGAATTACAATTAAAATCCAGAGAAAAGATGGGGGAAGAAGGGAAAAATTATACATGGTTCCAATATGGACAATTACAAGCTAGATGGAAATTAGATCAAAAAATAGGTGTTAAGCAAACTGAGGATAATTTGTTAAAACAAATGAGAGATCAAGGCCAACAGCATATTAAGAGGTTGTATAATGTATTAGTAGAAATAGACTCAGAGACTGAATTGGTTAAGGATTGTATGATTAAGTGGGCACAAAATTTTCAGCAACCAATAATGTTGGAAACTTGGGAAAGAATTTGGGTGAGGAATGTTAAATTTACACAAGCGCAAAATATGAGAGAAAATTTTTATAAGATGTTTTATAGATGGCATTTAGACTCCAAAAAGTTGTCATGTATGTATCCTAATGTACAGGCTAAATGTTGGAGATGCGATTGTGAAGATGCCACTTATTACCATATATGGTGGACTTGTAAAAAAGTTAAAGCATTTTGGATTAAAGTATGGTGGATCATGCAGAATATTTTGAAAAAGAAGATTAAGTTTACCCCGCAGTTCTTTCTACTAGGAATAATTATGGATTGTACAGCTATAGAGACTAAATTGATTTTGAACTTAATAACAGCTGCAAGACTTTTGATTGCTCAATATTGGAAGAAAGAAGAATTTCCTACAATTGAAGAATGGACACTCAAAGTATCAAATCTGGCAGAAATGGCAAAAATCTCTGCTTACTTGAAAGATTATACACAAGAAAAATATATTTTAGAATGGAAAATGTGGATTGATTATATTCAAAATAAATATCAGATAAAAAAATATCGAATAGCATATGAGTAAATTTAGGAAATATTTTGTATTAGATATATTTCTGAAGGAGAGGGGAATTGAGAGTGTGATTAAGTGTGGAGAGACTAGAGATTATAATTTAGGAATTATTTTAGATTATGATTGTTAGTTTTGATACCCTGCATTTTGTTCTGGGAAGTCGGGGTGGGGGTGGGGGTAAGGGGAGGGAATTGGGGGTTGAGGCTAGAGATGGAGTGATGGTTAATGTACAGGGATTATTGAAGATGTATTAATATAATTAATGTAGGGTCGGGTCTGCCCAATTACCATTTTAGAACGGTGGGGAGGGAGAAAAGAGAGAGTAGGAGGTAGGAAAGAGAAGAAGAGGAAGGAAGAGGGGTAGAAGAGGGAGAAGGAAGGTGTAGGGTGGAGGGAGGAGAGGATGTAGATAAGAAAAGGAGAGGAAGGTCTGGAAAGTAAAAGAAGGTAGAAGAGGGAAGAGTGTTAAAAAGGGGGGTGGTGACTGGGCAAGCCCGACTAATTATATATAACTGTACATTGAATGAGTTGTTTGACATGATTGTAAAAATAAAACTTTTTTATGATAAAAAAAAAGTGCCATCTGCAGGTTGAGGTTTGGTTTTGCAAGTAGACGTTACTGTAATTTGACATCCCTCACTCCACAAACCACTCTGTCCAAAAGAACGTCATCTATGTCTCTGAACTCGCAATACAATGCTGCTGTCGAGACCAGCTCTGACTCAACACATGATGCTGTGGGTATTGGACAGTGAGAGAAGCACCTACCCAAGATCTGGAGGAACAACTTGTTATCAACTCATTAGGGTGGTGCAGGAACCGGCGTCTGGGTTGCATGAGGGGTTGATCATTACACATGCGGCCAGGGTAGTGGTGGACAAGACTTGGGCATCGTAAGAGCTACCATGGTTCCGGGGTCTGGCGGATGATGTGGCAGCTGATGCTGTTGGTCATGGAGGGAGAGAGTGGTTGGGCATCCAATCAGCTGAGCAGCACAGCCAAGGGCGGGGTGCAGGCGATGCGGTATGTTCAAAAGGTGCTGAGAGGTGGAAGCTCTTTGTACAAAGTGAACTCGACTACTACTGAGATCTGGTTTGTAGCAGACCGTCACAGGTCATGGGTGAAAAGAAAACCAAGTTTGGCTTGTTTTTTTTACGGCGTCTGCCACAACTGTGGCTATGTTAGCTGAGAGAAAGTCGGTGCTCCCTTCTTTTGAAGTTTCCTGTCTGTTCCGGTCGACATGAGTCCCCTGGCTGAAGGCACCTCTAAACCTGAAGCTGAAACTGAGGTTTGTGGAGGGGAAGAGGAGGTGGTCGAGACAGTGGCGGTGGAGGACAGTGAGGCCAGAGTGATACACCCAAAAGAACAATAAATATTGATAGAGGAGAAGAAAATGGAGACCAGAGAAGAGGGGGAATCATGACCCACAGAATCCTCCTCTGGCCATTGGTGGCACAGTTCAGCCCTAAGTGGCCCTGAAGTTCCTAGAGCTAAGATCCCAACCCCAGTTGGGGTCCCACCATTCCAGGAATGGTGAGAAAGGAGTTGGACAGAAGGTGACGAACAGGAATGGAATTATTCTACAGGACTTGGAACTACTTCTATGGAAGTGCTCAGGGAAAGGTTTGAGGAGGCCAGTTTCCGTGATGCCCCGTCATGGCAACCATGGATGACGAGAGTGGAGTCTTTGGATTCATGGAGGGTAGTCGGTGGCATGAGAGCTGATTCAAGATTCCATCTGACCAGCCCCAAATTTAGACTGGAGTAGGGGGCCAGAAGGTCTAGGGCCTTGGAGCAACAACCTGGTGGGCCAGGGGGGATAGGACTGTGATATACCTCCAGCACAGGGGGAGAGGGCATGGCCACTGTGTCCTTGCCTACAAAGAAACAAATGGGATCAACCCATGAGGCTCCTGGGAGTGGAGAAATGCCCAGGGGTTATGGGCAGGCACCATGGTAGGCTGTGTGTCAGTGGCTGCACCAACAACCTATTTGGGGCCCTCCACCCATTCAAGCCTCGTTTGATGGAAGTTTGGATCGAGTAGCACTGTTCCTGAATGAAGTCATAAGGCACTTTGATTTATATGGATGGTTTTATTCTTCTCAATGGGCGATAGTAGTCTCAGTCATGATGGTAGAGGCAGGGGGAGGCAGTAGATTGGGTGGCTGGTCTTCATAGTGACAATGCTAGGGAATTGACTAATATAGGCATGTTTTTGGAGGCACTGAGGGGAAGGTTCGAGGAGAAGTCTAGCACCAAAGTAGCTGAAAGTGAGATACTTTCCCTCAGGCAGAAGGGTAGGCCAGTAAGGGAATACATTAAAGAATTTCGGAAACTGGCAGGCCAGCTTAGAATGTGGCCAGAGAGATTGCTGGTCCACCAGTTTCATATGGGACTGGATAGGGACATACGCCAAGCTTGTATATACAGACGATTGCCTGCATGCCTGACTGAATAGTTTAAGGCTGCAATAGAGCTGGATGTTGGTTTACGGGAATTTAGGGTGGGGGGAGATGTTAGTGCCACTCACCCGACTCAAAGGGCCCCAGATATATCTACACCACATGGTAAGGAAACCACAGCACCACCTATGGGTACAGTTCGTTGGCCAGCTTTCCGGTGTTTCCGCTGCAATAAGTTAGGCCACTGCATAGCTGAATGCCCTTTGCCACCTCCACAGACACCGGGGGTTTCAACACCAGGCACCAGAGAAAAACAGAGGGAGCGGCCATGGCCCATTCCCAAACAGATGAGAATGGCAACACAGACTATGCCCAGAACCCAAGTGTTCCAGGGACAGATCCGGGAAGGCCAGCTGTGGATGGGGGTGGTGGACTTTTGCCGGTGGTCACAGTGGATAGTGATGAAGATAATTCAACTGGCCCCATGGTGAGCTCCTGGTAGAGGGGCTGCCTGTCCAGCCCAGCTCCGGCTCGACATATGATGCTGTGGGGATTGGACAGTGGAAGAAGCATCTACCCAAGATCTGGAGGAATGACTTGTTATGGACTTATTAGGGTGGTGTGGGAACCAGCGTCTGGGTTGCACAAGAGGTTGATCATTACACATGCGGCCGGGATAGCAGCAGACGAGGCTTGAGTGTTGCAAAGAGCTGCCACAGTTCCGGGGTTTGGCGGATGACATGGCAGCTGATGCTGTCGGTCATGGAGGGAGAGAGCGAGTGGGCATCCAATCAGCTGAGCAGCGCAGCCAAGGGCAGGGCACGGGTAACGCAGTATGTTCAAAAGGTGCTGAGAGGGGGAAGCTCTCAGCACCGACTTTGTACAGAGCGCACTCAACTACTACTGAGACCCGGTGTTGTGACTCCGGCCCCCGAGCCTGTCCTCATGGAGGAGGATGACTCAGAGAGTGAGGGAGAGGAGCCGACAAGGCCTCCCTCTCCAGGTCCCTCCTTCCTGGCAATGCCTCAGGTGCCAGCGGAAGGCAAGGAAGAAGGCGTGTCAGAGCCCCCACAGATAGAGGACAAGGAGGATCAATCCTGGATTGATCCTAGGCAGTGTCGGAAAGAGAGGCATGCACAGCAGAGTAAGAGGTGTGGCAGGCCCAGAGAGTGCTGAGTCACTGAGCCACGCCCCACGGGATAAAAGCGGGTGGAGTTGCCATCTGGCCCTTGTGACGGACAAAAGCTACCAAGTGCGAACTGCAGATCGGTCGTTTGGGAGTTAAAGGCCTGGACTGTGCAAAGGCTTTTTCTGTCAGCTCATGGCAATGGATCTTGGCCACATGGGCTTCTGTCTGTATAAGAGATAAAGAACTCAGAACTTGGCAGGCCTTTGCACTGTAGTTGCCAAGTCTTTCATTCACTACAGAAAAGCAGATCTGTTGCAAATATAAAGGACTGTGGACGCGTATCTCTGCGTCTTCTCTGTGAATTGGGGAGGGGGACAGAACACCTGGTTTGTAGCATACCCCAATAAACGAAGTCATAGATGAAAAGAAAACCAAGTTCGGTTTTTTTTTTTTTATGGCGTCTGGCACAACTATGGCTAAGCTAGCCAAGAGCTGCTTTCTGAAGGGCTGCAATATACCTGTTGATCAATTCGCCCTCTGCCTGATTGCAATGGTGGAAAGCATGTCGGCAAGCAATTCGCAGCAGTTTGGGCACATAGTGAGTCCTTAGCTTTTTCTGCAGCATGTCCCATGGTACTGTCTGAACAGCCATCAGAGCTAGGAGAGCCGTGGCCATCTCAAAAATGTCTGGGCCGCAGTAGCTTAGGAACAATGCCCTCTTTCTGTTGTCTGAGATTCCAGTAAAATCATTGGCTTTGAGGAAACACTCAAAGCGAACAATATATGAGTCCAAAGTCTCAGAAACTGGGTTGTATGGAGTAAATGGTGTTAGTGCTATTCTACTAGACCGATGCAAGCCCAGGCAATTTGGGCTGATGTGTTTATGGTTGATGAATGGTGCTGTAGCGAATGGTGGATCATCTCTGGTGCTCAGCTCTTGAGTAGGTTTGTGATCAGCTCTTTGTGGACTCAATTTCCATCTGATCCCACCTTTATCACCAGTGTTATGTTTCCGGTGAAAATGGAAGCAAAGCCAGAGTGATTTCAGCAAAGCTCTTTTTATTTAGTTTCATACAAACAACAGCAACAGCCTGGCTGACAGCGCTCCTTTTATAGGAGGTTGTCAGCTGGTCAACCAATCAGATTAAAGTATTTTCCCATTTCAATAGCAGACCTGAGTGAGAACTTCAGCAACTAATTTCAATTACTTATTTCAATATGTAACAGTCTGTAAACTGGAAAAGAACTAAGGGGATTTTTTTTGCAACACATAAAAGCTACATTTTTAATACTTTAGTAAATTATCAGTGCTAGACTAAATGTTTTTCCAAAATACCCAATGCAGACAGGTAATATTGATATCTGAAACAGAAAATAGCACTTGTTTACTCCTCTATGGAAAATGCTACTTTATTTTCTGCATTCAACTGATGCCCCCAAATTGCTGTCTAAGATCTCTACTTAGAGATCTTAGATAGCTTTCTTTAGTCTTTTGATTGATTATTTGATTGATTGATTGAATGATCGATCGATTGATATCCAAAGGTAAAAGTAAAGATTTCCCCCGTCCAGTTGTTCCCCACTCTGGGGAAACTGCTCATCTCCAATTCTTAGACAGGGGAGTCTGCGTTCATGGTCATGCAGTCAGCATGACTATATGCTGAAATACATGGAACACTGTTACCTTCCCATTGAAGTGGTTCCTATTCATAGAATAGAATAGAATAGAATAGAATAGAATAGAATTTTATTGGCCAAGTGTGATTGGACACACAAGGAATTTGTCTTGGTGCATATGCTCTCAGTGTACATAAAAGAAAAGATACGTTCATCAAGGTACAACATTTACAACACAATTGATGATCAATATATCAATATAAATCATAAGGATTGCCAGCAACAAGTTATAGTCATACAGTCATAAGTGGAAAGAGATTGGTGATGGGAACTATGAAACGATTAATAGTAGTGCAGATTCAGTAAATAGTCTGACAGTGTTGAGGGAATTATTTGTTTAGCAGAGTGATGGCCTTCGGGAAAAAACTGTTCTTGTGTCTAGTTGTTCTGGTGTGCAGTGCTCTATAGCGTCGTTTGAGGGTAGGAGTTGAAACAGTTTATGTCCAGGATGCGAGGGATCTGCAAATATTTTCACGGCTCTCTTCTTGATTCGTGCAGTATACAGGTCCTCAATGGAAGGCAAGTTGGTAGCAATTATTTTTTCTGCAGTTCTAATTATCCTCTGAAGTCTGTGTTTTTCTTGTTGGGTTGCAGAACCAAACCAGACAGTTATAGAGGTGCAAATGACAGACTCAATAATTCCTCTGTAGAACTGGATCAGCAGCTCCTTGGGCAGTTTGAGCTTACTGAGTTGGCGCAGAAAGAACATTCTTTGTTGTCCTTTTTTAATGATGTTTTTGATGTTAGCTGTCCATTTGAGATCTTGCGATATGATAGAACCCAGAAATTTGAAGGTTTCTACTGTTGATACTGTGTTGTCAAGTATTGTGAGAGGTGGAAGTATGGAAGGGTTTTTCCTAAAATCTACCACCATTTCTACGGTTTTGAGTGTGTTCAGTTCCAGATTGTTTTGGTTGCACCACAAGGCTAGTCGTTCGACCTCTCGTCTATAATTCATCTACTCAATTTTGCATGTTTTCAAACTGCTAGATGGGCAGGAGCTGGGACAAGTAATGGAACTCTTCTGAATGACACTCAGGTCTTGAACCTAGGCTTTGGAATCTAACTGACAGACTCAGCATCCTTAACTGCTGAGCCATCACACCCTTTTATTTTATATCTACCTTTATAGTTATATCCTACATTTCCCCACTCATTGAAGGAAGCATGTAGAACACTCTAGTTTTTCTCCTATAACAACAGTTCCATGAGATGAGTTGAGCTAAGAGAATGACTGGCAAAATCATAAAGTGAACTTCTAGAGTTGAGAAAACTGAATTTTTGCTGTCCTATTCCAATATCATTGCCACTACAACACACTGACTACCATCCTATGTTGCCTTCTATGATCATGTGATGTTGGCAGAAATTTCCAACTTCCATTGTATCTAGTTCATAGTAGTATATTCTATCAGAAAAGCCAGTGAGATGATTAGTCTAACTCAGAAGAAACAAACTTTCCAAAAAAAAATGTGTTTAACCAACTTCAGTCTATGGCTGTGAGAAAAATTTAAAGATTACAAGAAAATCATTTGCAAAGGCACATTTCATTTATGTCACCTTGATATTTTGGCTTAGGAGAATGAATTTTCTATTGGAAAACTATTTTGGACAATAGCAAAGTATCTCTAAGTTCAGGCATAAGCGCTCATCCTCTTCAATTTTAAATGAATTTTAATGGAGCTGCTCTCATGCTGTTAACATTCTTTGGAAGTCTTTGAATATTAGGAAGTACCTAACACATTCTGCATCACAGCAAGTTCATCACTCCTGGGAGTTCCAAACTTGCAAGGTCAGCCTGCAGTCAGAAGGTTTTTTTAGATATAGCTATTTATGCAGTTATAAAATGCTACATCATTTATGCACAAATTAGTAAAAAATTCTTTTTATGAATTATTTTATTCTATTTATGAACTAAAAACAACGGCATGAAAATAATTAGCACATTTGTCTGATCTTACCTTATTTCTTCATACATCAAACAGCATGATTGGAAACACGCTGGATTCTTTTTTTATTTGCTATGTCTATGTATGATTTACCCTGCCTTTTTTACAAATTGCAAAGGAATTTAGAATAGTGTCAAAATGTATTTGATTGCTGATAAAATTCTTCTTTTTTAATCAGTTAGCTTAATCTCCAAGAGCTATACATAATTAAGTGTTAGTGCACATTGTGCTGCGTCAAAAATTTACATCTGCCTTCCACATTCTAGAGATTACCCGATGTGTTGTGACTATAACTCCCAGAATTCCTCACCAACAGGCTTAACAGACTGGAAATTCTAGAAGTTGTAGTCCAACGCAACAGTAAGACTGCAAACTAAGGAAGACTGATTTACAGGAAACTAACCAAGTTCCTTCTCCTTTCATCTGCTTCTTATTATGTCTTCTGACACTGAAAAAGAAAAGGTATCGACTTCCGGTGGCTCCACCTCTTCGCTGAGCCCCTAATTAAAGGGGCTCCGCACTGAACATCGTAAAAGCCAGGAAAAGCCGGCTTTAATCTTTTTCCCTGGATGAAAGGGAAAAGATAAGAGCAGCAGGGAAATGTTGGTAGACCTCCCCAGAGGCTTTGTTTTAATTAAGCAGAGCCCCGAAGGGTCGATGGGTCCCATAAATATTCCTGCCATGCTCCGACTTCAGTGTGTGCCTGCAAAAGCAGGAAAAGAAGAAAGTGTCCATCTCTGCTAATTGTCTTATCTTCATGGATCTCTTTAAGCAGACGGAATGAGTGCCAGCGGACAATTATTGGATTGCAAGTATTTTTGATTTCCTGACTTCTACCTTTTAAAAAAGAGAATTTTTTTTTCCTTTGTTTTAATTGACTCTTAAAGATGGCGCCTGAACGGGAGTGAAAGTGACGAATGGAATTTCAAACAGTCTGTGCAACTAAGAAGATAAGAAATGTTATGTGTGGATTTTAATGAAGTGAACTGAGCTCTCCTATACTTAAAGGGGAAAAGAGAAGTTTCTAGACTTATATTTTGTGAATTTTACTGAAATGGCTACTAAACCACCTAAGACTGGGGGCAGAAGGGGTTCTGAACCAGCTTTAGAAGATCTGATTAAAGAGCAAGGGAAAGTGTCTGAAGAAAGGTTTAAGGAGATTATGGATAATAATGAGAAAATAAGAGAAGAAATAAAAGAGAATAATAAAAAAATAAGAGAAGATATCTTGATGGCTTTTCAAGGTTTGGCAAAAAGACTGGAGGTGGTGGAGGAGGAGGTGCAAGAAATTGTTCAGTCAAATCAACAAATAGAAAATAGAATGGGGGGAATGCAAATCAAATTGGATAAAAATGAAGATCAAGTGGTGGTGATGCAGTATAGAATGATGGAAGGAGCTCTGAGAATTAGGGGTTTGAATGAGGAGAAAGGGGAAGATTTAAAAAAAAATTTATCAGAAGCTCTGGCTGAATTTATTGAACTTGATCCACAAGAGGTTGCTTATCAAATTGACAAAATTTATAGAGTTAATTCTTGGATTGCTAGGCAAAAGAAACTTCCTAGAGACATTGTGGTTTATTTTTTGAAAAGAACAGTGAGGAATCAAATTTTGCAAGTTGCTTTTCAGAAAAACTTGAAAATAGGGGAACAGGAGTTGAAGGTTTTGAAAGAGATTCCTCCCAAGATGTTAAGGGATAGAAAGGACTTTACATTTTTCACACAAGAACTTAAGAAATACCAGATTCAATTTAGATGGGAGGTTCCAGTTGGCTTGACAGTGTATTATCAAGGAAGGAGATATCGTATTGACACAGTGCTTAAGGCCAAAGATTTTCTTTCTACAGTGCTGAAATTTGAAATAGAAATAATAGAAAAAGAATTCAAGAGACTCAAATGGGTGTGGAAGCTGAGGTGATTCCAGTGATGTTACCATCAGAGGAACAACCACAAGAACAAAGACTGACGAGGGGAGCCCTTAAGCGTAAAGAAAAGGAGCAACAAACTCAAAGTAAAGTTCAGGATTCTGCTACAGAAGCGGTGGGAGGAGCACGGCTGAAGATACGGGAGGACGATCTTCAGTTGATTGCTCAAAAGCTTCAGCAGCCCAGTAATGGCAAATAAAATCTTGACTTGGAATGTCAATGGTTTGAACTCAGCTCAGAAGAGAAGAAAAATATTTCATTATTTGAAACAATTTAAAAATGATGTTATTTGCTTACAAGAAAGGCATACTAAATTATCAGATCAAAAGTACCTAAATAACTCACAGTTAGGTAAACATTATGTTGCTTCAGCTTTGGAGAAAAACATGGCATAGTGGTTTATTTGAGAAAAGATATACCAGCCAAGTTAATAGAGGCAGATATTCACGGAAGATATATTGCTATTGAACTTACAATAGAAACAAAAAGGACTCTCTTGCTTGGTATATATGCACCCAATCAGCAACAAGAAAAATTTTATAGAATGTTATATGATAAGTTGATTCTATGGGATTATAAATCGTGCATTATATTGGGAGATTGGAATGGAGTAATAGATACACGAAAGGACAAGAGAATTTCTTCCAAGAAGATACCTGCACATGCAAAGCTGCCTAAATCCTTTTTTGATATGATAGAAGATTTTGAGTTAAGAGATGTATGGAGACTGCGGAATTTGGAGGAAAGAGACTATACTTTTTTCTCTGATAGGCATCAATCCTTCTCACGTATTGATTTTATTTTAATTTCTAATGATTTGCTTTTTAGGGTGAAGAAAACTAAGATATTTCCAAGATGTTTGTCTGATCATAGTCCTGTTTGGATGGAATTGCAATATGGAAAAGAGGGTAGAAGAACTTGGAGATTAAATGAAAATTTGTTTAGATATCAGGATAATGTAAATCAATGTAAAAAGCAGATGAAAGAATTTTTTGATTATAATTTGAATAATGAAACATCGATAGAAATGGTTTGGGACTCAGTAAAGCTTTTATGAGAGGTGTATTAATATATCTTAATAATAGACAGAGAAATAAGCAACAAAGACAGCGTAGGTATTTAGAAGAGGAAATTTATAAGAAACAACAATTATTAATACATAATCCACATGATCAAAAACTTAAAGATGCAATAAAGTTACTACAGAATCAATTTAATATGATAATGGCTGATCAGGTGGCAACAAATATACAATATGCCAAACATAATACTTTTGTAATGCAAATAGACCTGGTAGGTGGTTAGCATACACTTTAAGGAAAAGACAAAAACAACGTACTATAGAAAAATAGAATATAAAGGCAAGAGAGATATCAACAGGATAAATTTAATAAAGCTTTTTTAGAATATTATACAAATTTATATCTTAAAGATAATATATTGAATAGGGATATTGATAATTATTTGAAGGAATATAAGGTTAAAAATTTAACTTTAGAACAAACGGATGAACTGAATCGGCCTATAATCTCGGAAGAAATTATTTTGGTAATTAAACAATTTAAAATGGGGAAAACTCCTGGTACGGATGGGCTCACAGTTAGTTATTATAGGAATTTACAGGATGAGATGTTAGGTCCACTTAAGGAATTATTTAATCAGATACAACTAGGAGAATTCCCCTCATGGAGAACCTCTTTTATTTCATTGATACCAAAGAGGAACAGGATTGTTCTAAACCTGGGAATTATAGGCCAATCTCACTTTTAAATAATGATTATAAGATTTTGTTAAAATAATAGCTAATAGATTAATGTTGATTCTGCAGCGAAGAATTCATAATGATCAATCTGGATTTATAAAAGGGAGACAGATGAGGAATAATGTTAGGCAGATTGTTAATTTACTGGAGTACTTAGAAAAGAAAAATTTTATTCCAGCAGCATTTATTTTTCTCGATGCAGAGAAAGCTTTTGATCGATTGCATTGGGATTTTTTATTTAAATTAATAGAAAAGATGCAATTTGGAGATGGTTTTTTAAGAATAATTAGGGCAATTTATGGAGAGCAAACAGCACAGATTATAATCAATGGTAGCTTAACAGAACCTTTTAAGATTGCGAAAGGAACAAGACAGGGATGTCCTTTATCACCATTATTGTTTATTTTAACTCTAGAACCATTATTGGATAAAATACGAGAAGTAAAGGAGATAGAGGAATTAGAGTTAGACAATATGAATATAAGCTAAGAGCTTTTGCAGATGATTTGGTGATTACTTTAACAAACCCTATAAATTCTAGTAAATCTTTGTTGGAAATAATTGATCAATACGGGAATGTCTCAGGGTTTAAGGTAAATCAAAAAAGACAAAAGTGATAATAAAAATATGGCCAGACAACAGAAAGAAAAACTAGAGGAAGTAACAGGATTTGAAATTGTAAAGAAGGTTAAGTACTTAGGGTTTATATTACGTCATCAAATGTGAAATTGTATAAGAATAACTATGAGGTTTTATGGCAAAAGTTCAGAAGGAGTTGATTGTTTGGAAAAAATTGCAATTATCTTTGCTGGGAGAATTGCTGCTATTAAAATGAATGTTTTACCTAGATTTTTATTCCTCTTTCAGATGATACCAATAATTAAGAAAGATAAGAATCTTGAGGAATGGCAGAAGGAATTAACAAATTTATATGGGAAGGTAAAAAGCTAGGGTTAAAATGAAAATAATTCAAGATTCTCGGAAAGGGAGGTTTAAAATGCCTAATTTTAAATTATATTATGAAGCAGCTGCTCTCTGCAATAAGTGATTGGTTTAATTTAACAGAGGACAGAATTTTGAATATAGAAGGTTATGATTTGCTATATGGATGGCATGCATATTTAATTTATGACAAAAAGTGGATAAGGCCTTTAAAAATCATGTGCTAAGAAATGCCCTTCTGCGTGTTTGGAAAAATACTCTTATAAACTAAATTATAAGGTTCCTATATGGGCAAGTCCTAGACATACAGTAGAAAATATAAACATAGAACAGAATCAGGAAATGATTACATATAAAGATCTTTTGTATACTGAAAGAGGTAATTTGCAGGTAAAATCTCTGCAAGTATTAAGAGAGGAAGGAGAAAAATATACTTGGTTTCAATATGAGCAACTATGTGCTAGATGGAACCGAGATCAGAAAATTGGTATAGAGCAGAACGAGGGAAATTTGGTAAAGCAAATTAGAAATCAGTCTCAGGAGCATATAAAGAGATTGTATAATGTGTTACTTGAAATAGATTCTGAAAGGGACTTGGTAAAGGACTGTATGATAAAGTGGGCACAAAATTTTCAGGAGCCAATATTATTGGAAACGTGGGAAAAAATTTGGGTTAGAAATGTTAAATTCACGCAGGCACAGAATCTGAGGGAAAATTTTTATAAAATGTTTTATAGATGGCATCTAGATCCTAAAAAATTATTGTGTATGTATCCAGATATGCAAGCAAAATGTTGGAGATGTAATTGTGATGACGCTACATATTTTCACATTTGGTGGACTTGTAAGGACATAAAGGCCTTTTGGATAAAAATTTGGTGGATTTTACAAAATGTTTTGAAAAAGATAAAGTTCCTGCCGCAATTTTTCTTGTTGGGAATTATTACGGATTGTACAGTAATTGAGACTAAATTGATTTTAAATCTAATAACTGCAGCAAGATTACTAATAGGACAATATTGGAAGAAAAAAGAAGTACCAACAATAGAAGAATGGATATTGAAAGTTGCCAATTTGGCTGAGATGGCGAAGATATCAGCCTTTTTGAAAGACAATACGCAAGAAAGATACTTAAAGGAATGGAAAAAATGGATTGACTATATTCAACGTAGATATCAGACTAAGAGTTATCAGACTGTTTTTGAATGATTATGATGTATTATTTTTGATTGCTGTCGGGGGAAGTTAGGAATTGATGATTGTAGGGGTATAATTAAGTTGGGACGAAAATTTTTTAGCATATGTTTGTTTTATTTTTAACTATACCTTGTGCTCGTTCCGGGAAGTCGGGGGGGGGGAGGGGGGTTGCGAAGGGAGGGGGGAGGAGGGGGGGAAAGGGGGAAAAAATTTTGTAAAACTTTTTGAATAAAAAAAAGAAAAGAAAAAAAAAAGAAAAGGTATCCAGAGGATTAGTTCTGCTCTTAGTGACTTGTTTCTCCTTTCTGGAAAGAAGTAGCACCATGACCCAGAGGCAGAGAAAGGCTGTGATTAAGGAAGGAAAAGGTTAATTGAGAGTCTCTTGCTGAAACCTGAAATTGATATGCCACTATAAGCATACCTTCCCATTGAACTAATGATATGAATAAAATGGAAAGATCTGAGCCAGAAATGTATGTGATAGAAATTCAGATTGTAATAAAAGTAAATGGAATTGAATTTATTTATTTATTTAATTTATATACCGCCCTTCTCCCAAAGGACTCAGGGCGGTTTACAGCAATGGTAAAAAGCACAAATCAGAAAGTTAAAAAAGCATTTAAAAACTAATTAAATTAAAGGCTGAAAGAATTATAATAAAACTATATTAAAACCCCAATAAAAAACTTCATTAAGCCAGCCCTGCACGATGGAACAGAAAGGTCTTTAGCTCGCGGCGAAAGGTCCGGAGATCAGGAAGTTGACGTATCCTCGGAGGCAGTTCATTCCAGAGGGCAGGAGCCCCCACGGAGAAGGCTCTCCCCCTGGGGGTCCCCAGTCTGTATTGTTTGACCGACGGCACCCTGAGGAGACCCCCTCTATGGGAGCGCACTGGTCGATGGGAGGCTATTGGTAGCAGCAGGCGATCTCATAGATAACCCAGTCCTATGCCATGGAGCACTTTAAAGGTGATAACCAACACTTTGAATTGCACCCGGAAGACCACCGGAAGCCAGTGCAGCTCACGCAGGATAGGTGTTACATGGGAGCCTCGAGTTGCTCCCACTATTACCCGCGTGGCCGCATTCTGAACCAGTTGGAGCCTCCGGGTGCTCTTCAAGGGGAGCCCCATGTAGAGAGTGTTACAGTAGTCCAGGCGGGACGTGACGAGAGCATGAGTGACCATGCATAGGGAATCCTGGTCCAGAAAGGGACGCAACTGGTGTATTAGGCGAACCTGATAAAAAGCCCCCCTGACAACGGCCATCATATGCTCTTCTAAAGACAGCTGTGCATCCAGGAGGATGCCTAGATTGCGAGCCCTCTCCATGGGTGCCAATGACTCGCCCCCAACAGCCAGCGATGGCATCAGCTGGCTATACCGGGACGCCGGCATCCATAGCCACTCAGTCTTGGAAGGATTGAGTCGAAGCCTGTTTCTCCCCATCCAGACCCGCATGGCCTCCAGACACCGGGACATCACTTCAACGGCATCGTTGGGATGGTTTGGGGTGGAAATGTACAGCTGAGTATCGTCAGCGTACAGATGGCATCGCACCCCAAAACCATGGATGATCTCCCCTAG
Source organism: Ahaetulla prasina (assembly GCF_028640845.1). Classification (NCBI taxonomy): domain Eukaryota; kingdom Metazoa; phylum Chordata; class Lepidosauria; order Squamata; family Colubridae; genus Ahaetulla; species Ahaetulla prasina. The sequence continues at coordinate 78,121,953 of NC_080543.1, read as the reverse complement.
CGGCTTCACATAGATGTTGAATAGAAGAGGCTAGAGAACCGACCCCTGTGGCACCACATATGAGGTGCCTCGCGGCCGATCTCTGCCCTCCTGCCAACACCGTCTGCGACCGGTCAGAAAGATAGGAGGAGAACCACTGCAGAACGGTGCCCCCCACTCCTAACCCCTCCAACCGGTGAAGTAAAATACCATGGTCGATGGTATCGAAGGCCGCTGAAAGATCTAATAGGACCAACCCCTGTCCCGAACCCTCCAGAGATCATCCACCAACGCGACCAATGCCGTCTCCGTGCTGTACCCAGGCTGGAAGCCAGACTGAGAGGGGTCGAGATAGGCAGTTTCATCCAGGTAGTGTGGGAGTTGTCACGCCACCACACTCTCTACAACCTTCGCCACAAAGCGAAGGTTGGAGACAGGACGATAGTTCGCTAGAACAGCTGGATCCAGGGAGGGCTTCTTGAGGAGAGGCCTCACTATGGCCTCTTTCAAGGCAGCAGGGAAGACACCCTCTGTCAAGGAAGCGTTGACAATTCCCTGAAGCCAGCCTCGTGTAACCTCCCAGGTGGTCAATACCAGCCAGGAGGGACACGGGTCCAATAAACATGTGGTCGCGTTTAGCCTCCCCAGTATCCTGTCCATGTCTTCAGAAACAACAGTATCGAACTCTTCCCAGATAACATCCTCAAGACCTATCTCCGTCATCCCGCCTGAATCCACCAAGTCAGAGTCCAGACCATCCCGACTCTGAGCGATTTTATTGTGCAGATATTGTCCAAAATCCTCAGCACACCCTTGCAAGGGGTCTTCCCGTGCTCCCAGATGGAGGAGGGAGCGGGTCAGCCTAAACAGGGCGGCTGAGCAATTCTCTGCCGATGCAATAAGAGTGGAAAAATACTCATGTTTTGCCGCTCTTATCGCCACTAGGTAGGTCTGAATATGAGACCTTACTAGTGTCCAGTCGGATTTGGAATGACTGGCCCTCCAACCACTTTCTAGGCATCTTTTCCGGCGCGTCATCTCTCTCACCTCCTCAGAATACCAAGGAGCCAGTCGAGACTGGCGCCGGGTCAGAGGCCGCAAAGGCAAGATGCGGTCCAAAGCCTCAGCGGCCTCCCTTTCCCAGGCAGCCACTAGTTCTTCAGCCGAGCCGTGAGCTAAATCCTCAGGAAATGGCCCAAGCTCCATCAGAAACCTCTCCGGGTCCATCTGGTGCCTGGGACGGAACCAGCTAGTCGGCTCCGTCTCCCTGCGGTGGGGGTTGGCGGTTCAAAAGTTGAGTTGAAGGAGTGAATGATCTGACCATGACAGGGGTTTGGTGACTAAATCCCCTAATTCTAGATCATTCAACCACTGTCCAGAGACAAAATTCAGATCCAGAGTGTTCCCCCCAATGTGAGTGGGACCATTAACTAACTGGGTCAGGTCCAAGGCTGTCATGGAAGCCATGAACTCCTGAGCCACCATTGATGTTTCACCGACCGACGGCAGGTTGAAATCCCCCATAACCATAAGTCTGGGGGTATCAACCGCCATCCCGGCTATCACATCCAGTAGCTCAGGCAGGGCTGCTATCACGTAGCAAGGAGCCAGGTACGTGATCAGCAAGCCCATCTGTACTCCTTGGCCCACTTCACAAAGAGGGACTCACATCCGGCTATCTGAGGAATGGTGACCTCCCTCGGCTCAAGACCTTCTTTAATAATAACTGCCACCCCTCCACCCCTACCCTGGGCCCTCAGCTGATGGAATGCTTGGAAGCCTGGTGGGCACATTTCAACAAGGGGCACCCCCAATTCCACACCCAACCAGGTCTCCGAAATGCCCATCAGGTCCACATCCCCCTCTTGTATAAGATCAAAAATGAGGGGGGCTTTATTCACCACGGACCTGGCATTACATAACATCAGCCGAAAGCCCAGCCTCTGAGGATTCAAGCCACCCGTGGAACGAGAAAAGTTAGGGGGACCTGAGTGCGCGATCGCTCGCAAACAGCGAGCACATACTCCCCGAACATAACACGGGCCCCCGCTTCCACCATATCTGCCCCTCCCATTTACCGAGCAGATGGAATAGCCCTCTTTAGATCGAGCTCCTGCCTCCTCCGTCACCTCTGAACCTATAACATCTATACCGCGAACCATTGCAGGGTCAAGCCATGGCCCTAGTGGGTTTCCCCCAAAACCCATCCTAGCCCTCCCTCCCCTTAAAAACCCTTTATTTAAAAAAGTTATAAAAGATAATTTTTAAAAACCCCTCAATCCCTTCTTTGCAGCATGCCACCTCTCGGGATTCCAAACTCCGTCATCGAGGTAGGCCCTCAATAGAGTGGAGGGCCACATCTGCGAGAGGGGGGAATCTCACAGACCAAGAAGTTCCACTGGTGAAAACATCACAGTCTCAACGAATGGCAGGCAGTTTATCTCGGCAGGTCCAGATGGTATCCCGGCAAGTCCAGATGATAATATAATAGGTTCAGGAGGCACAAATATGCTAAGGCCCATAGGGAGTTACTGTATTTAAACAACAACAGGCAATGTCGGCTGGCGGCCCCCAGGGGAAGGGCCTTCTCTGTGCGGGCTCCCACCCTCTGGAATGAACTTCCCCCAGGATTTCGTCAACTGCCTGACCTTCGGACCTTCTGCCGCGAGTTGAAGACTTACTAATTTATTTGCGCAGGACTGGTGTAGAAATTTTAATAGTTTTTAATATTTGATATAAATTTTATGGGGTTTTTACGGCTTTAAATGGTTTTAATTTTGGCCTTATATTTAATTAGTTTTTTAACTATGGTTTTATTGTGTATATAATTGCTGTTTTATTTTGGCTGTGAACCGCCCTGAGTCCTTCGGGAGAAGGGCGGTATAAAAATTCAATAAATCTTAATCTTAATCTTAATCTAACAGTAGCCCCCCCCCCCAAAGCATCCAGCCAGGACAAAGAAAACCCAAACACCCATTCATGGTGTTCGGATCAGTGTTCCGTCCAATCACTGGAGACATGAAAGCTATGTAACATTTTAACTAGCTCGAGGGATTAAAAATCCAGACCACTCTCTCACCGTGGCCAGTCTGATAGTCCAGGCCCCCTGCTAAATAGAAGCCAAGCGCCAAGCCAACACAGCCTGAGGGGAGTAGAGGCCTAAACCTCTGCGGTAGGACAGATGGTTAGTGCCCTCTGCTGGTGAAATGACAGAAGTAAACCAGCTTCAAAAGCCATTTATTATTCATGTCCTCTGGCTGGGAAACGGGATTAGATGTCAAAAAACCCAAAGGTGGAGAATGATATCACCGCCGTCTTCAACTCCACTCCACTCGGCGTCCTTCGATCACAAGGGGTGAGTGTCGTGTCCCACTCCTCTGCTGACGGCCGGGTCAGGGAAATCCGAATCAGGCGTGCCTCTGCAGCTCTGCCAAAGTCCTAGCAAAGTCCTCAAGGCAGGCAGGAGACCAGAAAGTGACTTCAGCAAGATTTGTTTAGACTTTGCCTGACTCAGAGAATGCCAGAAAGCAGATCCTTTATATAGGCCATGGGGTGTGGCTCCATGACTCAGCACTTATCCAGGCCTGCCCCTCCCTTCCTTCTGACGCCGCTGCCTATCAATTCTTCTGAAGCGAGGGTCACTCCAGTCGGCAGCTGTTGGTAATTGATCTCCCTCAGGCTCACATGCTGTGGGGGAGGGGGAGGGGTCTAGTTGCTCCGTTTGCCTGGGTATGGAGCCAGGGCTGGGGCCAGGAGGTGCTTCCTCCTCCTCAGCCTGTCTGGGCATGGAGCCAGGGCTGGGGCCGGGAGGTGCTTCCTCCTCCTCAGCCTGTCTGGGCATGGAGCCAGGGCTGGGGCCGGGAGGCATACTAGGACATTCCTAAGTGTTTGGAAGCAGATAAGAAGGCCCCGGCTGCGGTGAGAGCGGGCAAGACACAACAGTGAGGGAGGTCTGACCAGCCCAGAGCAGCCCAGGACAGCAGCCAAGCCAACATCTGGCCTCCGATATAGCTTCCCCTGGAGGAAAAACGCCGCCATCACCATCGCCGCCCAACTAATGCAGTTAGTATAACCGCCACTCACACCAACCATCTCCAACCTCATTCCAGCCAGCCATGCTCTCCCGGGGGGTGAAAAACACCTCTTCAGGCTGATAGGACATTCCTCCAGCCGAACCAGGGGTCAAAGATGTTCAAATTGGCCCCCTTGCAAGGACAAAACCGGAAAAGGCCGCCTTTCCTTAATCCTTGCTCCGTCATCACCACCTTCTTGAGCACTTCCTTAAAGAGACATGATACAAATTCATTAGAAAATATTGTAACAAAGAATATAAAAGATAGGTGAGCATCAAGACTGTCAGATACAGAAAAGCTTTGTGGTCAAATAACTTTTATAAACCTTGTTCCAGGAAAAATAACATTCTTATCATACCTTGTAGACTAATCCATTTGTTATCATAGTCTGTAGTCCATAAAATCTGATGGAATAAGATACAGAATCAAATCAAGATTGTGTTTAATTTCCATTTTCTGTCTGTCATATGCCAGTAGATGTCTGTCAGGCCTGCCTCCATTCAAAATCCAAGAAAGAAAACTCCTGACTCCACTGAGGTAGAGAACAGGTACTTTTACTGAGTTTGAAATGATAGCAGCAAAAGCAAAGCAAGATCTGATTCAAAAGACACGAAAGTTACAGGTTGAAAGTTTCCCCAAAACCCTTCCCCCAGGGACCCAGGCTGAATGTCCAATCCATGTCTTGCATAATGTCATGTGAAGCTTATCTTCAGGTATTTTCATCCATCTGGAGTTCTAGGAGGGTTGGCCTTAAACAACTCAACTCAGCAGCACAGTAATTCTGGAGAGCAAACCTCCCTTTTTGTTCACATGGGCCTTCACCACACCAGCTCACTTCCCAAACCAGTTGGTTTATTTTAGAATCACCCAGCACATATTCAAAGAATGGAGCAGGATTCATAATACAGAAAAAATGTATTTTATCTACAGAATACAAAAACATGATACAAACAATACCCTTTGGTAGAGAGAAGAATGAACTTTGAACACAGAATAGCTAAGCCACACCCAGACTAAAGCCTGCTCACATGGCTCTCACAGCAAATCCTGTGTCTCAGTCAAAAAACAGTTCCTATTGGCTGGCTTGTTGCCATGGCTATTTCAGTTCATAAATTCTTTTTACACTGACACTCCTCCCTTTATGATTGGAATAGACATAAAACCAAATAATGTAATAATCTTCTCATGTTGCATTCTACCCAATGGCTTGGTCATTACATCTGCTAGATTGTCTTCTGAAGAACAGTGAAGCACGCAAATTATTTTACTTTTGATAGCTTCTCTGACATTATAATACTTAATGTCCATATGCTTGCTCCTATTTTTTGTTCTGTCACCTGTTGCCATCTTAATGCAAACAGCATTATCTTCAAACACCGTTACAGCTTCATTAACTTCTATGTTTAAATCCTTTAACAGCTGTATGTACCAAGTTTCTTCTGAACAAAGTTTAGAAAGAGCCGTGATGGCGAACCTATGGCACACGTGCTCGAAGCGGCATGTGCAACCATGTCACCTGGCACGTGCGACGGCGGCCATTCCTCTTTCAGGTTTCTGATCAGCTGGCCTTCATGTGTGCAGCAGTGCCAGAAACTTCTGTTTTCATGCGTGATCATGCATGCTGGTCAGCTGATCATCGTGCACACATGCAGGCCAGAAAATTAGAAAGCTAGCTGGCCAGCACACATGCATGCGGAAGTTCATTTTCAGGTGCGCGCATGTGCCCTGGGCAGCTCCTATTCCAGGTTGCAACCCAGACAAGCATGCATGCTCCCTTTTCAGCACTCGGTGCTGAAAAGGTTCACCATCACTGAGATAGAGGAATAAATTCTGCCTCCACAGTATAAATGGCTACAGTAGTTAGTGTAATGTATTTGAACTTTGAGAGGGAATTTTGGGCGGGAAAATTGCACGTTGCTGATTGGTTGAAGCCTCAACCAAAAGAGTATTTAAAGAGGGGTTTTTGCTGGTTGTCCTTGCTGGGATCACAATAAACTAAAGAGCTGTTGTCACTCACTGGTCTCCTGCCTCTTCATTGCCCAAACGTAACATTGGCGACGAAGGTGGGATGTTGAGGCAGTGAGATTGTTAAAGAGCTGAAGGAACCAGGAATTCGCGAACCCAGCCAGTTCTCAAGGGCGGAAAATAGCGATGTCCAGCTACACGCCGCCAGCGCCATTTGACCCAGCAAAGGAGAAATGGGGGTCGTACATGGCTCGTTTCGAGTGTTTCCTCGAAGCAAACGAACTACAGGGAGTCTCGGATAATCGGAAGCGAGCGTACTTCCTGAGCCACTGTGGTCCAGAGGTCTTCGATACCGCGGAGTCACTCTCAGAGCCAACGCCAGTACAATCGGTACCGTGGCAAACACTACAAACAACACTTCGAGCGCACTACGCACTGGTACCCTCAAAGTTCGTCCAACGGTTCGAGTTGAGGCAACGGGTACAGCGAGAGGGCGAATCGATAAGCGTGTACATGGCCACGTTGAGGAAAGCCGCAAACCACTGTGAGTACAGAGATTTGGAGGATTCCTTACTCGAACAACTCATTTGTGGGGTCAGGGACATCAGACTACAAAGGCGGCGGCTGTCTAAAACCAACCTGACTTTGGCGATAGCCCTGGACGAAGCCAGAGCTCACGAGATGTCCACCAAGGCGGCAGAGACCTTGCAAAAGCCAAACGCGCAGGGTGCCGGGACAAAGACTACACCAGTCCATAGCGAGGAAGTTCAGGCCAAATCGGAAGGTGAGGAAGAGGAAGAGGTGTTCCACACCGGGAGGCTGGAGAGAGGTGACCGGGACGAATGCGTGAGTTGTGGGGGCCAACACCAATGGCAAAACTGCAGATTCAAGGACGCGGTTTGTCGGCGGTGCAAAAAAAAAGGACACATAGCTCGGGCCTGCCGAGCCCCCCAACCTTCCCGCCAAAAATTCAAACCGACCAATCAGAGCGTGGGAGCAGCGAAGCGGCCCGGGATTGGTCCATTTAAAAAAGGCGCGAAGTTAAACCAGACCACTGTGAGAGTGGGCCACGCATCGACATGACTAGAGAAGAAAATATTTACCCAAGTCTACATTGAAGGGGTGCAGTGCCAAATGGAAGTAGACACTGGGTCATCAATCACAATTATGTCCTGGAACACCATCGTGAGAGACTTGCCAGCCATCGCAAAACGCCAGCTACAAACCCAGAAGCTGAGAGTGCAAGACTACCAAGGGAATCGGATCCCTGTTCGAGGAGTCACATCCGTCCAAGTCAAATATGGACAATTCAAAAAGACCCTGCCAATCACCATAGTAAATGGAACTCTACCGAGCTTGCTAGGGCTGGACTGGTTCTGAGCTTTGGGCATGGGAGTGACCGGGGTCCACAGGAATGACATCATCCTAAAAGATGAACTGCTGAAGGAGTTCGAGGACGTTTTCAAGGATTGCCTGGGCAAGTACGTGGGGACCCCTATTTCTTTCAACCTTGACCCCCAAGTCGCCCCCATCCGGTTAAAGGCTAGGAGGGTTCCATTCACCCTAAAGCCCAAAATTGACCGAGAATTAGACAAGCTAGTAAGCCAGGGAATACTAGTCCCCGTCGATCATGCAAAATGGGAGACACCCATAGTGACCCCAGTCAAACCGGATGGATCGGTCTGGATTTGCGCTGACTACAAAGCAACGCTTAACAAAGCATTGCAGAAAAGCGCATACCCCGTTCCAGTAGTGCAACATGGTGGCCTCATGCGGTGGCGATGGGACGCTTTCGTTGGCGATGGCCGGGCGGAGGTGGCCGGCGGCGGCGGCCTGCCTCGGTGTTTCAAGGCGGCGGATGGCCTGTTTAACATCTTTATCATCGGTCCCCCCCCCTTCCTTCTTCCTTAGTCCACCCCTGACTATTTATAGGGGGTGGTGAACTGACTGAGTGAGCGGTTTTGTCCTCTACCGCACAAGGATCACTATTGACTGTTTCCCATCAGGACAGACTGACAGACTGGTTGTGGTCACTGTATCATCTGTTACCATCTTGACCGGCCCAGGATGGGCCTCCTGCCGGACTTCTTTGTGATGCGAACGTTTACTGCGGCTGACCTTCTTGCCTCACGAGATGCCCTCTCTGCGGGTTTGGCCTCCATATTATCGAGGGCCCACCTTGAGGACGGGCTTTGGAGCCCGAGAGGTGGCATGCTAAAAATAGGAGGCTTAGGGCTTTTTAATTAGCTGTTTTAAGAGATTTTTAAGGAGTTTTAATGGGGATTTTAAGGGTTGGGGGGGAGGGATTTGTGGTGGGGAGAGAACCCGTCGGGAGGATCCAGCCCCTGTGCTTGTTTCGACATTATTACATCTGGTCCGAAGGCAGGGGAGGTTCTGTTCCAGGACTAGAGGGTTGTTCAATCTGTACGGTAAGTGGGAGAGGCAGATATGGCGGAGGGGGCATATCAGTGTTGGGAGCACGTGCTCGATGTTTGACGGCAATCACGTGCTCCAGCCCTCAGTCCCTACACGCCTCAGGCGCGCATGATCCTCAGAGCCTGGATCTTGGTTGATGTTATGTAATGCCCGGTCCGTGGCTAATAAAGCCCTGATTTGTGATCTTATTCAGGGGAGTCCGCGGACCTTATGGGCATTACGAGACCTGTTGGGTCCGGAGGGGGGGGTTCCCCTCGTTGAGCTGTGCCCTCCAGGTTTCCGAGCATTTCATCAGCCGAGGGCCCAAGGTAGGGGTGGGGGGGTGGCGGTTGTCATTAAGGAAGATCTAGAGCCGAGGGAGGCCACTGTCCCTCAGATTGCTGGTTGTGAATCCCTCTATGTGAGGTGGGGCCATAGGAATCAGTTGGGCTTGTTGATCGCGTACCTGGCTCCTTGCTGCGTGACCACAGCCCTGCCCGAGCTGTTGGAGGTACTTGCCTCCGTGGCGGTTGAGACCCCCAGACTTATAGTCATGGGGGATTTCAACTTGCCATTGGCTGGCTTGTTATCGACTGCAGCTCGGGAGTTCCAGGCTTCCATGACGGCCTTGGACCTGATTCAGGTAAATGATGGCCCCACGCACATGGGGGGAGGCACACTGGACCTGATTTATATCTCTGGACAGTGGTTAAATGATTTGGAATTAGATGATTTAGTAACAGAACCGATGTCATGGTCTGATCATTTCCTTCACTAGACTTCAACCGCCATCACCATCGAGGGAGACGGAACTACGGTGGTTCTGCCCAGGCGCCTGATGGACCCCGAGAGGTTTCTGGAGCTTGGGCCATTCCTGAGGATCTCCCACGGCACGACTGAGGAACGAACGCCTGGGAGCAGGATGCTGGGGCCTTGGACTCGTGCCTTTCAACCTCTGACCCCATCGTCCCCGGTTAAAGGCTGAGGAGATGAAAGAGAAGACCGAGAATGGAGGTCCAGCTGCCCAATTGACAAGTTAGGTCCTATTCAGACAGAATGGGAGACACCATATACCTATCATTGCTGAAGATAACCGCCCGATTGTGGGTATAGAAATCAAATAAATAAATAAATAAATAAAACATTTGCTGCACTCATTAGGGCAAGGGCAGGTCTTCGCCAAACTCGATTTGGCTCAAGCCTACCAGCAGCTACCAGTAGATAGCAGCACAGCCGAGGCGCAGACAATTGTCACACACCGCGGGGCTTTCAAATGTAGGCGACTCCAGTTCGGAGTTAGCGTGGCCCCAGGGCTCTTCCAGAACCTAATGGAGTGATTATTACAGGGCCTACCAGGAGTGGTACCATACTTCGACGATGTATTGGTATCAGCTGAAAACTTAGAGGAACTCGGGGTAAAACTAAGGAAGGTATTGGGCATTTTTAGGTCTGCTGGGCTTAAAGTTAAGCTCAACAAATGCCACATTGGGGTGAAATCTGTAGAATTCCTAGGATACCGAATAGACAGGGAAGGGATCCACCCCACGGAGAGCAAGGTACGGGCCATTAGAAAGGCCCCAGCCCCCAAAAATAAAACAGAATTACAGGCATTCTTGGGGCTTGTTAATTTCTATGCGGTATTCAAGAATAAAGCAACAGTAGCCGAACCGCTACATAAGTTGCTAGCAAAGAAAGCTGTGTGGTCCTGGGGCAGAGAAGAGGCTAGGGCATTTGAGGGGTAAAAACCTTTTGTCCAGCGATAGCCTCCTCATCCAGTACAATGGCACGTTGCCACTAGTACTAGTTTGCGATGCATCACCATATGGGGTGGGGGCTGTGCTCAGCCATAGGTTACCGAATGGAACAGAAGCCCCTATAGCATATTATTCCCGGACAATGTCCTCTGCGGAAAGGAACTACAGCCAGCTAGATAGGGAGGCATTGGCCATAGTCTCCGGGGTTAAGAAATTCCACGAATACTTGTTTGGGCGAGATTTCGAGATAGTCACGGACCACAGACCCCTTCTAGGACTCTTAGCGGGTGACCGCCCAACACCGTGGCACTTTCTCCCAGGCTGACCCGATGGACTATTTTCCTAGCGGCATACTCCTACAAATTGCTCCACCGCCCAGGAAAAGACTTAGGGCATGCAGACGCTCTGAGCAGATGCCCTTTACCAGAGACAATTGAAGACCCAACCCCGGGGACACCCGTCTTGCTAATTGGACTCTGGCCCAGTCACATCCAAGCAAGTGGCTAGGGCATCGTACAGGGACATTACAATACGGACTGTAATCAGTTGGGTGCAAAGGGGTTGGCCCGCTGCACCGGGCGAGCGTTTCAAAGACTTTGCGAAAAAACAATCAGAACTGTCGGTTCAAGGGGGGTGTCTGTTATGGGGGGATAGGGTGGTTATCCCAGAAAAATTGCGCGAAAATGTGTTGGAACTGTTGCATGTGGGCCACCCAGGGATTGTGAGGATGAAGAGTTTAGCGAGGAGTTATGTATGGTGGCCCCTAATGGATAAGGACATCAGCGACAGGGTAGGGAAATACCAATCCTGCCAAGAGTCGAGGCCGCTACCCCCTACAGCCCCAGTTAGAGAGTGGGAGAAACCCCAGGGGCCATGGTCCAGGATTCACATAGATTTTGCGGGGCCGTTCCATGGGCAGACCTTTTTAATTGTAGTAGATGCCTACTCAAAATGGTTAGAAATCATCCTCATGAAAAGCACAACGGCCGAAGCAGTAATCACAGTCCTAAGGCATCTATTCGTAACACACGGCCTGCCCGACACCCTAGTCTCTGACAATGGCCCGCAATTCACGGCAAACCAGTTTGAGGGGTATTTAGCAGGAGAGGGCATCAGACATGTCCTCTCGGCGCCTTTCCACCCGGCAACGAACGGACTTGCAGAACGTTTCGTTCAGAGCACCAAGGAAGCGCTATCTAGGATAAGTCCAGGCGACTGGCAAACGAAAATAGACACCTTCCTGGCCGTCCAACATAGGACCCCTTGTGTAACAACTGGCCGCAGCCCAGCGGAACTCTTAATGGGTAGGAAACTCAGGTGCCCACTAGACCGACTAAACCCAACTTATACCCCAGACGGGTACAAGGGTATTCAAGGAAAAACCAGGGAAATGACAGTGGGTGACCCAGTATGGGCACACAACTATAGCAAGGGCCCAACATGGTTAAAGGGGGAAATTCTGGGCCTAACCGGACCCAAATCATACGTAGTAGACATGGAGGACGGCCGGGTATGGAAACGCCACATAGACCAGTTAAGAAAATGTATACCAAGCAAACTAGAAACCAAACAACCAGGCCCTGACTACCAATTGTTTGAATCTGCAGCTGACTCAAACCCGAGGTGAGCGGAGGACTTATCTGATTACGATGAATCCAGCGACGCCAACCGGTTCCTCCTGAAGACAGCAGGGACGACTCAGCCAATAATCCAGGGCCGGACGGCCTAGAGGAGGAGGAACAAACAGTCCCTCCGACCAGCTCGACTCTCTCCCAGAGAATGAACTGCGCAGGTCAGAAAGAGTTAGGAGACGCCCTGTCTACCTGCGTGACTACGTAGAGAAATAGCATGCAAATATTATGTAAATAGAGGTACAAAGTGTTCTGGGAGGGAAGGAGTGTAATGTATTTGAACTTTGAGAGGGAATTTTGGGCGGGAAAATTGCACGTTGCTGATTGGTTGAAGCCTCAACCAAAAGAGTATTTAAAGAGGGGTTTTTGCCGGTTGTCCTTGCTGGGATCACAATAAACTAAAGAGCTGTTGTCACTCACTGGTCTCCTGCCTCTTCATTGCCCAAACGTAACAGTTTGTTTTCTGGACTTCCATCCAATTAAAGCCCCTTCAAATAATACCACAATCCCAGAATTGGATTTTCTGGTTTGCACATCATTGGCATAATCACTATCAACATAACATTTTAACTTTAAATCTTCAGAGACCTGTAATTTGAAGACCTAAATTCACAGTTCCCTTTAAAAACCTGAGAATTCTTTTTACACCCATCCAATGCAACTGCATTGGTGCAGTAGTGAAGTGATTTAAGATGCTTACTTCACAAGCTATGTCTGGTCTGGACCACTGTGACAGATATAACAAGCTCCCTATTGCTGACTGATATATCTCTTGATCACAGTCTTCACTTTTGTCCTCACCCAAATTGTTGTGAAAATCTGTGCTCATAGGTATTGGAGCAGAATTACAGTCCTTCATGTTGTATCTCTCCAATAGCTGTTCAATTTTCCTTCTTTCCACCTTTCTCAGTTTTTTCTATCTCTACACCAAGATAGTTTTGTATCTCACCCAAATTTTACTGTTCAAACTTTTGCTCCAACTGGTTAGCAAATTCCTTCACCTATATCAGATATTTTGCAATGAAGCAAATATCATCCACAAATGCTAATAATTGACAATCCCCACTGTGTAACCTTGCAGTATATATGCAACCATCAGCCTTGCAACTCTTGAACACAAGACCTTTCAATGTCATATCTAAACAGATGATCCAGTTTCTGGCTGACTGCTTCAGCCCATAAATGGCCTTACTCAGTTTATATACAGTGTATACACATCCTTTTACTTTCATACCCTGATGCTTGAACCATGTAAATTTCTTCCTCTAATTCTGCATTGAGGACTGCTGTGGTTATATCAAAGTGCCAAATTTTATGGCCACATGCTGCTGCCAGTGCTAATGCCAACCTTATTGTTTCACTTTTTACCGTTGGTGCAAACACCTCATCATAGTGCATGTTTTTCTTTTTCAAAAAAAAAAACCCTTATGCCACTAATCTTGCCTTATATTGGACCATTATTGGGTAATACTTTCCTTTTGTATACCCATTTACAGCCTACAGTTTTGTAACCTTGTGGCAAAGTCATAGACATCAACACTTTATGTTCATTCATGGATTTCATTTTGGGTAGTGCCAATACTTCCTGACAGTTTCTTGGCTCATACCACACATTACACACCTTTAATTTACTACCAGAATACCTGTCAGGTGGAATCCCTTTGTTCCATCTCTTTGACCTGTGTGGCATTGTATGCTATTTTGTGTCAACCATTTCTTGTTCACATATCAGAGTCATCATCTTTTCCTGACTCTTTTTCTTGTTCTTTTTCAGTTTCTCCTCCCTGAATGCTGACACTGTAACTAAGTGAGTCACCATCACTAAGTGGAGCATCGCTAAAATTGGCATCAATTCTGCCCCAATTTTGCTCTGCAAAGCTAGCAGACCTGGAAATCACTATTCTCTTCCTGCCATCGCTAAAGCGATAGTTCTTAGAGCCAGGCTCATAGCCCATAAATTTGAGTTTTCTAGCCTTTGGTTGACCTTTTCTCCTGATTGTTTTTGGAATATGCACCCATGCATTGCTTCCAAACACCCTTAAATGTGCCAGAGACGGTTTTCTCCCATATAGCACAGTATATGGAGTATCATTAATAGAGGAACATTAATAGAGGAACACAGCCGATTGATCAAATAATTAGCAGTCAACATGGCTTCACCCCAATATGACCTGTTCAGACCAGAATCCTTCAGCAATGATTCTTCCATTCTGCCTCTCAACTACACCATTCTCAGCTGCTGTGTATGGATTAATGCATTTATATCTGATTCCTAACTGCCCCAACCACTGTTGAAAACTTGCTGACATGAATTCTGAACCTCTGTCAGTTTGCAGCTGGCATACCTTGTCTATATCTTGTTTTTACAAAGCTTACCAATTGCTTGAACTTTTGTGGCACCTCTATTTTACTCTTTAGCAAATAGCAGAACCCAAACCTGCTGTAGTCATCTACAATGACCAGCGCATACCTTGCTCCTCCCAAATTGGCTTGCATTGGCCCTACCAAATCTGCATGTACCAGCTCTAGAACTCTTGTTGTCTGCCTTGTGCTATTCTTGCTTACTGGGAACGATGCTTTATCATGCCACCATTGATCTGCAGCTGCTAATGGGCCCTGGGGTGGATTAATGATGATATCCCAGAGTTCCTTAGCCTTCAGGAAGCATTCCATTTTGCAGCCCAAATAAGATAATTCTTCTGTCCCAATCGAGGCAGAGAACTCTCCTTGAAATCAACAGCCATCCTGAAAGCCTTCTCTGCCTTGTTTTCCTTTTGTTTATAACACAGGCAGTCTCTCAGCTTGTTCACAGTTCTGGGTTGAGCCTCAATCCTTTTTCTTCAGTTTCACTGTGTGCATGGGCTGGCTGGCTGGGATTTGGGCCAGAGATGGGTTTCAGCAGGTTCTGACCAGTTCTGGAGAACCGGTAGCAGAAATTTTGAGTACTGTGGAGAACCAGTAGTAAAAATTCTGACAGGCCTCACCCCATCTATTCTTTGCCTCCCAAGTCCCAGTTGATCAGGAGGAAATGGGGATTTTGCAGTATCCTTCCCCTGGATTGGGGAGGGAATGGAGATTTTACAGTATCCTTCCCCTGCCATGCCCACAAAGCCATGCCACACCCACCAAGCCACACCCACAGAACCAGTAGTAAAAAAGTTTGAAACCCACCACTGATCTGGGCCCATAACCTATTGGTTTATTTGAGAATCATCCAGCACATATTCAAAGAATTGAGCAGGATTAAAAATATATAGAAAAAGTGTATTTATCTACAAAATACAAAAACATGATACAAACTGTTAAGTTTGGGCAATGACGAGGCAGGAGACCACACAAGTGACAACAGCTCTTTAGTTTATTGTGACCCAGCTAAAGACCAACAGCAAAAACCCCTCTTTAAATACTATTTTGGCTGAGGCATCAGCCAATCAGCAACGTGCTAGTTCCTGCCCAAACTTCTTAAAGTTCAAATACATAACACTCTTCCCCTCCCAGAACGCATTGAGCCCCTTTGTTCTGTTTCCCTCCCCCAATACTCCCAAGAAAGAATCCGTCAAAGGCCTTTTCTTCTTCTTTATTTACATAGATAAATGTCCTGGCCACGTCTACCCACGGGCCTGCCATGTTTCTGGAGATAACGAGGAAATTATAGATAAGGCCAGAATTACTCATGAATATATTCTTCCCTCCATTGATACAGTTTGCCCGTGCAAATTCATTGCTTTGTCCAAGACAAAAACCAGGAAGTCCCGCCTCCTATTTATAGTCTCTGCAGATGTCACTGCATGACAATTATGACTTGGCTTTGTCCCAACTCTTCTGCTGCACGCCGTCACGCCTCGCAGTCTTGCATCACTCCAAAACTGTTCTTGGGCGCAAATCAGAAGAAGGCTCCAGAGAATCAGGCCTTGACGGCCTCCTCCCTTTGAGTGGGTGCCAGGGAGGAGAGGGCTCAAGAGAAGCAGGGCTTGCCAGGTCTTCTCCTCACTTTCTGAATCATCCGAGTCCAGGAGTCCGGGTCCAGGAACCTGGGTCACAACACTATCCTCACCGCAGGGCCCTTCCCCGGGCTGACGATCGGGATGCGGTCGGGCTGGGTTCTGCTCATGGAAGGCCTGCACCAGGTCAGGGGCATGAACGCCGGAGGCATCTACCCAGGAGAAATCAGTCCCGTATCCCTTCCACGCGATCAAATATTGGAAACGACCTTCAGCCAGCGGGAGTCTACGCTGTGGACTTCAGATTCCTCCGACCCCCAGTGACGGGTGCTGTTGGGCACCGGGGACTCGTGTGGCCTCAGGAACCAGAAGGGACCGTGAAAGACGGGTGGATCCGCATGGATCGTGGCAGGGTCAGTAGGCTACCGGGTTGATGACTGCCTCGACAGGGAACGGGCCGATGAATCGGTGGTCCAACTTTACCGGGCGGACGGGAGGTGTTTGGTGGAGAGCCACACCGTCTCCAACTGCCAGCGGGGGCGTTGCCGAGCGGTCGGCGGACTGCTTGTAGTCCTCCTTGCCCGATCCAGCTGCTGACGTTCAACTGTTGGACCGCATGCAATTCCGTCAGGAAGGTCTGCTCGGGAACAGGAGAGTCCGTGGTGCCAGAGGGAAGAGCGGATGGTACCCCACATTGGCAAAGAACGGGTCATCTGAGTAGAGGTGTGCTGAGAGTTGTTAAAAGCAAACTCCGCCAGGGACAGGTAGTCGCCCAGTTGTCCTGTTGCTGGTTGATGAAGCAACGGAGATACTGTTCCAGGATACCGATGACCTTCTCTGTACCCCCGCCGGTCTCCGGATGGTGCGATGACGACAGACACCTGCACCTCCAACGCGCCATCAGGCTCTTCCAGAAGCGAGCTGTGAACTGAACTCATGGTCCGAAACCACCCTGTCCGTAGACCATGGAGGCGGAAGATGTGCTGCAGAAAGAGACGGGCTGCTTATGTGGGCAGTCCGGCATGGGATGAAGTGTGCCATCTTGGTGAGCATGTCCACCACCACCAGCACCGTGGTGAACCCAGAGGACGGCGGCAGGTCTGTCAGGAAGTCCATGGAGATCGCCCCCAGGGTCTGTCGGGTGTCGGCAAGGGCTGGAGGAGCCCGAGGGGCCCCTGGCCTTGGCTTGCCGCACGGCACGCAGGATGTCACGAGGCATGTACATCATGCCGCACTGGGCCACCAAAAGGTCCGTGTCACCAGGTGGAGGGTCTTGAAGAACCCAAAATGTCCTGCTGCAGGGTTGTCGTGGCACTGGGTCATGACGAGGGCTCGGAGTGGTCCTGTGGGCACATATAATCGCCCAAAACTTGAGTAAGTCCTCCTCCAAGGTCCAAGGAGACGGGGCCCACCTCCGCCTCTCCTTTGCTGCGACCAGGCCCTGGCGCTGCGCCTCACCTGGGCCCGCAAGTCCACTGGTTCCTGCTGCGCCAAGGCTTCTGCCGCAGCACTGTCCGTGGAGGAAGGGGTCCTTGGCGAGAGGTACTCTGGCTTATGGACAGGGCATCCGCCGTTGTGACCGCTGGGAATGTAGGTCACGCGGAAGTTGAACCGGCAAAACAACGACCACCGGATCTGCCGCTGGTTCAACTTCCGAGCTGTGGTGAGGTGCTCGAGATTCCGATGGTCCGCTCGACCTCCACCTGATGTCGGGCCCTCCAGATGGTGTCGCCAAGCCTCGAATGCAGCCTTGATAGCCAGCAACTCTTTTCCCAGATGGTGTAGTTGCGCCGGAAGGATTGAGTTTCCGGGAGTAGTAAGCGGAAAAAGTGTGCCGCCATTCGCCGGAGCCTGTAGCAGCACCGCCCCAGAGCCACATTGACGCGTCTTTCCACCACAAAAGGCCGGAGCGGGTCGGGATGCCTCAGGACGGGTTCCGTGACGAAGGCTTTCTTGAGGGCTGTGAATGCTTCTTGCTGCGGGGACCCCACCGAATGCAACCTTCTTCCTGAGGAGCTGGGTAAGTGGAGCCGTCAGTGTGGCAAGCCCGGGATGAAGGTCCGTAGTAGTTGGCGGCCAGCAGGCGCTGAACATCCTTCACCCGACGAGGGCTTCCCAGCTACACAAAGCTTCTACTTTGCATGGGTCCATGGCTATGCCCTCGGGCGAGATGATATGCCCGAGGAATTCTATGGAAGTCCGGAAGAAGACGATTTCTCCAGCTTGCATTGAGTTGTTGCTCCCGCGTTGCAGAACCAGACCGACGTGTCGGTGGCTTTCCTGGACCGAGTAAATCAGGATGTCGAGGTAGATAACCACGAACCGATCCAACATGTCTCGAACACGCTGCTCATGAAGTGCTGGAAAACGGCGGAGCGTTGGTCAACCCAAATGGTATGACAGTGTATTCGTAGTGTCCGTATCGGGTGCCGAATGCCATCTTCCATGCGTCTCCCTCTCGCATCCGCACCAGGTTGTAGGCCCCCCGGAGATCGAGCTTGGTGAAGATCGTGGCCTCCCGCAACCTCTCCAGCAGCTCCAGGATGAGCGGCAGGGGGTAGCGATTCCGCACCGTAATGGCGTTTAGCCGGCGGTAATCACAGCACAGGCGCAAGTCCCCTGTCTTCTTCTTCACGAAGAGGACCAGGGCCGAGAGGGACTTTGAAGGCCGGATGAACCTCGGGCCAGATTTTTGTCCAGGAAGTCCCTGAGGGCGCCAACTCGGCCCGACATGGAATACAGGCGTCCCACAGGCAGTGGTGCATTGGGCAGAAGGTCCACGGGCAATCGAGGCGCGGGTAGTCGGTCCGCCTCCTTCTCGCTGAACTCGTCGGCAAAGTCCGTCAGCTCAGGAGGCACGGTGATGGCAGCGGTGGGGACGTTTTGGCCGGCACAGGTGTGGCGGATGTGGTTGACGCACTGCAGACTTGGGAAAGAGATGGCGTTCCGCGACCAGGCCACCTGAGGATCGTGGGTCCGAAGCCAGGCCAACCCAAGGACCAAGGGAAAATGAAGGTCCGCCATGACATAAAACTGGATCGCCTTCTCATGGTCCCCAATAGCCAGGCACAAAGGCTGGGTGGCGAATTTAATGGGGCCGGATACCAGTTCTCGTCCATCAATTGTCTCTACCCGCATCGGAGAGTCCACCGGAACCACGGGGACCGCAAACTGGGTCACAAAGGCCTGATCCATAAAGTTTGTTGTGGCCCCTGAGTCCACCAGCGCATGCGCCTGGAGCCCGTCTGACTGGTTCCCCAACCATATCCATGTGTCCAGAATCAGATGCCGAGGGGGCCCAGAGTCTACTTCCGCAACGTCCAGTGGGGGCTTAGTACGTGCCCGACCTAGGGTTTCCCCAAGGTCGGGCCTGCTCCATTTCCCGATTGGTCACGCTGTGATTCGGGGACCGGCGTGCGTGCCCCACTTTGCTTTCTGGGGCAAGAAGCGGCGAAGTGGCCAGGCTCCCCACAGTACAGGCACAATCCCCCTTGGTGCCTCCGGTTCCGCTCCTGGGCTGTCAGGCGAGGTCTGGCCACTCCCAACTCCATGGGCTCTTCCGCAGCGGTTACAAAATGTGGGGCGACCCGGGGTGCTGGTGGCGCAGGAAGTGGGGGTGCAGATGTCGACGGCGGGTCCCCGGGGGGTGCGACGGGATGGTCTCCGTTGCAGACGGGTGTCGAGGTGGAGACAAAGGGGCACCGAGTTGTTGAGGGTCTGCGGCGCCTCCACCCGGGCCAGCTCGTCTTGGAATTCCTCTGAGAGTCCCTCCTGGAACACGTCCACCAGCGCTGCATCATTCCAGTCAGAGTCCTGGCACAAAAGACGAAATTCGGCGATGTACTCCTGCAGGGGGTGTTTCCCTTGACGGAGTTCCTTAAGGCGCCTGGTTGCCGTCAGCATCCGAATGGGGTCCTCGTACATGATGCGCAGGTGCTGCCAAAAATGCTGTTGGTCCGCCAGCCGGGGGCTGTCCTGGAGCAAGAGGGGCATGGCCCACCGAGCAGCTGAGCCGGAAAGAAGGTTAATCACAAAGGCCACCTTAGCCCGGTCGTCTGGGAAATCCTCTGGCCGCATAGCCATCTAGAGCTGGCACTGTCCCAAGAAGGTCGGGAACATCTCAGGCTGCCCAGAAAACTTATCCGGCACGGTTATCGGGCACTTGCGACGAATAGGAGGAGTGGGAGGACAGTGGGGGGGCTGCAGGCACATTCCCGGCAGCAAGTTGGCCTGCCAAGTGAGCCACTTGCTGCTGTAGCTGTTGATTAGCTGCTTGTAGCTGCTGTAACTGCTGCTGTACCTGCTGCTGGTCCATCTTTGGTGGAAGATAGTTTAGTCGGGGTCTTGGACAAAATTTCTGTTTCCCTCCCCCAATACTCCCAAGAAAGAGTCAAAGGCCTTTTCTTCTTCTTTATTTACATAGATAAATGTCCTGGCCACGTCTATCCACGGGCCTGCCAAGTTTCTGGAGATAACGAGGAAATTATAGATAAGGCCAGAATTACTCACGAATAGATTCTTCCCTCCATTGATACAGTTTGCCCGCGCAAATTCATTGCTTTGTCCAAGACAAAAAACCAGGAAGTCCCGCCTCCTATTTATAGTCTCTGCAGATGTCACTGCATGACCATCATTCTTTGAATTTATCCCAACGCTGTTTCTGCTGCGCGCGCCAATCACGTCTGCGCAGTCTTGCATCACTCCAAAACTGTTCTTGGGGCGTTGCCAAATCAGAAGAAGTCTCAAGAGAATCAGGCCTTGCCGGCCCCTCCTCCTCCCTTTGAGTGGGTGCTAGGGAGGGAGAGGGCCCAAAAGAAGCAGGGCTTGCCAGGTCTTCTCCCTCACTTTCTGAATCATCCGAGTCCAGGAGTCTGGGTCCAGGAACCTGGGTCACAACACTCTTTTTTGCATGGAATTTGCATGTTATTTCTCCACGTAGTCACGCAGGTAGACAGGGCGTCTCCTAACTCTTTCTGACCTGCGCAATTCATTCCCTGGGAGTGAGTCGAGCTGGTCAGAGGGACTGTTTGTTCCTCCCAGCTCCTCCTCTGGGGCCTCCGGCCCTGGATTACTTGCAGAGTCGTCCCTGCAGTCTTCTGGAGGAGCTGATTGGCATCGCTGGACTTCTACAAGTTCAGATAAGTCCTCCGATCGCCGCAGGTCTGAGTTAGCTGTTGGTTCAACTATTTGGTAGTCAGGGTCTGGTTGCACGGTTTCTGATTTATTTTGTACCCTTCTTTGTAATTGATCTTTGTGGCGCCTCCATACTCGGCCATCCCCCATGTCCACTATATATGATTTTGGACCTGTTACTCCAGTGATCATTTCTTTAAGCCATGCTGGGCCTTCACCATAGTTATGTGCCCACACTGCATCACCCATTTCCATTTCCCTGGTTTTTTCCTGGATGCCTTGGTACCTGTCAGGGGAATATGTTGGGTTTAATCTATCTAATGGACACCTGAGTTTCCTACCCATCAATAGTTCGGATGGGCTGTGCCCTGTGGCTACACAGGGGGTTCTGTGTTGTACCGCTAGGAAGGTATCGATTTTGGCTTGCCAATCACCGGGGGTTATTCTGGATAGCGCTTCCTTGGCACTGCGAACGAATCGTTCTGCAAATCCGTTCGTCGTTGGGTGCCCTCTTCTGCTAAGTACCCCTCGAATTGAGTAGCCGTGAATTGCGGGCCGTTGTCGGACACTAGGGTGTCTGGCAATCCGTGTGTTACAAAAAGGTGCCGCAATGTTGTAATTACGGCTTCGGCTGTTGCGGATTTCATAAGCAAGATTTCTAACCACTTTGAAAATGCGTCTACCACGATTAAAAATGTTTGCCCATGGAATGGCCTGGCAAAGTCTATGTGGATCCTGGACCAAGGACCCTGGGGTTTCTCCCACTCCCTTATGGGGGCTGTCGGGGGTAGTGGCCTTGACTCTTGGCAGGCCTGGCATTTTCCTACCCTGTTGCTAATGTCTTTATCCATTTGTGGCCACCACACATAACTCCTCGCAAGGCTTTTCATTCTCACAATCCCTGGGTGACCCACATGTAACAGTTCCAACACGTTTTCTCGCAGTTTCTCCAGGATAACCACTCTATCCCCCCATAACAGACAACCCCCTTGAACCGACAGTTCCGAGCGTTTTTTGGTAAAGTCTTTGAAACGATCCCCCAGTGCATCGGGCCATCCCCTCTGTACCCAACCGATTACAGTCCTTATAATAACGTCTCTGTACAATGCCCTAGTCACTTCATTAGAAGTGACCGGCCCGGAGTCTAAAGAGTCAATTAGTAGGATGGGTATCCCCGGGGTCGGGTCTTCGATTGTCTCTGGTAGCAGGCATCTACTCAAAGCGTCCGCGTGTCCTAGGTCCTTCCCTGGATGGTGGGACAATTTGTACGAGTATGCCGCCAGGAAAATAGTCCAACGGGTCATCCTGGGTGATAGAGCAACCAGAGTTGGACGGTCCCCTGCCAGGAGTCCTAATAGTGATCTGTGGTCTGTTACTATTTCGAAATGGTGCCCAAATAGGTATTCGTGGAATTTTTTGACTCCTGAAACTATGGCCAGGGCCTCTCTGTCTAACTGGCTATAGTTTCTTTCTGCTGCTGACATCGTGCAGGAAAAATATGCTATGGGGGCTTCCGATCCGTTCGGCAGCCTATGGCTGAGGACAGCCCCTACCCCGTAGGGTGACGCATCGCAGACTAGCACTAGTGGTAATGTCCCGTTATATTGGATTAGCAGGCTATCACTGGACAAAAGGTTCTTAACGCCCTCGAATGCCCTAGCCTCAACCTGGCCATTCCAGCTGGGGGAAAAGGTCTAGCCCTCCACAAAGTACTTGAGGTTAAAACTTCCTAGCAAGAAGCTGGGACCCAAGTTCATGGGGCCATTCCCCATAGTGAAGATTATCAACCCGGTCATGTGGCCCTCTGCTTTATCAAGGGCCTACCTTAATGAAGAGTCTTGGGACCCAGAGAGGTGGCATGCATTGAAGAAGAATCTTTGGGGGGTTTTTAATAGGTTTTTAAATAAGGGGTTTTTAAGGGGGGGAGGGGATTGACGGGTAGGGGGAGAAGCCCGTCAGGGAGGGTATGTCCAGTCCCAGTGTGTGCTCACAGCACTACTCCATCTGGTCCAAAGACAGGGGGGGAGGGGGATGTTCAGAGCGTAGAGTGTTATTCCATCTGTACGGTAAGTGGGAGAGGCAGATATGGCGGAGGCAAGGAGCCGTATCGTTCTTTGGGAGCAAGTGCTCAATGTTTAAAAGCGATCACGTGCTCCGGCCCCTCAGTCCTTACTTGTTCCCCGGATGGCCAAGACCCTCAGAGCTTGGGTCTTCGGTTGATGTTGTGCAATGCCCGGTCCGTGGTTAATAAGGCTCCCTTGATTTGTGATCTTATTCAGAGGGAGTTCGCGGACTTTACGGGCATTACGGAGACCTGGTTGGGCACAGAGGGGGGTGTACCCCTGGTTGAACTGTGCCCGCCGGGTTTCCGTGCATTCCATCAGCCGAGGGCCCAAGGTAGGGGTGGGGGGGTGGCGGTTGTGATTAAAGAAAGCCTAGAGCCAAGGGAGTCCACTGTGCCTCAGATAGCTGGTTGTGAATCCCTCCTTGTGAAGTGGGGCCATAGGAATCAGATGGATCTGTTGATCGCATACCTGGATCCTTGCTGCATGACTACAGCCCTACCTGAGCTACTGGAGGTGCTTGCCAAAGTGGCAGTTGAGATTCCCAGACTTTTGGTTATGGGGGATTTCAACTTGCCATCGGCCGGCTTGTCATCAACGGTGGCTCAGGAGTTCCAGGCTTCCATGACGGCCATGGACCTGATTCAAGTAACTGATGGCCCTACACACACGGGGGGAGGCACACTAGATCTGATGTTTATCTCTGGACAGTGGATTAATGATCTGGAATTAGGAGATTTAGTGACGGAACCGGTGTCATGGTCAGATCATTTTCTCCTTCGCCTGGACTTTCGGACCGCCGCTCACCACCGCAGGGAGACGGAGCCAATGCGATGGTTCCGTCCCAGGCACCTGATGGACCCTGATAGGTTCCGGACGGAGCTTGGGCCGTTTCCTGAGGATCTTGTCCATGGCACGACTGAAGAACTAGTTGCGGCCTGGGAACGGGCTGCGGCTGGGGCTTTGGACCGTGTTGTGCCTTTGCGGCCTCTGACCCAGCGTAGATCTCAATTGGCTCCTTGGTTTTCCGAGGAGCTGAGGGAGATGAAACGCTGGAGAAGACACCTAGAGTGCACTTGGAGGTCTAGTCGTTCCGAGGCTGATCGGACACTAGTGAGATCTTTTACTAAGACCTACTTAGTGGCAATGAGGGAGGCGAAACGTTCTTACATTTCCACCCTCATTGCATTGGCAGATAACCGCCCGGCCACCTTGTTTCGGGTGACCCGTTCCCTCCTCCATCAGGAGGGACGGGATGACCCCTTACAGGGTCGTGCTGAGGAGTTTAACGGTTATCTATACGATAAAATCGTTCAGCTTCGGGATAGTTTGGACCAAAATTGCGATGATCCAAGTGGGATGACGGAGACGCGTCTTGTTGAGGTTGTTTGGGATGAGTTTGATTCTGTGGCTCTCGAGGACGTGGACAGGTTGCTGGGGAGGTTACATGCAACTACATGTTTACTGGACCCGTGTCCCTCCTGGTTAGTACTGGCTTCACAGGAAGTGACACGAGGCTGGCTCCGGGGAATTATAAATGCTTCATTGGTGGAAGGGGTTTTTCCCGCTGCCTTGAAAGAGGCAGTGGTGAGACCCCTCCTCAAGAAGCCTTCCCTGGATCCAGCTATTTTAGGGAATTATCGTCCAGTCTCCAACCTTCACTTTGTGGCGAAGGTTGTAGAGAGTGTGGTTGCATGGCAGTTTCCCCAGTACCTGGATGAAGCTGTCTATCTAGACCCGTTCCAGTCCGGCTTCCGGCCCGGTCATAGCATGGAGACAGCTTTGGTCGCGTTGGTGGATGACCTCTGGAGGGCCAGGGATAGGTGTTGTTCCTCTGCCCTGGTCCTATTAGATCTCTCAGCGGCTTTTGATACCATCGACCATGGTATCTTGCTGCACCGGTTGGAGAATTTGGGAGTGGGAGGCACCGTTTATCGGTGGTTCTCCTCCTATCTCTCCGACTGGTCGCAGACGGTGTTGACAGGGGGGCAGAGATCGACCGCGAGGTGCCTTACTTGTGGGGTGCCTCAGGGGTCAATTCTCTCGTCTCTCCTGTTCAACATCTACATGAAGCCACTGGGTGAGGTCATTAGTGGTTTCGGGGTGAGTTACCATCTGTACGCTGATGACATGCAGCTGTACTTCTCCACCCCGGACCACCCCAACGAAGCTGTCGAAGTGCTGTCCCGGTGTCTGGAAGCCGTACGGGTCTGGATAGGGAGAAACAGACTCAAGCTCAATCCCTCCAAGACGGAGTGGCTGTGGATGCTGGCACCCCGGTACAGCCAGCTGCAGCTGCAGCTGACTGTTGGGGGCGAGTTATTGGCCCCAAAGGAAAGGGTGCGAAACTTGGGTGTCCTCTTGGATGGGCAGCTGTCGTTTGACGATCATTTGGCGGCCATCTCCAGGAGGGCCTTTCATCAAGTATGCTTTGTTCGCCAGTTGCGCCCCTTCCTTGACCGGGATGCCTTATGCACGGTCATTCATGCTCTTGTCACTTCCCGTTTGGATTATTGCAATGCTCTCTACATGGGGCTGCCCTTGAAGTGCATCCAGAGGCTGCAGCTAGTCCAGAATGCAGCTGCGCGGGTAATAGTGGGAGCAACTCGTTGTTCCCATGTAACACCAATCCTGCGCAGCCTGCACTGGCTTCCTGTGGTCTTTCGGGTGCGCTTTAAGATTTTAGTTACCATCTTTAAAGCGCTCCATGGCTTAGGGCCTGGGTACTTATGGGACCGCCTGCTGTTACCTTATGTCTCCCACCGACCCATACGCTCACACAGAGAGGGCCTTCTCAGGGTGCCGTCCGCCAAACAATGTTGGCTGGCGGCCCCCAGGGGTAGGGCCTTCTCTGTTGGAGCTCCTACGCTTTGGAACGAACTTCCCCCTGGTTTACGTCAAGTGCCTGATCTTCGGACTTTTCGCCGTGAGCTGAAAATGCACCTATTTATTCAAGCGGGACTGGCTTAAAAGCTTTATAAAAATTTTAATTGGGGCTATTTATGAATTTTAGGGTTTTTAAATTGTTTTAAATTTCGGCCATTTTTGTAATATGCTCGGTTTTAGTTTTGTTTTAATATGTATATTGTGGGTTTTTTACTATTTGGCTGTACACCGCCCTGAGTTCTTCGGGAGAAGGGCGGTATAAAAATCTAATAAAATAAATAAAAATAAAAATAAATGGTAAATTAAAATTGCCCTGACTGCTAGGGAAGATACACCCGATATTCCATAGCAGCCTCTTAAAACCCGTAGTTGGGTCAACCCTGAGACCACTACCCCATGAGTCCCCCGACCCAGTGGTCATAGGGGGCCAAACCCATTATGAAGTGCAACACATTTTTGACTTGAGGTGGCACAGGAGACAACTCCAATACCTAATCAAGTGGAAGGGCTACCCCCTATCAGAGGCATGTTGGGTAAAAAATAGAAATGTCCAAGCTGACTGCCTCGTAGCCAAATTCCATGAAGACAACCCAACAAAACCCGAGGGAGGGTTGCACCCCTGAAATCAATACCTGTACTCATAACTATTTTTGCTAGGCTTGGGCTTGGGCTTGGGCTTGGGCTTGGGCTTGGGCTTGGGCTTGGGCTTGGGCTTGGGCGGATGGGGAACCGAGCCTCACAGCTGCAGCAAGGGAATTGCATTTCAGTCAAAACAAAAGCACATTCCAGCCATCTCTATGTCAAGGCCATCTCCACAGAGACCCGCAGTGGCTGGAGAGAGGGACTTCTACAACCCGCAAAATTGCTTCATTGGGGAATGTCACTGATACCTTGGGGGAGAGGGAGGAACAGGGTCAGAGTCAGGGCGTGAATTATGTGAGGTCAGAGTTGGCATCACTTGGAACATGCCAACATGAAGCTCCTAATAAATAACTGGATTTCTTTTGAAGCTTGGCTTGAGGCTCATGATTTAATTAGGGCATTGGTCAGAACCCTGACACTGTCTTTTATTAGCTTGATGTGCCTCGTCTAGTGCCTTACAGATGATGGGTCAAATACATTGAAGCTATTCAATCCATTCTACTAAGGAAGAGCTGGAGTTTCCCCTGGGGCAGTTCTTGCATGGGTCCTAAATCCTGACTAGAAGCAATTTTAAAAAGGGTGAAGCCAGTACTACTATGTATTGAGTTATTACAAGCGACCTCTACAAATGGCAGCAATGTAGATCTCTATGTCCTTTTTCAATGAGGGCCACCAAAACTGCTTTTTGTCCAGGTGTAAAGTTTTCATGAAGCCAAAATGCCCAGCAGCTTTCAAATCATGGGGCCGTTGCAGCACAATCCCCCTAAGACTGGGGGGAATGTATAGTTTAGCGCCAATCCAAGCCAGGCCACCTCACATGGTGCACTTGTTTGAGTGGGATAGGAACCAATCATCACTTTTCAGTGCTCCTTTCAGCTCCACACTTAAGTCACTGGGAACGTTGAGGTCCACTTTTCCCTGGGCTTGGTGACCACCGGGGCAGCTTAGTTGCTTTGAAGGGATAACTAGATGGATTACTTCTGGCCGAGCGCTATTGTACTGGGGCAATCTAGACAAAGTATCTGTCCATAAATTTCTTCCTCCCAGGAAAGTAGCGCAAGGAAAATTTAAAATGGTTTATTTTATTTATTTATTTATTTTATTAGATTTTTATACCACCCTTCTCCCGAAGGACTCAGGGCGGTGTACAGCCGAAATAAAATACAGAGTATATACAATTAAAAGAAATTAAAAGAAACTATTAATAAATGGCCGATAATTTAAAAAATTTACAAATGTTTAAAATCTCTAAAACCCCAATTTAAAATCAACTATTTATGCCAGTCCTGCTTGAGTAAATAAGTATGTTTTTAGCTCACGACGGAAGGTCCGAAGATCAGGAACTTGACGTAAGCCAGGGGGGAGTTCGTTCCAGAGCGTCGGTGCTCCCACAGAGAAGGCCCTACCCCTGGGAGCCGCCAGCCGACATTGTTTGGCGGACGGCACCCTGAGAAGGCCCTCTCTGTGAGAGCGTACGGGTCGATGGGAGGCATACGGTAACAGCAGGCGGTCTCGTAAGTACCTGGGTCCTAAGCCATGGAGCGCTTTAAAGGTGGTAACCAGGATCTTGAAGCGCACCGAAAGACCACAGGAAGCCAGTGCAAACTACGGAGCAGTGGTGTTACGTGGGAGCCTCGAGCGGCTCCCATTACCACTGCGCAGCTGCATTCTGGACTAACTGCAGCCTCCGGTGCACCTCAAGGGCAGCCCCATGTAGAGAGCATTGCAATAATCCAGCCGAGACGTAACAGAGCGTGACCGTGCATAAGGCATCCCAGTCAAGGAAGGGACGCAACTGGCGAACCAAGCGAACTTGGTAAAAAGCGCTCCTGGTGGCGGCCGCCAGATGTTCCTCAAAGGACAGCCCGCCATCCCGGAGGACCCCCAAGGTGCGAGCCACCTCCTCTGGGGCCACTAACTGCTTCCCAACAGTCAGCTGCGGATGCAGCTGACTGTACCGGGTGCCGGAATCCACAGCCACTCCGTCCTTGGAGGGATTGAGCTTGAGTCTGTTTCTCCCATCCAGACCCGTGACGGCTTCCAGGCACCGGGACAGCACTTGACCGCCGTTGGAGTGGTCCGGGGTGGAAAAGTACAGCTGAGTGTCATCAGCGTACAGATGATAACTCACCCCGAACCCACTGATGACCTCGCCCA
The DNA here is from genome assembly GCF_028640845.1 of Ahaetulla prasina. Lineage (NCBI taxonomy): Eukaryota > Metazoa > Chordata > Lepidosauria > Squamata > Colubridae > Ahaetulla > Ahaetulla prasina. Next base: position 78,093,314 of record NC_080543.1, on the reverse strand, counting down.
GCGGCTTCATGTAGATGTTGAACAGGGTAGGCGAGAGAATCGACCCCTGGGGTACCCCACAAGTGAGGCCCCTCGAGGACGACCTCTGCCCCCCTGTCAACACCGACTGCATCGTCAGAGAGATAGGAGGAGAACCACCGATAAACGGTGCCTCCCACTCCCAATCCCTCCAACCGGCGCAGCAGGATACCATGGTCGATGGTATCAAAAGCCGCTGAAAGATCTAATAGGACCAAGGCAGAGGAACAGCCCCTGTCCCTGGCCCTCCAGAGGTCATCCACCAATGCGACCAAAGCCGTCTCCATGCTATAACCGGGCCGGAAGCCGGACTGGAACGGGTCTAGATAGACAGCTTCCTCCAGGTGCCGGGGAAGCTGCCATGCAACCACACTCTCTACAACCTTCGCTAAGAAGCGAAGGTTGGAGACTGGACGATAATTTCCCAAAATAGCTGGGTCCAGGGAAGGCTTCTTCAGGAGAGGTCTCACCACCGCCTCCTTCAAGGCGGCGGGGAAAACCCCTTCAGCTAAAGAAGCATTTATAATCCCCTGGAACCAGCCTCGTGTCACTTCCTGAGCAGCCAGTACTAACCAGGAAGGACACGGGTCCAGTAAACACGTGGTCGCATGCAACCTCCCCAGCAACCTGTCCACGTCCTCGGGAGCCACAGAATCAAACTCATCCCAAATAACCTCAACAAGACGAGTCTTGTTAAAGTATTGTGCCCAATGAATTTGCTTAGGTGACCACTTTGGGGGCATTTTTAGGGCTTCCAGGTTTTTATTGTCAGTCCACACTTCAAAAGGGTGTTTTGCCCCTTTGAGGAAATGCTTCCAAGTTAATAGGGCCCATCGGACAGCAAATGCTTACTTCTCCCATATATTTTTTTTATTTCATTTTGTCACAACAGTATACACAAACATTGTCATAAATAAAACAACATATCATGAAGAAAATATATATTAGTAAAAAAGATATGCATCAGCTATATTAATTTGATATAATGAAGGGAACAATAGGACAGGAACGGTAGGCACTTTTGTGCTCTTATGCACGCCCCTTATAGTCCTCTTAGGAATGGAGTGAGGTCATCTCCTTTTAGTTTCAGTTAATTTCCTGCATGTGTAAGTGCAGGGTTGTAAGGCCCCAATGGCATTTGCCTGCAAGAGCATGGCCCCCACAGTCACATCACTGGTGTCAGCCTGGACCACGAAGGGGACATCTGTGTCAGGATGTTTAAGGACACATTCGGCTGCATATAAGCTGCTTAAGTTTCTCAAAGGCTGCTTGGTATTCCATTGTCCACTTGAGAGGACGACTAGGTTTTGGTTTGGCCTCTTCTTTTGTCTTCAGGAGGTTGGTAATGAGTAACGCAATTTTAGCAAATGAGGGGATGAATTGTCTATAAAAGTTTACAAAACCCAAGAAACTTTGCAACTGCTTTCTGATGTGAAGAGGGGGTGCCCACTCCATGACTGCCTGCATCTTCTCAGGATCCATTTCTATTCCCTCTGAGATATACAGTAACCCAAATAGCCAATTTTATCCTGGTGAAATTCGCACTTTGACAATTTGGCATACAGTTCAGCAACCCTGAGTTTTTTCAGGACTATGCACACTAACTTCACATGTTCCTCCATAATTTTGATATAGATAAGAATGTCTGTCAAATAAACCAGGACCCCCTTGTACAGATGCTCATGCAGCACCTCACTGATCAATTGAATGAACACAGCAGGTGCCCCTTGTAATCTAAATGAGAGCATCCTGAATTGGAAGCAACCAAAAGTGCAATTGAAAGCGGTTTTCCACTCATCTCCTTCCTTAATGAAGACTCTGTAATAAGCTTCTCTCAAGTCCAGCTTAGTAAAGATTTTTCCTTTGGCCAGATGAGCCATCATGTCCTTCATTAGGGGAACGGATAAACATTCTCCACATACAGCACGTTAAGCCCTTTATAGTCCACACATAAGCAAAGAGACCCATCCTTTTTCTCAAGAAACAATACAGGGGCAGCCACTCATGGCCTAGCTGGTTGGATGAAACCCCACTTTAGATTTTTGTCAATTAAGGCTCGCAGCTCTTCCAGCTCTCACAGGGTCATTGAGTAGATCTTTGGCTTATGGAGTTTCACCCTGGGATGATTTTTATGCTGCAGTCTGTGGGATGATGGGGTGGGAGCACATCTGAGCCCCTCTTACTGAATGCTTCCCTGAGGTCCCAGCATTCTTTTGGGATTTTCTCCTTACCATCTAGGCACTCATTTGCCACAGCTCCTAGCTTCCTCACAGCCTTGGCTCTCAGAGGGGTCCCCCCCCCATTCCTGGCTGTGTGAAATGGAGTCGTAAAAGCCCCTTCCTCCAATTCACATAAGGGTTCCATTTTCAGAGCCAGAGTAATTCAAGCAAGAGGGGTCACTTCATTCTGGGGGCTACAATGAAACTCAGTGTCTTTTGGTGATTCCCCATCCACATCTCCACTGGTTCAGCTGAACCTTCCCCAGCTACCAACCCATCCAGCTGTCAAAATGCTATGGGCAACCTCAGTGTTCTCGATCTCAGTCCCAATTTCTCTACCATCTTGGGGCTAATCACGCATCTTGTGCACCCTGAGTCTAAAAGTGCTAGCATCTTCCCCTGGGCACCAGACGAAACTCCTCTGGGATGGTCATGGGGACTGCATGGGGACTTACCAGGAGGTAGGAGTCAGAGTCAGTCTCACTGTCCTCCAGGGTGGTCAGAGTTCCCAGCTCCTTCTGGCCAGGAGAGGCATACTCAAAGACCTCTACCCCTTTCAGTGCTGTTTCGTGCACTGCTGTTTCGCGATGCTTCTAAGGCTTCCTGCCCCCAGCAGTTGTCAGCTTGGAGCTTGGCTTGGTGAGGCAATCCGCTGCTTGGTGACCTTCCTTCCCACACTTGAAGCACACTGTGGACCTCAGTTTGGCTGCTGGGCCACCTTTGGCAGCTCTCAAGCTCTCTTTAAGGGCAGAGGGGGGAGGCTTGCTCCAGCTGTGGCTTCCATGGTGCCAGTCTCTAGCCAGATCAATTTCCACCTTGGCTGCCAACATATATGTTGAAGGTCTCAAGGGCCCCCCTGGAAGATGCAACTCTGATAGATATCTTCGTTAAGCCCATCTTTGTAGCAGTCCATCAGGATCTCTGGGAGCCAGCCACGCATGTGGCAGGCCAACTCACGAAACTCCTGGGTGCATTCTGCTACTGACCTCCAGCCCTGGTTTATGATCTTCATCCTGGTCCTAACCTTGTGTTCAGCTAAGGGGTCCTCAAACTGCATGCAGAGTGCTATCATAAACTGGTTGTAATCCCTCAGCTAGGTGTCATCATCATTGTGAAGAGTGACCATTCAATCTGCTATGGCTGCTTCCAAGGCCATGGTGAAACATGGGTGTTTCTGAAGCAAAATTCTCTCCATACTCCTGCTTGTGATTCCAGACTTGAGCTAGGAAGAATCCCAGGGCTTTGGGATCCCCTTCTTTGGAATTCAGCACCGCCAGGGGGGGCCTGGGCTGCAGAAGCAGCAGCTGCCAGGACAGCTATTGCCAGAGCTGGCCCCTGCTGAGCTACAGGAATCACAGCTTGGGTTGTAGAGATGGCAGCTCCCCTGCTGCCTCTCCAGCTTCTTCATGCATTGGCAGGGCATGCTTCTTTGCGACGGCCCCCCATGCTCTCCAACTCACGAGTGCTTTGTGCAGAAGTTGCATGGCATGGATCAGCGGGAGGTCCTCTTTGTCAGCCTCCTGCAAGGCATAATCTCCCTACTGGGCTCCTGCAACAATGTGTCCTACGCCCAGTGACCATCTGGCTCGGACTAGTTTCTCCTTGAGCTGCAGCTCCTCCAGCCATTCTGTCTCCTCTTGGCAGCAGTGTGGCTGGGGGAGAGGTTGACCCCAGCGCTCCCCAATCTTCCTGGTCACTCCTGTGGGTTGACATTGTGTGGCCAGCCCCCTCAGCAGCCTGGGTCTTGGGGTTGGCCAATAAAGCAGATCTTGCTTAATGTCAGGCCTGCCTCCATTCAAAACCCAAGAAAGAAAATCCCTAACTCCATTGAGGTAGAGAAGAGGTACTTTTACTGTTAGATTCGGGCAATAACGAGGCAGGAGACCAGGATAGTGACAACAGCTCTTTACTATATGGTGAACCCAGCAACTCGGGCTAGGAAAAACCTCTCCTTAAATACAGTTTAGCCGGAGGCTTCAACCAATCAGCAACGTGCTTTTTTCCCGCCAAAACATTTAAAGATACATTACACTCCTTCCCTCCCAGAAAACACTTTACCATTATTTACATGAGATTTACATATTATTTTTCAACGTAATCACGCAAGTAGACTGGGCGTCTCCTGACTCTTTCGGACCTGCGCAATTCATTCTCTGGGAGTGAGTCGAGCTGACCGGAGGGACTGTCTGTTCCTCTCAGCTCCTCCTCTAGGCCATCCGGCCCTGGATTATTTGCAGAGTCGTCCCTGCTGTTTTCTGACGGAACCTGTTGGCGTCGCTGGACCTCCTGGAAGTCAGATAAGTCCCGCGTTTGCCCCGGGTTTGAGTCAGCTGTGGATTCAAACATTGTATAGTCAGGGCCTGTTTCGTCTAATTCGGATTGTTCGGTTATGCGTTTTCTTATTTGGTCTATGTGGCGCTTCCATACCCGGCCATCCTTTATCTCCACTAAATATGATTTGGGACCTGTTATTTCTAGGATTTTTCCTGCTAACCAGGTCGGGCCTTCGCTATAGTTGTGTGCCCACACTCGGTCGCCTATTGCCATCCCTCTTGTTTTATCGAGTGCCCCCTTGTAACCGTCTGGTGTGTAGTTCGGGTTTAAACGGTCTAGTGGGCACCTGAGCTTCCGACCCATTAATAACTCTGCTGGGCTTCTGCCAGTTGTGACACAGGGGGTTCTGTGTTGGACGGCCAGAAAGGTATCGATTTTTGTTTGCCAGTCGCCTGGCTTGATTCTGGACAATGCCTCTTTTGCGCTCCGGACGGAACGTTCTGCAAGGCCATTCGTCGCAGGGTGGAAAGGCGCCGAGAGGACATGCCGGATGCCCTCTTCTGCCAAGTACCCCTCGAACTGGGTTGCCGTGAATTGCGGCCCGTTATCGGATACTAACGTGTCGGGCAACCCATGGGTTACAAATAGGTGCCGTAGGACTGAGATCACCGCCTCGGCTGTCATGGATCTCATGAGAATGATTTCCAGCCATTTGGAGTAGGCATCGACTACCACCAGAAAGGTTTGGCCGTGGAAGGGGCCGGCAAAATCGATGTGGATCCTAGACCAGGGCCCTTGGGGTCTCTCCCATTCCCGAATCGGGGCCGTTGGGGGTAGCGGTCTGGACTCCTGGCAGGCCTGGCATTTCCCTACCCTCTCAGCAATTTCCGAGTCCATTAAGGGCCACCACACATAGCTTCTCGCTAGACCCTTCATCCTCACGATCCCTGGGTGACCTTCGTGAAGGAGATCCAACACCTTTTCCTCAATCTCTGGGATCACCACTGATCCCCCATAGCAGGCACCCCTTGAGCCGAAAGTTCCCCTCGTTTCTTTACAAACTCTTTAAAACGCTCGCCCGGCGCAGCGGGCCACCCTCTTTGTACCCAACCAAGTACAGTTCGTATTGTAATGTCTTTATACGAAGCCCGAGCCACCTCTTTGGATGTGACTGGGCCAGAGTCCAAAGAGTCAATTAGCAGAACTGGTATTCCTGGAGTGGGGTCTTCAATAGTCTCTGGTAACGGGCATCTGCTCAGTGCGTCTGCGTGCCCTAAATCCTTTCCTGGCCGGTGTAGCAATTTGTAAGAATACGCTGCCAGGAAGATAGTCCATCGGGTCAGTCTTGGCGAAAGTGCCACGGGCGTTGGGCGGTTGCCTGCCAGCAGACCTAGCAAAGGTCTATGGTCCGTGATGATTTCAAAATCACGACCAAATACATACTCATGGAATTTCTTTACCCCTGCGACTATAGCCAAGGCTTCCTTATCAAGCTGGCTATAATTCCTTTCAGTTGATGACATGGTTCGGGAGTAGTATGCAATGGGGGCTTCCGTGCCATTAGGTAACCTGTGGCTGAGCACAGCCCCCACCCCATAGGGAGATGCATCGCAGCTTAACACTAGAGGTAGTGTGCCATTGTACTGGATAAGGAGGCTATCACTCGTTAGGAGATTTTTTACCCTTCAATGCCCTAGCTTCCGCCTTTCCCCAAGACCATGCAGCCGCCTTAGCTAATAATTTATGCAGCGGCTCTGCTACTGTTGCCTTATTCCTTAAGAATACTGCGTAGAAGTTGACCAGACCCAAGAATGCCTGTAACTCCGTTTTGTTCTTGGGCACCGGGGCCTTCCTGATGGCCCGTACCTTGCTCTCAGTGGGGTGAATCCCTTCCCTATCTATCCGGTAGCCCAGGAATTCCACAGACTCAACCCCGATCTGGCATTTGTTTAGTTTAACCGTGAGACCGGCAGACCGGAAAATGCCCAAAACTTTTCGCAGCCTTGCCCCCAATTCCTCTAGGTTTTCAGCGGATACCAGTACATCGTCAAAGTATGGTACCACCCCTGGTAAGCCCTGCAATAGCCGCTCCATCAGGTTCTGAAATAGCCCTGGAGCCACACTAACCCCAAACTGTAATCGGGTACACTTAAAAGCCCCTCTGTGAGTCACAATTGTCTGCGCTTCGGCTGTGCTGCTGTCTACGGGCAGTTGTTGATAGGCTTGGGCCAGGTCTAGCTTGGCAAAAACTTGCCCTTGCCCCATTGAGTGCAGTAAGTGCTGTACCACCGGAACGGGGTAAGCACTCTTTTGCAATGCTTTGTTAAGCGTTGCCTTGTAGTCAGCACAAATCCGGACCGATCCGTCCGGTTTGACTGGGGTGACTATAGGGGTCTCCCACTTAGCATGGTCAACAGGCACTAGAATTCCCTGGTTTACTAGTTTGTCCAGTTCCCGGTCAATCCTGGGCTTTAGGGCGAACGGGACCCTCCTAGCCTTTAGGCGGATAGGGGCAACTTGGGGGTCTAAGTTAAAGGATATAGGGGTCTCCTTGTACTTGCCCAGGCAGTCTTTGAAAACGTCCCCAAACTCCTTTGTGAGTGCGTCTTTGAGGTCGACTTCGTTTCTGAAGATTCCGGTTACTCCCATGCCCAATGCTCGGAACCAGTCCAGTCCCAACAAGCTTGGCAGGGTCCCATCGACGATGGTGATGGGCAGAGTTTTCTTGTAGTGTCCATACTCGACGTGGACGGACGTTACCCCTCGAACAGGGATGCGATTCCCCTGGTAGTCCTGTACTTTTAGTCTTTGTGGTTGCAGCTTGCGCTTTGCGATGGCGGGTAAGGCTCTCACGAGGTTGTCCCAGGACATGATCGTGATCGATGAGCCGGTGTCCACCTCCAGTCGGCACGGCACCCCCTCAATCTTTGCTTTTGTGAAGATTTTCTTTTCTAGGCGTGTTGATGCGTGACCCACTCTCACGACAGTTTGGTTTAATTTTGCGCCTTTTTTAAACTGACCACTCGCGGGCCGCTTCGTCGTTCCCGCGCTCTGATTGGCCGGTTTGAATTTTTGGCGGGAAGGTTGGGGAGCTCGACAGACCTGTGCTAGGTGCCCCTTCCTTTCGCATCGCCGACAGGTTGCATCTTTAAATCTGCATTGTTGTCGTTGGTGTTGCCCTCCGCAACTCGCGCAGTCGCCCCGGTCGTCTTTCTCCGGCCTCCCGGTGTGGAAGACTCCTTCCTCGTCCTCCCCCTCCGATTCGGCCTGGACCTCTTCATTGTGGACCGGGGTTGATTTCGCACCAGCCGTTGGTGTGACCTGCTTTTGTAAGGTTTCCGCTGCTTGGGTGGACATCTCGTGAGCCCTGGCTTCGTCCAGGGCGTTTGCCAGCGTTAGGTTGCTTTTAGCCAGCAGCCGCCTCCAAACGGATGTCCCTGACCCCGGATGAGTTGCTCCAGCAATGCCTCGTCCAAGTCTCGATACTCGCAATGTTTTGAGGCTTTTCTTAGGGCGGCCATGTATGCACTGATGGACTCGCCTTCTTGCTGTCTGCGCTCCCCGAATTCAAACCGTTGCACATACTTGGATGGCATCGGTGCAAAATGTGCTTTTAGCAGAGTCTGCAGAGTTTGCCACGGTACCGACTGTACCGGCGTTGGCTCAGCCAGGGATTCTGCGGTGTCGAAAACTTCTGGACCGCAGTGGCTCAGGAAATAGGCTCGTTTCCTGTTGTCGGAAACTCCTTGAAGTTCGTTTGCTTTGAGGAAACACTCGAAGCGAGCCATGTATGACCCCCATTTCTCCTTAGCTGGGTCGAATGGCGCTGGCGGTGTGTAGCCGGACATCGCTGCTTTCCGCCCTTGTTTTGCTGGGTTCGCGTCTTCCTGGTGAGTTCAGCTCTTTTCCTGGCGCTCTTAGCCTCGAGATCCCACCTTCGTCGCCAGTGTTAGATTCGGGCAATAACGAGGCAGGAGACCAGGATAGTGACAACAGCTCTTTACTATATGGTGAACCCAGCAACTCGGGCTGGGAAAAACCTCTCCTTAAATACAGTTTAGCCGGAGGCTTCAACCAATCAGCAACGTGCTTTTTTCCCGCCAAAACATTTAAAGATACATTACATTTACTGTGTTTGAAATAATAGCAGTGAAAGTAAAGCAAGATATGATTCAAATGGCACGAAAGTTACAGGTTGAAAGTTTCCCCAAAACCCTTTCCCTGGGACCCAGGCTAAATGTCCAATCCATGTCCCGCATAACATCGTGTGAAGCTCATCTTCAGGTATTTTTATCCATCTGGAGTTCTAAGACGGTTGGCCTTGACTGGGTATAAACAATTCCACTCAGCAGCGTAATAATTCTTGAGAGCAAACCTCCCTTTTTGTTCACATGGGCCTTCACCAAGCCCAAATGTCATGCCCCCCCCACCTCCGTTACTATAGCAGCCAATAGCAAGCATCGAAAGGAAATTAAAGGAAAAGCCCATGCTGGAGATCCAGCTGACAATGTCATAGAAAACAGCAAAGCACTGTACCAGGTCACATGTTATGCTGTAAGAAAGGTTTGCTTCTGCTAGATGCCTAGCACTCAGTAAAAGATGTTCTAGTATCCTACAAGATATGTTACATGCTTACAGATGATTTATCATACTAGCAGCAATCTGAAAATGATTAATATCAGAATTTGGTACGCTCTTTTCTACCCATCATTGTTATTATCTAGGATGAAGATATTCTCTGATTAGAATAGAATAGAATTTTTATTGGCCAAGTTATCCTCTGAAGTCTGTGTCTGTCTTGTTGGGTTTCAGAACCAAACCAGACAGTTATAGAGGTGCAGATGACAGGCTCAATAATTCCTCTGTAGAACTGTATCAGCAGCTCTTTGGGCAGTTTGAGCTTTCTGAGTTGGTGCAGAAAGAACATTCTTTGTTGTGCTTTTTTATTGTTATGTATTATTTTTCTCTGTCCATGTATACATATTTCTGCCTGTCTATATCCATATATAATATATCTATCATCTATCTATCATTTATCCATCCATCTATCCTTATATGCTACCACATTCCACAAAGACTAATGGCAATATCTAATTAAAACCTCAAACAACAGAAAAATTAGTCAATCAATAAATCATACTATGAAAAATAATATTAAGTGAAATGATAGTTCCAACAGTACTGCTATAGCTAATATAAACAGGCATCCCACAATCCATATTAATATGTATTTGTTCTATAATGAATCACCAAAGCGTGGCATTTTTTGTATGTTCAGATTTGCTACAAGCTGGAAAAAGATCTGAAAATATAAATTGAACTATAGGCAATAAAATATTCTGAAAAACCTGACATAAGAAAATTATACCACAAATAATATTTGATTTGACTTGAATTACTACAAAGCCTCCAACCTAAAAAAAAATTAAAATGTTGTAATAAACATATTTGCCAGTAGAGGGTAGAACATACACATGTAACTTCTGCAAAGATCACATAAATGAATATTTTAGTGATTTAAAATCACTAAAGGACCTGATCTTTCTGTTTAATCTCTCATGGCAAAAGAATGACAGCAAAAAAACCTTCTACCATCAAGGAAAACAATATTCTCTGAAAGTTGTTAAAAACTCAAATCTAGCTCTATTAGTTGATAACTGTTGCCAGCTACCCAGTCCAAATTATTGTGATCTTTTAAACTCTGTACCACACTGCAAAGAAAGCCAAAAGTAAAATAACATAACAGTCTAACAAAAGGGGAAATTTTTCTAGGGGAAAAATTTACCATGGCATGGTGATTAAAATGAATGCGGAATAAAAATTCTCACAAACAGGGCTCATGTAAACTCTTGACATGAGGAATTGGAATTTATTAACACTTAGCAGTTGGAGCCCTGTACCAGCAAAGAACAAGTGATTACGGGGTATTTGTTTAAACTAATTTCAGTCTGTATACTGGGTTTATGGAGACTGGGGTTACTCTGCTGGAATTGTGCAACACTACTAATTGGTTACAAATTTAACAGTGGCAGAGTTCCCACAGGAGCATTGTTATGTATTCATTAATTGTACTTTCTCTACAGATCTATTTGTGGATTAAGCATTTGTGGCATGAGGTGCCCTGGGCTGTTTCTGAACAGTTGGTTAGCGATATGCCATTGTTTTAGTCTTCTCCATCCCACAATTTATTTCCAATGCATAAATAATAATTGAATGGAGTCCTATGAAATCATTTCAGAAACCAAATTATAATTTCATGCACTCCTTTGGGTTGTTCACATATATCAGCAAGATTACTGTCAGCCTGCCCCAGATCAGTGTTTGAGAAAATAAAAACCCAACTTCATCATGTTGAAGAATTTGGTAATCTTTATCATACAAGTCTGGATGCGGTGAAAAGCAAAGCTGGAACTGGAAGTAAATCAAAAGTAAATCAAAACCCCAGAGTCATATCTTTTCTTTTATGTACACTGAGAGCATATGCACCAAGACAAATTCCTTGTGTGTCCAATCACACTTGGCCAATAAATTCTATTCTATTCTATATTCTCTCCTGAACCCTCCCCCTACTAGAGGTCATACAGTAATAGTCCAATGTCTTCTTTCTCCTCAGCCACGTGTAGTTTCACTTCCGATATTCTCCCTCTGTCAATCTTCTGAATGGAATGTGGAATCAGCAGCTGCCGTTACATTCACGCGCCAACACAATTCAAACCTCTGGTTTTGAAAATGGCATTTCCCCTCTCCCCCACATACAATGTCAGCCGACGCTGGGAACAGTGAAAACCTCCCCCCCTTTTCCATAAAGCATGTAAGACAATCAGTAGAGCAAACTTTTAACAAGGTAATAAAATAGTCAGATAATCTAGTAGGAGAAATACACTAAATTAAAGCGGAGGCTGACATTCGGCCCTCCTTCGAAAGAAGGACGTTAGTCCTGGAAAAGGAAAAGAAAAGTTAGGGTTTATCCGGATATTTGTTATAAAATAGTGCCAGTTTTTTGGGGGCCCGAATATCTTCTTTGTTAACCCATTCAGCTTGTGATAGAGGGAAGTGTTTCCATGCTACTAGATATTGGATTTTATTTCTATGTTTTCTAGAGTCTAGAATTTCTTTAATTTCAAAATGTTCTTCCCCGTTGATGAGGATAGGTACAGGGGCCTTAGTAGGATTTGGTCTAAAGGGGGATGTGTGCTCAGGTTTGAGCAAACTAACGTGGAAAACTGGGTGAATTCTTTTGAGAGATTTAGGTAGTTCCAGTTGGACCGTTACCGGATTTATGATTTTCACGATGGGGAATGGGCCCACATATTTTGGTCCAAGTTTTTTAGATTTTTGAGTTGTTTGTAAATATTTAGTAGATAAGAAAACTTTATCTCCTACTTGGAACTTTTTCTCAGGAGCTCTCTTTTTATCTGCTTGTTTTTTGTGTGAGTGATGAGCATCATCAATTGCTTTTCGTGTAATATTCCATGTACTTTGCAATTGTTCTATCCATTCAGCCAGGGACGGAATCAATGGTTTTTGTTCAGGGAGTTCGGGAATGGGGACAAATTCTTGACCAGAGGCAATTTTAAATGGGGTGAATCCAGTGCTGCTATGAACAGAATTATTGTAAGCTACTTCCGCAAATGGTAATAAGTCTGCCCAATTATCTTGTTGATAGTTAATGTAACATCGTAAGTATTGTTCCAGTACTGAGTTCGAGCGTTCACAGCCGCCATTAGTCTGAGGATGATGGGAGGAGCTTAAACCTTGGGTGGAGCCTATCAACCGCAAGAATTCTCTCCAAAACTTAGAAGTGAATTGCACCCCTCTGTCTGAGATTATTCGTTTAGGAACTCCATGGAGTCTGTAGATGTGTTGGACAAACAGTTTTGCCAATGTTTTTGAAGAAGGAATTTTGGAACATGGGATAAAGTGTACTTGTTTGGAGAACAGGTCAGTAACCACCCAGATTACTGTATTTCCTCCACTTTCAGGTAATTCCACTATGAAATCCATGGAAATTTCTTTCCATGGGGCTTCTGGACGGGCTACTGTTTGCAGCAACCCAGGAGGTTTCCCTGGTGGTCTTTTAGCTGATGCACAAACAGGACAGCTTGCTATATAGGATTCAATGTCTTTTTTAAGACCTGGCCACCAAAACTGTCTTTTCAGGAGGTGTAAGGTTTTGACGAATCCAAAATGGCCAGCCATTTTAGCATCATGACAACGTAGAAGTATGACCTCTCTCAGAGATGCAGGCACGTACAACTTTGCTCGCACCCAAGCTAGTCCATCGCGAAGAGTGCACTCGTGCGAATGGGCTAAGAACCAGTCATCTTTGTTTAAGGCTTCCTTGAGCGAATTGGTGAGGTCGTCTGGTAACATTGGATCGGCATGAGCCTGGGTACGAGTAATCGCCGGGGCTGCTAACTGTTGCACTGGGAGTATAGGCCGTGCTACTTCCTTGCGAGTACTGTTGTACTGAGGTAAACGGGAAAGGGCATCCGCGAGGAAGTTCTTTCCCCCAGGAATGTAGCGCAAGGCAAAATTAAAGCGGTTAAAGTATTGGGTCCATCGAGCTTGTTTTGGTGATAGCTTTCTGGGAGTTTTCAGGGCTTCTAAGTTTTTATGATCAGTCCATACTTCAAAAGGGTGTTTGGCCCCCTCTAAGAATTGTCTCCATGTTTGGAGAGCCCAGTGCACTGCAAAAGCCTCCTTTTCCCAGATGGCCCATCTCTGTTCTGTTTCAGTGAGTTTACGAGATGTGTAAGCACATGGTTGTAGCTCACCTTTAGCATTGGTTTGGAGTAAAACTGCTCCAACTGCTACGTCGCTAGCATCAGCTTGAACCACGAATGGGGATTCCATGTCAGGGTGCTTGAGGACAGGCTCGGCGGCGAACAATCGCTTCAACTTCTCAAAAGCGGCCTGACACTCCATTGACCACTTCAGTGGTAAGGATGGTTTGGGTTTAGTATTTCCTCTTGTTTTGAGGAGATTGGTGATTGGCAGGGCAATGTCAGCAAAAGAGGGAATGAATTGACGATAAAAATTAGCAAATCCCAGAAAGCTCTGTAATTGTTTGCGGGTGCGAGGAGGTGCCCACTCTAGTACTGCTCGGACTTTGGCAGGGTCCATCTCCAAGCCATCAGAGGAAATACGGTATCCCAGATAGTCGATTTTTGATTGGTGGAATTCACATTTCGACAATTTTGCATAAAGTTCAGCGGCCAGCAATTTTTTAAGTACTGCTCTTACTAGCTTCACATGCTCCTCCATGGTTTCAGTGTAGATAAGTATGTCAGCAAGATAAACAAGAACCCCTTTAAACAAGTGTTCATGGAGAACCTCGTTTATTAGTTGCATGAAAACTGCTGGGGCCCCTTGCAACCCAAATGGTAAGACTCGGAATTGGAAGCAACCAAGGGGACAATTGAACGCTGTTTTCCATTCATCCCCTTCCTTTATGTGTACTCTGTAATACGCTTCTCGTAAGTCCAGTTTAGTAAAGAACTTTCCGTTGGCCAAGTGGGCGAGCATGTCTTTCATAAGAGGCATGGGGTATACATTTTCCACGCACACACAGTTCAGATTTCTATAGTTAACTATCAAGTGAAAGGTGCCATCTTTCTTTTCCCAGAACATGACTGGGGCTGCAACCCGAGGCCTAGCCGGTTGAATGAATCCTTGTTCTAAATTTTTATCTATGAAGTTCCGTAATTCCCCTAATTCCTTTTGGGTCATGGGGTAAGATTTCGGTTTCGGGAGTTTCACTCCTGGTAGAATGTCTATTGCACAGTCTGTGGACCTATGGGGAGGCAGTACGTCAGAGGCCTTTTCACTAAAAACCTCTCGTAGGTCCCAGTACTCTTTAGGAATTTTTTCGTCCCCCTCTAGGTGCTCAACCATCGCCCCTAGTTTCTCAGGGCAATCAGGATCAGGGGTTTTTGAAATTATGTTCTTCTTCTTTTGTGCCTTTGTGCGGAGTCGCACCACCCCTGTTCTCCAGTTTATTTTAGGGTTCCATTTTCGGAGCCACGAGAGACCCAGCACGAGAGGTTGGTCCATCCCTGGAGCAACTATGAAGTTTATGATTTCTTTATGGTCACCTATGGTCATCTCTATGGGCTCTGTCACAAAGTGGGCTGGGCCTCCCCCCGCTATCGATCCATCTAGTTGGCAGAAGGCTATGGGCCTGCTTAATGTTTTTAGTCTCAGTTCCATTCTCTCCACCACCTCGGGGCTTAAGATACATCGGGTACACCCAGAGTCTAGGAGGGCTAGCATTTCCCCTTGCATTCCTGAGGATGGGATAAGCAGTTGTACAGGAACGGTAAGGGTCCCCCCTTTCCAACTCATCAAGAGGTCCTCATCCGATTCCGAAGATGGCTCGGTGTCATCTGACCCGGTCGGAGTCCCAAGTTCCTTCTCGATGGGAGGAGCGTACTTTGCGTCATCTGTTCCCCTCTTTGCGATCTCTCGCAATTTTGGTTCCACCTGCGCCGTTGTTTTTTTGCCACTAGGGGTCGCCTTTGGCGGCAGCTTTGCCCGACAATCAGCGGTTCGGTGGCCTTCTTTTCCACATCTGAAACAGCCTGTGGGTTTCTTCTTCCCACTCTCCACTGCAACAGAATCCTTGGTTGGTTCCCTCTGGAATTGAGGTTGGGTTTGCCTCCAGCTACGATCGCTTCGCATGCGGTCCTTGGCTAGGTCTATCTCCATTTCTGCTGCCAGGGTGTACCAGCCATGCAGGGTAGTTGGGGATGCTCGGGCTCTACACAATTTATATAGATCTCCGTTTAGGCCGTCTTTGTATAAATCCAAAAGAGCCACTTCCGACCACCCTCTCATGAGAGGTGCCAGATCGCTGAACTCTTGGTTGTAGTCAGTCACTGGTCTCTTCCCTTGTCTGATGGACATCATCCAAATCTTGGCCTTTTGCTCTGCCAAGGGGTCCTCAAATCTCATTCTCAGGGCTGCCATAAAATGGTGGTAGTTTCTTAGGAGAGGGGAATCCTCTTGGTACAAGGTCACGTACCAGGAAGCCGCCCTCCCACTCAAGACTTGAGTCACGCTTCTCACTTTAGAGGCTTCTGACAAATAATCCTCGCCCCATTCTTGCATGTGGCTGTCCACTATAGCCTGGAATAAGCCTACTTCTTTAGGGTCTCCATCAAACTTTCTGGGAATTTGGGGAATTTTAGGTGTTTTTTTTCTGCGAGGTAACGTTTGTGCAGTGGGGGTCCCCTGACCCCTACCCAGATCTGTGGCCCCTGGAGAACGCAGCACAGGCTCTCGTTCTTCCTGAATATTTCTGCTGTATGGTGTTTCCCCGGTGGCCATCAAAATTTCTGTTTCCACATCCTCCCTATCCCCCCAGGGGTTTTGGGTGGGGTCTTCATACCTTTCACGCTCTCTCTGTCGCTCTTTTGCCTCACGATACAGTCTGACGGCTTTTGCAATTTGTAATTTATCCTTAATTTGCTCCTCCTGTCGCCAAGCAGAGAGTTTTTTATGTATTTTTTTCAGTGTCCCCAGCCACTCTGTAGAAATTTCTGAGTATGTGGGAGGGTCCGTTGTGGCTGCCAAGGCTGCTCCTGTCTCCTCCAGCTCATCTTCTGAGGTTGGCTTTCTCCCCAGAAAAGATTCGTTATCAACTCTTCTATGATAGTCCTGTGATGAGATGTCTGCCAGCTGCTCCTCATTAGGTTCGCATTCGTGCTCCGACATCGTTAAGGAAAAAAAAAAGTTTTCAGTCCCCTCGGTTGTGATCCAGGATGACTGATTTTGGGTGAGTTCCAGCTTAATGTCAGCCTGCCCCAGATCAGTGTTTGAGAAAATAAAAACCCAACTTCATCATGTTAAGAATTTGGTAATCTTTATCATACAAGTCTGGATGCGGTGAAAAGCAAAGCTGGAACTGGAAGTAAATCAAAACCCCAGAGTCATATTCTCTCCTGAACCCTCCCCCTACTAGAGGTCATACAGTAATAGTCCAATGTCTTCTTTCTCCTCAGCCACGTGTAGTTTCACTTCCGATATTCTCCCTCTGTCAATCTTCTGAATGGAATGTGGAATCAGCAGCTGCCGTTACATTCACGCGCCAACACAATTCAAACCTCTGGTTTTGAAAATGGCATTTCCCCTCTCCCCCACATACAATGTCAGCCGACGCTGGGAACAGTGAAAACCTCCCCCCCTTTTCCATAAAGCATGTAAGACAATCAGTAGAGCAAACTTTTAACAAGGTAATAAAATAGTCAGATAATCTAGTAGGAGAAATACACTAAATTAAAGCGGAGGCTGACAATTACAATGAAAGAAAAAGGACACATAACTAGCATTGCATGTTGGTCTTCAAATTATTGATTCCTGGACAATATTTATTTATTTATTTATTTATTTATTTATTTTGTCATAACAATATATGTAGGTATCATACAAAAAAATTATATAATATATAAACACATATATGGGTAAATATAAGGAGGTATAAGCATATATATATATATAGGAAGAAGAAAAGAAAAACAATAGGACAGGAACGGTAGGCACTTTTTGTGCGCTTATGCACGCCCCTTATGGTCCCCTTAGGAATGGGGTGAGGTCAATAGTAGACAGTTTTTGGTTGAAGATTTTAGGATTATGGGAAGAGACCACAGAGTCAGGTAAAGTATTCCAAGCACTGATGATTCTGTTACAGAAGTCATATTTTCTGCAATCTAGATTAAAGCGGTTGACATTAAGTTTAAATCTATTGGCTGCTCTAGTATTATTGCAATTGAAGCTGAAGTAGTCTTTAACAGGAAGGACATTACAATAGATGATTCTGTGAGTTAAACTTAGGTCTTGTCGTAGGCGACGGTGTTCCAAGTTTTCTAAGCCTAGGATTTCAAGTCTGGTGGGATAAGGTATTTTGTTGTTTTCAGAGGAATTGTCGTGTCCCACTCCTCCGCTGACGGCCGGGTCAGGGAAATCCGAATCAGGCTTGCCTCTGCAGCTCTGCCCAAAGTCCTAGCAAAGTCCTCAGAACAGGCAGGAGACCAGAAAGTGACTTCAGCAAGATAAGTTCGACTTTGCCTGACTCAGAGACTGCCAGAAAGCAGATCCTTTATATAGGCCATGGGGTGTGGCTCCATGACTCAGCACTCATTAAGGCCTGCCCCTCCCTTCCTTCTGTTGCCTCTGCCTATCCAGTCTTCTGATGCGAGGGTCACTCCAATCAGCAGCTGTTGGAAATAAACCTTCCTCAGGCTCACATGCTGTGGAGGAGGGGGAGGGGTCTAGCTGCTCCATTTGCCTGGGCATGGAGCCAGGGCTGGGTCCGGGGGGTGCTCCCTCCTCTGCAGCCTGCTTGGGCATGGAGCCAGGGCTAGGACCGGGAGGTGCCCCCTCCTCTTCAGCTTGTCTGGGCATGGAGCCAGGACTGGGAATGGGAGGCATACATTCCTCTGTGTTCGGGAGCAGATAAGAAGGCCCCAGCTGCTCTGAGAGTGGGCAAGACACAACACTATCCCTCACCGCAGGGCCCTTCCCCCGAGGCTGACGATCGGGATGCGTTCGGGCCGGGTTCTGCTCGTGGAAGGCCCGCACCAGGTCCGGGGTGTGGACGTCGGAGGCGTTGACCCAGGTGAACTCGGTCCCATACCCTTGCCACGCAACCAGGTATTGGAAGCGCCCCTTCAGCCAGCGGGAGTCGCGTATGCTGTGCACCTCGTACTCCTCTGCCCCGTCCTCGTCGACAGCGCCGGGCGGCGCCGGGCGCCGGAGGGGAGATGGCGGGGCCTCAGGGACCAGCAAGGACCATTGGAAGATGGCATGGATCCGCATGGAACGCAGCAGGGTCAGCCGGTAGGCCACCGGATTGATGACCGCCTCGACGGGGAACGGACCGATGAACCGGTGGTCCAGTTTCTTCGCCGGACGGTCGGACGGGAGATGCTTTGTGGAGAGCCACACGCGGTCTCCAACCACCAGCAGGGGTGTTGCCCGTCGGGAACGATCGGCGACCCGCTTGTAGTCCTCCTTCACCCGATTCAGCTGCCGACGCACCATCTGCTGGACCGCGTGCAACTCGGAGAGAAAGGACTGTGTCTCGGGAACCGGGGAGTCCGGGGGCACCAGAGGGAAGAGCCGCGGATGGTACCCTAAGTTGGCCTGGAACGGGGTGGTCTGGGTGGAGGTGTGTTGGAAGTTGTTGAATGCGAACTCCGCCAGGGACAGGTAATCGGCCCAGTTGTCCTGCTGTTGGTTCATGAAGCACCGGAGGTACTGTTCCAGGACGCCGATGACCTTCTCCGTCCCGCCGTTGGTCTCCGGATGGTGCGCCGACGACAGGCACACCTGCACCTCCAATGCGGCCATCAGGCTCTTCCAAAAGCGAGCCGTGAACTGCACCCCACGGTCCGACACCACCCTGTCCGGCAGACCGTGGAGGCGGAAGACGTGCTGCAAGAAGAGACGGGCCGTCTTGGTGGCGGTGGGCAGCCCGCGGCACGGGATGAAGTGTGCCATCTTGGTGAGCATGTCCACCAGCACCAGCACCGTGGTGAACCCCGAGGACGGCGGCAGGTCCGTCAGGAAGTCCATGGAAATCGCCCCCCAGGGTCTGTCAGGAGTCGGCAAGGGCTGGAGGCGACCAGGAGGGGCCCCCGTGGCGGCCTTGGCTTGCCGGCACGGCACGCAGGACGTCACATAGGCATGGACATCATGCCGCACCTGGGGCCACCAGAAGGTCCGCGTTACCAGGTTGAGAGTCTTGAAAAACCCGAAATGACCCGCAGCAGGGTTGTCGTGGCACTGGGTCAGGACGAGGGACCGGAGCGGCCCCGTGGGCACATACAACCGCCCCCGGAACTTGAGTACGTCGTCTTCCAATGTCCACGGAGACGTGGGGCCTGCCTCTGCTCGCCGCTCCTGAGACCAGGCGTCTTGGCGCTGCGCCTCTCGCACCCGGGCCCGTAAGTCTACCGGTTCCCAGGCAGCGGCCAAGCTTCCGCTGGCAGTACGGTCCGTGGAGGAAGAGGGTCTTGGGCGCTCAGGTACTCCGGCTTACGGGACAGGGCGTCCGCCCTCCGGTTGTGGCCGCTGGGGATATAGGTGACGCGGAAGTTGAACCGGGCGAAGAACAGCGACCACCGGATCTGCCGCTGGTTCAACTTCCGAGCCGTGGTGAGATGTTCGAGGTTCCGATGGTCCGTTCGGACCTCCACCTGATGCCGGGCCCCCTCCAGGTGGTGCCGCCACGCCTCGAACGCGGCCTTGATAGCCAGCAACTCCTTTTCCCAGATGGTATAGTTGTGCTCGGAAGGGTTGAGCTTCCGCGAGTAGTACGCGCAGGGAAAAAGAGTGCCGCCATCCGCCGAGGCCTGTAGCAGCACCGCTCCGAGGGCGACGTTGGAGGCGTCCGTCTCCACCACGAAAGGCCGGTGCGGGTCGGGATGTCGCAGGATGGGCTCCGTGACGAAAGCCTTCTTTTTTTTTTTTTTTTATTCAAAAAGTTTTACAAAATTTTTTTCCCTCTTTCCCCCCCTCCTCTCCCCTCCCTTCACAACCCCCCTCCCCCCCCCCCCCGACTTCCCGGAAAGGGCACAAGGTATAGTTAAAAATAAAACAAACATATGCTAAAAAAATTTCATCCCAACTTAATTATACCCCTACAATCATCAATTCCTAACTTCCCCCAAAAACAATCAAGAATAATACATCATAATCATTCAAAAACAGTCTGATAACTCTTAATCTGATATCTACGTTGAATATAGTCAATCCATTTTTTCCATTCCTTTAAGTATCTTTCTTGCGTATTGTCTTTCAAAAAGGCTGATATCTTCGCCATCTTAGCCAAATTGGCAACCTTCAATATCCATTCTTCTATTGTAGGTACTTCTTTTTTCTTCCAGTATTGTCCTATTAGTAATCTTGCTGCTGTTATTAGGTTTAAAATCAGTTTAGTCTCAATTACTGTACAGTCCATGATAATTCCCAACAAGAAAAATTGCGGCAGGAACTTTATCTTCTTTTTCAAAACATTTTGTAAAATCCACCAAATTTTTATCCAAAAGGCCTTTATGTCCTTACAAGTCCACCAAATGTGAAAATATGTAGCATCATCACAATTACATCTCCAACATTTTGCTTGCATATCTGGATACATACACGATAATTTTTTAGGATCTAGATGCCATCTATAAAACATTTTATAAAAATTTTCCCTCAGATTCTGTGCCTGCGTGAATTTAACATTTCTAACCCAAATTTTTTCCCAAGGTTCCAATAATATTGGCTCCTGAAAATTTTGTGCCCACTTTATCATACAGTCCTTTACCAAGTCCCTTTCAGAATCTATTTCAAGTAACACATTATACAATCTCTTTATATGCTCCTGAGACTGATTTCTAATTTGCTTTACCAAATTTCCCTCGTTCTGCTCTATACCAATTTTCTGATCTCCCTTCCATCTAGCACGTAGTTGCTCATATTGAAACCAAGTATAATTTTTCCCTTCCTCTCTTAATACTTGCAGAGATTTTAACTGCAAATTATCTCTTTCAGTATACAAAAGATCTTTATATGTAATCATTTCCTGATTCTGTTCTATATTTATATTTTCTATTGTATGTCTAGGACTTGCCCATATAGGAACCTTATAATTTAGTTTATAAGAGTATTTTTTCCAAACACGCAGAAGGGCATTTCTTAGCACATGATTTTTAAAGGCCTTATCCACTTTTTTGTCATAAATTAAATATGCATGCCATCCATATAGCAAATCATAACCTTCTATATTCAAAATTCTGTCCTCTGTTAAATTAAACCAATCACTTATTGCAGAGAGAGCAGCTGCTTCATAATATAATTTAAAATTAGGCATTTTTAAACCTCCCCTTGACGAAAGCCTTCTTGAGAGCCGTGAAGGCTTCCTCCTGCGGGGGACCCCACCGGAACGGGACCTTGTTCTGGAGGAGTTGGGTGAGCGGAGCCGTCACCGTGGCGAAGCCCGGGATGAAGGTCCGATAGTAATTGGCGAAGCCCAGCAGCCGCTGGACATCCTTCACCCGACGCGGGGCTTCCCAGCTGCTCAGGGCCTCCACCTTGCGCAGGTCCATGGCGATCCCCTCGGGTGAGATGATGTGCCCGAGGAACTCGATGGACGACCGGAGGAAAAAACACTTCTCCAGCTTGGCGTAGAGTTGGTGCTCCCGCAGGCGCTGCAGGACCAGGCGGAGATGCTGGAGGTGACTTTCCCTGGGAGTAGACCAGGATGTCATCTAGGTAGATCACAACGAACCGATCCAACATGTCCCGGAACACATTGTTCATAAAATGTTGGAAGACGGCGGGGGCGTTGGTCAGCCCGAACGGCATGACCGTGTACTCGTAGTGTCCGTACCGGGTGCCGAATGCCATCTTCCACTCGTCCCCTTCACGCATCCGTACCAGGTTGTAGGCCCCCCGGAGGTCGAGCTTGGTAAAGATGGAGGCCTCCCGCAGCCGGTCCATCAGCTCCGGGATGAGTGGCAGGGGGTAGCGATTCCACACCGTGATGGCGTTCAGCCGGCAGTAGTTGCAACACAGGCGCAAATCCCCCGTCTTCTTTTTCACGAAGAGGACCGGGGCCTACAGAGGGGACTTGGAAGGCCGGATGAACCCTCGGGCCAGATTTTTGTCCAGAAAGTCCCTGAGGGCGGCCAACTCGGGCTTGGACATGGAATACAGGCGTCCCGTTGGCAGCGGGGCGCCGGGTTGCAGGTCCACGGGGCAGTCGTAGGGCCGGTGCAGGGGTAAGCGGTCCGCCTCCTTTTCGCTGAAGACATCAGCGAAGTCCTGCAGCTCAGGGGGCACGGCGACGGCCGGGGTGAAGACGTCCTGGCCGGCGCAGGTGTGGCAGATGTGGTCGACACACTGCAGGCTGGGAAACGAGATGGCGTTCCGCGACCAGGCCACCTGAGGGTCGTGAGTCCGCAGCCAGGCCAGTCAGAGGATCACTGGGAAGTGGAGGTCCACCATCACGTAGAAGCGAATCGCCTCCTTGTGGTCCCCGATGGCGAGGCGCAAGGGCTGCGTGGCGAAGTTAATGGGTCCGGCCACCAGCTCCCTCCCGTCGATGGTCTCGACGCTCATCAGAGGGTCTACCGGAACCAAGGGGACACCAAAATGGTCCATGAAGGCCTGGTCCATAAAGTTCGTGGTGGCCCCCGAATCCACCAGCGTGTGCGCCGGGATCCCTTCCGGCCGGTCACCCACCCACACCTGGGTGTCCAAAATCAGGTGCCGAGGGGGCCCGGGGTCCACGTCGGCCATGTCTGGCGGGGGCTTGGTCTGTGCCCGACCTAGGGTTTCCCCTGGGCCGGGCCTGCCCCGTTTCCCGACTGGCCAGGCCGGGATTCGGGGACGGGCGTACGTGCTCCGCTGCGCTTCCTGGGGCATGCGGCGGCGAAATGGCCGGGCTCCCCACAGTACAAGTACAGCCCCCCTTGGTGCCTCCGGCTCCGCTCCTGGGCCATCAGGCGAGGCCTGGCCGCTCCTAACTCCATGGGCTCCTCGGCGGCGGCCACGAAGCGCGAGGCGGTCCGGGACGGGGTCGGCACAGGTCGAGGGAGGGCGATGGTCTTTGACGGTTGCTGGCGGCGACAGGACGGGCGTTGCTGGAGATGGGTGTCGAGGCGCAGGCAGAGGGGCACCAGGTCAACGAGGGTCCGCGGCGCCTCCACCCGAGCCAGCTCATCCTGGAGCTTTTCCGAAAGGCCCCTCTTGAACGCGTCCGCTAGTGCCGTGTTGTTCCAGTCCGAATCATGGCACAGCAACCGGAATTCCGCGATGTACTCCCGGAGGGGGCGGGGCCCTTGTTGGATCTCTCCTAGGTGCCAGGCAGCCGTCTGGGCCCGTACGGGGTCTTCATACATTAGGCGCAGTTGCCCCCAGAACCCCTGGTAGTCCGCCAGCAAGGGGCTGTCCCTGAGCACCAAAGGCATGGCCCACTGTGCAGCCTGGCCAGACAACAGGTTCATCACGAAGGCCACCCTGGCCCGGTCATCTGGAAAGTCCCCCGGCCGCATTGCCACGTAGGTCTGGCACTGGGCCATGAAGGCCGGGAACATCTCCATCCATCCTGAGAACTTCTCCGGCACCAGTACCGGGCTGTGGCGCTGAGGAGGAGGAGGTTGGACTGCTGGGGCATTCCCAGCAGCCAGTTGAGCAGTCAGCTGCACAATCAGCGCCAGCTGTTGCTGATCCATCTTGTGGTGTAGATGTGTGAGGAGTCAGGCAAGATGTCGTGTCCCACTCCTCTGCTGACGGCCGGGTCAGGGAAATCCGAATCAGGCTTGCCTCTGCAGCTCTGACCAAAGTCCTAGCAAAGTCCTCAGAGCAGGCAGGAGACCAGAAAGTGACTTCAGCAAGATAAGTTCGACTTTGCCTGACTCAGAGACTGCCAGAAAGCAGATCCTTTATATAGGCCATGGGGTGTGGCTCCATGACTCAGCACTCATTAAGGCCTGCCCCTCCCTTCCTTCTGTTGCCTCCGCCTATCCAGTCTTCTGATGCGAGGGTCACTCCAATCAGCAGCTGTTGGAAATAAACCTTCCTCAGGCTCACATGCTGTGGAGGAGGGGGAGGGGTCTAGCTGCTCCGTTTGCCTGGGCATGGAGCCAGGGCTGGGACCGGGAGGTGCCCCCTCCTCTTCAGCTTGTCTGGGCATGGAGCCAGGACTGGGAATGGGAGGCATACATTCCTCCGTGTTCGGGAGCAGATAAGAAGGCCCCGGCTGCTGTGAGAGCGGGCAAGACACAACAGGAATGGAGAACTCTTCTTGTAAAATATTTCTGGACACGTTCAATTGTATTGATGTCAGAGATGTGGTGAGGGTTCCAAACAGGCGAGCTGTATTCTAGAATTGGTCTAGCAAATGTTTTATATGCTCTGATTAGTAGTGTGGTGTTTTTGGAAAAGAAGCTACGCAAGATTAGGTTTACAACTCTTAGAGCTTTTTTTTGCTATGTAGTTGCAGTGGGCTTTGGCACTTAGATCATTTGACATGAAAACTCCAAGGTCTTTAACGGGAATGGGGTCATCTGTAAGGTAATGTCCATCTAGTATGTACTTAGTGTTTGGATTCTTTTTTCCTATATGTAAGACTGAGATATGTAGGACAATATTCCATTGTCCTACAGGAAACTAAAATGTCTCTATTTAGTTTATTTTATTTATTTGGTTACTGAGATGAAAATAATAATAAGAATGTAGCAGGGGTGAAATCTAAAAATTACCTACCGGTTCTCTGGGTGTGGCTTAATTGGTGGGTGTGGCTTGGTGGTCAGGTGACTGAATGGGCATGGTCAATAATAATAAATAATAAAAATAATAAAGTATACAAAACTTGGGAATCACCGGTCTACCTTCTTTAAAAATAGAGACCCCGGTCTACCAATTGCCTTTTACTGAGAGGCCCCATTCTACCAAGTGCCTTTTTTTGGCAGGCACCAGTCTACCTTCTTTAAAAATAGAGGCACTGGTCTACTAGCTGCCTACAGCACTGACCAGCTGTAGTGTGTGTCAGGCCTGGAAACCATACTAGACTTTAGGGTTCCAGACGCTGCCACATTTTTCCCCTGAGGGGAAGAAGGGGGGCTGAGGGGTATGTTAACATTCTTCAAGCGGTCAAGGTCGGATGGTGTTCACATCTGTAGGAAGAGTGGCAAGAAGATATTCGAATGAACTGGGAGAACGTGGGACCATGTGACCATCAAAGGGGTCAGGGGGGTGGGACTCTTGGGGTTTGTATAACTGGGAAAAGAATCCGGAAATTCAGTTTTGGAATTTCACTCATCGTGTGCCAGTTTCCTCACCGCCCTGAGTCCTTCGGGAGAAGGGCGGTATAAAAATCTAATAAAATAAAAAAATAATAATAAATGCTAGTAAAAAACTCTGAAAAAACAATGGTTTCTGAGTTTTTTTTATTGCAGAAGAGGTTTTTCTGGAACCTTGGCAGTGTAGCCCTTTGAAGTGCCGCAGCAGTCATTTAAGGCCGTTTGCAACTATATCACCACTGAGCGTAGTTTGTTTTTATTCTTTGAATACCAATAATTTTATTAGTGTTTTATAGTCAACTGATACTCCATTCTTTTCTATGCACTGTAAAGAGGTTTAAATCATAATGTTTACATTTTAAAACAGCCTGTTGGTGCTGTTTGAACTCCTAAGGACATCCTAAGTGAATTGGGCTGAACCTTCATAATGCAGTACTCTCAAAAGTTACCCCACCTTGCCATTTTGAATGATATCTTGGCTGACAGTATCACAAAATATTGTGGATTTTTAATGTGCAACCTCTGAGCTTTATGAGTTATTATATATTATATATCGTCAATTAACTTGTAATTTTTGACTGAACTATTAGGAAAGTATCACTTACAAACAAAGCAACAGTTCAGAGCAACTAAAAGAAAATATGTAAAATTGGTATTAAATCATTGGTTTCAAATTGGCTTTATTTTCCATTGTATGCTAGTCAATAATATCCTATGTAGAAAGAAAAATCCATCGGGTTCAGTTCCAAGCTGGGAGAAAGGTGCTGGAAATCAGTGGAGACTGATTGGAAAGAAGGATTCAGTTTATTGATGAGTAGAACCAACATGTGGTTCTGTGGCAGCTGACAAATTGGTTGAATGAGTGGCTGGATCTTTATAGGTTTCTGTGATGCTGTTGGGGGTTGTGCAATGTCTGAAATGCCCCTAGGCAGTTGTGCAATGTAGTGAGAGCTGTATCTTTTGCTATTCTAATGGTGATGGGTTAATCCTATTATGTCCAAAAGGTAATGTCAATTAATAAATGAAGTGCTACATCAGCATTTGTATAAGGGGTCCTGGTCTACTTGGCAACATTTTAATGTTGGACAATATTTTAATATATACCGAGACCAAAGCAGAACATGTAAAACCAATCAGGGCTATTTTAAACAAACTCCGCTCTGCCAAACTTTATGCTGAACTTTCTAAATGTGAATTCCACAAAGGAAGATTGACTATTTGGGGTACCGCATTTCACACCAGGGCATAGAAATGGACCCTCAAAAAGTGCAGGCTGTACTTGATTGGGAACCACCATGCATGCCTGCATAAACAGTTACAAAGCTTCCTGGGTTTCACCAACTTTTACCCCCAGTTTATCCCCGCTTTTTGCTCAGATTGCCCTCCCCATTACCAAGCTCTTAAAAATGAAGGGGGAAGGCAACCCTAAACTGAAGCAGCCTTTGAACTGGACAATGGAATGCCAAGCAGCATTTGAAAAGCCTAAATGGCTGTTCTCAGCAGAACCAATTCTAAAACACCCGGACACGGAGAAACCATTCGTCATACAAGCAGATGCTAGTGATGTGGCAATAGGAGCGGTCCTGCTTCAGAAAAATGAGCAAGACCAGCTACAACCATGTGCTTACACATCCAAAAAGTTGAATGAGACTGAGCAAAGGTGGGCCATTTGGGAGAAAGAGGCTTATGCAGTTCGTTGGGCACTTTTAAACTGGAGGCATTTCCTAGAGGGGAGTAAGACCCCTTTTGAAGACTGGACTGATCATAACAATTTAGAAGCCCTAAAGACCCCAAGGAAACTATCCCCAAAACAAGTACGATGGGCTCAGTACTTTAACTGGTTTGATTTTACTCCCCGGGGGAAAAAACTTTCTGGCAGATGCACTATCCAGAAAACTGCAATACAATAGTGCAAACTCAGATGTAATCAAACCCATAGTACAAAACAATTATCTAGCCACTAAAGTAATCACCAGATCCCAGGCAAAACAAGAAACATTGATGGACAATGACACCACACAAACTTTTAAACAAGCATTAGACACTGATGAATGGTTTCATCAGCGCTCCATGGCTTAGGACCGGGCTATTTACAAGACTGTCTTCTGCCACCGATAGCCTCCCATCGACCTGTGCGCTCCCACAGGGTGGGCCTTCTCAGGGTACCGTTGACCAAACAATGTTGGTTGGCAGCCCCCGGGGGAGAGCCTTCTCTGTGGCGGCACCGGCCCTTTGGAATGAGCTGCCTCCGGGGTTGTGCCAATTCCCCGACCTCCGGACCTTCAAACGCAAACTTAAGACCTTATTATTTCATCGCGCAGGACTGGCCTAAGCGAAATTTTAAATGGAAATTTTAAATGGGTTTTATGTCGGTCTATGACCGTTTTAGTCTGATTTGGCCTATTGTAAATATTTGGTTTTAATTTTGCTTTTAAATTTGTTGTTTGTACTTTGTACTTGTACTTTGTTTGTAATTAATATTGCTGTAAACTGCCCTGAGTCCTTCGGGAAAAGGGCAGTATAGAAATTAAATTATAAATAAATAAATAAATAAATCATTCATCAGGCCATTTTTGGACTTACTTGGTACTGGCCAGGGGTTGAGCTGATCCCATCATGCGTAGGAAATGGAAATTCTGAGAGATTGAACTCGGTGCTGGAACAATATTTAAGATGTTTTATTAATTTTCAACAGGATAACTGGACCGAACGTTTACCTTTTGCTGAAGTTGCATTTAATAGCTCTGTACTGTCAAGCACTGGTTTTACCCCTTTTAGAATAGCAACAGGCCAGGATTTCAGCCCCATGCCTGAACTATCCACAGAAGAACCCACCATCCCCTCACTTATGGAGTGGATGGATAATTTGCAAAACACATGGCCAGTAGTTAGATTAGCCTTAAAAGAAGCTAGAGAGGCTTTTAAAATTCAAGCTGACAAGAAAAGGATGGAACCCAAACCTTTCCATGTTGGAGATAGAGTATACTTATCTATAAAATTCCTGAAATCATTACAGCCATCAAAGAAACTAGGGCCAAATTTCACTGGATCTTTCCCTATTGCTGGAAGAAATGTCCATCTGGGTTCAGTTCCAAGTGGGGAAAAAGACACTGGAAACATGGAGACTGCTTGGAAAGATGGTGGACAAGAATCACATAGCGAGTTCCTGAACAGGAGCACATGGCTTGTGTTCCTGAGTATAAAAGGTGATTACATGTTTCAAGGTGTTGGGTGAAGAACCAGAGAGGAAAGGAGAAGAGAAGAAGAGCAGAAAGAAGAAGAGAGAGACAAGATGCTGAGTGCCTGAGTTTATACTCTCTGTGGGGCCCCAGCTTGGTGTTTCCTGTTCCTGTATAAGAAATGTACCCTGATTGGTTGTCAAACTCCCAGATGGTCTAGGGGTCTTAGCTAACTTTGTAGGTTATCTCTCAAGCTTGCTTGAGCCTTGCCATGTGGTGAGTTTCTGTTGCTATTGTGTTGCAGATGATGGTCCATTGACAAAGGGGGGCGGGATGAGGGAGCTTGGCTGAGGCCTTAATGACCCATTGACAAAGGTGTGAGGAGGCAGGAAGCTGCTTTGTTTTTAAAACAGGTTTCTCCATTTCTCATCCAGGGAAACACAATACTCTGCCCTATTCAATATCCTCCAAAATATTTCATTCTTCTAGGAGAGATGTGAGTGCTAACTAGGGTCATCAATCCAATAGCAGTTGAACTATTACTTCCAAAGACACTCCGGCAAGTCCACCCAATATTCCACATTAGTTTACTCAAACAAGAGGTAATCTCATCCCTCAGACCACCTGCATCTACACCACTTGTTCCCATCATGATTGAAGGTGAACAATACTGTCAGCCCCCACTCCAAGCTTCACTCTATTTGTGTTCCATGTGTGCAATTTTTTAAAATTTGAATTTATATCCCGCCCTTCTCCGAAGACTCAGGGCGGCTTACACTGTGTTAAGCAATAGTCTTCATCCTTTTGTATATTATATACAAAGTCAATTTATTGCCCCCAACAATCTGGGTCCTCATTTTACCTACCTTGTAAAAGATGGAAGGCTGAGTCGACCTCGGGCCTGGTGGGATTTTAACTTGCAGTAATTGCAAGCAGCTGTGTTAATAACAGACAGACTTAGTCTGTTGAGCCACCAGAGGCCCCTCTCATTTGAAACTATTTGTTTCAGTAGTTAGATTACAATGTCAGTATGTTGATGTATATAGCCATGAACCTAAAATGTATTCTATCCGATTCAGGTTAGCAGAAGAGGGCCCTTTAAGAGTGTCGTCTGACATAAAAGAAGGAAGGAAGGGGAGTAAGGTTTGAAATCAGCATAAATGCCAGTCGCGCGGGCTTTCCAATGGACCCTGCATTCCTGAGATGATAAACTGCCGGAGACTTGCGGAAGATTACCACAGGGGGTGAGAAGGAGCTGGCATTGGACCAGACCTGCCTGACCTTTTGTGGGGAGGAGGGACTAACGAGGGGATATGGGATGTTAGCCATATTTTGTCTCAGATTCAACTTTGAACAGCTGTAGTCTGGATGTATTTAGTAAAAGTACTTTTCTTTATTTACAAATGAAGTCAAGGTGTATTCTTTCCTAAATATAATCAGAGACAGCCTGACATTAAGTTGAACCTCAGACCATGTCGACCAACCAGGATTTAAACCTAAATACCACAGGGGTCGAAATGAAAACTTTGATGGGAAGCCAGCCAGCTGCTGAACTGGAGGAGCTGCCCGGAGGTATTTCTTCTGTTAGTTTTAACCCTGAACTGGAGGATTGCAGAGCCCGGTGGATGGAACAATTGCAGCTGGAAGAAAAAATGTGGCAACCAGATCCTGAAGAGCTTCCCTCTGGAGTGACTAAAAGGAGAAAGGGGAAAGCCAGGTTTTCAGATTGGATCAGAGACAGGCTCCAGTTGGACGAGGCATTGCGTCTTTACCGAGAGGCTTACTATAAAGTTCGTATAAAGGAAGGGGATGAATGGAAAACCGCTTTCAACTGCCCCCTGGGATGTTTTCAGTTTCGAGTGCTTCCATTTGGCCTGCAGGGAGCTCCCACAGTTTTCATGCAACTGATAAATGAAATACTCCATCAACACTTATTTAAAGGGGTCCTCGTTTATCTTGATGATATACTTATTTACACAGAAACAATGGATGAACACATAAAACTAGTAAGAGCGGTGCTCAAAAAATTACTAACAGCCGAACTCTTTGCCAAGCTATCCAAGTGTGAATTTCATCAAACAAAAATAGACTATCTGGGATACCGCATTTCAGCGGACGGATTAGAAATGTACCCGGAGAAGGTAAAAGCGGTCTTGGAATGGGCACCCCCACATACGCGCAAACAGTTGCAGAGCTTCCTGGGATTTGCGAACTTTTATCGTCAATTCATCCCTTTCTTTGCCCAAATTGCTCTCCGTATCACCAACCTCCTAAAAACTAAAGGAAATACAAAACCCAAACCTTCATTACCTCTTGAATGGACAATGGAATGTCAAGCAGCGTTTGAAAAGTTAAAACGACTGTTTGCTGCTGAGCCTATCTTAAAACACCCCGTCATGTAGTACAAGCGGACACTAGTGATGTAGCAGTCAGAGCAGTTTTGCTCCAAAACAACGCTGATGGTAAACTACAACCTTGTGCTTTCACTTCCTGAAAATTGACTGAAACTGAACGGAGGTGGGCTATTTGGGAAAAAGAAGCTTTTGTGGTTCATTGGGCTCTTCGCACATGGAGACATTTCTTAGAGGGATTGAACCATCCTTTTGAAGTATGGACTGACCACAAAAATTTAGAAGCCTTAAAAACTCCTAGAAGACTTTTGCCTAAACAAGCCCGCTGGGCTCAATATTTTAACCATTCTAACTTTACTTAACATTACATTCCCGGAGGAAAGAACTTCCTGGCAGATGCTCTTTCACGGTTACCTCAATACAATGGGACGCATTCCGAGGTGGTACGGCCAATACTCCCCATTCAACAATTAGCAGCTCCGGCTGTAACCCAAAGCCATACCAAAACCGAAACATCACTACCAGATGAATTAACTCAATCGTTCAAAGAGGCTCTGAACACGGATGACCAGGAAAGCCTTCTGGATTGCTTCAAACAATAGCCCGGCCAAGAGCCCCCTGGAAGGAAATATCCATGGATTTCATAGTGGAGCTACCTGAAAGTGTGGGCAATACAGTAAGCTGGGTAGTTACAGACCTGTTCTCCAAACAAGTCCACTTCATGTTCCAAAGAGACAGCCTGACAAATACTTTGAAATCAAGGAAATCCTTGACTCTAGGATCCACAGCGGGAAAATCTAATACTTATTTGCTTGGAAACATTTATCCTCAGCCCAAAACAAATGAGTCACTACGTTAGGGCTCCAACCTTACTGAAAAAAATTCACTCCCAATATCCTAACAAACCTGGTTAATATACTATTATGAAATTTTTGTTTATATTTTTTCACAGGTGGACCTTTTCTTCTAAAGAAGACAGCATGTCAGATCCCTAAAAGTGATACTGCCATTCAATTAGGAGAAGGGGGTGGGGGCTTGGATTTGAATTACTAGCACTGTCTCTGTCAACAGATATTTTACAACCTATATCCTGGTGCCAAAGCATCCTGAAGTCTCCTTAAAGTTGAAGAATGTTTATGACAGCCATATGGGCTGCTTTGTTTTAAAGGATAATGGTGGATAACAATGGGAATGCATGCTTATCCGGTTCTCAGGGCAGCTGGTAAAGAAAACATCTTCACACTTGTGTATTGGCTAAAATCTGCATTCTGATTTAAGGGACGGGTCTCTACTGTTTAATCCTACTTGTCTTGCCTAAGGGTATTCAGACATTGCTTTGAATCCCTTGCTGTCACTTCTGCTTAATAAAAGGTTCCTTTTGAAATACTATGTTTCAAGGGTTTTTACTTTCTTAAGTTGGAAGCAGTGGTGGGTTTCAAAATCTTTTACTACCGGTTCTGTGGGCGTGGCTTGGTGGGCATGGCAGGGGAAGGATACTGTAAAATCTCCATTCCCACCCCACTCCAGGGGAGGGATACTGTCAGCCTCCACTCCAATCCTCACATATTTTTGTACAATTTATAATCAGTAGTTAGAATGTAATGGATTCTTTCTGTAATGTAAAATAGTTTAAGGATGTAAGATGTATCACTGCCCTATACAGGGTAAGGGAAGAGGGCCCTTTAAGAGTGTTGTCTGACGTAACAGAAGGGGAAGGGTGATTAACGGTTGAATGTTAGAGTGCGGGCTTTTTCAACACAGACTGCATTCCTGAGATGATTAACAGCTAGAGACCGGCGGAAGAAGATTACCACGGGGGGCCGAGAAGGAGCTGGCATTGGACCAGACCAGCCTGACCTCCTGAGAAGAGGAGGGACTAATGGGGGGATATGGAATGTTAGCCATATTTTGTCTCAGATCCAACTTTATACTGCTGCAGTCCAGATGTATCTAGTAAAAGTACTTTTCTTTATTTGCAAATGAAGTCAAGCTGTATTCTTTCCTAGATATAATCAGAGGCAGTCTGACAGATACTGTAAAATCTCCATTCCCTCCCCAATCCAGGAGAAGGTTACTGCAAAATCCCCATTTCCTCCCAATCAGCTAGGACTTGGGAGACAGAGAATAGATGGGGGTGGGGCCAGTCAGAATTTTTACTACTGGTTCTCCAAACTACTCAAAATTTCCGCTACCAACTTTGTATACTGAAAGTGGTAGTTTGCAACTAAAATCCTTACACATATTAAAAGAAGAAGGGAAAAATTATGCTTGGTTCCAATACGGGCAATTACGTGCTAGATGGAAGGAAGATCAGAAAATTGGTATAGTTCAGAATGAGGAAAATTTGGTAAAGCAAATTAGAAATCAATCTCAGGCATTATGCATAAAGAGATTGTATAATGTGTTACTTGAAATAGACTCTGAAAGGGATTTGGTAAAGGACTGTATGATAAAGTGGGCACAAAATTTTCAGGAGCCAATATTATTGGAAACTTGGGGAAAAATTGGGTTAAAAATGTTAAATTTACTCAGGCACAGAAATTTAAGGGAAAATTTTTATAAAATGTTTTACAGATGGCATTTAGATCCTAAAAAATTATCATGTATGTATCCAGATATGCAAGCAAAATGTTGGAGATGTAATTGTGATGATTCTACATATTTTCATATTTGGTGGACTTGTAAGAATATTAAGGCTTTTTGGATAAGAATTTGGTGGATTCTACAAAATGTTCTGAAAAAGAAGATAAAGTTCCTGCCGCAATTTTTTCTGTTGGGAATTATCATGGACTGTACAGTAATTGAGACTAAACTGATTTTAAATCTAATAACAGCAGCAAGATTACTGATAGGACAGTATTGGAAGAAAAAAGAAGTACCTACAATAGGAGAATGGATATTGAAAGTTGCCAATTTGGCTGAGATGGCAAAAATCTCAGCCTTTTTGAAAGACAATACGCAAGAAAGATATTTAAATGAATGGAAAAAATGGATTGACTATATTCAACGTAGATATCAGATTAAGAGTTATCAGACTGTTTTTGAATGATTATGATGTATTATTCTTGATTGTTTTGGGGGAGGTTAGGAATTGATGAGAATTGTAGGAGTATAATTGAGTTAAGAGGGAACAATTTTTAGCATATGTTTGTTTTATTTTTAACTATACCTTGTGTTTGTTCTGGGAAGTTGGGGGGGAGGGGGGTTTGTGAAGGGAGGGGGGAGGGGAGCTAGGGGGGAGGGGGGAAACAGGGGAGAAAAAAGTTTTGTAAAACTTTTTCAATAAAAAAAAATTCCGCTACCGGTTCTCCAGAACTAGTCAGAACCTGCTGAAAACCACCTCTGGTTGGAAGGAGAGGTAATCCTTACAGTTTCAACCAATGGTGTAGTTTTGAAAGGTGTACTGTTGATACAGTAAGTAGTTTTTCTTCCTGTTTTCAAAGAATATTAAGACAGCTGGCCTAGGAAAAGCCTTGTTGTGATTTTTCAGCTCCTGCTCCCAACTCAGCAGCAGTGCTGTAGCAGGTGGATAGGTCAGAAGTCTTGCTGCAAATGCATATGATCCAGGTCTTGTTATCTGAACCCCTTAGATCAGGGGTGTCCAAACTATGGCCCGCAGGCCAACTGCGGCCCGCGGGTCAGTTTTTATTGGCCCGCAGCAAATTTTGAAAGTATAACTGAATATGGCCCTTTTCGGCCGCCTCCCGGTGCTTGCCCGGTGGTTCGCTGTGAGGCTCGCGGCTCCTCCCCATGGGCGGGGAATAATGAAGGGAGGGGGCGGAGGAGGCGGCGAGCGGGAAAGAGGCTGCTGGCCGTGCCCAACCCCAGCAGTTCTACCCTCGCCTTCCTCGGGCCGCCTGGTGTGGCTCCTCGCGCCTCCCCATGTCGGACACGCGTGGCGGCAGTGACAGCCATCGAGAAACAGGTGAGGAGGCGGCGAGTGGGAAAGAGGCTGCTGGCCGTGCCCGACCCCAGCAGTTCTACCCTTGCCTTCCTCGGGCCGCCTGGCGAGGCTCCTCGCGCCTCCACCCCTTGGGCAGGGAATAACGAAGGGAGGGGGCGGAGGAGGCGGTGGCGAGCGAGAAAGAGGCTGCTGGCCATGCCCGACCCCAGCAGTTCTACCCTTGCCTTCCTCGGGCCGCCTGGTGAGGCTCCTCGCGCCTCCACCCCTTGGGCAGGGAATAACGAAGGGAGTTTCAAGTTCATACCAAATACAAAACAAAAGCCAAGATCAGGGGTGTCCAAACCTGGTCTCTTTAAGACTTGTGGACTTCAATTCCCAGAGTTCCTCAGCCAGCTTTGCTGGCTGAGGGACTCTGGGAGTTGAAGTCCACAAGTCTTAAAGAGACCAAGTTTGAACACCCCTGGCCAAGATGAATGAATATGAAACATTTTCCCCCCTTAAATGAAGATGATATCCACATATTGTTGCTTTTTAGTAGACTGACTGTATCCATCTGTATTGTAATGTCCCAGGTTTTCAGGCCTCTGATATAGTCCTAAATATTTACCATGAGTCACCAGAAATGGCAGCACCGAAGAAACGCAAGATAGCAAGTGAGTGTAGAAGATTTCAAACACGGTGGGAAAATGAATATTTCTTTAAAGAAATCAACGGAAAGTGTGTCTGTTTGATTTGCAATGAAGATGTTGCCGTGATGAAAGAGTATAATGTCCGTCGGCACTATGAGACCAAGCATCAGATCTGCGCATCATACATAGGTGCCAAACGAGCACAGAAATTCAAGCAAATGGCAGCTAGCCTGCAAGCTCAACAACAGTTTTTATTTCGTGCTAACAAAATACAGGAAAACGCCACAGCAGGAAGCTATGAAGTCGCAAAACTTATTGCCCAGCATGGCAAACCGTTCTGAGACGGTGATTTCATAAAGCAGTGCCTCATCAAAGTCACAGAAGTAATGTGCCCGGAAAAAGTGCAGGATTTCAACAACGTGACCTTATCCAGAAATACAGTGGTGCGGAGAATCAAGGACTTGTCAGCTAACCTGAAACTTCAGCTGAGAGAGAAAGCTTGTGCTTTTGATTTTTACTCGATAGCATGCGATGAGAGCACAGACGCCACAGACACCGCACAGCTTTTAATTTTTTTGCGGGGAGTCGATGATAATTTTTGCTGTACGGAGGAGCTGCTTGATATGATGAGCCTAAAAGGCACAACGACGGGTGGAAATATTTTTGACGCTGTGTCAGAGGCAGTTGAAAAGATGGGGCTTAAATGGGACAAGCTCTGTGGAGTAACAACGGATGGAGCTCCGGCCATGATGGGTGAGCGCAAAGGAATGGCATCCATGGTGTGCGTCAAGGTAAAAGAGAGTGGAGGTGAGGCTGTTAGGATGCACTGTATAATCCACCAAGAAGCACTGTGTGCCAAGACTGTCCAGCTGGGCGATGTGATGAACACTGTTGTAAAAACTGTCAACATAATTCGAGCTAGAGGACTGTACCACAGGAAATTTCAAGCTTTCTTATCTGACGTGGATGCTGAATACGGGGATGTACTCTACCACTCTGATGTGCGCTGGCTCAGCCGCGACTCTGTGCTGCAGCGGTTTTATTCGCTGAGATCAGAAATCGACAAGTTTTTGAAAGAGAAGGGCCGACCTCTTCATGAACTGAGTGACCCTCTGTGGCTGGCAGACCTGGCATTTTTAGTTGATCTCACTCATCATCTGAATACACTGAACAAGAACCTACAAGGCAAAGAACAGTTGGTGTCACACCTGTATGCGCACATGAAAGCCTTCTGTGTAAAGCTCCACCTGTTTGAGACACAACTACGAAGCTTTAATGCTGCACACTTCCCTGCGCTGTCTGAAATCAAGTCTGCTTTTCCAAAGGCAGACCTTTCTGCTAAAAAGGAGAAATATGTTTCTGTAATTACATCTCTTGTGACAGAATTCAACCAGCGTTTTCAAGATTTTTCTGTCATTGAAAAACAAATCAAGCTGTTCTCGACCCCCTTCCTGGTGGATGCAGAAGAAGTGGAGGAGAGTCTGCAGTTAGAACTGATTGAAATGCAATGTGATGATTCTCTGAAGAGTCAACATCAGCTTCTCTCCCTCCCTGACTTCTATCAGAGTTTGGATCATGCCAAGTTTCCTCTGATGAGACGCCACGCAAAAAGAATGATGAGAGGGGCTCCAGTGACGTCACCGCTCCTGCTGGGTGCTCTAACAGAGCACTCCGTGTTAGAAGATTGTAAAAGTCAGTGAAACAGAAAAAATCACTGTTCACTGAGCTTAGCATACCCTCTGGGAAAAAGGGGGTTATGCAGAGTTGTGGAAAAGTGGCAGGTCTGACAGGGGGTTTGCTCTTAAGAGCGAATTTTCCTGGATTTATGATCCCACCGAATTCCACTCCCTCCAACTTCAACACGCTCCTGTTTTTTATCAGGAAAAAGGAGTGGAGAGTCGCTTCTGCTCAAAAGGACTTATTAAATTGATTGATTTTCTAAGCAGACGGGAATTTCACAAGCGTTCGATCTTTGATGTAGAATCAGCACGGCAAGTACCGACTCCCTTTCTGAAACCTGAAACCTTTCTTTGTCTTTGATTAATTGACTTTTAAAATGGCGTCTGAAAGTGAAAGTAAAAAATTTTTAGTACGATAAAGTAGCGTTATTTGTGGATTGTTACAAACGAGTTTTTTTTTATACTGAAAGGAGGGAAGGAAAGTTGTTAAGTTTAAATTCCTGATTTTTTTGAAGACAGAATGGCAGCTAAACCTTTAAAGCCTTCTGGAAGAAGGGGATCTGAACCAAGTCTTGAGGATATATTGAAAGAACAATTAAAACTTTCTGAAGATAGGCAAAAAGAGATGATGGAGAATTTTAATGCAAAAATAAGAGAAGATATTCTCATGGCAGTTCAAGGACTGAGTAAAAAAATTGAGGGATTGGAAGGGGAAATGCAACAGATCTCTCAGTCAAATAAGCATTTAGAAGACAAAATGAAAGGTGTTCAGAAAAAAGTGGATCAAAATGAAGATCAGGTTGTGATATTACAATATAAACTTATGGAAGGAGCTCTTAGAATTCATGGTATGCAAGAAGAGCGAGGAGAAGACTTAAGAAAAATTATATCAGAAGCATTGGCTGAATTTATTGAAGTGGAACCCCAAGAGGTAGCTTACCAAATTGATAAAATATATAGAGTTAATTCCTGGATTGCAAGACAGAGAAAGCTTCCTCGGGACATTGTGGTTTATTTTGTGAAAAGGACTATGAGAAATCAGATTCTGCAAGTTTCATATCAGACAACTTTAAAAATTGGAGAACAGGAGCTGAAGGTGCTGAAAGAGATTCCTTCAAAGATGTTAAGAGATAGGAAGGAATTTGTTACACAAGAACTTAAAAAACATCAGATTCAATTCAGATGGGAGGTGCCAGTTGGACTGACAGTATTCTATCAAGGAAGGAGATATAGAATTGACACTGTTTTAAAGGCAAAGGATTTTCTTTCTACAGTTTTGAAAGTCGAAATAGAAGTGATAGAAAAACTTCAAGAGATTCAAGAAGGCGTGGTGATCCAAGAGCCTTCATTGCTGCCAGTATCAGAGGAACCACAAGAGCAAAGGGTGACAAGAGGAGCTCTTAAGCGTAAAGAAGAGCAACAGTCTCAAAGTAAAAGTCAGGATCCCAGTATGGAAGCTGTGGGAGGAGCTAGACGGAAGATACCGGAGGAGGAGCTTCCGTTGTCTGCTTCAAAGCTTCAGGAGGCCAGTAATGGCAAATAGAATTTTGTCATGGAATGTTAATGGCTTGAATTCAGCTCAGAAAAGAAGGAAAATATTTCACTACTTGAAACAATTTAAAAATGATGTGATTTGTTTGCAAGAGACACATATAAAATTATCAGACCAAAAATATTTAATTAATTCAAAATTGGGTAACCATTTTGTTGCATCAGCTTTGGAAAAGAAGCATGGAATTGTTGTATATATCAGGAAGGATATACCAGCTAAGTTAATTGAGGCAGATATTCAAGGAAGATTTATTGCTATTGAACTGGTGATAGATGCAAAAAAGACTTTGCTGATAGGTATTTATGCACCTAATCAGCAACAAGAAAAGTTTTACAAAATGTTACATGAGAGGTTGACCCTCTGGGATTATAGTTCGTTTATTTTATTAGGAGACTGGAATGGAGTAATTGATACAAGAAGGATAAGAGAACCTCCTCCAAGAAGATACCTATACATGCAAAATTACCAAAATCCTTTTTGAAATGATGGAAGACTTTGAGTTTAGAGATATATGGAGGTTACGGAATCCAGATAAGAGAGATTTTACTTTTTTTTCCGATAGGCATCAATCTTTCTCACGTATTGATTTTATTTTAATTTCTAATGACTTGCTTTCTAGGGTGAAGAAAATGAAGATATTTCCGAGGTGTTTAACTGACCATAGCCCAGTATGGATGGAATTATTACAAGGGAAAAAAGGTGGTAGAACATGGAGGTTGAATGAAAATCTGTTTAGATATGAGGATAATGTAACTTATTGTAAGAAACAGTTGAAAGAATTTTTTGATTTTAATATGTACAAAGGGAACTGTGTGGGAGGCGAGCAAAGCGTTTATTAGAGGGATATTGATTTACTTGGACAATAGGCAAAGGAATAATAAACAAAGGCAGCGTAGGTACTTGGAAGAAGAAATTCAAAGGAAGCAACAGTTATTAATTCAAAACCCACAAGATCACAAACTTAAAGAGGCTATAAAAATATTACAGAGTCAATTTAATATGTTAATGGCAGACCAGGTGGCAACGAATATACAATATGCTAAACATAATACCTTTTGTAATGCAAATAAACCAGGGAGATGGTTGGCATATAACTTAAGGAAAAAACAGAAAGCACATGTCATACAAAAAATAGAATATAAAGATAAAGAGATATATCAACAGGATAAAATTAAAAAGGCATTCTCAGAATTTTACACTGCATTATATGCAAAAGACAAAATATTGAATAGGGACATTTATGATTATTTGAAAGATTATAAGGTTAATATTCTAACATTAGAACAGAGGGAGGAGCTGAATCAGCCGATAGCTATTGGATAGATGGCACTTAGATCCCAAAAAATTATCATAACGGATAACGGATTGTACAGGGATTGAGACTAAATTGATTCTGAATTTAATAACAGCAGCAAGACTGTTGATTGGACAATATTGGAAGAAAGAAGAGATACCTACAATAGAAGAATGGATACTGAAAGTTATTAATTTGGCTGAGATGGCTAAAATCTCAGCTTTTTTAAAAGACAATACGCAGGAAAGATATTTAATTGAATGGAAAAAATGGATTGATTATCTACAAAATAGATATCAGATTAAGAAATATCAGATTGCCTTTGAATAATTAGAAAGTTATTTTATGTAATGGGGAGGGGGTTGGGAGATGAAAAGCTTTGGATGTGGTTATTTGGATTGGAAGGGAAAATTTTATTCTATGTTTGGTTTATGTATAACAATACCTTGTGATTGACCCGGGAAGCCGAGGGGGAGGGGAAGGGGTTTTTTTGGGAGGGAGGGGGGAAAAAGGGGGAAAAATGTTTTTGTTTTTTAAAACTCTTTCAATTAAAAAAAAAAAAAAAAGAATGATGAGCCTGTTCGGCTCAACATACATATGTGAACAAACATTTTCTCTGTTAAATCAGAACAAAAGCAGACTGAGATCCAGAATGACTGATAGCCATCTCTGTGAAGTCCTTCGTGTCTCAACCACCAAACTTTCGTATACTTAAGCCTAAACTGTGCATAGGGACTATCCAGACGGCTGAAAAAAGTGATTTCTGACAGGTTCTCACACTTTTGACCAGTCCTCACACTTATGACCGGTCATCATTTATGCCTGTTGCAGCATTTTGTGCATAAGGACTACTCAGAGGGCTGAAAAAGTTATTTTTGACCTGTCCTCACACTTTTGACTGGTCCTCACACCTACAACTATCTTTACATTTTGCACCCTATCTTGTAACCGTGGTGAAGAGAAGCAGTTGTGAAATGAGTGATATGGTTGTTAAAAATGCTGCAATGGGCATAAATGTGAGGATGGTCATAAGTGTGAGGACTGGTCAAAAATTACTTTTTTTAGCCCTCTGAGTAGTTTCTATGCCCATAGCCACATCCACTCAGTCACATGAGCAGTTAGCCATGCCCACCAGTCACATGACTACCAAGCCACACCCCAAAATAAGCCACGCCCACAGAACTGGTACGAAAAAAAATTACCCCCCCCCCCCCCCGTTCAATGGTGTGGCCCGGGCCTTTGCTTATTTTTCTGTATTTGGCCCTCACCAAAAAAACTTTGGACACCCCTGCCTTAGATGCTACAGCACAGCCAGAAGCGCTGAGGGAATGCATTAGGCAGGCAAATTTCATCTATATTCCTTTTGCCTTGCATAGAATAGTTATAACACTTTTGTTCTCATCCCTTTTTGCTTTGCATACCACAAAAAATCTCCATGGTTTATATGTATGACTGAGGTCTTAGTGCTATGGAGAGAGCTGTAATAAAACAAGAGCTCAGCATTGATTTGAAAATCAAAATCAAAAGTCAGATCTATGTACTTTATGAAACTCATTATTCCTTGCCAGAGAGTTAAAATGTAAATTGTCATCTAGGAAGTATAGATGTGACCATGCAATCATATATTCAGGTTAGGATATGAAATATCACCACACTTCCTGAATTTACAGCTTGACAAAAAGGCTGGAAAGTAAGTTTATATTTGCAAGATATACGGTTGAAGAAAGCTTATTTAGATATAACCAGACATGTAATTCATGTGAAGCTTTAGCTGGTCAGTGGAAAGTCTTGGAAGCCATTGCAGAACAGCAAAATCTTGGTCTAAATGAATTTCCCCCAGACTGGAGCTTTCCAGATCTGTTTGGCTTCAATTCCACTCAACATATCTGAAAGATACCATATTATTCAAGTTATATTAAATCAGAATATTTTGATTACCATAGATGTAATTAAATTAAAATAAAATATTCCACATCCAATGCCCAAGACTTTGTCAATCATCCTGGTGTCTTAACATTAGTCAAAACAATGAAAATGGTGTAGGCAGCTGAATCTATTTAGTTTCTGTTGCTGTTGTTCCTTATAGTGCAAGATACTAGGGCAAGATACAAGGGCATATTTTAGAAATGAAAGTTGAAAACAAATCAGGCTGCTGATGGACTCCCTCAAAGGTTCATTAAAGTGAATTGGAATTCTGGGATTGTAGTTCTAATTTTGGGTGTGCCAAATAATGAAATACTGAGGCAGACCTCGAATTTTCTTAATATCTGTAGTGGGTACTTGGTTTCAAAATAAAAGTGAAAATAAAACAAAATAAAACATTGGTGTTTGATAATAATACTTGCTTCGAGAGGATGCTACTAGTATTTTTTCATCCATAAAAACCTTTACAAATTTATAAGATTATATCAATAATGGGAACATAGTGTGGGAAGCCCCCCACCCATCCTAGTGAATGAAATATTTTGGGGAATATTAAAAGAGGCAAAATAATATATTTCCACAAAGGAGAAATGGAGAAACATGTTCTTAGACGCAGAAAACAGCCCCAGTCTTTCTTAATATCCTCCAGCAAATGCATGAGGTTTTTAGAGATGGATATTTTGTGCCCATTGAGAAAGACTGGCCCAGCCTATTCACAAGCAAAACACCTTCACCTCCAGCGATGGGATTAAAATTTATATCCTTCTTCACCCACATCCTAAGAACAGGATAAACACTGTGGGGGCTCCTTGTAACCGAAAGGGGAGTACCTTGAATTGGTAGTGTTGTGACCCAGGTTCCTGGATTCGGACTCCTGGACTCGGATGATTCAGAAAGTGAGGAAGAAGACTTGGCAAGGCCTGCTTCTCCTGGGCCCTCTCCCTCCCTGGCACCCACCCAAAGGGAGGAGGAGGGGCCGGCAAGGCCTGATTCTCCAGGGCCTTCTTCTGATTTGGCAACGCCCCAAGAACAATTTTGGCTTGATGCAAGACTGTGCAGACATGACTGGCGCGTGCAACAGAGGAGGCGTTGGGACAAATTCAAAGAATGATGAGTCATGCAGTGACACCTACAGAGGCTATAAAAGCAGGATGCGGAACTTCCTGGCTTTTTGTCTTGGACAAAGCAGTGAATATGTGCGGGCAAACTGTTTCAAAGGAGGGAAGAATATCTTAGTAAGTAACTCCGGCCTTATCTATAATTTCCTAGTTATCTCCAGAGACTTGGCAGGCGCATGGGTAGATGTGGCCAGAACATTTATCTATGTAAATAAACTAGAAAAGAAGGCCTTTGACTGACTCTTTGTTGGGAGTACTGGGGGAGGGAAACAGAACAGGTAGCACTCGAGGGGGGTGATAAATGCTGTTTTCCACTCATCCCCCTCCTTAATTCTGACATGTTAGTAAACCTCCCTTAAGTCCAGCTTTGAAAAAAAAAATCCCTTTAGCGGGGTATGCTAGCATATCTTTTATAAAGGGGAAGGGGTACATGTTCGCCATACTGATCGTATTTAAATTTCTAAAATCAACACAAAGACATTTTGAGCCATCTTTTTTTTTTCTCTAAATAACACTGGAGCTGCGATTTTTGCTCAGGCTGGCTCGATGAAACCCTTGCTAGTTTTTTCTCAAAAAATGCTCTCAGTTCTTCCAACTCCCTTGGGGACATGCTGTACATCTCGGGGTTAGGGAGTTTAGCACCAGGTAAGATTTCTATCGCACATTCTGTGGCGCGGTGGGGAGGGGGCTCATCTGAGGCTTTTTTGCAAAAAATTTCAGCCAAATCCTTATATTCTATGGGTATGCCCTTGGTTGGCGTGGCATGACCAGGCATGGCTGTTTCTC
The DNA here is from genome assembly GCF_028640845.1 of Ahaetulla prasina. NCBI lineage: Eukaryota > Metazoa > Chordata > Lepidosauria > Squamata > Colubridae > Ahaetulla > Ahaetulla prasina. The sequence goes on along the minus strand of NC_080543.1, from coordinate 78,049,593 downwards.
AGTGCTCTGTCCCCTCAATTTCTTTATGTGGATTCTTGGCAAAAGTCATGTGCATCTGAAATTTTATGATGCCTTGCTTCCAATTAATTTTTGGGTTCCATTTTTTCAGCCATGCAAGGCCCAAGACTAACAGCCATTCTATGCCAGGTGCCACTATAAATGACTTCTGATGTCTATATGTAGAGACTCGGTGGCAAAAGAAGCTGGTTCCCCCCCCCACTATTGACCCATCTAGTTGGGAGAAAGTGATGGGGTTTTTCAGCTTGCTTATGTTAATCCTCAACTTCCCTACCGGGGTTGGGCTGATCAAACAGTGGGTGCACCCTGAGTCCACTAAAGCAGAGATATTTATCTCCCTATCCCAGTTTGGGATAAATAGTCTTAAGCAGTTTAATTGGTTTTCTTACCAGTGGTTCATCTTTTGGATCACTTCTGAATGAGTGTGATTCCTTCTGCGGAGATGCCGAGGTTTCCTCCCCAAAGAGGGGGGGAATGCAGGTTTTTGCAAATGACACTCTGCAGCTCGGTGCCCCTCTTTTCCACACTTGAAACAGGCTGAGGATTTTGGAGAAAATGCAGTTTGTGGTTTGAGGGGCTCTTGCTTCCATTCTATACTCACCTTGCTTAGTATTGGTTTCTGGCAATATCAATCTTGGCTTCTTCAGCAGTGATGTACCTACCACTCATGTAGGTAATTCGGTGCACCTCGGGCCATGCAGGCATTGTATAGATCATCACTCAGCCCATCCTTGAAACAGCTCACCAAAATAAGCTCTGGCCAGGTCACACGACATGCCAGTCCTGGAATTCTTCAGTATACTCTGCTACTGGCCATCATCCTTGTTTCACCACCTTAATGCGGTTGCGTGCTTTGCGATTTGCAAGGGGGTCCTCAAACCTTCATTGCAGGGCCATCGTGAAATGGTCGAAATCCCACAGTTCTGGTGCATTGGCGTTATGCAGGGTCACCATCCATCTGGCAGTGGCACCCTCTAGGGCTAGGGTCACAACTCACACTCAGGATCCTTGGGCTTGGAAATCATGCCTGTACTCCTGCATGTAGGTGAGCACGTGTGCCACAAAGAATCCTAATTGTTGTGGATCCCCATCAAGCTTCACCCCAAGGGAGGGAGTTTCTCTTTCCAGTTGCTGGACTCAGGGTTGGATGGGAATGGGTGCCAGTGTGCATGCTGCCTGGAAGGGAGGGTTTTCTGGGTCTTCTCCCACTGCTACTGTGCCATCTGCTTTATAAGCAGGCTCCAGAAGGGGTGTGCCTCCCCTGGCATCATCTGCAATTGCTGCCCATTCAGTGCTCCTTGGCTGTTGTCCTGGCTCCCCTTGGATGTTGAGATTTTTCAAAGTTTCCATCACCAATTGGGTTATATGCCTCTTCAGACAATCCTCATTCAGTGGTGCTTCAGTTAGTGCCCCCTGGTCAGCGAGGGCTTCTAGTTCCAGTTTCCACCCTGGTTTTTGGTTACCGTGGCTGAGGGTGACTCCTCTGGTTCTCTCATCCCAGCTATCTTTCTTCCTGATGCCACTTGACCAGCAGGGCTTTTCAGGATTCTCCAGGGTTACCTAATCCTCTCCGATGGGGTATATAAAACAGGCATCTGGCTGGGTGGTAGTTGATGTCTCCCCCCAGCATTCGGCTTCTCCCTGTTCCCTGCTTCATTCGGACATGGTTTGAAAGGTCCCCTCAGTAGAGCCAAGATTGCTTCTCTGGGTTGACCATTTTGCAAGCATTGCTTTCTGTAAGGATTGCCTCTCCTTCCAACTTAAGAAAGTAAAAACTCTTCATATATATATTAATATATATATTAATATTTCAAAAAGAACCTTTTATTAATCAAAAGTGACAGCAATGGATTCAAAGTAATGTCTGAATACCCTTAGGCAAGACAAGTAGGATTAAAGCAGTAGAGACCCCTCCCTTAAGCCAGAATGCAGATTATAGCCAATACACAAGTGTGAGGATGTTTTCTTTAACAGCTGCCCTGAGAACCAGATAAGCATGTATTCCCATTGTTATCCACCATTATCCTTTAAAACAAAGCAGCCCATATGGCTGTCATAAACATTCTTCAATGTTAAGGAGATCTCAAGATGCTTTGGCGCCAGGATATAGGTTGTAAAATATCTGTTGACAGAGACAATGCTAGTAAATCGCATCCAAGCCTCCATCCCTTCCCCCAATTGAATGGCAGTATCACTTTTAGGGATCTGACACATCCAGGTCATGATTGCCGCAAAGGTGCTGTTTAAAAGGCAACTGGACTTTCACAAATGAAGGTAACTGGACTTTTTTGGTTTTTTCCTAGAAAACAGGAAGCTGAGCTGAAGAAATTCCACTCAGAACTGAAGAAGCTTCTTGGGTTTCTTCTTGGGTCAAGGAAAAATCCAATAAAGTCCAGTTGCCTTTTGAAAAAGTGTTTCCCACCCCTACTATATAGGCACTGCCTGCTGGAGTATATTTCATATTATTCATGAACTGGCAGAGACATAGTAACAAGGTCAGCCAATGAATAGGCATAACAACTAAGTCAGCCAATTGGGAGCTGAGACACACTGGAGCCAGGGCATGTCTTAGTCTGAAGCTTCTGAGTCTGTGCAGAGAAACTGAAACCAGTGTGAACTAGTCTGCTCTGCTGAAATGAAACTAACTGTTCTCTCCTGTCTGGTGTTTTGCTTGTAACTGATCTCTCTACCTGTTACCATGTTGAAAGAACTCTGCTATTGGTATTGTAAAATTTACTTCATCTATTATTATGTATATAAAGAAGTTAATGAATCCTGCTGAATCAGTTATTTGTGTGTGCTTCTGGATTTGATTTTGCAAGAAACTCTGACAGGTTATGGGCCCAGAGTACACAGAAGACTGAATTGTAATTGAGCTGAAGGACGGCCTGTGTTTTAAGGAGAAACCAGACATAGGAAGCTTGCAGGATGGCTGCTATTGAAGTTAAGGAGAGCTGTCAGCCTCTGCCTGTGATGCTTGCTTTTGCTATCAGCTGCCATTGTAACTGGAGGGGGACGGCTTTGCTAGTATATGGGGGGGGGGGAAGCAAGCTGGTGGAGATGTCTCGAGAAAAGGGCTGAAACTTCTCACAGGCTTCAAGCAGCTGTGAAAGGAACTGAGCTGTCAAGGTTAACCATTCCGGCATGCCAGAGAGATGGGGCCCATCTGAAGAAGAGTCCCACATGACACCTTGGGGAGATGTGGATTGGACACTGAACTGGGTTCCTTGGGGTAGGGATTTGGGATTGCTTTCAATATCTAATTTTTGCGCCTATTGCTTCAGACCTTGCTTTTCTTTCATTGCATTCATTTCATACACAGTAGGAATAGGAATAGGATTTTATTGGCCAAGTGTGATTGGACACACAAGGAATTTGTCTTGGTGCATATGCTCTCAGTGTACATAAAAGAAAAGATACGTTCATCAAGGTACAACATTTACAACACAACTGATGATCAATATATCAATATAAATCATAAGGATTGCCAGCAACAAGTTATAGTCATACAGTCATAAGTGGAAAGAGATTGGTGATGGGAACTATGAGACGATTAATAGTAGTGCAGATTCAGTCTGACAGTGTTGAGGGAATTATTTGTTTAGCAGAGTGATGGCCTTCGGGAAAAAACTGTTCTTGTGTCTAGTTGTTCTGGTGTGCAGTGCTCTATAGCGTCGTTTTGAGGGTAGGAGTTGAAACAGTTTATGTCCAGGATGCGAGGGATCTGCAAATATTTTCACGGCCCTCTTCTTGATTCGTGCAGTATACAGGTCCTCAATGGAAGGCAAGTTGGTAGCAATTATTTTTTCTGCAGTTCTAATTATCCTCTGAAGTCTGTGTTTTTCTTGTTGGGTTGCAGAACCGAACCAGACAGTTATAGAGGTGCCTTTATAGAGAAAGGTAAAAGTACCTTTCTCTATAAACATGGAGTTGGGCTCTTTCTTTCTTGGGTTTTGAACGGAGACATGCCTGACATTAAGCAAGGTCCAAAGTAATAGACGATAGGTCTTTTTAGTCCATCTTGTCTACCACCTCAGAGCTGATGAAACACTGTGCATCCAGAATCTAGGAGGGCTAGCATCTTCCCCTAGGCACCCGCAAGCAGCTACAGAGTTTCTTGGGGTTTGCAAACTTTTATCAGCAGTTTATCCCCTCGTTTGCACAAATCGCCTTGCCTATTACCAACCTCCTGAAAATGAAGGGAGAGGCCAAGCCTAAACTCAGTAGGCCGCTTGAATGAAATATGGAGTGTCAAGCAGCTTTTGAGAAGCTGAAATGGCTGTTCACTGCTGAGCCGGTTTTGAAACACCCTGACATGGAGTCTCCTTTCATTGTCCAGGTCAATGCTAATGATGTGGCAGTTGGGCGGTGCTACTTCAAGCTAATGCTGACGGGTCCCTACAGCCCTGTGCCTACACCTCCTGTAAATTGTCCAAGACCGAACCGAGATGGGCAATTTGGGAGAAAGAAGCTTTTGCAGTCCATTGGGCATTGTTAACTTGGAGGCATTTCCTTAAAGGGGTGAAGCACCCTTTTGATGTGCGGACAGATCATAAGAATTTAGAGGCCTTTAAAACCCTACAAAAGTGGTCACCCAAACAAGTCCAGTGGGCCCAACATTTCAATCAATTTAATTTCACCCTGCGTCACCTCCTGGGTGGGGGGGAGAAAGAATTTTATGGCTGATGCCCTCTCGAGGTTGCCTTAATACAAAAGTGCACGACCAGAAATAATCCAGCCGGTTATCCCTTCAATACAACTGGCAGCCCCAGTAGTCACCAGGGCCCAAGCGAGGGAAGAACCAATCATTCCCACTGGGTTGAGTGAGCAATTAAGGGATGCACTAAAAACAGATGAGTGGTTCGCCTCCCACGGAAATGAATGTACTGTTCATGATGGTCTCACATTGGTTGGAACAAAGCTGTATGTTCCTGCCAGCTTAAGGGGAGTAGTGTTACAACAATCCCACAATGCAGCTTCCGGTGGCACCGTTTGAGTGCTGAAGATGGTTTTTTTAGATCGCCAGCCCCACGATCATGTAGAACCACTAAGACAGCGTAGATCAGCAGTCTAGCAACTCGGAAACCTCTCCCTCCCTTGCATTTCAAATTGACAAAATTTATTGTGTTAACTCCTGGGTTGCCAGACAGAAAAAATTGCCAAGAGATGTTGTGATTTATTTTACAACCAGGAGGATTAGAAATGAAGTGCTACAGGCATCGTATAAGAACAAGATTCAAATAACAGGCCAAGAGGTATTAATGATGAAAGGAATTCCACCCAAAATGTTAAGAGGTAGGAAGGATTATGCCTTTTTGGTGAATGAACTGAGAAACTGACAGATGCAGTTTAGATGGGATGTTCCAGCTGGAATATCATTGATATATATGGGTCAAAGATATTGTCTCAATACAGTTTGGAAGGCAAGAGATTTCTATGTTAATGTATTAAAGGCTGGAAATCCACCATCTCCAGAAGCCAGGAGGAAGATGGAGGGAGAAGGAATGCAGGCACAAGCTCAAGCTGTGGACTTAGCTGTTGATGAAAGTTTGCTGCAACTTCTGGATACATTTCAAAAATCAGAAACCCAGGGAAAAATAGAAGAAGCAAAGGAACAAAGAATGACTCGAGCAGCTACTAAACGAAAGAACAAGAAACAAAGAGGCAACAATCACAAGTGACAACCCAAGATTTCACTAAAACAGAAGCTGTGGGGGGAGCAAGGCCTAAAAGGAAGATGGGGAAAGATTTCCAGGTGATGCTCCAAAAGCTTCAAGGAGCCAAGAATGGCAACTAAATTTTTAACTTGGAATGTTAATGGTTTAAATTCACCACAGAAAAGAAGGAAGATATTTCATTATTTGAGACAATTTAAAAATGATGTAATTTGCCTGCAGGAAACACATATTAGAATATCTGATCAGAAATATTTGATAAACTCTAGACTTGGCACTCATTTTGTTGCATCGGCACCAGAAAAGAAGAATGGTATAGTTATATATTTAAAGAAGGAATTAATAGCTAAATTAATAGACGCAGATCCTCAAGGAAGATATATTGCAATTGAGCTTTTAATGAAAGGGAAGAAAATACTTCTAATTGGATTATATGCGCCTAATCAACAACAAGATAACACAGTGGGATTATAAGTCATCTATACTAATGGGAGATTGGAATGGAGTATTGGATACCTGTAAAGACAAAAAAGGTTTATCACAAAAATTTTTAAGTCGAGCGAAATTGCCCAAAGCTTTTTTTGATATGATGGAAGATTTGGAGTTGAGAGACATTTGGCGAGAACAGAACCCTGAAGAAAAGGATTTTACTTTTTTCTCCGATAGACATCAATCTTTCTCTAGGATTGATTTTATATTAATTACTAATGATTTTCTTTTCAGGGTGAAGAAAACGAAGATATGCTCAAGAATTTTGACTGACCATATGGATAGAATTTGATCAGGAAAAGGGTGTTAGGAGATCTTGGAGGTTAAATGAAAATTTGTTTAGATATGAAGATAATGTTAAAGAATGTAAAAGACAAATGAAGGAATTTTTTATTATGAATATGCATAGGGGTACAAATGGTCTGGGATGCAAGCAAAACATACATGAGGGGAGTTTTTAATAAATATGAATAATAGATATAGAATTAGACAGCAGAAGAAACGAATGGAATTAGAAGAGGAAATAAAAAAAAGAGCAAGTACTTGTCTCCAGTCCAGGAGATAAGAAAGCAAAAGAAACTATAAATATGTTACGAGGGCAGTTTAATATGTTGATGGCTGACCAGGTGGCAACTAACGTACAGTACGCTAAGCATAATATATTTTGTAATGCCAATAAACCAGGTAGGTGGCTAGCATATGTAATAAGGAAAAAACAGAAATCACAAACTATTGTAAAGATAAAATATAAAGGTAAAGAGGTATTTCAACAGAATATGATTAAAAAGGCTTTTTTAGAATTTTATACAAAGTTATATGCTAGCGACTCAACTCAAGGTATAGATATAGATAGATACTTACAGGAAGAAAATATTTGTGAACTCACAAAGGAGCAAAGGCAAGGATTAAATCAACCTATAATTTCTGAAGAAATTACATTAGCAATTAAACAGTTAAAAATGGGCAAAGCCCCAGGAACAGATGGATTAACAGCTGTTTATTATAAAAACTTACAGTCCGAAATGGTAGAACCGCTCAAGGACTTATTTAACAAAATCCAATTTGGAGGAGATGTGCCTCCATCTTGGAGATCTGCGTTTATCTCATTGATACCAAAGGAAGATGAAGATTGTAGCAAACCAGAAAACTATAGACCAATATCGGTTTTGAATACTGATTATAAGATCTTTGCTAAAATATTAGCAAATAGACTAATGGTAGTTATGAGACAAATGATTCATAATGATCAATCAGGATTTATAGAAGGTAGACGAATGAGATATAATGTGCGACAGATTGTAAATGTATTGGAATATTTGGATAGGAACAACCAGGTCCCAGCAGCACTATTTTTTCTTGGATGCTGAGAAGGCATTTGATCGATTGAATTGGCAATTTTTATTTAAAATGTTAGAAAAGATGCAATTTGGGGAACATTTTACACAAGCAATCAGAGCAATATACCAGAGACAAACAGCACAAATAATAGTTAATGGTAGCTTAACAGAAGTTTTCAGAATTGAAAAGGGGACAAGGCAGGGATGTCCTTTGTCCCCATTATTATTTATTTTAACTTTAGAAATTTTACTGAATAAAATACGCAGGTCAAGTAAAATAAAGGGAATTAAAATTAGACATCAAGATTACAGGTTAAGAGCATTTGCAGATGACCTGGTTGTTACCTTATCTCAATCAACACAATCGGTTACATATATGATGGATATAATTAGTCAGGACTATATGATAAAATGGGCACAAAATATCCAACAACCTATAATGATGGAAACATGGGAAACAATATGGGTTAGAAATGTTAAATTTACGCAAGCTCAAAACTTGAGAGAAAATTTTTATAAAATGTTTTATAGATGGCACCTAGATCCAAAAAAATTGGCATGTATGTATCCGAATTTGCAAGCTAAATGTTGGATATGTGATTGTGATGATGCTACTTATTATCATATATGGTGGTCTTGTAAAAAAATCAAAGCATTTTGGATTAAAATTTGGTGGATTATGCAAAATATTTTGAAGAAGAAGATAAAATTTATCCCACAATTGTTTTTATTGGGTATAACCAGTGGTGGGATTCAGCCAGTTCGCACCACTTCAGGAGAATCGGTTGTTAACTTTCTGAGCAGTTTGGTGAACTGGTTGTTGGAAGAAATCATTAGGGCAGAGAACCAGTTGTTAAATTATTTGAATCCCACCACTGGGTATAACTATGGGCTGTACATCAATAGAGACTAAATTAATTTTAAACTTAATATCAGCAGCCAGACTACTGGTGGCACAATACTGGAAGAAGGAACAACTGCCTACTATTGAAGAGTGGACATTAAAAGTAATGAACTTAGCAGAAATGGCAAAAATTTCAGCATACCTGAAAGACTATTCACAAGAAAGATATATAGTGGAATGGAAAAGATGGATAGAATATATTCAAAACAAATATCAAACTAAAAAGTATCAAATAGCATATGAATGACCAGAAAGTAATAATTGTATTAGTATACAGTATTCTTTTTTCTTCTTTTATATGAAATAAGGGAGTTATGGTTCTAGGGGAGGGATGGGAGTTTATGAATAATTAGCGTATTTTAGCTTATGATTGGTAAATGCTATATCCTGTATTTGCTCTGGGAAGTCGGGGCGGGGAGGGAGGTTGGGTGCAGGGGGGTGGAGGGTGGGGGTGGAGGGAGGAGGAGGGTAATTGTGGTAAAACTTTTTAATAAAAAAACAATCCCACAATGCAAAAGTTGTGGGGCATTTTGGATTTGTGAAGACTTTACATTTAGTTAAACGACAATTCTGGTGGCCCTCCCTATATGTTGTCCTATATGCATTTCGGCAAGAAAGCCACCTGGGAAGCCACCCGGGTTACTCTAGACTGTAGCCAGACCTGGGGGCCCTTGGAAGGAGATATCCATGGATTTTATTGTGGAATTACCAGAAAGTAATGGAAATACAGTCATTTGGGTGGTTATGGACTTGTTCTCGAAACAGGTGCACTTTGTACCCTATCCCAAGATTCCCTCAGCAAAGATGCTGGCTAAACTATTTATTCAACATGTCTATTGTTTACATGGTGTCCCAGAACAAATTATATCTGATAGATGATTCAGTTTACCTCCCACTTTTGGAGGGAATTCCTGAAGTTATTAGGCTCCATCCAGGAGCTAAGCTCCACCCACCATCCTCAGACAAATAGGGCCTGTGAGAGAACTAATTCGGTATTAGAACAATACCTCAGATGTTATGTAAATTAGCAACAAGATAACTGGGCAGACCCACTGCCATTTGCAGAGGTAGCATATAATAATTCCATACACAGCAGTACTGGATTTATACCATTCAAAGTGGTATCTGGCCAGGAATTTGTTCCTGTCCTGGAATTACCACAAGAGAACCCCAAATATCATCCCTGGCAGAATGGATTGAACAACTTCAACTAACCTGGCCAGTAGACCATAAGGCATAGGAAGAAGCCCACAAAGCTCATAAAAAGCAGGCTGATAAGAAATGGGCCATCCCAAAAGAGTACCAGGTGGGGGATAAGGTTTTCCTCTCTACTAAGTACCTGCAAACTACCCAGAAATCGAAAATACTGGGACCCAAATATGTAGACCCTTTCCCCATTGTGTGGATAGTAAACCTTGTCACGGTACAGTTAGAGTTACCAAAAACCCACCTGAGAATTCACCAAGTGTTCCATATCAGATTGTTGAAACCTGTACAAAGGTCCCCAATTCATCCGAATCCAAAAAACCCTCCAATGCCTCTCTTGAAGAAGAACAACATTTTGAGGTCAAGAAATCCTCGATTCTTGAAGGTGTAGAGGTAAACTGCAGTATCTGGTGGCACAGAAACAATTTCCCCTCTCTTATTCTGAATGGGTGAATGAGCAGGATGTTAGAACCCCAAGACATTTACAATTGTTTCACAGGAAATATCCAGAGAAGTCTTAGGATTGGGTAACTGTTTATGTATGTTAGTAACTGCTTGGGTGGTGCTAGAATATTTCTACACTATCTATTTTACTTTATTTTCTTTTCTAGGACTAACATCTTTTCTCCAGGAGGGCCAAATTTCAGCCTCTGTCTATGATGCTTGTTTTTGCTATTAGCTGCCATTGGAACGGGAGTGGGGAGGCTTTGCTGGGAACTGAACACACTCAAAACCGTAGAAATGGTGGTAGACTTTAGGAGAAACCCTTCCATACTTCCACCTCTCACAATACTAGACAACACAGTATCAACAGTAGAAACCTTTAAATTTCTAGGTTCTATCATATCGCAAGATCTAAAATGGACAGCTAACATCAAAAACATCATCAAAAAAGGACAACAAAGAATGTTCTTTCTGCATCAACTCAGTAAGCTCAAACTGCCCAAGGAGCTGCTGATTCAGTTCTACAGAAGAATTATTGAGTCTGTCATTTGCACCTCTATAACTGTCTGGTTCGGTTCTGCAACCCAGCAAGAAAGACACAGACTTCAGAGGATAATTAGAACTGCAGAAAAAATATTTGCTAGCAACCTGCCTTCCATTGAGGACCTGTATACTGCACGAATCAAGAAGAGGGCCGTGAAAATATTTACAGACCCCTCGCATCCTGGACATAAACTGTTTCAACTCCTACCCTCAAAACGACGCTATAGAGCACTGCACACCAGAACAACTAGACACAAGAACAGTTTTTTCCCGAAGGCCATCACTCTGCTAAACAAATAATTCCATCAACACTGTCAAACTATTTACTGAAAATGCACTACTATTAATCGTCTCATAGTTCCCATCACCAATCTCTTTCCACTTATGACTGTATACTATAACTTGTTGCTGGCAATCCTTATGATTTATATTGATATATTGACCATCATTTGTGTTGTAAATGTTGTACCTTGATGAACATATCTTTTCTTTTATGTACACTGAGAGCATATGCACCAAGACAAATTCCTTATGTGTCCAATCACACTTGGCCAATAAAAAAAAATTCTATATGGGCGGGAGGAAACGAGCTGGTGGAAATGTCTCGAGAAAAGGGAGGAAACTTCTCACAGGCTTCAAGCAGCTGTGAAAGGAACTGATAGCTGTCAAGGTCAACCGTTCCAGCATGCCAGAGAGATGGGATCCATATGAAGAAGAGCCCCACAACACCTTGGGGAGATGTGGATTGGACACTGAACCGGGTTCCTTGGGGGGTGGGATTTGGGATTGCTTTCAATATCTAATTTTTGCACTTATTGCTTCAGACCTTGCTTTTCTTTCATTGTATTCAGTTCATACTCAGTAAAAGTACCTTTCTCTATAAACATGGAGTTGGGGTCTTTCTTTCTTTCTTTGAATGGAGGCATGACAGGAGAACTTTTGGCCTCATTTGGGACAAAAGAACTATATTATTTGGGCTGCAAAGATGGAATGTTTCCTGAAGGCTAAGGAGCTCTGGGATATTGTTGTAAATCCACCCCAGACATTTGCATCTGCAGAGCAGAGGCAGCATGATAAAGCAATAGCTTATATCATCTTGAGTTTAGAAGATGAACAATTTCTCAATGTAGCTGATTTAAAGAGTGAAAATGAAATCTGGCTGAAATTAAGAAGTGTGCATGTGAGTGTATCAGCATCCAATATATTTCAATTATCAGGAAAATTATACAGAGCCTGTTTGGAGAATCTGTGGAACAGTATTTTGCACAAATACAAATTTTGTTTGTGGAGTTAGAACAGTGTGGATTGCAGTTTCCTGAGTCTCAGAAGATACTGCTAGTGTTAAACAGCCTTGATGAAACTTGGGACATTGTTTCTGCAGTATTTGAGTGCAAACCAGAGCAGGAATTTCATTTGGAGGCTTTAAAGGCTTGTCTGATTACTGAGGAGAACAAGCACCATTATAGAAAAAGCCACAAGGAAGAATTCCTGAGGTGGGGGCCCAAGAAGCAGAATGAGAAGACTGGAAAATTCCATGCACTGGCTAGCTGCAGAGAAGAGAAAAGGAACAGAAGATATCAGATTACAGCCCAGCAAAGACTTTCTTAGCAGAAAACCCAGCAACAGAGGCGGTGCTTCATTTGTGGTGAAAAAATACATTTAAAGAAGGACTGTTTGCAAAGGAAAATTTATTTGCAAAGAAAAAATAATTTGCAAGGAAGACAGTTGCAAGATGCACATGTTTTTGTTGCAAAAGTTAGCTATTGCAATAGCAGAGAAAAATGGTTGATAGATAGTGAGGCAAGTCAAACATTTGTTAATAATTTTAAATTGTTTTACAGAATGGATCCAGCTGCTGAAGATGCAGTAGCCTTGGCAAATGGCCAGAAGGCTAAAGTCATTGGAAGAGGCATGTGCAAATTCCATATCTGGAAAAGAGGTTTAATGATATATTTATTATGTGTGCCTGAAATGGAGCATAATTTACTGAGTTTCTCTAGTTTAGACAAGCACGGATTTGAGACCACATTTGCAAATGAGAGATGTCTCATAAAGAGAAATAGAAATGTATGTACAGGGCATAAAAGAGGATAATCTTTATATGTTGCAAGGACAAAAGGTTCAATGTGCCCAAACATTTGGAAATATGGCACCACACGATTCATGTGTTCATCTATTGCACAGGAAGCTTGGCCATGCCAGCTTCAGAGTTTTGCAAAAAATGCAAGAGTTTGCAGAAGGATTAAATTTAAAAGGATGTAAGGCGTACTTGGACTGTGCAGTGTCCTAGAGCTCTAGAGCTGGTATATGCAGATTTAGTTGGGCCAATGCAAGCCAGTTTGGGAGGAGCAAAGTATGCGCTGGTCATTGTAGTGACTACAGGAGGGTTCTGCTATTTATTAAAGAGTAAAATAGAGGTGCTACAGAAATTTAAGCAATGGGTAAGCTTTGTAGAAAGAAGGTATAAACAACAGGAATGTCAGTTGCAAACTGACAGGTTCAGTAAGTTTTCACAGACACACAAAGACATATACAGCAGCTGAGAATGGTGTAGTTGAGAGGCAGAATGGAGTCTTGCAAACCATGAAGGATTCACTGCTGGAGGATTCTGGCCTGAGCAGGTTATATTGGGGTGAAGTTATGTTGACTGCTAACTATTTAATTAATAAGCTGTGGTGTTCATCCATTAATGATACTCCATATGCAGTGCTATATGGGAGAAAGCCATCTCTGGCATATTTAAGGATTTTTGGAAGTAATGTGTGGGTTCATATTCCAAAGGTAGTTAGAAGAAAGGGACAACCAAAGGCTAGAAAGTTCAGCTAGAAAGTTTATGATCCAGGTTTAAAAAGTGATCACTTTAGTGATGGGAGCAAAAGAATAGTCATTTCCAGGTCTGCTAGCTTTGCAGAGCAAAACTGGGGCAGAATTTATGCCAATTTTAGAGATGATCCATTTGGTGATGGTGAAGGTGATGGTGACTCACTTAGTGATGGTGACTCATTTAGTGATGGTAACTCACTTAGTGTCAGTGTCAGCATTCAGGGAGGAGAAACTAAAGAAGCTGGAAAAGATATGAAGCAAGAGAGGATTGAAACACAGGAGCAGTCAATACCATGCAGGTCAGAGTGATGGAACAAGGGGATTCCACCTGACAGGTATTCTGCTAGGAAAGTAAAGGTGCGTAATGTATGGTATAAGCCAAGGAACTATAAGGAAGTATTGGCATTACCTAAAATAGGACACGTAAAATGGAAAAAAGCCATGGACAAGGAAATGAAATCCACGGATGAACATAAAGTGTTCACATCTATGACTTTGCCACAGGGTAGCAAAGCGATAGGATGCAAGTGGGTATACAAGAAGAAAGTACTGCCCGATAATGAGATACAATGTAAAGCAAGGTTAGTGGCACAAGGTTTTTCACAGATGAAAAATGTGCACTATGATGAGGTATTCGCACCAACTGTAAAGAGTGAAAGCATCAGGCTGACACTAGCATTGGCAGCAGCACATGGGCATAAAATCTGGCATTTTGACATAACCACTGCATTCCTCAATGCAGAATTAGAGGAATAAATTTACATGGTTCAAGCACCAGGGTATGAAAGTAAAAAGCCTAACCTGGTGTATAAATTGAACAAGGCCATTTATGGGCTGAAGCAGTCAGCCAGGAATTGGAATATCTGTCTAGATAAGGCATTGAAGGGTCTTGGGTTCAAGAGTTGCAAGGCTGATGGTTGTATAAACACTGGAAAGGTATAAGGTGGGGATTGTCAACTATTAGCATTTGTGAATGATCCTTGCTTCATTGCAAAGGATGTATCACGGGTAAAAAAATAATAAGTTGGAGGAAAAATGTGAACTAAAAAATTTGGGTTCTTCAAATACAGGTCTAGAAAGAATATTAAATTATTCAGATTTATGTCTCTTCCAGTCATGAAAGGAAGAGTGTCAGATTATTCACGAACTCGCAGAGAGATGGTAACAAGGTCAGCCAATGAATAGGCATAGCAACTAAGTGGCATGCAGCAAAAGGGGGTTTGAGGAGTTTTTTAATAAAATCTTTTAAGGGGTTTTTAAGGGGAGGGAGGGTTAGAATGGGTCGGGGGGGTGTGACCCACTTGGGAGGGGGCCAGACCTTGCCAGAGCTCGCGACATAAAGGTAGGTCCGGAGGTTGGATTGGGGGAGGAGGCTAGTGCCCATGTCCAGGGGGGCTATTCGATCGGCACGGTCTATGGAAGGGGCAGATATGGCAGAAGTGGGGGACCATATCAAGTTTGGGGAGCGTGCCCTCGCTGTTTGCAAGCGATTGTGCACTCCAGCCCCCCTGTCTTTTCCCGTTCCCCGAGTGGCGGGATTCCTCAGGGCCTTGACCTTCGGCTGATGTTGTGCAATGCCAGGTCCATGATTAATAAGGCCTCCCTCATTTTAGATCTGATACAAGAGGGGGGTGCAGACCTGATGGGCATTACGGAGACCTGGTTGGGCACCGAAGGGGAGGGTTCCCCTCGTTGAAATGTGCCCACCGGGTTTCCGAGCATTTCATCAGCAAAGGGTTCAAGGTAGGGGTGGGGGGGTAGCGGTTATTATCAACGAGTGTTTGGAGCCGAGGGAGGTCACTGTCCTGCAGACAGCCGGATGTGAGTCTCTCTTTTTGCGTGGGGCCAGGGGTTACAGGTGGGCTTGCTAATCACGTACCTGGCTCCCTGCCATGTGACGGCAGTCCTGCCTGAGCTGCTCGATGTGATAGCTGAGTCGGCGGTTGAGACCCCCAGACTTATGGTCATGGGGATTTCAACTTGCCGTCGGTAGGCGAAGCATCGTCGACAGCTCAGGAGTTCAAGGCCTCCATGGCAGCCTTGGACTTGACCCAGTTAGTGAATGGTCCCACGCACATTGGGGGACACATGCTGGATTTGATTTTCGTCTCGAGACAGTGGCTGAATGACCTGGAATTGGGGGACTTAGTTATTACTCCCCTGCCATGGACGGATCATTTGCTTCTTCGCCTGGACTTTTGAACCATGGAATTTTCGGACTTTCGGTGGTTCCATCCCAGGCGCCTGATGGACCCGATTAAGTTCCTGATGGAGCTTGGGCCGATCCCTGAGGATCTAGCCCATGGCTCGCCTGGGAAAGGGCAGCGGTGGGGGCTTTGGACCGCTTCATGCCTTTGCGGCCTCTGACCCGGCACTGCTCTTGACCGGCTCCTTGGTTCTCTGAGGAGCTGAGAGAGATGAAGCACCGGAAAAGACGCCTGGAGAGCATTTGGAGAGCCAGCCGTTCCGAATCTGACCGAACACTAGTACGGTCGCATATTCAGGCCTATCTAGTGGCGATAGGGACGGCAAAGCAGGAATGAGGACCCAGATTGTTGGGGGGGCAATAAGTTGACTTTGTAAATATACAAATAGAATGAGACTATTGCCTTATACACTGTAAGCCGCCCTGAGTCTTCGGAAAAGGGCGGGATATAAATGTAAAAATAATAATAAAAAAAATACTTTTTCGCTCTTATTGCATCGGCAGATAACCGCACAGCCACCTTGTTTAGGGTGACCCACTTCCTTCCTTTTCAGGGAGCTCGGGACCCCTTGTAGGGACGTGCTGAGGAGTTTGGAGGGTAACTGCATGATAAAATCGCTCAGATCCAGGATGGGCTGGATGCTGATTGGGTGGATTCAGGTGGGACGATGGAGGCAGTTCTTGAGAATATTACTTGGGCGGAGTTCGAATCTGTGACTCCCGAGGACATGAACAGGATACTGGGGAGGCTGAATGCTACCACATGTTTATTGGACCTGTGTCCCTCCTGGTTGGTACTGGCCATGCAGGAGGTTACACGAGGCTGGCTCCAGGGAATTATTAGTGCTTCTTTGGTAGAGGGAGTCTTCCCAGCCGCCTTGAAAGAGGCGGTGGTGAGGCCCCTCCTTAAGAAGCCTTCCCTGGACCTGGCTATATTGGCTAACTATCGTCCTGTCTCCAACCTTCACTTTGTTGCAAAGGTTGTTGAGAGTGTGGTGGCATGGCAGCTTCCCCGGTACCTGGAGGAAACTGTCTATTTAGACCCGTGCCAGTCCGGCTTCCGGCCAGGGTACAGCACGGAGACGGCTTTGGTCGCATTGGTTGATGATCTCTGGAGGGCACGGGACAGGGGTTGTTCCTCTGTCCTTGTCCTATTAGATCTGTTAGCAGCTTTTGATACCATTGACCATGGTATCTTGCTGCGACGGTTGGGGGGTTTGGGAGTGGGGGGCACCGTCTTTCGGTGGTTCTCCTCCTACCTCTCCGACCATTTGCAGACGGTGTTGGCAGGGGGGCAGAGGTCGACCACTAGCCACCTCACTTGTGGGGTGCCACAGGGGTCGGTTCTCTTGCCTCTCCTGTTCAACATCTACATGAAGCCACTGGGGGAGATCATCCGTGGTTTTGGGGTGAGTTATCAACTGTACGCTGATGATACTCAGCTGTACATCTCCACCCCGAACCACCCCAACGAAGCCGTTGATGTGATGTCCCAGTGCCTTGAGGCCATTTGGATCTGGATGGGAACGAACAGACTTCGACTCAACCCATCCAAGACGGAGTGGCTGTGGATACCAGCGTCCCGGCACAATCAGCTAATTCCATCGCTGACTGTGGGGGGGGCCAATCGTTGGTCCCCAGGGAATCGGTGCGCAACTTAGGCATTCTCCTGGATGTACAGCTGTCTTTAGAAGATCATTTGATGGCTGTCGCCAGGGGAGGTTTTTATCAGGTTCGCCTGATTCACCAGTTGTGTCCCTTCCTGGACCGGGACTCTCTATGCACGGTCACTCATGCCCTTGTTACCTCCCACCTGGATTACTGCAATGCTCTCTACATAGGGCTCCCCTTGAAGAGCACCAGGAGGCTCCAACTGGTGCAAAATGCGGCTGCGCAGGGGATAGAGGGAGCATCTCGTAGCTCCCATATAACACCTCTCCTGCGCAGACTGCATTGGTTGCCGGTGGTCTTCTGGGTACGATTCAAGGTTTTGGTCATCACCTTTAAAGTGCTCCATGGCATGGGACCAGGATATTTACAGAACCGCCTACTGCCACCAGTATCCTCCCATCGACCTGTGTGCTCTCACAGGGAGGGCCTCCCTAGGGTGCTGTCGGCCAAACAATGTCGGCTGGCGGCCCCCAGGGGAAGAGCGTTCTCTGTGAGGGCTCCTGCCCTGTGGAATGAACTACCTGTGGGGCTATGCTTACTCCCCGATCTCCGGACCTTTAAGCGCGAGCTTAAGACTTTTTTCTTTCATCAAGCAGGGCTGGCCTAATGATAAATTTTAATTGAGGGCTTTTAGTGGGGTTTTAGTGGGGCTATTTTATCTTATAATTTTACTTTCCTATTTTAAATTTTGGCACATGGAATTAGATTTTTAAATATATATTGTATTTTAATTTTTTTGTATATTTGTTTTATCTATGCTGTACACCGCCCTGAGTCTTCGGAGAAGGGCGGTCTATAAATTTAAACAATAAATAAATAAGTCAGCCAATTGGGAGCTGAGACACACTGGAGCCAAAGCGTGTCTTAGTCTGCAGCTTCTGAGTCTGTGCAGAGAAACTGAAACCAGTGTGAACTAGTCTGCTCTGCTGAAATGAAACTAACTGTTCTCTCCTATCTGGTGTTTTGCTTGTAACTGATCTCTCTACCTGTTACCATGTTGAAAGAACTCTGCTATTGGTATTGTAAAATTTACTTCATCTATTATTATGTATATAAAGAAGTTAATGAATCCTGCTGAATCAGTTATCTGTGTGTGCTTCTGGACTTGATTTTGCATGAAACTCTGACAATAGCTGTCTGCTGCAAATAAGATGTTTCAGTGCCCCCCAAAAAACCATTTGAGATGATAAAGCAATTGGCAAATGAGAAAACAGAACTGTAGATCAATTAGTTTTCTTTGGCCTCCTAAGGAGGCAGAGTTCCTTTTCACTTTTGGAACATTTATCGCCCAACAGGCAGACTTTACTACTATTGTACCAAGAAAAATGGAAAGAAAAATAGCTTCCTTGTTTGGTGCTGCCATAATAATTGGATATAAGAAACACTGCTTAAGCACAGTTACTGTGAATATCAACTTCAAAATCTTCTTTCTATCAGTAAAAGCTAAGATTCTACTAGATAGTATGGCTGACAAGTCAGGGAAATGAATTACGAATTCTTGTAATATTATTTAATTGCTTAAAATGAAATACACTCAATTACATAACTCCTCTTTCCCCAACCTGGATCTCTGTAGATGACAAGAAGTCTGTTTCTTGCTTCAGAAAACAGAATAATAGAGTTGGAAGGGACCTTGGAGGTTTTCTAGTTTAGTCCCCTACTTAGGCAGGAAACCCTATACCACTTCAGACTAATGGTTATCCAATATCTTCTTAAAAACTTCCAGTTTTGGAGCATTCACAACTTCTGGAGGCAAGTTGTTCCACTTGATTGTTCTAATTGTCAGGAAATTTCTCCTTAACTCTGTTTCTCTCATTGATTAGTTTCCACCCATTGCTTCTTTTCCTGGCCTCTGATGCTTTGGAGAATATTTATTTATTTATTTATTTATTTATTTATTTATTTATTTATTTAATCGAATTTTTATACCGCCCTATCTCCCGAAGAACTCAGGGCGGTTTACAGCCGGATAAAAACACAGGAATAAATACAAGATAAAAACAATATTTAAAAAACCTATTGAATTAGGCCAAATTTAAAATTATAATTAAAATAGTAAAAAACCCCATTTAAAACTAAATTTAAAAATTAAAACTCTAGGCCAGACCTGCGCAGATAAATAGATGTGTCTTAAGCTCGCAGCAGAAGCTTAAGGAGGAGCTTGACTCCTCTTCTTTGTGGCAGCCGCTGAGATTTTGGAACACTGCTTTCATGTCACCCCTAGTCCTTTTTTTCATTAAAGTAGACATACCCAGTTCCTGCAGCCATTTTTCATATGTTTTAGTCTCCAGTCGCCTAATCATCTTTGTTGCTCTTCTCTGCACTCTTTCTAGAGTCTCCACATCTTTTTTACATCGTGGTGACCAAAACTGGATGCAGTATTCCAAATGTGGCCTTACCAAGGCATTATAAAGTGGTATTAACAGTTCACGTACTCTTGATTCTATCCCTCTGTTTATGCAGCCTAGAACTGTTTTGGCTTTTTTGGCAACTGCTGCACACTGCTGGCTCATATCTAAATGGTTGTCCACTAGGACTCCAAGATCCCTCTCACAGTTACTACTATTGAGCGAGGTACCACATATACAGTACCTGTGCATTTTGGGGGGGTTTGCCTAAATGTAGAACCTTACTTTTTTCACTGTTGAATTTCATTTTGTTAGATAGTGCCCAATGTTCAAATCTGTCAAGATCCTTCTGTATTTTAAGCCAATCTTCCACAGTATTGGCTATTCCTGCTAGCTTGGTGTCGTCTGCAAATTTGATGAATTCCCCATCTATCCTGTTGTCCAAATTATTGATGAGGATGTTGAAGAGTACTGAGCCTAAAACAGAAGCTTAGAGTACCCCACTGAATACTTCCCTCCATTTATTTATTTATTTATTTATTTATTTATTTATTTATTTATTTATTTATTTATTTATTTGTTACAACAGTATATATAAGTATAAGCATGAAATAACTATAGAATTGGATATAATCAAAGGGAACATTATTTTTATTTTTTATTTTATATTTTATTTGCATTTATATCCCGCCCTTCTCCGAAGACTCAGGGCGGCTTACACTATGTCAGGCAATAGTCTTCATCCATTTGTATACTATATACAAAGTCAACTTATTGCCCCCCAACAATCTGGGTCCTCATTTTACCTACCTTATAAAGGATGGAAGGCTGAGTCAACCTTGGGCCTGGTGGGACTTGAACCTGCAATATTGCAGGCAGTTGCTGTTAATAACAGGCTGCATTAGCCTGTTGAGCCACCAGAGGCCCTTTAGGACAGGAATGGTAGGCATGCTGGTGCTGAGGACTACACGTTGAGTGGGGTTGGTCATCCAGTTACGAATCCATCTGGTGGTGATGATGCTATCTAACCCACATTTTTCTATTTTATCTAGTAGTAGGTTATGGTCTACTTTATCAAATGTCTTACTGAAGACCAACTTAATTATATTGACAGCATTCCTCTGGTCCATTAATTTTGTCATTTTGTCAAAGATTAGTCTGGCATGATCTGTTTTTGACAAACACATGTTGGCTTTTGGTTGTTACTTTGTTTGTTTCTAGGTGTTCGCTGATTTATTGCTTGATTATCTTTTCCAGAATCTTCCCTGGTATTGAGGTCAGTCTAATAGGTCTGTAGTTTCCTGCATCTATGTTTTTTCCTTTTTTGAAGATGGGAACTACATCAGCTGTTTTCCAGTCCTCTGGCAGTTCCCCTGTGCTCCAGGATCTTTGAAAGACATAGCTCAATGGTTCTGAGATTTTGTCTGCCAGTTCCTTCAGAACCTTGGGGTGTGGCCAGTGAAAGTGACAAAGCGTGAATTCATGGGCTCTTGGAGAACGCTGATATCCCAGCTGTTTAGGGGATTCCCTAGGGAATCATAGCTGTCTTGGAGAGACAGTGAAGAACGGGGGCACAGGCTGGTGTGAACAAGGAAGTTGCAAATTTTGACCCAGCAGCGGAGGAAGACAGCCATTAGGAGCTTTCAAAAACTGGAGCAGCCACACAGAAGGAGGAAAGAAAGAGAGCAAGGCAATTATCTGGGTGAGAAACGGAAGTCTTGAAAACAAGATTCTTTTTATATTTTCATCTCTCAAACTTTAAAAAGATTTTTGAAAAGTTATGGCAAAGAGGAGAGGAGAGGCAGATAAATAAGGCTACCTCCCCACTTCCGGAACAGCAGCGGTAAAGTGGAAGCCAGAAATAAAAACTAACTAAAAACTAATCACAGTAAATTTAAAGCAAACTTAATGGATTGAAAGCAGATTGGACAAAGAGACTTTGTTAGGCATTGCTATTTAAATTTAAATTTCGGCTTTGAAAGTTTAAAGTGGAAAGAAGAAAGACTTTTAAATAAGCAGCACTGCCAACTAGTGGCGACAGAGAAATTAAATGGGAGTATTGTATAGAAGACCAAACAAAATGACCTTGGACATTGTTTTGGAAAGTGGCAAGAAGTTGATGATAAGAAGTGATCCTGTCATTTTGTAACAGGAGGAGGAGGAAAAGAAGAATGAAAGTTCTTGTAAACTATCTGGATACTAAGCTGCTTGTTTTGCTTTTTGCTTTTTTCTCTCCCCTTCTCCTGTCAGAAGACTTTGGAATACTGATATTTTGTTTTCCTGGCTTTTTCCTTTTGGATTATTTTTTTCTCTCTTCTTTTTCAGGGTGTGTGTGTGACTGGTATAATTTTTATTTTTACTTTTGGATTTGTTTCTTCTCTTTTTTTCATTTTTCTTTATTTTTCTCTCTGCAATTTTTTCTTTTTGGAGAAAATATTTTATATTTTTTCTACATATACTGAGTGATTGGATACTTTGAAAACTTGAAATTTTGGAACTTTGAAACTGGTGAATTTTTATTTTTTGCCCCGATTTGGCTTTCTTCTTTTTTCCTTTTTTTCCTTTTTTTCCTTTTTTAATTCTTTTTTCCTTTGCTTCATTTTTTTTGGGTGGTTGTTGGTTAGCTTTGGATATTTTTACATAAACATTAGTGGATTAAAGTCTCAAGAACCTGAAGAGTTGGAGGGTTTCATGTGTAGTTTTGGAATTTGAATTTGGAATTTAAACAAAGAAATAGTTGAAACTTGAGAATTGAACTATTTGGATTACAAATTGAGTGTGGTGAGTTAAAGAGACAAGATGGATAAGGGAAAGAAAGCAACACAACATTTATCATCACATCAATATCAACAAAGGCAACAGAACCTACATTACAACAAGAGAAAATTAATATGGATTTTAAAAATATGTTACAGAACATACATAAAGATCTTAAGAAAGGACTAGAAAAAATGGAAAGAATGGAGGGAGAATTGAAAGAAATTAAAGAGTTAATTGGAAAAAATGAACAACGATTGCAACTAATGGAAGAAAAAGCAGAGGGAACGGAGAAAAAAGTGGAAGAGATGGATTGTAGACTCACAAACACTGATAAAAATCAGGAAAAAACAATTATAACCCTCAAAATGGACAAGGCTGATTTTTATTTAAGATTGCAAAATATTGAGGAGGAAAAGGGAGAAAATCTAGCAGAGAAGATAGCAAAGATATTAGCAGTAGTAATGGAAGAAAGTAAAGAAATACTTTTAAATGGAATTGATGAGACATATAGAGTGTATACAAGATATGCGATGAGACATAATTTACCCAGATAAATTCATGTCAGATTTACAAAGAAAACTATGAGAACAGAGATATTGCAAATGATGAGAAATACAACGATAAAACACAAAGGGAGAGAAGTGGTGGCACTGAAACAAATTCCAAGAAGAGTGAGAGACCTGAGAAGAGAATACCAATTTCTCACAAAATGTCTCATAAAAAGAGGGATAAATTTCAAATGGCTGATTCCAGAAGGAATGATTTGCAAGAGCAAAAATTCAGATTAGATTCAATAGAAAAAGCAGAGAGATTTTATGAACATATAGATCTTCAAGAACAAGCGAGATTGAGAGAAGAAAGGAGAGATGGACAACAAGAGGAAAAGAAAGAGCAGGCAAGAGCAAGAAGAGAAAGTGATAAGAGAAGGAGCTTGACCAAAAGAAATTGGAGAACAAAGAGAGATAATAGCATAAGACTAAATAAATAAATAAATAAATAAATAAATAAATAAATAAATAAATAAACAAGATCAACAGCACAAGTAAATAAACAAGAAATGGAGGAAGAAATTAAAGCAATATCTTTGAATATAAACGGACTAAATTTGACAATAAAAAGAAGGAAAATGTTTAACAAATTAGAAAAGCTAAAATTAGAAATTATATGTTTACAGAAGTTCATATTAGAAAACAACATAATTTTTTTGGGAAAGAACAAAATTAGGGAAGTTGTATGCAACATTGGTCTTTCAAAGTAAAAGAGATGTGGTATTTTATATCAAACAGACAATTCAATCCAAAAAAATATTTGAAGATGAGGAGGGAAGAATATTAATGGTAGAAATTGTAATGAACTATAAAAAATATTACTTGTAGGAATATATGCTCCGAATAATAATCAAGAAGAATTTTATGCATAGAAAAATATTAGAATATGAATATGAAAATATTTGTATAATGGGGGATTATAATGCAATAGTGGATAATGAACTGGACTATAAATCTACAAAAATGAGTAAAAAACCAAGGAAAACACTCCTGAAAACATTCTACACAATGGTAGATGAAATAACTCTACAAGATGCTTGGAGAAAGAGAAATTTAAAGGAAAAGCAGTATACATTTTATTCAAATAGACACATGTCATGGTCAAGAATAGATATGATGTGGATGTCTACAGATTTAATATCTAAGATAGAGATGATTGAGATAGAGACAAATATATGGGCAGACCACAACCCGATAATGATGGTATGGAAAGATCGGGGAAAAAGAGGCCAGGAGGTCATGGAGGATGAATGAGAACTTGTTTAAATATGAACAAAATGTAAATGAATGTAAAATTCTAATGAAGGAATTTTTTTCTTTGAACATGGATAAAGGGACACCTATAGAGATAGTTTGGGACACCAGCAAAGCTTATATGAGGGGAATTTTATTAGAGATGAATAATAAATACAGAAATAGATTGCACAAAAGGCGAAAAGAAGTAGAAGAGGAAATTAAAAGGAAGGAGCAGTTATTGGTATGTAATCCAGGAGATAGCAAAATAAAAGAGTCAATAAATATATTAAGAGGTCAATTTAATATGCTAATGGCAGATCAGGTGGCAACTAATTTACAATATGCAAAACACAATTTGTTTAATAATTCTAATAAACCTGGAAGGTGGTTAGCATATTTATTAAGAAAGAAACAGAAACGACATATAATTGATAAAATAGAATATAGAGGTAAGGAAGTATATCAGCAAAACTTGATTAAAAAAGCTTTTTTAGAATATTATACTAAGTTATATTCTAGAGATGTGATTAATGATAAAGATATAGATAGATATTTACAGGATCACAGGATCTTAGAAATTACAGTAGATCAAAGGGAAGAGTTGAATCAATTAATTTCTTCAGAGGAAATAGTGTTTGCAATTAAGCAGCTTAAAGTGAATAAAGCACCAGGTACAGATGGTTTGACAACTACTTATTATAAGAATTTACAAAATGAGATGATTGTACCACTTAAGGAGTTATTTAACAGAATACAAAGGGGAGGAGAAGCTCCTCCTTCATGGAGGACAGCTTTTATTTCATTAATACCTAAAGAAGATCGAGATGGTGTTAAACCAGAGAATTATAGGCCAATATCGCTTTTAAATACTGATTATAAGATATTTGCGGCTTCTGGTGGCTCCGCTCTCTCCGAAGGACGCCCTAAGGGCGCCCGCGCTGGGATTCTGTAAAAGCCGGCGAAATCAACGGCTGAAAGTACCTTCCCCGGTAAGGAGAAGGGAAAGAGCAGAAGAGGGAAGGGTAGAGCTCTCTCTAGAGGCCCCGTTTGGGGAACTCGAAAGGGAAAGTTCCCTGAATTCCTTCTGCAAAGCTCCAGCCCCAGTGTGTTTCTGCTTTAAGCAGACAGAGAAGAGAGCGACCACTTCTGCTTCAATTGATTGTTATGGATATTTATAAGCAGATGGAATAAAACACAGGAGATCAGTCATTTAAATTGCAAGTATTAAATCTGACTTCTATTTTTTCTTTTAAAAAAAAATAATAATTTTTTTTTCTCTCATCAACACAATGAAATAAAATGGCGTTTACTTGTTGAGAAAGTGAAACTGAATGGAGATTTTATCTTATTGTACTGGACTGTGGATTGTTGGATTATTTTAGTTTGTTTAAGTATTTCATAAGGGGATTTTCAGCAAGAACTTTGCCATGAAGGTTTTTTCAGAAGAATGGATTCGTGATTTTATACAGGATTATACAGAAAGAATGTATTTAATTATTCAACAATACGAATTGGAAAAAAATGGAGGCGTTTTGGATGAGAGTTTGGAGGAAATTAACCAAAGTAATCAGGACTTGGAATATGGAATGGATGTAAAGAAGCCTTTTTTAAAAAGTTTGGATGAAAAGCCTGAAGTTGTGCTACAGGAGGCTGTCTCCCGAAATGGAAAAATTCACAGGGTTAATGCTTTCCAAGAGTTCTCTTTTGGATTGAGGAATATCGGCAGTAACTCGTGGATTCTTGGACATAAGGAACTATTAGGAAATATTGTGACTGACTTTTCAAAAGGAGTAATGAAGGAAAGACAGAGACTAATGCATCAAAAATGGCAAGAGACAAAAGTATCATTTTTGAAAGAATTGTTTTTTGAAATATTAACAGAAAAAGATTTTAGCCTTTCTGAAAGACAATACGTAAGGAAGATTTGGAAGAAATGGGTTGATTATATGTTTTATAACCATCATAAAAGACTAGATATTTGGATTTATACTGGATTTTGACGAGGAAGGACTAAAGTTGAACAGATATTGTAATTTCCCTGTATTGAAATTCTATAATTTGTTGTATTGAATTTTAAATAGAATATTCTCGAAAGATCTTATGTAAGAAAGACTTGGGGGGGAAATTATATGGTTATAGAAGTTATAAGGGAGATATTCTCTGAATTGGATTGTATTTTTATGCTTTAGCTGGTTTTAAATATTTTAGGATTAATTTGTTCTACTGATCTATATATATTATTACTGTTTATTGTTAATTTTTTGAAGGATTTTGGTTATGTAAGGAGGAAGTCAGAGTTAGAGAGGGAGAATTGGTATAATAGTTTTGGGGAAAAAAAATTTTTTAGCATATGGTTGTTTTATTTTTAACTATACCTTGTGTTTGTTCCGGGAAGCCGGGGGGGAGGGGGGAGGGGGTTTGTGAAGGGAGGGGGAAAAAAATTTTTTGTAAAACTTTTTGAATAAAAAAAAAAAAGATATTTGCTAAGATATTAGCGAACAGATTGATGCCACTGATGACTCAATTAATTCATAATGATCAAACAGGATTTATTAAAGGGAGATGGATGAGATATAATATGAGACAAATTGTAAATTTACTTGAATATTTGGAAAGAAACAGCCAGGTCTCAGCAGCATTTTTCTTTTTGGATGCGGAAAAAGCTTTTGATAGATTGGATTGGCAGTTTTTGTTTAAAGTAATAGAAAAAATGCAATTTGGGGATTATTTTATTCAAGCAATTAAGGCTATATATCAAAAGCAAACAGCCCAAATAATAGTAAATGGTGGATTAACAGAATCTTTCAAGATTGAGAAAGGGACTAGACAAGGATGTCCCTTGTCACCATTATTATTCATTCTAACTTTGGAAATATTATTGAGTAATATACGTGGTTTAGATCGAATAAAAGGAATTAGAATTAAAAATCAAGATTATAAATTAAGAGCGTTTGCAGATGATCTGGTTGTTTCTTTATCTCAGCCAATACATTCAGCTGTATATCTGAAGGAGACAATTGATCAGTATAGTAAGGTATCTGGGTTTAAAGTGAATCAACAGAAGACAAAAATGATAATTAAAAATATGAATACACATCAGAGGGAAGAACTAGAAAGAATAACTGGATATGAAGTAGTTAAAAAGGTTAAATACCTAGGAGTATATATTACAGCATCGAATGTAAAATTATATAAAAATAATTATGAGGTATTGTGGGGAAAAGTAATTAAAGAAATGGAGAATTGGAAGAAGTTACAATTATCATTGTTGGGAAGAGTGGCAGCTATAAAAATGAATGTTTTGCCTAGATTTTTATTTCTGTTTCAAATGATTCCAATATTGAAGAAAGATGCAAATTTACAAGAATGGCAAAAAGGGATTAATAATTTTGTATGGAAGGGTAAAAAACCGAGAATAAAGTTAAAAATAATGCAAGATGTTATTATTTATTTTCATTTATTTATTCAATTTTTTATACCGCCCTTCTCCCGAAGGACTCAGGGCGGTGAACAGCCAAGTAAAACAAACAATATAATATACAATTAAAATACGAATTAGAAAACTTATTACATAATTGGCCTAAAACTTTGGAACATAAACTAAAACCCACTAAAAATTACTAGTAAAAAAATTTAAAACCAATAAAATTTAAAACCAATAAAATTTAAGCCAGCCCCGCGCGAATAAATAAGTATATTTTTAATTCGCGGTGGAAGGTCCGAAGGTCAGGTATTTGGCGTAAACCCGGGGGAAGCTCATTCCAGAGGGTAGGAGCCCCAACAGAGAAGGATCTACCCCTGGGGGCCACCAGCCGACATTGCTTGGCGGACGGCACCCTGAGAAGTCCCTCTCTGTGTGAGCGTACGGGTCGGTGGGAGGCATAAGGTAAGAGCAGGCGGTCCTTTAAGTACCCAGGCCCTAAGCCATGGAGCACTTTAAAGGTAGTAACCAAAACCTTAACGTGCACCCGGGAGACCACAGGTAGCCAGTGCAGTCTGCGCAGGAGTGGTGTTACGTGGGAGCTACGTGAAGCTCCCTCTATCACCCGCGCAGCTGCATTCTGAACTAACTGAAGCCTCCGGGTGCACCTCATGTAGAGAGCATTACAATAATCCAAGCGGGAGGTAATGAGCGCATGAGTGACTGTGCACAAGGCATCCCGATCAAGGAAGGGGCGCAACTGACGAACTAGGCGAACCTGGTGAAAGGCCCTCCTGGAGACGGCCGTCAAATGTTCTTCAAACAACAGCCGTCCATCCAGGAGGACACCCAAGTTGCGCACCCTATCCTTTGGGGCCAATAACTCGCCTCCAACAGTCAGCCGCGGCTGCAGCTGACTGAATCGGGGTGCCGGCATCCACAGCCACTCCGTCTTGGAGGGATTAAGCTTGAGCCTGTTCCTCCCCATCCAGACCCGTACGGCTTCCAAACACCGGGACAGCACTTCAACAGCTTCGTTGGGTTGGCCTGGGGTGGAAAAGTACAGCTGAGTGTCATCAGCGTACAGCTGGTATCTCACCCCAAAGCCACTGATGATCTCACCCAGCGGCTTCATATAGATGTTGAACAAAAGGGGCAAGAGAATCGACCCCTGTGGCACCCCACAAGTGAGGCACCTCGCGGCCGACCTCTGCCCCCATTGTCAACACCGTCCGCGACTGGTCGGAGAGATAGGAGGAGAACCACCGATAAACGGTGCCTCCCACTCCCAATCCCCCCAGCCGGCGCAGCAAGATACCATGGTCGATGGTATCAAAAGCCACTGAGAGGTCTAATAGGACCAGGGCAGAGGAATAACCCCTGTCCCTGGCCCTCCAGAGATCATCCACCAACGCGACCAAAGCTGTCTCCGTGCTGTATCCAGGTCAGAAACTGGACTGGAACGGGTCTAGATAGACATCTTCATCCAGGTATTGGGGTAGCTGCCGCACCACAGCACTCTCTACAACCTTCGCAACGAAGTGAAGGTTGGAGACCGGACGATAATTTCCCAAAATAGCTGGGTCCAGGGAGGGCTTCTTGAGGAGGGGTCTCACCACCACCTCTTTCAAGACGGCAGGGAAAACCCCTTCCAACAAAGAAGCGTTGATGATCCCCTGGAGCCAGCCTCGTGTCACCTCCTGAGTGGCCAGCACCAGCCAGGAAGGACACGGGTCTAGTAAACATGTGGTGGCGTGGAGCCTCCCCAACAACCTGTCCACGTCCTCGGGAGTCACAAGATCAAACTCATCCCAAACAGACTCAACAAGACGTGCCTCCTCCCTCTCACTTGGATCATCCCAATTTCGGTCCAGACCATCCCGGAGCTGAGCAATTTTATCGTATAGATAACCACTAAACTCCTCGGCACGTCCCTGCAAAGAGTCATCCCGCACCTCCTGATGAAGGAGAGAGCGGGTCACCCGAAACAGGGCAGCCGGGCGGTTATCTGCCGACGCAATGAGGGTGGAAGCGTAGGAACGCCTCGCCTCCCTCATTGCCACTAGGTAGGTATTAGAATAAGACCTAACTAGTGTCCGATCAGCTTCAGAACGACTGGACCTCCAAGTACTCTCTAGGCGTCTTCTCCGGCGTTTCATCTCCCTCAGCCCCTCGGAGAACCAAGGGGCCAGACGAGATCTGTGCCAGGTCAGAGGCCGCAAAGGCACGACACGGTCCAAAGCCCCAGCCACGGCCTGTTCCCAGGCCGCAACTAGTTCTTCAGCCGTGCCGTGGGCCAGATCCTCAGGAAATGGCCCAAACTCCGTCAGGAACCTCTCAGGTCCATCAGGCGCCTGGGACAGAACCAACGTATTGGCTCCTTCTCCCTGCGGTGGTGGGTGGCGGTTCGGAAGTCCAGGCGAAGGAGGAAATGATCTGACCATGACACCAGTTCTGTCACTAAATCATCTAATTCCAGATCACTTAATCACTGTCCAGAGATATAAAGTAGGTCCAGCGTGCCTCCCCCCATGTGCGTAGGGCCATCATTTACTTGAATCAGGTCCAAGGCCGTCATGGAAGCCTGGAACTCCCGAGCTGCAGTCGATGACAAGCCGGTCGATGGCAAGTTGAAATCCCCCATGACTATAAGTCTGGGGGTCTCAACTGTTACCCCGGCAAGTACCTCCAGCAACTCAGGTAGGGCTGTAGTCACGTAGCAAGGAGCCAGGTACGTGATCAACAAGCCCAGCTGATTCCTATGACCCCACCTCACAAAGAGAGATTCACAACCGGCAATCTGAGGAACAGTGGCCTCCCTAGGCTCTAGATCTTCCCTAATAACAACCGCCACCCCCCCCCACCCCTACCTTGGGCCCTTGGTTGATGGAATGCTCGGAAACCTGGAGGGCACAACTCGACCAGGGGGACCCCCCCTCTGGGCCCAACCAGGTCTCCGTAATGCCCATAAGGTCCGCGGACTCCCCCTGAATAAGGGGGAAAGAGGGGGAAAGAGGGGGTTTAAAAATGCCTAACTTGAAATTGTATTATGACGCAGTTGTTTTAGCTTTAATTTCTGATTGGATTAATTTAACAGAGGAAAGGATTTTGAATATAGAAGGTTATGGTTTGTTATATGGATGGCATGCATATGTAATATATGACAAGAAAATCGATAAGACATTTAAGAATAATATGGTCAGAAGTGCTTTGTTGAGGGTTTGGAAAAAATATCAATATAAGTTAGATGGAAAGATACCAATATGGACTATCCCCAGACATATGATAGAGAATATAAATATATTACAAAAAATGGAGGTTATCACTTACAAAGAGCTTTTGACTATGGAAAAAGGGGAATTACAGTTAAAATCTAGGGAGAAATTGAGGGATGAAGGGAGAAATTATACATGGTTCCAGTATGGACAATTGCAATCTAGATGGAAAATAGATCAGAAAATTGGTATAAGGCAAAGTGATGATAATTTGGTAAAACAAATAAAAGATCAAGGTCAACAGCATATAAAGAGATTATATAATGTATTGGTTGAAATTGATTCAGAAATGGAGTTGGTTAAAGATTGTATGGTAAAATGGGCACAAAATTTTCAACAACCTATAATGTTAGAAACATGGGAAAAAATTTGGGTGAGGAATGTTAAATTTACGCAAGCACAAAATTTAAGAGAAAATTTTTATAAAATGTTTTATAGATGGCATTTAGATCCTAAAAAACTGTCATGTATGTATCCAAATGTGAAAGCAAAATGTTGGAGATGTGATTGTGAGGATGCTACCTATTATCATATATGGTGGACTTGTAAAAAAGTTAAAGCCTTTTGGACTAAAATATGGTGGGTTATGCAGAACATTTTGAAAAAGAAGATCAAGTTTGTTCCATAGTTCTTTTTATTAGGAATAATTCCAGATTGCACTGTTATAGAGACAAAACTGATTTTGAATTTAATAACTGCTGCAAGACTATTGATTGCACAATATTGGAAGAAAGAAGACTTACCTACAATTGGAGAATGGATTAGTAAAGTATCAAATTTAGCAGAAATGGCAAAAATTTCTGCCTACTTGAAAGACTGTACACAAGAAAAATATATTTTGGAATGGAGAAAGTGGATTGATTATATTCAAAATAAGTATCAGATTAAAAAATATCAATTAGTTTTTGAGTGAAGTCAGGAATGTATTAGAGTTTAAGAAAGAAGGGAATTGATAGCGTGATGATGTGATGGTGTGAAATGGAATATGTTTTATGTTATATTTTAGATTATGTTTGTTAGTTACAATACCCTGTATTCTGTTCTGGGAAGTCTCGGGGGGGAGGGGGGAAATGGCGGGGGGGGGGAAGGGGAAGATTATAAATTGACTGATTGCCATTGTACAGGAATAATGGTAGAATTAAACAAGTTGGAATGGTGTAGAGTCGGGACAGCTCGGTAACCACTCCCAAAGGGAAAGGGTAAGGAAAGAGGAGTAAAGAAGGAAGAAAGTAGGTAGGCAGGTAGGTAGGTAGGATAGAAGGGAGGGAGAAGAAAGGATAGGAGGAGAAGGAGGAGGAGAAGATATAGGGTTAGAAAGGATGGTAGTGAGAAGTGGGAAAGAGGTGGGGAAGTAGGAAAGTGAGGAGAAGGATGGTGGGGAAAGTCGAAGAAGGATGAGAAGGGTAGAAAGGATTAAGGGAGGGAGTGGCGGTCGAGCAGCCCTGATTGAGTATAATTTGAGTATAGGATCAATTGTTGGATAAGTGATTGTATTGTACACTGGTCAAATTGTGGGAGTTATTATGGAAAATAAAAAATTTTGCTCTGGGAAAAAAAAATGATGGTATGGAAAGGCCAAAGAAAAAAAATGAGATGGACATTAAATCAGAGCTTATTAAACAAAAAAGACTTTATACAATACATGGAAAAAGAACTGACATTTTTTTCTTTCTTTCTTTTTTTATTGAAAAAGTTTTACAACAACAATTAAATTTTTCCCCTCCCCTTCCCCTCCCTCCTTCCCCTCCCTCCAAAACCCCCCTCCCCCCCGACTTCCCGGAGCAAACACAAGGTATAGTTCAATAAACAAACAGTCATACATTAAATTTTTAAAATCTAACACAATTATAATCCTTCTCTCTCACATAACCTGACTTCTTCCATTAAAATCAAAAACAACGTCCTTCATTCAAAGGCAATCTGAAATTTCTTAATCTGATATCTATTTTGAATATGATCAGTCCAATTCTTCCATTCGTTTAGATATTTTTCTTGAGTACTTTCTTTCAAGAAGGCTGAGATTTTAGCCATCTCAGCCAAATTGGAAACTTTCAATATCCATTCTTCTATTGTGGGTAATTCTTTTTTCTTCCAATATTGTCCAGTCAACAGTCTTGCTGCTGTTATTAAATTCAAAATCAATTTAGTCTCAATCACTGTACAGTCTGTTGTTATTCCCAAAAGGAAAAATTGTGGTAGGAACTTTATTTTCTTCTTCAGAACATTCTGCATAATCCACCAAATTCTTATCCAGAAAGACTTAATTTTCTTACAAGTCCACCATACATGAAAATATGTAGCATCATCACAATTACATCTCCAACATTTCGCTTGCATATCTGGATACATACATGATAATTTCTTAGGATCTAAATGCCATCTATAAAACATCTTATAAAAATTTTCCCTTAAATTCTGCGCTTGCGTAAATTTAACATTTCTAACCCAAATTTTTTCCCATGTTACCAACATTATTGGTTCCTGAATATTCTGTGCCCATTTTATCATAAAATCCTTTATTAAATCTCTTTCAGAATCTATTTCTATCAACACATTATACAATCTCTTTATATGCCCCTGGGTTTGATTTCTAATTTGTTTAACCAAATTTTCTTCATTTTGAATAATACCAATTTTCTGATCTTCTTTCCATCTAGCCTTTAACTGTCCATATTGAAACCAAGTATAATTCCTCCCTTCTTCTTTTAATGTATCCAAAGATTTTAGTTGTAAATTTCCCCTCTCATTATATAAAAGATCTTTATAAGTAATCATTTCTTGTTCCTGTTCTATATTTATATTCTCTACTGCGTTCCGAGGACTTGCCCATATAGGAATTTTATAATTTAACTTATAATAATATTTTTTCCAGACACGCAGAAGAGAAATTCTCAACATATGATTCTTAAAAGCTTTATCTACTTTCTTATCATACAATAAATATGCATGCCAACCATATAATAAATCATAATCTTCTATATTCAAAATCCTTTCCTCCGTCAAATTAAACCAATCACTTATTACCGAAAGAACAACTGCTTCATAATACAGTTTTAAATTAGGCATTTTTAATCCTCCTCTTTCCCGTGTATCTTGCATTATTTTCATTTTGACTCTCGCTTTTTTCCCTTCCCATATAAATTTAATTCCAATCTGCCATTCTTCCAAATTTTTGTCTTTCTTAATTATTGGTATCATCTGAAACAAGAACAACAATTTAGGCAAAACATTCATTTTTATAGCTGCTATTCTCCCCAACAAAGATAATTGTAATTTTTTCCAAGTATTCATTTCCTTCTGAATTTTTTTCCATAACACATCATAATTATTCTTATACAATTTTACATTTGATGAAGTAAGAAAGACTCCTAAATATTTAACCTATTTTACAATTTCAAATCCTGTTATTTCCTCTAGTTTTTCTTTCTGGTTCTTAATCATATTTTTGGTTAACACTTTTGTTTTATTTTGATTCACTTTAAACCCTGAGACCCTTCCATATTGATTAATTACTTCCAACAAATATACACTCGAATTTATAGGCTGAGTCAACATAACAACCAAATCATCTGCAAATGCTCTGACTTTGTATTCATGTCTTCTAATTCTAATACCCTCTATCTCCCTTAACTCTCTTATCTTATCCAATAAAGGCTCCAAAGACAAAATAAACAATAAAGGTGATAAAGGACACCCCTGCCTTGTTCCTTTCGCAGTTTTAAAACTATCTGTCAGACTACCATTACTTATTATCTGAGCTGTTTGCTCTCCATAAATTGCCCTAAGTATTCATATAAAATCATTTCCAAATTGCATTTTGTCTGTTAATTTAAATAAAAATTCCCAATGCAAACGATCAAAAGCTTTCTCTGCATCCAAAAATATAAACGCTGCCGGAATCTGATTTTTCTTTTCCAAATATTCCAATAAATTCACTATCTGCCTAACATTATTCCTCATTTGTCTCCCTTTTATAAAACCAGACCAGATTCAGTATGAATCCTTTGTTGTACAATTTCCATTAACCTATTTGCCATTATTTTCGCAAAAATCTTATAATCATTATTCAAGAGTGAAATCGGACTATAATTCCCAGGCTTAGTACAATCCTGATCCTCTTTTGGTATCAATGAAATAAAAGTAGTCCTCCATGATGGTGGCACTCCTCCTCCCATCAGTATCTGATTAAATAACTCCATAAGTGGACCAACTATCTCATCCTGTAACTTTTTATAATATATTGCTGTAAGTCCATCTGTGCCCGGGGATTTCCCTATTTTTAATTGCTTTATTACCAAAATAATTTCCTCAGAAGTTATAGGCCGATTCAACTCTTCCCTTTGTTCATTAGTTAAACCTTTAACCTTATATTCTTTCAAATATTTATCAATATCCATATTCAATATTGTATCTCTGGCATATAAATTTGTATAATATTCCAAGAAAGCTTTTTTAATTTTATCCTGTTGAAATCTCACTTTACCCTTGTATTCAATTCTTTCAATAGTACATACTTTTTGTCTTTTCCTTAACATATAAGCCAACCACCTCCCTGATTTATTGGCATTACAAAAAGTATTATGTTTAGCATATTGTATATTGGTTACCACCTGATCTGCCATTAACATATTAAATTGACTCTGTAATATCTTTATCATCTCATTAATTTTTAAATCATGTGGATTATATACCAGTAATTGTTGTTTCCTCTGAATTTCCTCTTCTAAATCCCTACGCTGTTTTTGTAATTTTCTCCTCTGTCTATTGTTCATATATATTAAAATTCCTCTCATAAAGGCCTTGCTGGCATCCCACACCATTTCTATCGAAGTTCCCTTATTCAAATTATAATCAAAAAATTCTTTCATTTGTTTTTTACATTGATTTACATTATCCTCATATCTAAACAAATTTTCATTTATTCTCCATGATCTTCTTTCTCCTTCATATTGCAACTCCATCCATACCGGACTATGATCAGTTAAACACCTTGGAAATATCTTTGTTTTCTTAACCCTAGAAAGCAAGTCATTGGTAATTAATATAAAATCAATACGTGAAAAAGATTGATGCCTGACCAAAAAATAAGTATAGTCTCTATCATCAAAATTCTGCCTTCTCCATATATCTTTCAACTCAAAATCTTCCATCAAATCAAAAAAAGATTCAGGCAGTTTTGCATGCGTAGGAATTTTCTTAGAAAGAGTTCTTTTATCTTTTCTAATATCCATTACACCATTCCAATCCCCTAATATAATAAATGTTTTATAGTCCCAAAGCGTCAATTTTTCATGTAACAGTTTATAAAATTTTTCTTGTTGTTGATTAGGTGCATATATGCCAATCACAAGTGTCTTTTTTCCTTCCAAATCAATTCAATAGCAATATATCTTCCCTGAATGTCCGTTTCAATTAATTTAGCTGATATATTTTTCTTCAAATATATAACTATACCATTTTTCTTATTCGGAGCAGAAGAAACAAAAAGTTTACCTAATCTCGAATTAATCAAATATTTCTGATCTGATAATTTTATATGTGTCTCTTGCAAACATATCACATCATTTTTAAATTGTTTCAAATAATGGAATATTTTTCTTCTTTTCTGTGCTGAATTCAAACCATTAACATTCGATGTCAAAAATTTATTTGCCATCACTGGCCTCTTGAAGCTTCTGAGCAATTAGCTGAAGACTCTCACTCTTCAGCTTGGCTCCTCCCACAGCTTCCGTAGTAGAATCCCATTCCTGTCTTTGAAGTCATTCCTCTATCTCCTTACGCCTAATAGCTCCCCTTGTCACTCTTTGTTCTTGAGGTTGTTCTTGAGATACTGACATCACAGGTGTAGTTTCAACTTCCCCACTCTGTTTCTCTTGAAGACTTTTATACACTGTTTCTACATCCACTTTCAATACATTAAAAAGAAAATC
Organism: Ahaetulla prasina; assembly: GCF_028640845.1. Taxonomy (NCBI): domain Eukaryota; kingdom Metazoa; phylum Chordata; class Lepidosauria; order Squamata; family Colubridae; genus Ahaetulla; species Ahaetulla prasina. The sequence continues at coordinate 78,012,759 of NC_080543.1, read as the reverse complement.
TTTTGCTTTCAACTCAGTATCAATTCGATATCTCCTGCCTTGAAAAAATACTGTTAAGCCAATTGGAACCTCCCATCTATATTGAATCTGATGCTTCTTAAGCTCTTGTGTAAAAAACCTAAAGTCCTTTCTATCCTTTAACATTTTAGCAGGGATCTCTTTCAAAACCAACACCTCCTGTTCTCCTATTTGCAATTTCTTTTGGTATGTAGCTTGCAAAATCTGATTTCTTATTGTAGAAGTCAAAAAATAAATTACAATGTCTCTTGGGAGCTTTTTTTGCCTCGCTACCCAAGAATTAACCCTGTATGCCTTATCAATTTGAAAATCAACTTCTCGAGTGTCCATTCCTAACATTTCAGCTAAGGCTTCTGATATAACTTTTTAAAGATCTTCTTCCTTCTGATCCTGGAGACCCCTAATTCTCAAAGCTTTCTCCAACGCTCTATATTGCAATACCACCACATGGTCCTCATTTTTATCCACTTTATTTTGGAGCTCTCCAACTTTATTATCCAAATACTGATTTGCTTGACTAATTACTTCCACTTTATCCTCCATTACTTCCAAATTTTTTGCCAAACCTTGAAAATCCATCAATAAATCTTCTCTAATTTTTTTATTAGTCTCTTTAATTTCCTCCCTAAGTTGATCCTTCACACCATGAATATTACTTATAAGTTCTTTAAATCTTTCTTCAGAAACTCTGTTCTGTTCCTTTAACATATCTTCTAAATTAGTTTCAGACCCCCTTCTCGTCATGGGAACTTTTGGTGGTTTAAAAGCCATTTTAATTTAAGTAAAGTCTCTAATTAGAATTGTAAAATCTCAAAGTCTCAAAAAGTCTCAAATTAAAGTTGTAAAATAAAAACTTTCACCTTGCCTCCTATGGAGAGCTTCTATTCAGCTAAAATCCACAAAGACGAACTTTGCTTTCTCTCACAAGCAGCCTCCAATCCACTTCCTCTCAGACGCCATTTTTTCCTTCACTAATTTAAAGTGAGAAAAAGTTTTCCCCTTTTTTAAAAGAAGTAGAAGTCAGCTCTCTTCTTGCTTCCCCAGTAATCGATCACTTGTATTTGTCCCGTCTGCTTCTAGTATTCAAAACGGAATCAATTGAGCAGAGGTGGGCGTCTTCCTCTTGTCCTGCCTAATTAGCAGGATCGAGCCGAGTCTGGAGTAGGGCTGGGTTAGGCAGGCACCCCTCCGAGGCTCTGCATAACAAAGCAGAGCCCCTGGGGCAATCTTCTGCTCTCCAGCCACTCTTCGCTATTCTCTTTCACCCAGAGAAAAGTTTTGAAGCTGGCTAACAGCTGTTCTTCACTGTTTCACCAGCTTTTACAGGATCTCGGTTCGGGACGCCATTCCAGACGTCCTCCAGGGAAGACGAAAGCCACCAGAAGTCAGAACTGACATTTTTTTCAAAGAGAATAGAAAAGAAAATACATCATTGCAAAATGTATGGGACACCAGTAAAGCATATATAAGAGGTTTGGCAATGACTTATGCAAGGAAAAGAAATAAACAGAATAAACAAATACAAAGGGAAATAGAGGAAGAATATAAGAAATTAGAGAAAGATTTACAAAAAAATCACAAGATAAAAAAATTAAAAACCTAATGGACTTGAAAAAACACAAATTGAATCTAACTGAAAATGAAGATTTGGCAAGAAGAATAAAATCAATGAAGCAAAAAATTTTTGAAAATGCAAATAAACCAGGAAGGTGGTTGGCATACAAAATGAAAAAAGAAAAAGAAAAGAAATTAGTAACATAGATAGACCAAGAGGGAAAGATATGTTATCAAAATGAGGAAAAGAAAAAAATAATTGAGGAATATTGCAAGAAACTATACCAACAAGAGCAAATATCAGAAGGGAAAATAGAACAATATCTGGAAAAAGCAAAGATTCCTAAAATATCACAGGAATTTAAAAGAGCACTAGAAGAAAGAATATCAATGATAGAATTGATAGAGGGGATTAAAAGACAGAAAATTGGGAAAACCCTGGAGCCAGATGGATTACCAGCAGAATTGTATAAAGAATTGCAAGATGTATTAAGTGATAAAATGCTACAAGTATTCAATGATTTAGTAATAGAAGCCAAGGCACCCAAGTCATGGATGGAGGTGGAGCATATATAACTCTTATACCAAAGGAAGAATCAGACCTGCAACAAATAAAGAATTATAGACCAATTTCATTATTAAATGCAGATTATAAAATATTTACATCAATTATGGCGGAAAGATTGAAGAGGTTGTTGAACAAATTTATACATTTAGATCAAAATGGTTTTCTACCCAAAAGACAAATTAGAGATAATATACGAATCATATTGGATACATTGGAATATTATGAAGCTCATCCAGGAAAACATGGCGTTGTTATTTTTAGATGCACAGAAAACATTTGATAATGTGAACTGGGAATTTATGACCACACAATTACAAAAGATGGATTTTGGGAATAGATTTGTAAACATGGTTAAGACTATATATAAAGATCAATCGGCAAAAGTAATAATAAATGGTGAAATGACAGAAAAAGTAGCTATCAGAAAAGGAACTAGACAAGAATGTCCGTTATCTCCATTGTTATTCATTTTAACATTAGAAGTTTTAAAAAAGAAAAATAAGACAAGATAAAGAAATAAAAGGAATGAAAATTAAAAGAGAAGAATATAAGCTACAAGCATTTGCGGATGATTTAGTATTCATTATGGAAGAACCAATGGAAATGGGTTTAATGCAACAAATAGAGGAATAGGGAGAGGTAGCAGGATTGAAAATAAATAAAGATAAAACTAAAATTATAGTCAAAAACATGAGAGAAAAACAAAAGAAGCAACTAATGCAGAACTTAGATATTCAAATAGTGAAGAAAGTGAGATATCTGGGCATTCAATTAACTTCAAGATGTATTACATTGAAGGAAGATAATTACTATAAATTGAGGAAGCAAACTGAAATAGATTTGGAAAAATGGAAAAATCTGCAACTATTGTTAATGGGGAGAATAGCGTTAATTAAAATGAATGTACTGCCGAGAATTTTGTTCTTTTTTCAAACAATTCCGATAAAATTGGAGAAGGAATATTTTGAGACTTTGAATAAGATGATGTGGAAATATATATGGCAAGGAAAAAAGCAAGAATTAATATTAAACTGCTTCAAGATTCTAAGACTAGAGGAGGATTTGGTCTACCAAACTGGGAACTCTATCACCAAGCAGTGATGTTAACTGGGTTAAAGAATGGATTTTTTTGAGAAATACAAGACTATTGACTTTGGAAGGACATGATTTGCAACTAGGTTGGCATGCTTTCTTATGGTATGGCAAAAATAGGATACATGGATACTTTCAGAGACATTGTGTAAGAAATATGGAAAAGAATGAAAGAAAAACACTACATGGAAATACCAATGTGGCTTTCAACAATAGAAGCATTGACACATCCGAATATGATTAATATGAACAATATTGTATGTTATAAAGACATTCTAACTGAGAAGGAAGAGTTAAAAAAGAAGCAAGAATTAGAAAAACAAGGGATTGAGACTGATTGGTACACAAGATTGCAAATACAATCAAGATATGATAAAGACTTGAAACAATATGGTTTTAATTTGGGGGAATCAGAGTTGGATCAGATACTGACTGGAAAGGATGAAAAAATGATTAAAAACTGTATAATTATTTATTGCAAGTTAGACTAGAAGATGAAGAAGTAAAAGAACCAATGATAACATGGGCAAAAAAATTTGCTTATGCAATAGAATTAGAGAAATGGCAACAACTATGGGAAAGGAATTATAAATTGACAATGGCAACGGCATATAAGGAAAACCTATATAAAATGTTTTATAGATGGCACATGCCACCAGAAAGACTAGCAAAAATGTTGAAATATAAATCAGCTAAATGCTGGAAATGCTCGAATTTGCCGAGGTCATAATATCATATGTGGTGGACATGTATAGAAGCAAAAAAATATTGGTTTAGAATACAGACATGGTTAAAGGAAATGTTACACAAATCTATAGAATTAAAGCCAGAAATTTTCTTATTGGGTATTTTGCCAGAAAGACATAGCAAAGAAGAAATGTATTTAATTATTCATGTAATAAGAGCAGCAAGACTTGTATTTGCGCAAAATTGGAGGTGAAGTAATAAAAAAGATCTTAGATTGTGCGGAAATGAATAGATTAACTTTAAGAATAAAAGATAAAGAGGAATCAGTGTATTTGAAGACATGGGAAAGATTTTATGTATGGTTAGAAAAGAGACAGAAATAAAAGTCAAACAATCTTAATAAAAGGAAAAGAAATGAGAAAAATGGTAATTAAGAAATAGAAACCCAGATATTGCCAAAATAGATGGAAAAGGGGGAGGGGGGATGAAGAAGAGAAGATTATAGATATAAATGTACAACCATGAAATGAAGGATTGGGTAAAATAGAAAAGAAATTGAAAAGAAAGTATATGTTATCAGAAGATTGGAGTTGCTCAGATACCAAACAAGGGAAATAATATACAACAAGGAAGGAAAGAAGAGAGGAATAGAAGGTAAGATAGAGGAGGTGAAGGAGAGAGAGGGATGGAAGGAAGAAGGAGAGGAAGATTAAGTTAGGGGATAAGAGTAGGAGAGAAGGTGAGAAAGGAGGGAAAGAGAAGAGGAGTGGGGGAGAGAAAAGGGAAGCAGGTATGAGGAAGGAGAGAAAGAGGAAGAAGGTAGGAAAGAAGGAGGGAGGGACAAGAGAAGAAGGTGGTTTGTTGTAAAATGAAGGGAAAGAAAGGGTAGAAGAGCAACTCCGAAGGTAATTAAAGTTTTATTTTTGTGCTTTCTTTAGAGAGAATATGTATGATTATCTATGAATAAGAAAATGTACATTTATAATATGTGTATAAGAAAAATAAAAAATAAAAAAAACTTTTAAAAAGTTTTTTAAAACTTGGGGTGTAATCCATCTGGTCCTGGTGATTTGAACTCATTTAGTGTAGACAAGTGCTCACTTACCATTTTCTTCCCTATTTTAACTTGTGTTCCTAATCTGTTTTTTGTGGTGCTGTTTTTGATAGGTTGGACTGTTTTTTCCCTTTGTGTAAAGACAGTTGCAAAAAAACAAGTTAAGTAGTTCTGCTTTCTCCCTGTCACTTGTCACCTTCTTGCCACTTTCTCTCAGCAATGGACCAATTGTTTCCTTGACTTTTTTCTTGTTTTTAATATGTTGGAAGAAGGTTTTTTTCCCGTTTTTTTTCTTTTTGCACAAGATAAGTTGACTCCATTCCTGGCTAGTTGGGAATTCTGGAAGTTGCTGTTCAACAAACTTTACAAATGAGATAACTAGTTTGAAAACAACAAGAAACTAAACTTCTGTATATCTCAGTAAATAATGAGTTTTGAGAATGAAAGCTAGTAGTTGGAAAAGTTGCTATCAGATTCCTTCTGATTTTTTGCTGTAGTATAGACTAAAACAGTTGCCAATTTCCAAAATTTGCCATCATTGCAATAAGCTAAGCTTGTCTCTTCCAAAGTAACCCCAGAATTCCATATTAAAGTCCAGCCATCTTATAGCTGCCAAGGTTAAAAAACACTGTTCTAGATGAAAACGGTCTAAAGCTTTATGTGCATTATTGTTTGCAATATGCAGATTGTAAGATGCTCTTAGCAGTTTAAAACTCATTTTGAACTGAATCTTAATAAACTACAGCAGATTTCATAATACAGCACACTGTTTTTTTAAAGTTTTTATTTTTCACAACAACAACAAAAAACATTCTCATCAAACAATTACAATATGTTGAAGGGGTGTTTACATATCTTCTTGTGCAATCTCAAAATAAACATCTCTTTCATACATATCTCTTATATTATCTTTTCTAACATATCTTTCCTTCTAACCAGTGGTAAAATAAATCCCATATTTTGTAATATTGCTTATCTTCTTGATCTCTAATTTCAAATGTCAATTTACTCATCTCTGCACATTCCATCATCTTCCTAATTATTTTTTCTTGCAAAGGTAATTTCTCATTTTTCCAATTTTTAGCAAACACAATCCTGGCTGCTGTAATAATATTCACAATCAAATATTTTACATCTCTAGTATATATCTCAGGAATAATTCCCAACAGAAAGACTTCTGGCTTAAAATCTATGTGTTTTTTAATCATTTTCTCCAACCACGTATGTATTTTAGTCCAATATCTTTTCGCTTCAACGCATGTCCACCACATATGGTAATATGATTCAGGTATCTGATGACACTTCCAACATTTTTCAGATTTATCCTTGAACATTCTGGCAATTCTTGTCGGTGGTAAATGCCACCTGTAAAACATCTTATACAAATTCTCTTTATAATGCTGTGGACATTGTTATTTTATAATTATACATCCTTAATTTCTGCCAGGCTTCTAGATCGATCCCATGGCCAGAGTTCTTCCCCCAAGCAATCACTGTCTCTTTTACTTGTTCTTCTCCCAATTTTTCTTCTAATAAATATCCATACAATTTTCTAATCAAATTGTCATCAGGACCTGTTAAAATCTTATCAAAAATAGTTATATTATTATAAAAGCCTTCTGTTTTAACATCTTTATCATATTTGGACTGTATTTGCAAGTAAGAAAACCAATTCATTGTTATACCATCTGCCTCTAGTTCTGATTTGGATTTTAACTCACCCTTTTCATTCAACAATTCATTATACCTGACAATATGTTCCTTTCTAAATGTTATTGAATATGAGAATGCCTCAATAGATGATACCCAAATTGGAATTTTCAAAAAATGACTTTTCTTTGTCTTCTCCCAATTTGACAACAACACTTCTCTAATTAAACATCTTCTAAAATATCACTGTGTTTTAGCTTGTCCATACCATAAGAAAGCATGCCATCCCAACAATAAATCATGTCCTTCCAAAGTCAATATTCTATTATTTCTCAAGGTTATCCATTCTTTAATCCACATCAAATTTGCTGCCTGATAGTAGATTCCCAGTTAGGTAGCCCGAAACCGCCTCTCATTCTCTTGTCTTGTAATAGTTTTAATTTTATCCTTACTTTCCTCCCTTGCCAAATATATTTCAACATTATTTTGTTCAATTCCACAAAATAACCTCTGCTCAATTTAATTGGAATAGTTTGGAATAAATACAAAATTCTAGGTAGTATATTCATCTTGATTGTTGATATTCTTCCAAGCAATGACAATTGTACATGTTCCCATTTAGCCAAATCTGTCACAATCTGCTGTTTGAGTTTACCATAATTGTTCTCTTTCAATGTACTACAGTCAAATATATCCCCAAGTATTTAACTTTATTTGTACCTGCATCTTTGAGCATTCTGCCAACTCAATTTTTTGCTTCATTAACATATTTTTTGTCAAAATTTTCATTTTATCCTTGTTAATTTTCAACCCTGCCACTTTCCCAAATTCATCTATTCTTTTTATCAGGCAATTTATAGATTCTAATGGATCTTCAATAATAAAAACCAGATCATCAGCAAAAGCTTGGAGATTATATTCTTCCCTCTGAATTTTCAAATTTTATTTCCCTTTCCTCTCTAACGTTTCTATTTAATACTTCCAGAGTCAACACAAACAGCAGCGGTGACAGTGGACAACCTTGTCTTGTACCTTTTTCAATTTGAAACGCTTCAGTCAATTCTCCATTTATCCAGTCGGAAACCGGACTGGAACAGGTTTAGATAGACAGTTTCATCCAGGTACCGGGGAAGATGTCGTGCCACCACACTCTCAACAACCTTCGCCACAAAGCGAAGGTTGGAGACTGGACGATAATTTGATAAAATAGCTGGATCCAGGGAAGGCTTCTTAAGAAGGGGCCTCACCACCGCCTTTTTCAAGGTGGACGGGAAGACACCCTCCCTCAAAGAAGCGTTAACAATTCCCTGTAGCCAGCCTCGTGTAACCTCCTGTGTGGCCAGTACCAGCCAGGAGGGACACGGGTCCAATAAACATGTGGTTGCCTTCATCCTCCCTAGTATCCTGTCCATGTCCTCGGGAGCTACAGACTCAAACTCATCCCAGATAACATCATCAAGACCAGCCTCCGTCATCCCACCTGAATCTATCCCATCAGAGTCCAGTCCATCCCGAATCTGAGCGATTTTATCGTGCAGATATTGACCAAAGTCCTCAGCACATCCCTGCAAGGTGTCCTCCTGCGCTTCCTGATGTAGTAGGGAGCGGGTCACTCTAAACAGAGCGGCTGGGCGGTTATCTGCTGATGCAATAAGAGTGGAAAAATACTCACGTTTTGCAACTCTTATCACCACTAGATAGTCTGAATATGAGACCTAACTAGTGTACGATCAGATTCAGAATGACTGGCCCTCCAATCACTCTCTAGGCGTCTTTTCCGGCGTTTCATCTCTCTCAGCTCCTCGGAGTACCAAGGAGCTGGTTGAGATTGGTGCCGGGTCAGAGGCCGCAAAGGCACGACTTGGTCCAGAGCCCCCGCCGCCAACCTTTCCCAGGTGGCGACAAGTTCTTCTGCTGAGCCGTGAGCTAGGTCCTCAGGAAGTGGCCCAAGCTCTGTCAGAAACCTCTCTGAGTCCATCAGGCACCTCGGACGGAACCAACGAGACGGTTCCATCTCCCTGTGGTGTGGGTTGGCGGTTCTGAAGTTGAGTCGAAGGAGGAAATGATCTGACCATGACAAGGGATTAATAATTAGGTCCCCTAATTCTAGATCATTCTGCCACTGTCCCGAGACAAAAATTAGATCCAGGATGTTTCCCCCGTTGTGAGTGGGACCATTAACTAACTGGGTCAGGTCCAAGGCTGTCATGGAAGCCATGAACTCCTGAGCCGCTGCCGATGACTCGCCAACCAACGGCAGATTGAAATCCCCCATAACCATAAGTCTGGGGGTATCGACTGCCGTCCCAGCTATCACCTCCAGCAGCTTGGGCAGGGCTACTGCCACGCAGCAGGGAGCCAGGTACGTGACCAGCAAGCCCACCTGCATCCCCTGACTCCACTTCACAAGGAGAGACTCACATCCAGCTATCTGTGGGACAGTGACCTCCCTCGGTTCCAAACCTTCTTTAATAATAACCGCCATTCCCCCACCCCTGCCTTGGGCCCTCGGCTGATGAAATGCACAGAAACCCAGTGGGCACATTTCAACAAGGGGAAACACCCCTCTGCGCCCAACCAGGTCTCCAAAATGCCCATAAGGTCCGCACCCCCCTCCTGTATAAGATCACAAATAAGGGGGCTTTTTTCAACACAGACCTGGCATTGCACAACATCAGCCGAAGGTCCAGGCTCTGAGGACTCTCGCTACCTGGGGTACGGGTAAAGTCCGAGGACCCGGAGTGCGCAACTGCTCGCAAACAGTGGGTACGCACTCCCCGAACATGATGTGGGGCCCCACTTCCGCTGTATCTGCCCCTCCCAATTACTGTGCCGATGGAATAACTCTCATGGAGTCAGATCCCAGCTTCCTCCTTAACCCCCGAACCCATAACCTCCGAACCGCGAGCTCTCGCAGGGCCCAGCCGCAACCCAGATGGATTTCCCCCACAACCCATCTCAGCCCTCCCTCCCCTTAAAAACCACTCAAAAGCAGATATTAAAACGTTCTTAAATTTCTTTTTTGCCGCATGCCACCTCTTGGGATTCCAAAATCCGTCATCAAGGTAGGCCCTGGATAACATGGAGGGCCAGTTCTGCAGGAGGGGGGAGTCTCACAGATCAAGAAGCTCAGCTGGAGAATATATCATAGTTTGGTAGAAAAGCGGGGTTAATTCCATTCCGGCCAAATGTTGTTATTGCAGGTCTCTAGTTGGAAAAAGAGAGGACTAGGTAATAAAAGTCTGGCTGAAAGGTCTCCGGATTGCCAAAGGACTATATTATACAAGTCCAGCTGAAAGATGGATGGCAGGATGGCCAAACCCCCGGGGTGAACACCCCCTCCGGCCCAGTTAAAAGGAATATCGCTGCCACTACTGTCAACCCCCCTTAGCTCCAACTCACAAAGGTGGGGAGGGCTCCAAAGGCCGGGCTCCAGGAAAGGAGACATCTACGTCGCAAAGGCCACGCCACCGACGACCCCCAAGCACTGCTGTCCAGCCTCAGTGAGGGCCTCACAGGAGATGTCCCCGACGATGTTCCCCAGGGGCACTATCACCTTCACTGCCCTTTCCAGTCCCAGCCAGACCCTCCAGGCTCCCGGCGGACCCATAGAGGACGGGGGGGAGGCTGTCCATCGCCACTGATGGAGGGGTGCCATCACCGCCACCATCGCCAGCATAGCCATGACATCACCGCCACCACCACCGCTGTGGGCTACAGGCTGCCGCTGCTGGGGCACGCCATCCCCTGAACTTCCATGGGGGCTCTGTAAAGAGGGGGGGCAGGGGGGTGCCGCCACCACCGCCCCCGCTGTTGTCGGCGCCGCCACCTCAGTCAAGGGTGCCGTCGCCGCCCATCGGGAGCTGAGACGCCGGGATGAGATTAATATAGGCCTCTGTCCAGGTCTCAGGTATTTTCCCCTTTTGCATCACTTCATTCATAACCTCTAATAGTGGAAGGCCCAATTGTTCTTGAAAAGTCAGGTAGTATTCAACTGGGAGCCCATCTGGACCTGATGCTTTACCACTATTTTGTTTTTTTAAGCACTTGCATTAATTCCATCATTATGTTTCCCTCCAACATCATTTTCATATCTTCAGGAATCTGGGGTAAATTTGTGTCAGGCCTGGAAACCATACTAGGCCTTAGGGTTCCAGACGCTGCCACATTTTTCCCCTGAGGGAAGAAGGGGGGTTGAGGGGTATGGTAATATTCTTCAAGCGGTCAAGGTCGGATGGTGTTCACATCTGCAGGAGGCGTGGCGGGAAGATATTCGAATGAACTGGGAGAACGTGGGACCATGTGACCAGCAAAGGGGTTAGGGGGGTGGGACTCTTGGGGTTTGTATAACTGGGAAAAGAATCCGGAAGTTCAGTTTTGGAATTTCACTCATCGTGTGCCAGCTTCCTTATGCTAGTAAAGAACTCTGAAAGACAATGGCTTCTGAGTTCTTTTTATGCAGAAGAGGTTTTTCTGGAACCTTGACACCACCATGCCCTCTCAGTGCCCTAACCCCTTTGCCGGTCACATGGTCCAACGTTCTTCCACTTTATTCGAAACCTCTTCTTGCCACTCCTTCTGCAGATGCGAACACAATCCAACATTGACCGCTTGAAGAATGTAACTATACCTATCACCCCCCTTCTCCCCCTCAGGAGAGAAATGTGGCAGTGTCTGGAAACCTACGGCCTAGTATGGTTTCCAGGCCTGACAGGTGTCCCCCCTTGCAAAAGAAGCTATATCCTAGGAAAGAAAACAAAGAATTCATAAAGAAGAGTGTTGGTGTTCCGCACGTTCCCTCCTACTCCCGTCTCCCCCCTCCGAGAGGTTTTTTAGGTTTGTCAGGGAAAGTGTCGTGAAATTGTTTAATCAAATTGTCAGCATTTACTTTTCAACTTTTGACCCAAGTAGATTCTGATAATGGGTATCTTTTCCAGTGGACTAAATATTGTAATTGACCTCTGTATAGTCTAGAGTCAAGGATTTTCTTGATCTCATAGTGGGTTTCACCTTGGATTATCAAGGGGGGGTGGAGGTAGAGGTCTCAGTCCAGATTGTCTAGCAGGTTTTAATAAGCTGCTATGGAATACCGGGTGTATTTTTCCCAATATTCGAGGGAGTTTAAGTTGGACGGTTACAGGATTAATAATCTTTACAATGGGAAAGGGCCCCAAAAATTTTGGACCGAATTTTTTGCTTGGTATTCTCAACCTCAGATACTTAGTAGATAAAAAGACTTTATCCCCAATGCGAAAAGGGGGTTGAAGGGAACGGTGTTTGTCAGCTTGGGCTTTATATTTTTGAGCTGCTACAGCTAAGGCCTTTTTTGTATTTTCCCACCCTTTTTTCAACGAATTCATCAGTCCGTTAGGGAAACAGAAGTGGGGGTTTGCACAGGGAGCTCAGGCATTGGAACGAAGTCAATGCCGGTGGTTATCTGAAAAGGAGTTAACCCCGTGCTGCTCTGTACAGCATTATTATATGCGACCTCTGCAAATACCAACAAATCCGACCAGTTCTTTTGTTGGTAATTTACATAACACCGTATGTATTGTTCCACCATTGAGTTCAATTTCTCAGCCGTGCCATTGGTTTCAGGATGGAACCCAGAACTAAGTCCTTGCGACGACCCAATGGACCATAGGAATTCCCTCCAGAACTTGGCCATGTATGGTTTCCAGGCCTGACAGGTGGATTCCTAGCTCTGTCAGGAAACCTTCGAGTCTCAGAGAAGTGAATTGGGGACCGTTATCGGAAACGAGGGTGTCCGGGAGGCCATGTGTGCTGAATAGTCTCCAGAGAACCCTGACCACAGAGTCAGCAGTTGTGGCTTTCATCAAAATTATTTTCAGCCATTTGCATCCACAATATGCATCCACAATGATAAGAAAGTTTTGGCCATGGAAGGGCGCAGCGAAATCAATATGGATGTGGGACCAGGGACTTCTGGGGCGGTCCCACTCTACTATTGGGGCAGCAGGGGGATTGGGTCTGGACTCTTGGAAAGGTGGGCATTTGGCAACCCAACCCTCAATATCAAATCCATTTTGGGCCACCAAACGTAGCTCCTGGCAAGACCCTTCATACGAACAATACCAGGATGCCCTTGTCAGACTGTCTCTGATTATATTTAGGAAAGAAAACACCTTGACTTCATCTGAAAATAAAGAAAAGTACTTTTACTAAATACATCTGGACTACAGCCATGTAAAGTTGAATCTGAGACAAAATATGGCTAACATCCCATATCCCCTCATTAGTCCCTCCTCTCCACAAAAGGTCAGGCAGGGCTGGCCCAATGCCAGCTCCTTCTCACCCCCCATGGTAATCTTCTTCCAAAGGTCTCCAGCAGTTTATCATCTCAGGAATGCAGGGTTTGTTGGAAAGCCCGCGCATCTGGCGTTCATGCTGATTTCAAACCTTATCTCCCCCCCTCCCTTCTTCTTTTATGTCAGACAACACTCTTAAAGGGCCCTCTTCTGTTAATCTGAATAGGATAGTATACATCTTTTTTTTTATTTATTTACATTTATATCCCGCCCTTCTCCGAAGACTCAGGGCGGCTTACAGTGTATAAGGCAATAGTCTCATTCTATTTGTATATTTACAAAGTCAACTTATTGCCCCCCCCCAACAATCTGGGTCCTCATTTTACCTACCTTATAAAGGATGGAAGGCTGAGTCAATCTTGGGCCGGGCTTGAACCTGCAGTAATTGCAGGCTGCTGTGTTCTAATAACAGGCTTCTTACAGCCTGAGCTATTACGGCCCCATCTTAAGTCCATGGCTATTTTACATTAACATAATGACATTGCAATCTAACTACTGGATACAAATTGCACACATAGAACACAAATAGAGTGAAGGTTGGAGTGGAGGCTGACAGCCTTTCATGCAACATTTCTAAAACTCTTGTTTGCATTGCTGCTGGTACAACCACTCTGTCCCCCATAACAAACACCCCCCTTGTGTGGCAAGTTCGGTTTGCCTTGTTTCGAATTGTTTGAACTCTTATGGCAACCTACCCCTGGGCCACCCCCTCTGGACCCATCCTATAACAGTTCTGATTGTCAAGTTCTGCTGCGATGCTTTAGCAAGTTCCGCCGAGGTGAGTGGCCCAATGGTCACAAAGTCAATTAGCAGGGCCGGTTTTCCAGGCGTTGGATCATCCACCAGTGTTGGGAGAGGGCTTATGCATTGGCATGGCTCAAGTCCTTGCCAGGGTGGTGAATTAAGGTGTAATTGTAAGCAGCCAAAAAGAGAGGCCATCTCATTAGTCTTGGTGACATTGCGATGGGGGTTGGCCTGTCTCCCACCAACAGTCCAAGTAGGGGGCAGTGGTCAGTGATGAGGTCGAATTTCCATCCGAATGGGTATTCGTGGAACTTCTTCACACCTGCCACTGTGGCCAGGGCTTCCCTGTCCAGCTGACTATAGTTCTGCTCAGGGCTGGACAGGGTTCAGGAGAAATATGTGATGGGTGCTTCAGAGCCATTGGGCAACCAACTCCAAAAGGGGAAGCATCACACATAAGGACTAGGGGAAGTGTGTGGTTATATTGTAGCAAAAGGCAGTCTGCAGTTAGAAGTTCTTTGACTTTTGCGAACGCTGTAGCTTCCTCCCTGCCCCAGACCCAGGGAGTTTTTTTAGCTAACAGTCTATGCAGGGGTTCTGCTACTGTGGCTTTTTGTTTTAGGAACATAGCATAGAAATTTAGGAGTCCTAAGAATGCTTGTAGTTCCGTCTTGTCTCCAGGAGTGGGTGCTTCTTTGACTGCTTTTATTTTGGATTCTGTGGGGTGAATGCCTGCCTGGTCGATTCTGTATCCCAGAAATTCGACGGATGGCACCCCAATTTGGCACTTATCTAATTTAAGGTGGAGATCTGCAGTTCTAAATACTGTCAGGACCTCTCGTAGCCTGGTTTTTAGTTGTTGTTGATGGTCTGCTGACACTAGGACATCATCAAAATAGGGAACCACTCCAGGGATTCCCTGCAAAAATCTCTCCATTAGGTTTTGAAATAGTCCGGGGGCAACGCTTACCCCAAATTGTAACCGGGTGCATTTGAATGTGCCCCTGTGGGTTACAATGGTTTGGGCTTCTGCTGTGGCATCGTCAACTGGTAGTTGTTGGTAGGCTTGAGCTAGGTCGAGTTTTGCAAAAATCTTTCCAGGACCAAGTGAGTGCAGTAAGTGTTGCATGATTGGCACCAGATAGGTGCTCTTTTGGAGTGCCCTATTGAGGGTCGCTTTGTAATCCGCAGAGATGCAGATAGACCCATCTGATTTAATTGGAGTTTTTATGGGGGTCTCCCATCGAGCATAGTCAACGGGGACCAGAACCCCCTGCTGGACTAGTTTGTCCAACTCTTTATCTATTTTTGGTTTCAGGGCAAATGGCACCCGTCTGGCTTTTAGCCTGATGGGGGCTATCCCAGGGTCCAGATTAAAACTAATAGGGGTCCCCACGAACTTGCCCAAGGTTCCAGCGAAGACATCCTGGAATTCTCGGAGCAGGTCGTCCTTCATGCCTCCACAGCTGATTTGGATCTCCCTAACTCCGTAAAGACCCATGCCTAGGGGGTCAGATCCAATCCCAGCCCAGGAGGCTCAGCCAGTGCCCACGGATGATGGTGATGGGAAGTTTTTCTCAGTAGGAACTGTAGGCGACGTTGACGGTGGCAATGCCTTCTATGGGAATCCTGTTTCCCTGGAAGTCACACACTTGGAGTCGTTGGGGTTGCAAGTGATGTTTCTTGATGTGTGGAAGCAACTCTTGGATGGTGTTCCAGGAGATGATTGTAATGGATGATCCGGTGTCGATCTCCATTTTAACTCACTGCCCATCGATGTTGACTATTGTAAATGTTTTTTCTTTGGGTCTTACGTTCACCTGGCTGATTGTAACTTGATTTGAATTCGTACCATTTTTGGGGCGGCCATTTTGGCCGTGCCTGCATGGAAATGGTGGCTGGTTGGTCAGCTTCCATTCCACTCGATCTCTTTGGCATGAAGATTGAATAGGCAGGACCGGTTGCGTTGCTCTGCATACATGGGCCAGATGGCCCTTCTTTTCGCACCATTGGCACAGGGCATCGCGGAATCGGCAGTTATTTTGATGGTGATTTTCCCCGCAGCTGGAACAAATGGTTCTGCTGTCATGGTTGGTTTGATCCATTTGGAAAACTGCCTCTTCTCTGATCTCCTCGTCCCCCTCCTCGGGCTGGGTGAACTCTTGGGGCTCCTTTTGGGCGACCGCTTGGGGCACTGGCGCAGCTAGGGTTGCCATGTGGCTTGCTTCAGCGGCTTTGCTGGACAGTCCATGCCCTTTAGCTTCATTGATCATGACTTGCCAAGTCAGATCATGCTTAGAAAGTAGAAGTTGGTGTAGTCGGGGGTCCCTGATTCTGCAGATGAATTGCTCCAATAGGGCTTCCTCCAAAAACCCTTTGTAATTGCCCAGGGTGGCTGCTCTCCGCAGGGCAGCAATGTACGTGCCGATGGATTCTCCCTCTTGCTGCAACTGCTGGCAGAATTCAAACCACTGGGCATACGTAGATGGGGCCGGCACAAAATGGGCTCAGAGCATGTCCTTCAGGACATTCCAGTCCACCGACTGTACAGGGGTCAGATCAGTCAGTGATTCGGCTACATCGAAGACGGCTTGGCCGCAGTTGTGGAGGAACAATGCTCTTTTTCGATTGTCCAGCAAGCCATGATTGTCGTTGGCTTCCAGGAAACAATCGAACCACGCCATGAACGTTCCCCATTTCTTGGTGGGTGGGTCAAATGGCTTCAGGGAGCTCGCACTCTTGTTGGACATCTCGATGGATTCGGTTTCTCTTCTGTACTTGCTTCTGGCCGGGGTGGTTTCTTTGTTGCTGGTCTTTTTAAATTTTTCGTGTTGTCCTCAATCCCACCTTCATCGCCAATGTTAAATTGGGCAAGGAGGACACATGAGACCAGGCTAGTGACAACAGCTCTTTAATTCAGTGTGACTTCAGCAAAAATACAGGCAGGAGACCCTCCTTTTATACACACCTGGACCAGGTATCTGCCAATAGGATTTGAATGTTTTCCCGCTGGAAAAACCCACCAATAGGGGATACACAACACTCCCACCATATTCAATTGTACATACTCTCCTTGTGTCAGTAGCTCTGATATACTGATAAGGTATTTACCAGGTATAAATCTGTATATATTTAGCCATAGATAAAACCACTGTTAATTATCTAAAGGCTTTGTGTGCTGTTTTGCTCCTGGGTTTATCTCATAATACTAGTCACGCTGTCTAAACTCTGTCAGAAATCAATCTGTGACTGAGAAGATGAGGTGTCTGATGCAAGATGCAGACTGGAAGACAAATATTGAGGTAAAGCAGCTCATGTAGACAAGTACTTGGAGAACAAGCTCCCAATAAAAGCCATAGATGCAATTCTTACAAGCTAAAATACAGAAGGCAGCCTAAACTAACAACAAAGGTGAACCGCAGAGGTGAGAAGAGAGGGAATTTTTGATATTCACAACCAGTCGGGTTTTTGGGCTGTTTTTTGGCCATTTTCATGCCGTTTTTCAGGAGATTTTTTGCCCCAAAAAATGGCCAAAAATGAACCAAAAATGTCTGGGTTTTAACCCATTTTTGGCTGGGTTTTTGGCTATTTTTCAGCCATTTTCATGCCATTTTTCAGGAGTTTTTTCCACCTGAAAAATAAGCCAAAAACAGCCAAAAATGAGCCAAAAAGCTACCGGTTATTAACCACTTTTCTGCCATTTTGGGTGCTGTTTTTGGGGCATTTTCATGCCATTTTTGGGTGGTTTTTTGCCCTGAAAATGGCAAAAAAATGGTGACTGGGCGAGCGGGGGCGGGCCAGGCAGAGGTGGTATTTTACCAGTTTGGTGACCCAGGTCAAATTTCCGCTACTGGTTCACCCAAACCGGTCCAAACCGGTCTAATACCACCTCTGGTCATGGGGCAGAATACCCATTCACAAAATGGCTGCCATAGGGAATATTTATTTATGTATTTATTTATCAAATTTATATAACCACCCTTTTGACAAATGGGATTCCGGGTAGTATACAATAAAAATAAATAAATAAAATACATATAAAAAAAAACCATAGCAGCACAATTAACCTCCCCATAAATTGCCAGACATCAAAATTCCATTTTGTTTTTGTTTTTTTCTGTACAAGTGATCACATTTAAGAATAAAATAATAGCTAAAGACATTCTTCATATTTCATTCTTTCAACTTTGAGACTCTTAGTCAGCAGGAAAACTCTCCAAAAACTGAATAGGACCACATTTTGGATAGGCAGAGAATCCAGCAGTGAATTTTTTTAAAATGGTGAGTGGGGAGCCAGAAAAGATCCTGATTGCATCTCTCTCAGAAAGGGAATTGGGCAATGGCTCTGAACATTAGCAACCGCTTCATTCTAAACTTCCTTCTTTCCCACAACCTGATCAGAGTCAATACAGCCTAGTCCAGACCTGGGCAAATTAAGGCCCGCGGGCCACATCCGGCCCTTTGTACGTCCCTGTCCGGCCCGCGTGAGGCCAATCATAAACACCATAAATTAAACTTTTTTTTTAACTTTTATTTTGAAAAATAAATTGCACTGGTTCAATAATTGTTTTTCTTATTTAACCAATAGACCACAGTTTCACATAACCTAATATACATATTTACAGAGTGCTTTATTCTTCTGATTATCAGTACCAGCTATTCAAAATATTTAATTTAAGTATTTTACAATGAAAGAAAGTTGGTGGCCCTCTGACACAATTCAGGCTTCTCATGCGGCCCCTGATAAAAATTAATTGCCCAACCCTGGCCTAGTCTCTAGTTTCCCAGTGGTCATATACATACACACAGAGACACAACAAAAGGGGGAAGTAGAAACACATAGAGAGTTGCAACACATTACTTCATCAAACAGAAGCAAATACAGATGTCTCCAAGGCCACCACAATTAAAGAGATTGGAAAGATTACAAAACTCATGCTCTACATTGCTTTCCTGACCTCATGATTTTTTAAGAACACATTGAGAATTTCTACAGAATCCAAGGTTATTCTGGGAAAGTAAGATTATCCCATTGTTTGTTTTACTTTCTTTTTTAATTAGCTTAAAAAATAAATAGCTTCTTAAAATTTAAAATTAGAGTTAAGAGGGGAAGTTGGACCATGCTAAGGGAGGTTTCAGTGGACTCTTAGGTCCCAATAAGCACTATATAGTTTCAGCTGGACACCATCCATGAAACTATATTTACCAATTTCTGCTTCTGAAAACTCTTTCAATTTTCAATAACAGGCAGAATACATACAAAATTGATCATGCCACAGCCTTTTGAGAAATCTGCATCCAGAAATCACCTTGATATTGGTAGGGATAGCAGAATTAGTAAACTTTGGATCATTCATTTCATTTGTTTTTATATCTGTTACAAATCATCTTCCCAACGACCCCCCACAAAAAAACTCACATGCTTTGAGTTCTCTAGGAAATGTCTGCATATTTCTCCAAACATTTCTTTTCTTTCCTAATATGGTTCCAGGCTCATTTGCAAATCAGGGCTGGAGTCTAGAAGGATATTTTTGTAAAAAATTCAGGAAGCATTGACTAGACCCATGATGGTGAACCTGTGGCACACGTGCCACAGTTGGCATGCAGAGCCCTCTCTGCGGGCACACAAGCTGTTGCCCCAGCTCAGCTCCACCGCACATGCACATGCATCTCCCACTGGCCAGCTTATTTTCAGATCTCTGCCATGCATATGCAGGGCACATGCGGGAGATGTGTGTGCAAGCATGGGGGTGGGGGGTCATGCGCGCATGCACAGGGTGTGGGGGAGCATGGGTGGTTATGTGTGCATGCATGAGGGGAGTGCGGAGGGCTTGTGCGTGCATGCGTGGTGGAGTGCAGGGGTCACACGTGCATCAGTGGTGGGTTTCAAATTTTTTTACTACAGGTTTTGTAGGTATGGCTTGGTGGGTGTGGCATGGCATGGCATGGCATGGCTTGGTGGGTGTGGCTTGATGGGCATGGCAGGGGAAGGATACTGTAAAATCTCCATTCCCACCCCACTCCAGGGGAAGGTTACTGCAAAATCCCCATTTCCTCCTGATCAGCTGGGACTTGGGAGGCAGAGAATAGATGGGGGCGGGGCCAGTCAGAATTTTTACTACTGGTTCTCTGAACTACTCAAAATTTCCACTACCGGTTCTCCAGAACTGGTCAGAACTGGAGTGCATGCAGGGGGGTGGGGGAAGCACAGGGGGTGTCACATGAACATTGCATTATGGATCTGGGCCCATATATGCGCTTGGTGCGTGTGCACACATGCTTTCGGCACATCACGAAAAAAGGTTAGCCATCACTAGACTAGACAGAAAAAAACCTTAACAAACAAGAGTTCAAGGGTGCACCTATGTTCAGAGGTGTCCCCAGCACTCTGAATTGTAACATACATCATAGGCTGGTAGCTGTTCTCCCAGGTTTTAGGCAGAGAATGCCTGGAATTGTAGCTGGGACCTTCCACCTGCAGTGCTTCCTGTTCTAAGGAGGAAAAAGGATTTACCTGCAAACAAGCCAGTTGATTTTCTTCAAAGTCTCCAAGTTCCTGTTCTGTCTTGATTTTAAAGGATATTTAAATACCTGAAATATGAAAACTTTATTGCACGCTGTTTCACAATCCAGAATTTAAACCAATGAACCCTTTGCAGTTAGACTGTGCTGCCTAATACCAATGCCCTTACTGTATCTAAACTGGAGTTTAAGGTAGTATTTTAGATTTGGGACAGAATAGGAGGAAGATGAAAATAAATGGGATAAAATAAAATGATCTTTTCAGGAAGTTTTAGGCAAATTATTTTGTTCTGAATTCAGTTAAGTACTAATACTATTTTATTAGAACAAATATCCAATTTTCACAGAAGGATTTCCTACTGTTCTACACCAAATGCAATACCTAATATGTTTCCTTTGACTATATTGTTTTCCATAACCTGTTTGAACAAAAACCAAAACCTCATTACCACTTAGATCTCTTTAGCCCTCAAATATCTTTTTAAGTGTAAAAGTGAAAAAGCTGAGGTTTTCTGAGGTTCCTAACCCACTGATGCTTATTGTTTCTTCTCACCTTGTCTCTTTCTCAAAGGCTGTATACTTATAGCCATTGAGGTCAGTTTTGAAAGATGTGAGGCTTCTGTGAGGCTTCTGTGTTACCAATCAAGCAAAGGGAAACAAATAAAGAACAATGAAAAACGAATAAAGAACGAATTACATTCTGGACTCCTGATTTTGGACTTCCGGTTGGTGAGGCTCGGACAAAGAGAGGCTTTGAGGAGCTAGCTCTGCTCTTCATCCCTCTTTTTTGGTGCTGGAGCAAAACCCAAAAGGGTACACGAAGCCTGTAGGGAAGCGTGTTGAAGTGGGGAGATTCGAGGAGCAGTTTGATGACAGGCAATCATCAACGCGACGGAGAAAACCCCGTGGAGCCCAGCAAGCAAAAAGCTGGCATTTTTTAATGCCAGCTCCGTAGTCTGACAGCCAACAAAGTGGGAAGCAAGATTATTGACAGCTTGTGGTGAGGAGCAAGGAGAGGTCAGTGCTAAAGAATTTGTGTAACAGAAAATTAACAACAACAAAAAAGACGTTCGCACTTCATTGTGAAGATTGATTGATCGTAACCCGAGAAGGCAGCTAAGAAGCTGGTGAGAAAGAACAGAGAGTGACTGGGAGCGATTGATAGCCTGAAAAAGGCAGGACAGTTTAACGAACAAAATAGTACTCTGGGATATCTTTTGAACATTTGAACATTGAATTTCAGACTTTAAACTTTGAACTTTGAAAAACTGAGAAGTGAACACTAGTTACGAGGCTGTGAGCTTTGTTTTTTTTTTTTCATTAGAAGCAGCTGAAGTAACAGAAGTGGAGAGCAACTATAGCAAAGAGCATTACTCAGCAATTTATCAGCATAATAAGGAAGACTGAGTTGATGGGAACTTTTGAGAGACAAATACATTAATAAGAAACTGATGAATTGGTGACCCTTACTTTTTGCCTACTTTTGTTTACTGAATCTGCCAACTGATTTTTTTTCTTTCTTTTCTCTTTTTCTACTGGATATAACGATTTGAACGCTTTTTGGAAATCACTATCATTATTTAATCCACTTAAACCATTAATTTACTTGTTAGAAGGCTAACTAACCCAGCCAAAGAATTGATTATAGCTAAATATTCTAATTTATACATTATATATTAACTGACTGAAAGTGTTACGTAAGTTATCTTATACATTGATACTCCTTTCATGTTTATTTCTGCTCTTTCTTTTTTGTATTTTTTCAACCTATATATATAATTATATATATACCGATTTATAACTCAGATTTAGAGATTACTAGATATTTTGATTAATATATCGATATTTATATATACTTGTTAAGATTTATATTTATAACTCAAACTATAAGTTACTGTTATAATTAGTTATAGTCAGATTTGGAAAAAAAAGAGTTTCACATAGATATTTATAGTTAGGCACCTCAACCCTCTAATTAGTTGTGCATTCTATGATTTCTGAATATTGATGTGAACATCGAGATCTATACAAATAATATAATAACACAAAAGTTTATAGTAAGGACTAAATTAAACTAATAATAAACTTTCAAAGTAAAGAATTTGAAGATGCTTAATGCCAATTTGGGACAACGTGTACAATATTCTTAAAAAGCAGGAAGAGATACTAGAAGAGATGACTTCCACAAACATCACATTAACTAAGGCAGGAAAGAAAACTACACTACTTCTAACACCCTCAACAACAACACCTTCAGCAATAACACAAAAAACAACAGAGGGAATGCTGAAAGCCGAGGAACAAAATACTGCCTCCAATATTAATATTCAAATCTCGCTATCTATGTTACAAGAATCAATGGCAAAACTCCAGGAAATAATGGTAAAGAACCATTTAGAGACAAGAGTGGATATTAACAAACTGAAAGAGGAAATGGGGAAATTAAAACTGGAAATGAGATCAGACATATCGAAACTCGATGAAAAAATAGGATCAATCCAACAAGCATTAGAGAAGAATTAACATACAATAAAGGAACTGGAGAAAAGAATGGAACAAACAGAGAAGGAACTAGAAAAGATGGACCAACAAATAAAAACGGTGAGCAAAGAAATGGGAAACTCCCTGACCTTCATAGAGATGGATAAGTCTGCATCATATTTAAGATTTCAAAATGTAGTGCAAGAAAAAGATGAAGATTTGGAACTAGTGATGGCAGAAATCTTAGCTGAAGTATTAGATAGAGACAAGGAGGAAATGTTAAAGGAGATGGACAACATTTACAGGGTCAGCACAAGTTGTGCGAGAAGAAACAAACTCCCAAAAGAGGTCCACATTCGATTTACAAGAAGGAAAGTGCAAGATATTATATACAAAATATCCAGAGAAGAAATAATAACACATAAAGGTAAAGAAATTCAGATTCTCAAGTAAATCCCGAGAAGAGTAAGAGAGCAGAGAAAGGATTATAAATTTCTGGCTAAGGAGTTGAATAAACGAAACATTTTATTTTGATGGCTGATTCCAGAAGGGATGTTGGTTACTTGGGAGGATAGGACAATTAACATAGATATGCTTGAAAAAGCTCAGGATTTTTTTGAACAACTGGTGGGGTCAGAAGACCAAAATAGCAAAGAAGATTTAGAGCTAAATCCCCAAAGAAGACAAGACCAACTAAAAAATAAACACAAAGAACAAGAAGAAATAGATACTAATCAACAACAAACAGAAAGGGATATACGAGCAATCAGAAGACAAAAAGTGAAAGATAACTAGGGCTACGGAAAAGGAGGTGAAACTCTTATCCATCAACATAAATGGACTAAATTCAATGACAAAAAGGAAAAGAATTTTTGCAAATTTAATAAAACAAAATGTAGATATTATATGCTTACAGGAAACACATATTCTAAAAACTGATGAAAAATATTTAAATTGCCCCAAATTAGGGATGCTGTTTACGGCTTCTGCAGATCAGGAGAAAAAGAAAGGAATAGCGGTGTACATTAAGGAAGAGATAGAGGCAAATTTAATATTTGAAGACCCTAAAGGAAGAATTTTGGCAATAGAAATACAGATAAATTTTTTTAAAATCCTATTAGTGGTAATTTATGCCCCCAACGACAATCAAAGTGAATTTTACAAAGCCCTATATGACAAAATTATTGAATTAGAAAAGGAAAATATAATGCATCATAGGCGATTTCAATGCGATATCAAATTATCAAAAAGACTACAATAGGGGGAATAAGAAAGCGGGGGGAAAAGAGAACTACCAAAAATATTTGTAGAAATGACTAAAGAATTAAATTTAATAGATATATGGAGAATACTAAACTCAGAAAAAAGACAATTTACCTTTTATTCGAACCCCCATAAATCTTGGTCATGCATTGATATGGCATGGATAAGTGGAGACCTAGTAGAAGAAGTGGCAGAAGTAGAAATCTTATTGAATTCATGGGCAGACCACAACCTGCTTAAAATTAGCTGGAAGTGGGGGAAAACCAAGGAGAAGATAGACACTAAATACTCAATTCTAGAAAGATGAGGAATTTACTAAGAAAATTAAGGAAGAACTAAATTTTTATTTTAAAGAAAATAATAATCAATATACATCGACCCAAAACCTATGGGATACTATGAAAGCTATGATTCGGGGAGTTATAATATCCTTTACTGCAAAAAAGAACAAAGAAAAATATGCCCAACAAAATAATCTACTTCAAACAATCAAAAAATTAGAGACTAACCTACAGAATAACCCATTAAACTCTCAACTACAAGAACAACTGATTCTCTATAAACACAAACTCAATTTAGTTGAGCAAGAAGAACTGGTCAGAAATCTGAAAGCAACCAAACAAATACATTTTGAACAAGCAAATAAACCAGGAAGATGGTTCTCTTATAAACTCAAAAAAAAAAGAGAGAGAAAAAAACCATCTACCAATTACAAGATGAAAATGGAGAAAACCAATATACAATAGAAAAGAAAAAAGAGATTGCACATAAATATTTTGAAGATCTCTATAAGAAAGAAAAAATAGATGAGGAGCAGATTAGAAACTATCTAAGGGAAAAAAGAACTCGAGAAATAAAAGATGAACTGAAAGAAATGCTGACTAAGGATATAACTATGATGGAATTAAATGAAGCAATTAGATCACAGAAAAATAGTAAAACACCAGGCCCTGATGGTTTTCCAGCAGAATTCTATAAGACAATAGAAGAACAATTAGGACCAATAATGGTTGATTTATTTAATGAGGTATTAACATCAGCTAAAATGCCGGATACATGGAGGGAAACACTAATTTCGCTAATCCTGAAGGAGGATACGGATCCTAGGCTGATACAAAATTATAGACCAATCTCTCTCTTAAATGTAGATTATAAAATATTTGCTACTATTATCGCCAACAGACTAAAGAAAATTTTGAATGATTATATACACTCAGACCAAAATGGATTCCTTCCAGACAGACAAATTAGAAACAATTTAAGAATAATAATGGATAGTTTAGAATACTATGAAGCTCACCCAGAGAAACAGGTAGCCCTTGTTTTCTTGGATGCCCAAAAAGCATTTGACAATCTCAATTGGCAATTTATGATTCAACAAGTGTATGATATGTACTTTGGCACCAAATTTGAGAATATCATAACAGCAATATATTTGATACAAAAAGCAAAAATTATAATCAATGGAGAAAATACCCAATAAATATAGAGAAAGGAGTTCGACAAGTCTGCCCCCTCTGCTCTTTATACTTTCATTAGAAGTATTATTAGAACGAATTAGACAAAATCCAGAAATAAAAGGATTGAAAATCAGAAGTGAAGAATATAAACTGCAAGCATTTGCAGACGATTTGGCTTTTATTATTGAAGAACCGCTAGAGAGAGGACAAGCACTAATTAAGGAATTAGAAAGATATGGAACTGTAGCAGGACTGAAAATTAATGGACAGAAAACGAAACTTCTACCGAAAAATTTAACAGAACCACAAATAATAGAACTGGAAAGATCACTTGGACTTCAAACAATAAGAAAAATTAAAGGGATATGGTTGATAGTGCATTGCAAAGCGATAAAGGAGAATAATTACAACAAATTATTACAAGAAACAAAAAAAGATTTAGAATTGTGGCTGAAGATGCAGCTGTCACTATTAGGAAGAATAGCAGCTGTAAAGATGTCTATACTACCAAAATTCCTATATTTGTTTCAGACTGTTCCAGTCAAATTAGAAAAGACCTTTTTTAACGACCTTAATAAAACAATTGGAAAATTTATTTGGCAGGGGAAAAAACCTAGAATAAAAATGAAATATCTACAAGATATGAAGAGCAGAGGAGGATTTGGATTACCAAATTGGGAACTATATTATAGTGCAGCAACACTAGTTTGGTTAAAAGATTGGATCAATTTAAAGAATAAAAGAATACTAGCTATAGAAGGCCACGACCTACAGAGAGGATAGCATGCCTTCCTGTGGGAAACAGGCCATATGAAACAAAAGTATTTCCACAGACATTTGATTAGAGATTCCCTAATAAACAATTGGATTAAAGTTAAAAAGAAACACTATATAAAAATCCCAATTTGGCTATCCACAATGGAACGATGATTCACCCAAATAATTTAGATTTGAATAAAATGCTAAAATATAAAGAGCTATTAGATGTTCATGGAAAATTAAAAACACTACAGGACCTCCAAGAACAAGGACTACGGGTTGACTGGTGGGCCTATCTTCAGTTACAAAATTGATACAAACAAGATATAAAAGAATATGGAATATATCTTAAACTACAGCAATTAGATAAAATTTTACTAGGGCCAGACAAAAAAAAAATTACCCAAATTTATAAATACTTGCTAGAAGTAGAATTGGAAGAAGTAGTAGTGAAAGGATGTATGATTGCATGAGGTCAAAATATTGGACATAATATAAATTTATCAGATTGGGAGAAAATATGGAACAGAAATTATAAACTAACAAAATCAGCAGCATACAAAGAAAATGCATATAAAATGTTCTACAAGTGGCACTTGCCACCTTCAAGACTAGCGAACATGTATCCCAAAATGTCTCCCATATGCTGGAAATGTAAAAATAAAGAGGGAACATATTACCATATGTGGTGGTCTTGCCCCGAATCACGTAAATATTGGTTAAAAATTAAAAAGTGGCTACAAGAAATCACGAATGAACAATTGGATCTAGAACCCAAACTTTTTTTATTGGGGATTTTTTTAAAAAAATACATGAAGAGTATAAAATATTTAATACTACATATATTAACTGCTGCTAGAATGGCCTTCGCTCAATGTTGGAAACAGCCATGTGTGCCCTCAGAGAGACTTATTATACAAAAGATTATGAATTGCGCAGAAATGGACAAACTGAGTCTGAAGGATAAAGAGACATCAGTATTTTATGATATATGGGAACGGTGGTATGGATGGATGGAAAGGAGATAGGAATATTTAGTTACTAAGTATAATCAATAGATAAAATAAGAACACAAATATGTATAATTTAATGTTTGTCATTATTGCACGGATTATTGTTAGATGGAAAACACCACAAATAGCTGTTAAATGATATAAGCTTTTCTTTTTCCTTTTTTTCTATCTTTTAATGTAAAAAAGTTCAATAAAGTATATATATATATATATATACGAAATACAAATAAAGAACAATGGAATTAAAAGCAGAACAAGAAAAAGAAAACACAATGAAATATAGAACAAGGAAAGAGATGATAAATAGAAAATCTTAGACAATAGACAATTCAAAGAGAGTAAGTCCATACAAAACTAAAAATGAAGGTTACTGTAGCAACCACAGGCAGCTATTTCATTCAGATTCACCTACACTCCATTGAAATATTATATTCTTGAATGATATGAGTGGTTTGATTTTTTTATATATGGCAATGAATTGATTTCATTAGAGAAATAACATGACACCAGATTCAGAAATACTTATTTTTATGTTTTATAAATATTCAAACCATGCGAGAAAAACAGTCCTAAATGATAGACACTATGTATAGAAAATGAAAGAAGAAAACAAATATTATCATCAGTCTTTATTCTTTTATTTTATTTTATCTTATCTTACCTCTTATCATCTTATATTATGCTATGCTATGCATTACATTACATTACATTATAATATTACCAATGCAAGACTCATATACCATGTTTCGCTGAAAATCACATTTGCCACCACCAAAAAAAGGCACCAGGTTGTCACACCCCCGTTGGATTTTGACAAACAGCTTACAGAGAGCGAGAGAGTGAATCTGTTGGCTGTGGAGGAAACTGGGGAAGGGCAAAGTCAGGCTGGGCAGAGCAGGGGAGAGGTAGAACAAGGGAGAAGGGGTTCTGATGAACACCAAGGCCCACCCCCTCCTAATCCTAGGGCATGCAGAGAAGAATGCAGAAGAGAGCAACATGGGTTCTGTGGCTTATGAGGAAGGAAAGGGTCCCAATTCCCTTCACAAGGCACACCTGGGGATGCAGTTTAAAGGAGAGGCAGTTGAGACGGGCGTTTGTTGGGAATTAATCTGGTGCTGAGAGTTGTGGCCTGCATTCCTGGCATTCCCTCCTGACTGTGTGAATTACTGCCATGTTACTGTGTGCCTAGCTTGTCTTGCTGGGATTATTCTTCCTGTCTGAACTCCTTGCCCTGCTGGAGTGATTGATTGCAGTCATTCTGAAGTGATTGATTGCAGTCATTCTGGAGTGATTGATTGCAGTCATTCTGTTTACAGCATTGGGACTGGATTATTATAAGGGCCGTGGTAGCTCAGGCTGTAAAGAAGCTTGTTATTAAAACACAGTAGCCTGCAATTACTGCAGGTTCAAGCCCGGCCCAAGGTTGACTCAGCCTTCCATCCTTTATAAGGTAGGTAAAATGAGGACCCAGATTGTTGGGGGGGCAATAAGTTGACTTTGTAAATATACAAATAGAATGAGACTATTGCCTTATACACTGTAAGCTGCCCTGAGTCTTCGGAGAAGGGCGGGATATAAATGTAAATAAATAAATAAATAAATCATCAGGTTTGTGGGAGAGCTTTTCTCCAGCCTGTAAAAGAGATGTTGGTGGCAGAGTTGGTGCCAATAAAGGAATTCATACTGGTTGTCTGGCTGTGTTGCCTTCGTGCAACACCCTAGGTCATCACACAGGTCTTATTTTCTGGGGATGTCATCCACTGACTTACCTCACTTGTGCGCATTGCCCTTGGCCTCCTTTTCACTGTCAGAGGCCTTCAGGAACTTCTGTGGAAGTCAAGGCCGCAAAGGCCTCTGCAGCCAATAACAGAGCTCCTGATCAATCCAGAGCTCTGTTATCAGCTGAAAAGACCTTCAGGAGAACCTTGCCAGCCTTGCCAGCTGCAGAAGAAATGGGCCCACATGGGAGGTGTCGGGGTGTGTGAGACCTGACTGCAACTATCCAAAGGTAAGTAGTAGGGCAGTGTTGTGTCCCGTCCGATCTCACCACCACAGCCGGGGTCTGCTTATCTGCTTCTGAACGCTGAAGAATGTCCTAGCAGGCCTCCCGGCCCCAGCCCTGGCTCCATGCCCAGACAGGCTGAGGAGGGGGCATCTCCCGGCCCCAGCCCTGGCTCCATGCCCAGACAGCCTGAAGAAGAGCAAGTATCTCCAGCACCCAGCTCTGGCTCCATGCCCAGGCAAACGGAGCAGCTAGACCCCTCCCCCTCCTCCACAGCATGTGAGCCTGAGGAGGGTCTATTACCAACAGCTGCCGATTGGAGTGACCCTCGCTTCAGAAGGATTGATAGGCGGCGGCGTCAGAAGGAAGGGAGGGGCAGGCCTGGATAAGTGCTGAGTCATGGAGCCACACCCCATGGCCTATATAAAGGATCTGCTTTCTGGCAGTCTCTGAGTCAGGCAAAGTCTAAACATATCTTGCTGAAGTCACTTTCTGGTCTCCTGCCTGCCCTGAGGACTTTGCTAGGACTTTGGCAGAGCTGCAGAGGCACACCTGATTCGGATTTCCCTGACCCGGCCGTCAGCGGAGGAGTGGGACACGACAGGCAGCTCCATCCACCCCCATCCCACTCTAGCTTGATTTTTACCCATGGACCCTGAAGTGGGTGGGGTCTTAATTAGGGCTTATTTGGGGGGGATAGGGCTTATATTGGGCACATGTGTAACAATCAAGCTAGGACTTACTTTTGGGGTAGGTAATATTTTTGGGGAAATACGGTAAATCCAATGGTGGAAAGACTCAATAATACTACTGTACAATGAAGAATGGTTGATAAACATAATAAAGTTGGCTGAGGTAGCAAATTTGACAGCCTTGCTTAGAGAAAGACATTATTAACTTTAATACTATGGAAACACTTTGTGGACTTTTTACCCAAAATGGAAAAAAATCAAATTAAGATATATGGATTCAATGATAATATGAATAGATTGTTTTAAAAGTGATCTCATGGGGGCTTCTGGTGGTGACATCATGCTATAGCAGGGTGAATGAGCGGGACCCCCGCTTGTTTGTACCCGATTTTCTGTGTTTTTGAGGCTTTTTTAGCAGGTCAGATCTTGGAGAGATCGGCAAGGTGGAGGGGTTTCTTCAGAATTCAAGCAGGGAGCAGTGCAAGATCCCGTTCAGCAAGAAGAGCCCTCTGGATATTCATGGAAGAAATCTTCATGAAAATGGCAGATCCAGAGATGTGATGGCCCGATAATTTGTAAGGGAGAGAGCAGTGGAAAGCAGCTTGAAGAACTGGAGAGAGGAGAATAAAAGTGACAGAAAGGAAAAACTCTCAGGGATTATAAAACGATTCAAGACAGAAGCTGCAAAGTGAGTCTCCAAGAGGGAAAGGGAGCAGCAAGGTGGTGGTCGGAGCAGCAAGGTGGTGGTCGGAGTGGCAAGGTGGTGGTCGGAGCAGAGATCGAAAGTTGTCAAAAAGGAAAAGAAGTTAGTGTGTGACTGCAGCAAACAAGTGGATTTGGGGCTTGATCACTATACTGCAGATATTAGAAAGAAAGAAAGAAACTATTTAACTCTTGAGTTTGTTTCCTGGGGGGCGGGGGAAAGAGAAAGTGTTGGTTATGCTGGATGTGTTGTAGGTGACAGATTAGAATTTGCATTAAAGATAACAGAGGTGACTGTGCAGTTTTGAATAGAGAAGACATCTTGGAGGGGTGGGGGAAAAGACTCTTGGATATAATAGGACTTTTTGTTTACAAGAAACTTCTAAGAAACTTATAATATCATTATATTTTATATCCTACTGAAGTATTTATAACTATATATTTATACATATTTACTGAAGTATCTATAACTTATAATAACCTATATTAACTTTGTTTATTTTATACATACATACATACATACATATATATATATATGGGTTTTCTCCCGCGTAAAATTGGAAGTGTCTTGGCGACGTTTCGACGAAGTCTCATTCGTCATCTTCAGGCTTCAGCTTCGTGCTTCTGGGAGCAATGTGTGATTTCAGCTGTTTCTTCCTTTTTAACTGTTAGTGGGGGTTTGAACTGATTGGGTGGGAGCTTGGCTGTGCTCTGATTGGATGGGTTTTTTGTGCTCTGATTGGATGGGGGTGTGTCCTGTTTGGGTGGGGGCTTGGTTGTGCTCAGATTAGTCTGAGTTGCAGGGGGATTTGAGCTGGTGAGCTGCATTGCTGTTGTTTGGCTTCGTGTTCATGGTCGTGCTACATCTTCATAGTGGGTGTCAGTCTGCTGCATGTATGGATTGGAGGGATTTGAAATGGCTAATGTTGCAGCTGCAGTCTGGTTTCTGGTCCTTGGTTGTGCTTCATGATCAGTGTGGGTTTGGGTCTGCTTTCTGGGTGGATGTGTGGTGGTGACATCCTGTGTGGACCTCATGAGTGTGGGCCTGGTGTCATTCCTCGTGTTAGGGACTCATTTGTCAAAGATTATATATTATATAAACATATATATGAGTAAATATTAGGAGGTATAAGCATATATATATATATAGGAAGAAGAAAAGAAAAACAATAGGACAGGAACGGTAGGCATGTTTGTGTGCTTATGCACGCCCCTTATGGTCCTCTTAGGAATGGGGTGAGGTCAATAGTAGAAAGTTTTTGGTTAAAGCTTTTAGGATTATGGGAAGAGACCACAGAGTCAGGTAAAGTATTCCAAGCACTGATGATTCTGTTACAGAAGTCATATTTTCTGCAATCTACATTAAAGCGGTTGACATTAAGTTTAAGTCTATTGGTTGCTCTTGTATTATTGCAGTTAAAGCTGAAGTAGTCTTTAACAGGAAGGACATTACAATAAATGATTCTATGAGTTAAAATTAGGTCTTAAATCCTCTTAAATCCAACAGGAAAAAATCTGTCTTTAGGGCAGATCGAGAGCAATGGTGGCCGCACAGTGAGGAAGCGAAAAAGGATCTCAGCATCTGTAGTCGTGAAGGATCGGTGAAAGTAAAAGTGAGAATTTTTACCAAAGAAACTAGGAATGAGAGAGTCGCAGAGGGCAAAGAGAGTGGTGGCTGGGAAGGAGAGCGCTCAGCAGGAGATGACCAAACAAAGGCAACAAAGTAACAGAAGGTACGGAAGGAGCAATTAACAAGAAGATACAAAGTAATAAACTGTAAAAACTGGACTTGAGTTAAGGATCTAAGTGCACCATGAGAAGGAAAAACAGCAAAGATACAACAAACGGAGGATTTAAACTTTAAAGTAAGGAGTTCCCATGTTTAAACTAGCGGATTTGGCAGTTATGATGGACTTAGTGGAATGAAAAGGTGGTAATTTGGAAGAGATCAATAGACAGTTATGTGGACAATTGTGGGTTAATATCTACTAATATCTACTGAGAAGAAGAAAGAGTGGACTGGAATAAGAGGGATAAAACGATAAAAAAGAAACAATTATAAGAGAGAGACTGGAAGGACGTAAATACTGTGTACTGGACTTGAACGTGACTAAGCTTGAATGGATGATCTGATGCAATAGGGAGTGGAAAGAAGAAGAAGAAGAAGAAGAAGAGGAGGAGGAGGAGGAGGAGGAGGAGGAGGAGGAGGAGGAGGAGGAAGAAAACTAAAAAGAGAACTTCAAAAAATAGAAAAAGAAAATCTGGTTGGAATTTATTATAGTTAACATACATTATTATTATTATTATTATTATTATTATTATTATTATTATTATTATTATTATTATTATTATTATTATTATTATCTGAGGGGGGGAAAACTATTTGGTTTGTTGATAATATTTGAAAAGGAGAGGTTATAAAAGATACAGAAACTTAACTTTAAGGAATTGTTTGGATAAGTTTGAAAGGATTAAAGAGGAAGATAATATCTTGATTATTTGATAATATATAATAATAATAATTACAGTGAAAATATTTGAATTAACTGATTATCAATTCATTGATTAGTAAATCTGACGGGGGAAATGGAGGGGAGAGACTGGTAAAGAGTATCTGAAGGGTAGAGCTTGATCTGTGTGGTGATAATTAAATAATTTAAAGGAATTGATATATATAGGAATTAGTGGTAAGTAGTAAATATTAAGTAGTAGAAAATTATCACTTTTTATGATATTGTGCAAAAAAATTACTAGAAATTTAATAATGTCAACCAATCAATAGTAACAGGAACAGGAAAAAAGTCTATCTCTAACTCAACATCTACAGCATCTCCCACAACTCATCGGCCAAACGAAAATATATCAGAGAAAGAAAAAGATAAAACAGAATTGATAATGCAGAGTATGCAAAATACGCTCCAAATCATTCAAGAGACACTGATGAAATTCCAAGAAAAAGTGACAGATAACCAGGAAGAGGCTAGGAAACACCACCAATAACTCAAAAATGAGATAGGAAAAGTAAAGGAAGATTTGAAAAATATGAAAGAAAAAATGGAAAATATGCAATATACAATTGCAGAAAATGAGCAAAAAGTTATAAAAATAGAAACCAAGGTGGATCAACTAGACCTTAAGGTAAAAATGGTGGATCAGAAGACATTACAATCAAATAAAGAACTAATGGATACAATTGCCTTTTTGGAAATGGAGAAAGCATTTTTCATTTTTCCTATGCTCCAGAATGTTGTAGAAGAAAAAGAGGAAGACCTGGGGGGAAAAATGGCTGAAATCATAGCAGACATAGTAAAGAGAGATAAGTCAGAAATAAGAGGTACCATAGATGAAACTTATCACGTTCACAATAATTATATAAGAAGGCACCGTTTAGCATGAGAAGTGGGTATAAGATTTACAAAAAAAATAATGAGAGATGAAATTTATAAAAAATCGTTAGGTAAACATTTTGTTGCTTCAGCTTTGGAGAAAAAACATGGCATAGTGGTTTATTTGAGAAAAGATATACCAGCCGAGTTAATAGAGGCAGATATTCACGGAAGATATATTGCTATTGAACTTACAATAGAAACAAAAAGGACTCTCTTGCTTGGTATATATGCACCCAATCAGCAACAAGAAAATTTTTATAGAATGTTATATGATAAGTTGAATCTATGGGATTATAAATCGTGCATTATACTGGGAGATTGGAATGGAGTAATAGATACACGAAAGGACAAGAGAATTTCTTCCAAGAAGATACCTGCACATGCAAAGCTGCCTAAATCCTTTTTTGATATGATAGAAGATTTTGAGTTAAGAGATGTATGGAGACTGCGGAATTTGGAGGAAAGAGACTATACTTTTTTCTCTGATAGGCATCAATCCTTCTCACGTATTGATTTTATTTTAATTTCTAATGATTTGCTTTTTAGGGTGAAGAAAACTAAGATATTTCCAAGATGTTTGTCTGATCATAGTCCTGTTTGGATGGAATTGCAATATGGAAAAGAGGGTAGAAGAACTTGGAGATTAAATGAAAATTTGTTTAGATATCAGGATAATGTAAATCAATGTAAAAAGCAGATGAAAGAATTTTTTGATTATAATTTGAATAATGAAACATCGATAGAAATGGTTTGGGACTCAGTAAAGCTTTTATGAGAGGTGTATTAATATATCTTAATAATAGACAGAGAAATAAGCAACAAAGACAGCGTAGGTATTTAGAAGAGGAAATTTATAAGAAACAACAATTATTAATACATAATCCACATGATCAAAAACTTAAAGATGCAATAAAGTTACTACAGAATCAATTTAATATGATAATGGCTGATCAGGTGGCAACAAATATACAATATGCCAAACATAATACTTTTTGTAACGCAAATAGACCTGGTAGGTGGTTAGCATACACTTTAAGGAAAAGACAAAAACAACGTACTATAGAAAAAATAGAATATAAAGGTAAAGAGAGATATCAACAGGATAAAATTAAAAAAGCTTTTTTAGAATATTATACAAATTTATATCTTAAAGATAATATATTGAATAGGGATATTGATAATTATTTGAAGGAATATAAGGTTAAAAATTTAACTTTAGAACAAACGGATGAACTGAATTGGCCTATAACCTCGGAAGAAATTATTTTGGTAATTAAACAATTAAAAATGGGGAAAACTCCTGGTACGGATGGGCTCACAGTTAGTTATTATAGGAATTTACAGGATGAGATGTTAGGTCCACTTAAGGAATTATTTAATCAGATACAACTAGGAGGGGGAATTCCCCCTTCATGGAGAACCTCTTTTATTTCATTGATACCAAAAGAGGAACAGGATTGTTCTAAACCTGGGAATTATAGGCCAATCTCACTTTTAAATAATGATTATAAGATTTTTGTTAAAATAATAGCTAATAGATTAATGTTGATTCTGCAGCGAAGAATTCATAATGATCAATCTGGATTTATAAAAGGGAGACAGATGAGGAATAATGTTAGGCAGATTGTTAATTTACTGGAGTACTTAGAAAAGAAAAATTTTATTCCAGCAGCATTTATTTTTCTCGATGCAGAGAAAGCTTTTGATCGATTGCATTGGGATTTTTTATTTAAATTAATAGAAAAGATGCAATTTGGAGATGGTTTTTTAAGAATAATTAGGGCAATTTATGGAGAGCAAACAGCACAGATTATAATCAATGGTAGCTTAACAGAACCTTTTAAGATTGCGAAAGGAACAAGACAGGGATGTCCTTTATCACCATTATTGTTTATTTTAACTCTAGAACCATTATTGGATAAAATACGAGAAGTAAAGGAGATAGAGGGAATTAGAGTTAGACAATATGAATATAAGTTAAGAGCTTTTGCAGATGATTTGGTGATTACTTTAACAAACCCTATAAATTCTAGTAAATCTTTGTTGGAAATAATTGATCAATATGGGAATGTCTCAGGGTTTAAGGTAAATCAGAAAAAGACAAAAGTGATAATAAAAAATATGGCCAGACAACAGAAAGAAAAACTAGAGGAAGTAACAGGATTTGAAATTGTAAAGAAGGTTAAGTACTTAGGGGTTTATATTACGTCGTCAAATGTGAAATTGTATAAGAATAACTATGAGGTTTTATGGCAAAAAGTTCAGAAGGAGTTGATTGTTTGGAAAAAATTGCAATTATCTTTGCTGGGGAGAATTGCTGCTATTAAAATGAATGTTTTACCTAGATTTTTATTCCTCTTTCAGATGATACCAATAATTAAGAAAGATAAGAATCTTGAGGAATAGCAGAAAGGAATTAACAAATTTATATGGGAAGGTAAAAAAGCTAGGGTTAAAATGAAAATAATTCAAGATTCTCGGGAAAGGGGAGGTTTAAAAATGCCTAATTTTAAATTATATTATGAAGCAGCTGCTCTCTCTGCAATAAGTGATTGGTTTAATTTAACAGAGGACAGAATTTTGAATATAGAAGGTTATGATTTGCTATATGGATGGCATGCATATTTAATTTATGACAAAAAAGTGGATAAGGCCTTTAAAAATCATGTGCTAAGAAATGCCCTTCTGCGTGTTTGGAAAAAATACTCTTATAAACTAAATTATATGGGCAAGTCCTAGACATACAGTAGAAAATATAAACATAGAACAGAATCAGGAAATGATTACATATAAAGATCTTTTGTATACTGAAAGAGGTAATTTGCAGTTAAAATCTCTGCAAGTATTAAGAGAGGAAGGGAAAAATTATACTTGGTTTCAATATGAGCAACTACGTGCTAGATGGAAGGGAGATCAGAAAATTGGTATAGAGCAGAACGAGGGAAATTTGGTAAAGCAAATTAGAAATCAGTCTCAGGAGCATATAAAGAGATTGTATAATGTGTTACTTGAAATAGATTCTGAAAGGGACTTGGTAAAGGACTGTATGATAAAGTGGGCACAAAATTTTCAGGAGCCAATATTATTGGAAACGTGGGGAAAAATTTGGGTTAGAAATGTTAAATTCAAGGCACAGAATCTGAGGAAAATTTTATAAAATGTTTTATAGATGGCATCTAGATCCTAAAAATTATCGTATGTATCCAGAAATGCAAGCAAAATGTTGGAGATGTAATTGTGATGACGCTACATATTTTCACATTTGGTGGACTTGTAAGGACATAAAGGCCTTTTGGATAAAAATTTGGTGGATTTTACAAAATGTTTTGAAAAAGAAGATAAAGTTCCTGCCGCAATTTTTCTTGTTGGGAATTATTACGGATTGTACAGTAATTGAGACTAAATTGATTTTAAATCTAATAACTGCAGCAAGATTACTAATAGGACAATATTGGAAGAAAAAAGAAGTACCAACAATAGAAGAATGGATATTGAAAGTTGCCAATTTGGCTGAGATGGCGAAGATATCAGCCTTTTTGAAAGACAATACGCAAGAAAGATACTTAAAGGAATGGGAAAAATGGATTGACTATATTCAAAGTAGATATCAGACTAAGAGTTATCAGACTGTTTTTGAATGATTATGATGTATTATTTTTGATTGCTTTTGGGGGAAGTTAGGAATTGATGATTGTAGGGGTATAATTAAGTTGGGACGAAAAAATTTTAGCATATGTTTGTTTTATTTTTAACTATACCTTTTGCTCGTTCCGGGAAGTCGGGGGGGAGGGGGATTGCGAAGGGAGGGGGGAGGAGGGGGGAAAGGGGGGGGGGAAATTTTGTAAAACTTTTTGAATAAAAAAAAAAAAGAAATTTATAAAAAATCAAGAGAAGAGACTGTAACCTATAAAGGAAAAGAAATTATAGTATTAAAATAAATCCCACATAGAATTCGAAAGCAAAGACAGCAATACCATTTCCTAACATCATGTCTTACAAAATATAAAGTAATGTTTAGGTGGCTTATTCCTGAAGGTATCTTAATCACATGACAAGATAAGAAGTTTAAAGTAGACTCGATAAGGAAAGCTCAAGAATTTTATAAAAATTGGAGGAAAAAGAAGAAAGTAAGGACAAATCAGAAAGTAGAAGCCAGGAGGACGACTTACAGGAGGAATTAGAAAGAGAGAGAGAGTTAAGGAGAACCCAAGAAAAAGAACGAGAAGAAAGAGAAGGAGCAAGAAAAAAAGGAAACAAAAAACACCGAGAAACAAACATAGTAGGAGATGGAAGAGACATTATTCCTATTTTCAGTGAATATCAATGGTTTAAATGTACAGAAAAAGAGAACACAAGTATTTACAAAATTAAAAAAATTAGATTATATGTATCATTATCACAATAGAAAAACATTATCACAATAGAAAAAAAGAGGAATAGCAGTGTACATAAAAGAAAAAATAAACTCAGAATTCGTGTATGCAGATGATGAGGGGAGAACTTTAATGATAAAATTAGACATGGAATATAAACAAATATTACTAGTAGTTGTATATGCTCCAAATAAAAATCAACAGGAATATTACAAAAAATTGAATGATACAATAATAGAACAAGAAATTGAAAATCTATGCATAATAGGTGACCTTAATGCTGTAGTTGACAGTAAAAGAGATTATTATAGTAATAAGAAAAATAAAAAAAGAAAGAAATATTACCCAAAGAATTTTTCAAAATGGCATCAGAACTAAGGTTAAGAGATATATGGAGAGAAATACACAAGGAAGAAAAGCAATATACATGTTATTCCCATCCCCATCAATCATGGTCCAGGATAGATATGGCCTGGATGACAACACAATTACAATTAGAAACAGAAAAAATAGAAATAGGAATAAATGAATGGACTGACCATAATCCAATAACCATGTATTGGAAAGGACAAAAAAGATATAAAAGATGGACCTTAAACCAAAACATATGTAAAGAGAAAGAATATAAGAAATTTCTGAAAAAAGAGCTAGAGATTTTCTTAAGTGTAAATAAAAAAGATATGTTGATTCAAAATCTCTGGGACACATTAAAAGCATTTGTTAGAGGGGTGACAATTGCATATATGACAAAAAAAAGGAAAGAGAAAAGATACCAACAAAATAAACTACAGGAAGAGCTTAAAAAAGCAGAATACTTACCAAAAAAACCCAAAATAAAAAAATAAAAGAGGAAAGGAGAATAATTAAACATAAATTAAATCTGATAACTCAAGAGGAAGTGGCAATGAAAATAAAGATGGCCAAACAAAATTATTTTGAGCATGCAAACAAAGTGAGCAGATGGTTAACATATAAATTAAAAAAAGAAAAAGAGAAAAGAACGATCCAACATTTGAAAGATGAGAAAGGGAAAATCCAAAGCAAAAGAGAAGATAAGAAACGAATAGTACACACTTTCTTTTCGAAACTATACACACAGGAAGAAACGACAGAAGCAGAAATCCAAAAATACTTTGAAGAAACAAATGTATGCAAATTGACAAAAGAAGAGAAAGAAGTATTAAACCGACCAATCTCTGAAACAGAATTCAGAATTGCAATAAAAAGAAAAAATAAAAATAAAACACCGGGCCCAGATGGAATACCAGTGGAATTATATAGGAGTACTCAAGAACAAACAGGAGAATTAATGTTGGAAATATTTAACGAAGCACTACAGTATACAAATATACCCCAAACATGGACAGAAGCTTTAATTACACTTATACCTAAGCAGGATTCAGATCAGCAATCAGTACAAAACTATAGGTCCATCTTTTTATTGAATTCCGATTATAAAATATACATGTCAATTATTGTGGAAAGGTTAAAAACAATTTTAGATAAATATATACACCCGGATCAAAATGGTTTCCTCCCTGGTCTACAAATTAAAAATAATACCCGGACCATAATCGATATATTAGAGTATTATGAAGTACACCCAGAGAAACAAGTTTCACTGGTTTTCCTTGATGCCCAAAAAGCTTTCGATAATTTGAATTGGAGATTTATGATACAACAAATTAAAAAATGGAATTTGGATCCAAATTTGAAAAAATGATTAAAAAAATATATTCAAAGTAAACTGCAAGGGTAATTATTAACCAAGATACAACAGATAAATTTGAAATAACAAAAAGCGTAAGACAGGGGTGTCCACTCTCCCCACTTCTCTTTATACTATCATTGGAGCCACTCTTAAAAAAAATTAGGGAAGATTGGGAGATAAAAGGATTGAAAATAAAA
The DNA here is from genome assembly GCF_028640845.1 of Ahaetulla prasina. Lineage (NCBI taxonomy): Eukaryota > Metazoa > Chordata > Lepidosauria > Squamata > Colubridae > Ahaetulla > Ahaetulla prasina. The sequence goes on along the minus strand of NC_080543.1, from coordinate 77,972,499 downwards.
AATGAGGAGTACAAATTGCAAACCTTTGCTGATGATATGGTTTTTATTATTGAGGAACCCTTAAAATCAGGCCCCAAATTGATCAAAAAAATAGAAGAATTTGGTATAGTAACAGGCTTAAAAATTAATAGGAAGCAATCTAAATTATTAACAAAAAACCTTACAAAAAACAGGAGATAGAATTAGAAAATAACATGAACATTCAGATAACAAAAAAAATAAAATATCTAGGGATTTGGTTAACAGCAAGAGGCTCCTCAATTAAGAAAGATAATTATGATAAATTAATACAACAAACTGGGAAAGATTTGGAAAATTGGACAAACTTACAAATTTCATGGATGGGAAGAGTGGCAGCAATAAAAATGAATACCTTGCCCAAAATTCTGTTCCTCTTCCAGGTTATACCGATAAGAATAGAAAAAAGTTTCTTTGATTCATTAAACAGATTGACCTCAAAACTTATATGGCAAGGACGAAAACATAGGATCAGATTGAAAACATTACAGGATACTAAGGATAGAGTAGCCCTACCAGACTGGGAAATTTATTATCAAGCAGCATGCCTGACATGGTTAAAAGAATGGATGGAGCTGGGAAACAAAAGAATCTTAACAACAGAAGGCCATGACCTACAGGTAGGATGGCATGCATTCTTGTAGGGTAAAAAATACAAAACCCACGGGTATTTTAAAAGACATATAATTAGAAATTAATTACTATTAATTTGGAATAAAATCAAAAAACAACATTATATGAATATACCATTTTGGGCCTCCCCCAATGAAATACTAATACATCCAAATTTAATAGACGGGACTAAAATAATTAGATATAAGGATATATTAAATGAACTGGGAAAATTAAAAACGAAACAAGAATTGGAACAAGATCTGAATAGACCAGTCGAATGGTGGACATATCTCCAAATCAGATCAAAATATTTAGAAGACTCTAAAACTAATCAGATTCAATTGGAACAAAATGAATTGGATAAAATAATATATGGGAAGGACCAAAGGTGGCTCAGAGGCTAGGACATTGAGCTTGTCGATTGAAAGGTCGGCAGCTCAGCGGGCTTAAAAATAAACAAAAATAAAACAAAGATAGCAAAAATATCACGAAAGCTCAAAATGAGAAATTAGAGAAGAAATTAGGAATTCAAATTGTAAAAAAAGTAAAATATCTGGGTATCTGGATAATAAGGGATGCGGTGGCTCAGTGGCTAGGATGTTGAGCTTGTCGATCGAAAGGTTGGCAGCTCAGCGGTTCGAATTCCTAGTGCTGCCCTGTAACGGGGTGAGCTCTCGTTACTTGTCCCAGCTTCTGCCAACCTAGCAGTTTCGAAAGCACCTAGAAATGCAAGTAGAAAAAATAGGGACCACCTTTGGTGGGAAGGTAACAGCGTTCCGTGCGCCTTTGGCATTGAGTCATGCCGGTGACATGACCACGGAGATGTCTTCGGACAGCGCTGGTTCTTCGGCTTTGTAACAGAGATGAGCACCGCCCCCTAGAGTCGGCACTAGGGGGACGACTAGCACGTATGTGTGAGGGGAACCTTTACCTTTACCTTATCTGGATAATGGTGAGAATATCCTCAATAAAGGAAGATAATTATTTGAAACTACTGAACCAAATTGAAAAAGATTAAGAGGGAACTGCTACCATTAAGATGAATATTCTACCCAAAATTTTATATCTATTTCAAATGGTTTCTATAAAACTGGGGAAACGTTTCTTTGAAAAATTGAATAAAATTATAAGTAAATTTATATGGTTAGGGGAAAAGCCCAGAATCAAATTAAAACTCTTACAAGACTCCAGAAATAAATGTGGCTTTGGCCTCCCAGATTGGGAACTTTATCATCAGGCTGCTATAATATCATGGCTCAAAGTATGAATAAATCTAAAAAATGGAAGAATTCTGATGGTTGAGGGGCATGATTTACAGAGGGTTTGTCACACCTTTATTTGGGAGGGAAAGAACAAAGCCTATACATACTTCCAAAGACATCAGGTGAGAGAAGTATTGCTGGAAATTTGGACAAAAATTAAAAAGAATTTTTATACAAAAGTACCAAGATGGATATCGACGATGGAAGCCTTGGTTTACCCTAATTTAATCAACTTAAACAAAATAGTTACATATAAAGAATTGTTAGACGGACAAGGAAATTTGAAATCTAAACAAGAACTATTAGAAGAAGAAATTAAAATAGACTGGTGGAGGACTTCCGTGATGCTGTCAGGGCAATGCAGAGGGAAAAGAACAAGCTCCGTTCTTTGACTGTTTTATTTTGTGCTTGGGGACCCTTCGAAGGCATGTTGAAGGCTTGGAGAACTACATGAAGCAGAGGGGAAGCCTGGGGGTCAATGAGGTGGTATGCAATTGCCCGCTGGAATGAGGGAAACCCTCTTTAACCCAGTGTGAATGTGTCTGTCATCTCATTTTGACATTTATTTTATTTATTTATTTATTATTTTAATTTCTATACCGCCCTTCTCTCAAAGGACTCAGGGCGGTTTACAGCCAAAGTAAAACAATGGATACAAAAATTAAAAACAAATTTAAAAGATAAAAATTCAAATTTGGCTAGAACTATAAAATCCAATAAAACCCCCATTTAAAACCATTAGGCCAGTCCTGCGTGATGGAACAGAAACTTTTTCACCTCGCGTCGAAAGGTCTGGAGATCAGGGAGTTGGCGGATCCCTAGTGGTAACTCATTCCAGAGGGTTGGAGCCCCCACAGAGAAGACCCTCCCCCTGGGGGTCGCCAGCCAACATTGTCTGGCCGATGGCACCCTGAGGAGACCCTCCCTATGGGAGCGCACTGGTCGATGGGAGGCCACCGGTAGCAGCAGGCAGTCCCGTAAATAACCCGGTCCTATGCCATGGAGCGCTTTAAAGGTGGTAACCAATGCCTTGACATGGCCGACCCGACCCGAGGCCATGACAGCACACAATAGAATTGGAAGAGGAAACTTAATCAGCAGACTGTGCACATTTTTACTGGGGAGAGACTCCCAGATGCATAGCAGTTGGAACTGTCAAAGTGAGTAAAAACAGAGTATCTGGCAAAATACAAGAGAGCTCCAGCAGGAAACTAGTGGCGACTTAAAGAGACAAGCCATGACTAAGTGAAAGTAACTGCTGAGAGAGGAATTGGGTGAAATAGAAAGGAAGACCGAAAGCTGACTGTAAAGGGGGAGTGAGAGTGAGCAAGTGTAAGATAACGGAGGAAGAGAAAGAGAAAGGAAAGAAAGAAGAACCTATACTTCGAAAATTGACAAGGGATTGGTGAAAGTTGATCAAAGGCAGAAAGAGATTGGGTGACCAGGGAAAGTACAAGAGACAGGGAAAGAAATCTGGAGGAGTAGAAGATTTGACAGAGTTGTGAATAAATAAACTAAGAACGGTATCTGGTGGAGGAAAACTGTAATATAAAACAAAAAAGTGAAAGTGGAGAGGCAGAAACGACCTGGACTCAAATAGCTGATGCAAAGTTAAAGACGTTTGAAAGAGTCAGTGAGAAGACAGTGAAAGGGTGAAGAGAAGAAGTGTAAAAGAAAACTGTAAAAACTGAGAAATCCAGATATAACAGAGCATCGGAAAACTTTAAAAGTTAAAATAGAGGGCGACTTTCGAGTGAACTAGTAAATAGACTGTTATATTGTTACACTATAGTCTGTGATCAGCTGTGATTCTGGTAATAGGATATTTTCTGATAGTGATGTTCTGATATTGTAACTGTAATCTTTGTGGTAAAGTCGTATTTATAAGTATACAATGAAATATTGACATAGATAGTAATTTAAGATTAATTAGATTGTTCTGAAGGTATTATATTTAACATAGAATTATTTATAATTAATATTTATTAGAAAATAGGATATTTTAGTTAATTTAACCAACTAAATTAATTCAACTGGTAACCTTCAGGCCCCTAACATAGAAGATCTGTTTAGAGTGATTTATAATTATACTGTATTGTATTGTACGCTCTTATAATTGACTTATAGTTATAAACGTTTATAAGCTTTTGGGTAGGTAGCTAATGATAATAGCAATAAGAATAAGATAATAACAATAAGAGAAGTGAAACTTAAAACCTAGAATCAGCAAAACATGAAGGAAGCAAACAATATTGTTCGATGGGTAAAGAGAAAAGATATTGAGAAAGTTAAAAATAATATAAAAGTGGTCAAACTAACATTAGACATAAGAAAAAAAGAACATAACTATGGGAAAATTAACCTAGAGAGATAAAAAAAATACTATTAGCGATAAAAATCTGGGAATTTTAGGACAACAAAGTAAAATTCTAAAAGAAATGACAAGTATCACTACCACATTACTGAGAACAGGGAAAAAGGCGGCATGAAACCCAACAGTTGCAATGGCTTCTCCATCAACCCAAAGAACAATAGAAGGAATGCTGTCCACAGAAAAATCAAACCCCAGTTTGACTTCCCAATCAATGCAGTCCACTCTTGTAATGATACAGGAAACTGTGATGAAACTTCAGGAGATGATGACAAAAACCCATGGAGAACTGAAATCTGGCATACATAATTTAAACAACAAAGTGGATTCAATTCAAGAGGTGATAGAAAGAACTGAGCAAAAAATTAGGTCTGTGGAAATAAAAGCTGAACAAACTGGAAAAAAAACTAGAGCAGATAGACCAAAAAATGATGACAGCGAACAAAGATTTGGAAAGTTCACTAATACATCTCGAAATGGACCAAGCCTCTTTTTATCTGAGGTTTCAAAACATGGCGGAAATGAAAGAAGACGATCTAGGAGAAATCATGGTGGGATTGATTGCGGAAGCCCTCTAGAGAGATAAAAAAAGAGATCATAAACGAGAGGAATGAAATATATAGAGTCCAAACAAATTATGCAAAGCACCACCACCTACCCAGGGAAGTACACATCAGGTTTGCATGCAAGAATGTTTGAGATATTATCTATAAAATTATGAGAGATGAACCGATGATGTACCATGAAAGAGAAATTTTAACATTGAAGCAAGTCCCTAGGCAGATTCGAGAACAAAGGAAAGATTACCAGTTCTTAGCATCTGTCGTGTCCCACTCCCACTCCGACACAAGAGTCAAGGAAGTCAGTAACAGACTTGGCAACAAAGCCTTTGCAGCTTGCCAAGTTCCTTCAAGGTTTATCAGGGCAGGCAGGAGTCCAAGTTGTGACTTCAGCGATAGAGTCCAATATCAGCAAACTAGCTAAGACTTTGCTTGACTCAAGGTTGGAATGCCAAAAGCAGGTCCTTTATATAGGCTATGGGGTGTGGCTCCATGACTCAGCATTTATCCAGGCCTGCCCCACCCCTCCTTCTGCTGGCATCGCCTCTCAGATCTCCAGAAGCAAGGATCCTCCCACCCTGAATTGTCTTCAGCTGGATCTGCTATCAGTAATTCCAGCACGTGGCTGGCTTCCTGCTCACATGCTGTAGGAGTGAAGTTTATCGGGCTTGTCCGTTCACTCCTGGCATCCTCTCTGAGCATGGGGCCAGGGCCGGGGGCTGGAGGCATGACAAGCAGTTCATCTTCATTATCAGACTCGGAGTCCGGTTGGAGATGGGAGGGGCCTGGCTGAGGAGAGGAGGGAGGATGAGTCACAACAGCATTTTTACTGAACAGAAGGAAAATATTATTTTGGTGGATCATTCCGGAGGGAATGTCATTAATGTGTCAGGGCAAACAAATTAAAATTGATGATCTAGATAAAGCCCAAGAACTATATGACCAACTGATGGGGATGGAGGAAGATTTGAGCAGCAAAGAGAGATTGGAAACACCTAGCTTAGAAGAACAAAGACAAGAATTTGGTGACGAAGATGTGGAAGAAGGAGCCAAGATAAAGAAAGGGAATCAAAATGAAGAAAGGGCTGCCATTACCAGATCACAAAAAATTACAAGAGCAAACCAAAACCAGAGAGCAGCAGACAATTAAGAAAATAGAGAAAGACACTAAATTGCTGTCAATAAATGTAAACGGACTGAATGACCAGGTGAAAAGAAAAAAAAATACTTAAGAGATTAACAAAACAGAATGTAGATATCATGTGCCTCCAAGAGGCACATATTAAAAAACAGGACCAGAAATATTTGGAATATAATAAATTGGGGAATTTATATGCAGCATTGGAAGAGAGAAGAAAGAGAGGGGTTGTGGTATATGTTAGAAAAGAAATAAAAACAAGTGTAATATATGAGACCTGAAGGGAAGAGTATTATTATTGGGATTAATAATAGGGGAAGTTAAAATGTTATTAGTTAATATATATGCTTCTAATAAAACCAGAGGAATTCTACAAAACCACATGGAAAAATTATCGAAACAGGTTATAAAAAAAATGCATAGTGGGGATTATAACGGATAATAGATACAAAAAGGATTATATTAGTGAGAAGAAAGAAGGAATGTATTACCGAAAACCATTTTTGATATGGTGAAAGAACTAAATTTGATTGATGTGTGGTGAACGTTAAATCCCAAAGAGAAAAATTTACTTTTTATCCCAACCCATATAAATCCTTCTCAAGAATAGACATGATATGGACAAACAGAGAATTAAGTAAAGTAGAAAATGTAAAGATTCTCTCAAACATTTGGTCAGATCATAATCCCTTAAGATTAATATGGAAAGGTCAAAAAAAGAAAATTTGAAGATGGACCTTAAACCCACAGATACTACAAGAGAAGGAATATATACAAAAGATTAACCAGAAATTGACCTATTTCTTCTTGAGGTAAATAATAAACAACATACTTCTTTGCAGAACTTATGGGACACAATAAAAGCATATACAAGAGCGGTAACTATAGCATATACGGCAAAAAGAAATAAGGAAAAATGGAAACAGCAAGACATATTAGTGAAAGAATTAGAAAAGCTAGAAAAAAAATCAAAGAAGGCCAGGTGATGTACAACTAATTGAAGAATTAACATTAGTAAAACATAGATTAAACCTAATAGAACAAACAACACATTACCAGGAGAATTTTACAAAAACATAAGGAAACTATTAGAACCTTTTCTTTTAGAACTGTACAATGAGGTCCTACTGGAAGCAAATATGCCTGTTTTGTGGAGAGAAGTATCTATCATAGTGATTATGAAAGAAGGTACCGATCCAAATCAAATTCAAAATTACAGGCCAATTTCACTCTTAAATGCAGATTACAAGATCCTTATGGCTATCATAGCAGGAAGGATGAAAGGAATACTGAATGAGATTATTCACTCTGACCAAAATGGCTTTCTAGACAAATTAGAGACTCTGACCTTCTAGACAAATTACAGATAATACAGGAATAGTACTGAATATATTATTATGAGGCACATCCAGAAAACAAATTGCCCTTGTTTTTCTGGATGCGCAGAAAGCATTTGACAAGTTAAACTGGAAATATATGATTAGACAAATTAGAGAAATGAAATTTGGTGACAAATTTGAACAAATGATTGAAGCAATTTATTCGTCTCAAAAAGCAAGCATAATAATAAATGGAGAAATTACAAAAACATTTGAAATAAAGAACAGAGTCCCCCAGGGATGCCCACTGTCACCTCTGCTTTTCATTTTGACCTTAGAGTCACTATTGACAAGATTAGAGCAAATTCAGACATGAGGGGAACTAAAATTAGAAAGGAATAATATAAATTAATGGCATTTGCAGATGATCTGGTATTCTTTTTGGAAGACCCAAAGGAAACATATTAATACAGGAAATAGAAAAATATGGGGAGGTAGCAGGTCTTAAAATTAATAAGACAACAACAAAAATATAGTTAAAAATATAAAAGTGGTCAAACTAACATTAGACATAAGAAAAAAAGAACATAACTATGGGAAAATTAACCTAGAGAGATAAAAAAAATACTATTAGCGATAAAAATCTGGGAATTTTAGGACAACAAAGTAAAATTCTAAAAGAAATGACAAGTATCACTACCACATTACTGAGAACAGGGAAAAAGGCGGCATGAAACCCAACAGTTGCAATGGCTTCTCCATCAACCCAAAGAACAATAGAAGGAATGCTGTCCACAGAAAAATCAAACCCCAGTTTGACTTCCCAATCAATGCAGTCCACTCTTGTAATGATACAGGAAACTGTGATGAAACTTCAGGAGATGATGACAAAAACCCATGGAGAACTGAAATCTGGCATACATAATTTAAACAACAAAGTGGATTCAATTCAAGAGGTGATAGAAAGAACTGAGCAAAAAATTAGGTCTGTGGAAATAAAAGCTGAACAAACTGGAAAAAAAACTAGAGCAGATAGACCAAAAAATGATGACAGCGAACAAAGATTTGGAAAGTTCACTAATACATCTCGAAATGGACCAAGCCTCTTTTTATCTGAGGTTTCAAAACATGGCGGAAATGAAAGAAGACGATCTAGGAGAAATCATGGTGGGATTGATTGCGGAAGCCCTCTAGAGAGATAAAAAAAGAGATCATAAACGAGAGGAATGAAATATATAGAGTCCAAACAAATTATGCAAAGCACCACCACCTACCCAGGGAAGTACACATCAGGTTTGCATGCAAGAATGTTTGAGATATTATCTATAAAATTATGAGAGATGAACCGATGATGTACCATGAAAGAGAAATTTTAACATTGAAGCAAGTCCCTAGGCAGATTCGAGAACAAAGGAAAGATTACCAGTTCTTAGCATCTGTCGTGTCCCACTCCCACTCCGACACAAGAGTCAAGGAAGTCAGTAACAGACTTGGCAACAAAGCCTTTGCAGCTTGCCAAGTTCCTTCAAGGTTTATCAGGGCAGGCAGGAGTCCAAGTTGTGACTTCAGCGATAGAGTCCAATATCAGCAAACTAGCTAAGACTTTGCTTGACTCAAGGTTGGAATGCCAAAAGCAGGTCCTTTATATAGGCTATGGGGTGTGGCTCCATGACTCAGCATTTATCCAGGCCTGCCCCACCCCTCCTTCTGCTGGCATCGCCTCTCAGATCTCCAGAAGCAAGGATCCTCCCACCCTGAATTGTCTTCAGCTGGATCTGCTATCAGTAATTCCAGCACGTGGCTGGCTTCCTGCTCACATGCTGTAGGAGTGAAGTTTATCGGGCTTGTCCGTTCACTCCTGGCATCCTCTCTGAGCATGGGGCCAGGGCCGGGGGCTGGAGGCATGACAAGCAGTTCATCTTCATTATCAGACTCGGAGTCCGGTTGGAGATGGGAGGGGCCTGGCTGAGGAGAGGAGGGAGGATGAGTCACAACAGCATTTTTACTGAACAGAAGGAAAATATTATTTTGGTGGATCATTCCGGAGGGAATGTCATTAATGTGTCAGGGCAAACAAATTAAAATTGATGATCTAGATAAAGCCCAAGAACTATATGACCAACTGATGGGGATGGAGGAAGATTTGAGCAGCAAAGAGAGATTGGAAACACCTAGCTTAGAAGAACAAAGACAAGAATTTGGTGACGAAGATGTGGAAGAAGGAGCCAAGATAAAGAAAGGGAATCAAAATGAAGAAAGGGCTGCCATTACCAGATCACAAAAAATTACAAGAGCAAACCAAAACCAGAGAGCAGCAGACAATTAAGAAAATAGAGAAAGACACTAAATTGCTGTCAATAAATGTAAACGGACTGAATGACCAGGTGAAAAGAAAAAAAAATACTTAAGAGATTAACAAAACAGAATGTAGATATCATGTGCCTCCAAGAGGCACATATTAAAAAACAGGACCAGAAATATTTGGAATATAATAAATTGGGGAATTTATATGCAGCATTGGAAGAGAGAAGAAAGAGAGGGGTTGTGGTATATGTTAGAAAAGAAATAAAAACAAGTGTAATATATGAGACCTGAAGGGAAGAGTATTATTATTGGGATTAATAATAGGGGAAGTTAAAATGTTATTAGTTAATATATATGCTTCCAATAAAAACCAGAGGGAATTCTACAAAAAACCACATGGAAAAATTATCGAAACAGGTTATAAAAAAAAATGCATAGTGGGGGATTATAACGGGATAATAGATACAAAAAAGGATTATATTAGTGAGAAGAAAGAAGGAATGTATTACCGAAAACCATTTTTGATATGGTGAAAGAACTAAATTTGATTGATGTGTGGTGAACGTTAAATCCCAAAGAGAAAAAATTTACTTTTTATTCCAACCCATATAAATCCTTCTCAAGAATAGACATGATATGGACAAACAGAGAATTAAGTAAAGTAGAAAATGTAAAGATTCTCTCAAACATTTGGTCAGATCATAATCCCTTAAGATTAATATGGAAAGGTCAAAAAAAGAAAATTTGAAGATGGACCTTAAACCCACAGATACTACAAGAGAAGGAATATATACAAAAGATTAACCAGAAATTGACCTATTTCTTCTTGAGGTAAATAATAAACAACATACTTCTTTGCAGAACTTATGGGACACAATAAAAGCATATACAAGAGCGGTAACTATAGCATATACGGCAAAAAGAAATAAGGAAAAATGGAAACAGCAAGACATATTAGTGAAAGAATTAGAAAAGCTAGAAAAAAAATCAAAGAAGGCCAGGTGATGTACAACTAATTGAAGAATTAACATTAGTAAAACATAGATTAAACCTAATAGAACAAACAACACATTACCAGGAGAATTTTACAAAAACATAAGGAAACTATTAGAACCTTTTCTTTTAGAACTGTACAATGAGGTCCTACTGGAAGCAAATATGCCTGTTTTGTGGAGAGAAGTATCTATCATAGTGATTATGAAAGAAGGTACCGATCCAAATCAAATTCAAAATTACAGGCCAATTTCACTCTTAAATGCAGATTACAAGATCCTTATGGCTATCATAGCAGGAAGGATGAAAGGAATACTGAATGAGATTATTCACTCTGACCAAAATGGCTTTCTAGACAAATTAGAGACTCTGACCTTCTAGACAAATTACAGATAATACAGGAATAGTACTGAATATATTATTATGAGGCACATCCAGAAAAACAAATTGCCCTTGTTTTTCTGGATGCGCAGAAAGCATTTGACAAGTTAAACTGGAAATATATGATTAGACAAATTAGAGAAATGAAATTTGGTGACAAATTTGAACAAATGATTGAAGCAATTTATTCGTCTCAAAAAGCAAGCATAATAATAAATGGAGAAATTACAAAAACATTTGAAATAAAGAACAGAGTCCCCCAGGGATGCCCACTGTCACCTCTGCTTTTCATTTTGACCTTAGAGTCACTATTGACAAGATTAGAGCAAATTCAGACATGAGGGGAACTAAAATTAGAAAGGAATAATATAAATTAATGGCATTTGCAGATGATCTGGTATTCTTTTTGGAAGACCCAAAGGAAACATATTAATACAGGAAATAGAAAAATATGGGGAGGTAGCAGGTCTTAAAATTAATAAGACAAAAACAAAAATATAGTTAAAAATATAACAACACAACAGGAAAGGGAGTTAGAAGAAAAATTGGGATTACAGAATGTGAGAAAAATTAAATACCTAGGAATTTGTCTGACAGCGAGATGTTCTTCAATTAAAGAAGACAATTACATAAAGCTTATGCAATAAATTAAAATTGATTTGGAAAGATGGTGGGCATTAAATCTATCCATACTGGGTCAGATTGAAATGAAAATTCTTCCGAAACTGCTATATATTTTTTCAAACCATTCCCATAAAATTAGATGAGAATTTTTCCACAGAATTGAATCAAATTACAACAAAATTTATATGGGCAAAGAAAAAAGCAAGAATAAAACTATCAGACCTTCAGGACAGTACAAGCAGAGGTGGTTTAGGGCTCCCAAATTGGTGACTTTATTATCAGACAGCAACCTTAGTTTGGATTAAAGAATGGATCAATTTGAGAAATAAAAGATTACTCATATTGGAAGGACATGATTTTAAAAAAGGATGGCATGCCTTCCTATGGGACAGACAGAATAAATCTCATTCATATTTCTTACAACATAAAATACGAGAAGCCCTAATGCAAACATGGCAAGAAATTAAGAAAAAACATTATATGAAAATCCCTAATTGGGTTTTGACGATGTAAGCAATGATCCATCCCAATACTCTGAATCTAAGTAAAATGGCAAAATACAGTGAAATTCTAGATAACCAGGGGAATCTAAAAAATAGGCAAAAATTAGAGGAACAGGGAATAAATATATAATTGGTGGCCTTACTTACAATTAAAATCAAGATATATAAAAGATAAAAATAAATACGGTATTGAAATTCTACCAAAACAATTAGACAAAATATTGACTGGTCCGGATGAAAAATTAATAACCAAAATTTATAATTATTTTTATATTATTTGACAGAGCAGACGATATAGTAAAAGGAGCTATGATAGCCTGGGCTAGAAATATTGGACTTAATATCGAATTAGAGGACTGGGAAACAATTTGGAACAAAAATTATAAACTAACCAGATCTGCAAATACAAAGAAAATCAATATAAAATGTTTTACTATTGGTATTTTGCACCTTCTAGATCGGCAAAAATATATCCAAATTTAAATTTAAATTGCCCCTGGAACTTGAGTAGGTTGTCCTCCAAGGTCCAGGGAGACGTGGGGCCCACCTCTGCTCTCCGCTGCTGAGACCAGGCATCTTGGCGCTGTGCCTCTCGCACCCGGGCCCGTAAATCCACTGGCTCCCGTGCTGCGGCCAAGACTTCTGCTGACAGCACCGTCCGTGGAGGAAGAGGGTCCTTGGGGCCAAGGTATTCTGGCTTGCGGGACAAGGCATCCGCCCTCCGGTTGTGACCGCTAGGAATGTAGGTCACGCGAAAATTGAACTGGGCAAAAACCAATGACCACCGGATCTGCCGCTGGTTCAACTTCCGAGCCGTGGAGAGGTTCTTGAGGTTCCGATGGTCCGTTCGGGCCTCCACCTGGTGTCGGGCCCTCTCCAGGTGGTGCAGCCAAGCCTTGAACATGGCCTTGATAGCCAGAAACTCTTTTTCCCAGATGGTGTAGTTGCGCTCGGAAGGATTGAGTTTCCGGGAGTAGTAAGTGCAGGAAAAAAGAGTGTTGCCATCCGCTGGGGCCTGTAGCAGCACCGCTCCAAGGGCCACGTTGGACGTGTCCGTCTCCACCACAAAAGGCCGGTGCGAGTCGGGGTGCCTCAGGACGGGTTCCATGACAAAGGCCTTCTTAAGGGCCTCGAATGCCTCCTGCTGCAGGCGACCCCACCAGAACGGGACTTTCTTCTGGAGAAGCTGGGTGAGTAGAGCCATCAGCGTGGCAAAGCCCGGGATGAAGGTCCGATAGTAATTGGCGAAGCCCAGCAGCCGCCGAACACCCTTCACCCGACGCGGGGCTTCACAGCTACACAAGGCCTCCACTTTGTGTGGCAATCCCCCCCAGCTGAGAGGATGTGCCCAAGGAACTCTATGGAAGTCCACAAGAAGAAGCCCTTCTCCAGCTTTGCATAAAGTTGGTGCTCCCGCAGGCATTGCAGAACCCAACGGACGTGCTGGAGGTGGCTTTCCCTAGACCGGGAGTAGATCAGGATGTCGTGCAGGTAAACCACCACGAACCAATCCAACATGTCCCGGAACACGTCGTTCATGAAGTGTTAGAAGACGGCGGGGGCGTTGGTCAGCCCGAACGGCATGATGGTGTACTCGTAGTGTCCATACCGGGTGCCAAACACCATCTTCCATTTGTCCGCCTCACGCATCTGCACCAAGTTGTAGGCCCCCCCGGAGATCAAGCTTGAAGGTCGTTGCCTCCCGCAACCTCTCCAGCAGCTCCGGGATGAGTGGCAGGGGATAGCGATTCCGCACCGTGATGGCATTCAGCCGGTGGTAATCACAGCACAAACGCAAGTCCCCTGTCTTCTTCACGAAGAGGACCAGGGCCGAGAGAGGGGACTTTGAAGGCCAGATGAACCCTCGGGCCAGGTTTTTGTCCAGGAAGTCCCTGAGGCTCGGGCTCCGACATGGAGTACAGTCACCCCATAGGCAGCGGGGCATTGGGCAGGAGGTCCACGGGGCAATCATAGGGCCGATGCGGGGGCAATCGGTCCGCCTCCTTCTCGCTGAACACATCAGCAAAGTCTGTCAGCTCAAGAGGCACGGAGATGGCCTGGGTGAAGATGTGCTGGCTGGCACAGGTGTGGTGGATGTGGTCGACGCACTGCAGACTCAGGAAGGAGATGGCATTCTGCAACTAGGCCACCTGAGGGTCATGAGCCCGCAGCCAGGCCAGACCAAGGATCAAGGGAAAATGGAGGTCCGCCATCACATAAAACAGGATCACCTCCTCATGGTCCCCAATGACAAGGCGCAAAGGCTACATGGCAAATTTAATGGGGCCGGCCACCGTCGATCGTCTTGACACTCATCGGAGGGTCACCGGTACCAAGGGGACCTCAAAATGGTCCACAAAGGCCCGATCCATAAAGTTCATCGTGGCCCCCGAGTCCACCAGCGCGTGCACTGGAATCCCCTCCGACCAGTTGCCCAACCACACCCTGGTGTCCAAAATCAGGTGCCGTGGGGGCCCAGGGTCCACTTCCACAACGTCCGGTGGGGGCTTGGTACGTGCCTGACCTAGGGTTTCGTCGAGGCTGGGCCTGCCCCATTTCCCAACAGGTCACACCGGGATTCGGGGACGGATGTGCGCATCCCACCACGCTTCCTGGGGCATGTGGCGGCGAAATGGCCGGGCTCCCCACAGTACAAACACGACCCCTCTTGGCGCCTTCGGCTCCACTCCTGGGCCGTCAGGCAAGGTCTGGCCACTCCTAACTCCATGGGCTCCTCCACTGCGGCCACAGAGGGTGGGGCGGCCCAGGACGGGGTTGGCACAGAACGCGGGAGCGCAGCCATTGTCAGTGGTTCCTTGGGGGGGGCGACAGGACGGTCATCATTGGAGATGGACGTCGAGACGCAGGCAGAGAGGCACCAGATCATCGAGGGTCCATGGTGCCTCCACCCAGGCCAGCTCATCCTGGAGTTCCTCCAAGAGGCCCCTCTGGAAAGCGTCTGCCAGCACCGCATCGTTCCAGTCCGCGTCTTGGCATACCAGGTGAAATTCAGCGATGTAGTCTGGTAGGGGGCGCTTCCCTTGCCGCAGGTCCCATAAGCATCTGGTGGCCATTAGGGTCCGCACGGGGTCCTCATACATGAAGTGCAGCTGCCGCTAAAACCCCTGGTAGTCCACCAGCAAGGGACTGTTTTTCAGCACCAGGGGCATGGCCCATCGGGCAGCCGAGCCGGACAGAAGGTTCATGACAAATGCCACTCTGGCCCAGTAGTCTGCGAAGTCCTCCGGCCACATTGCCATGAAGAGCTGACACTGTGCCACAAAGGCCGGGAACATCTCCGGCTGCCCAGAAAACTTCTCAGGCACAATCACCGGGCACATGTGACAAGGAGTAGGAGGAGACGGAGGAGGGAGGGCTGTAGGAGCATTCTAGGCAGCAACTTGTGCTGTCAGGTGAGTGAATTGCTGCTGCAGCCTTTGGTTATCGGTTTGCAGTTGCTGGAGCAGCTGCTGCAGCTGTTTCATGTCCATCCTGAGAAGAAGATGGTTTCATTTGAGGTAACAGGCAAGATGTTCTGTCCCTCTCGCCTCAGTCCAAGTGATGACTTAATTAGCCGGCACTGTCAGCTCTGGCAGCATCTGCCAAGTGTCTCTGTTATCTCCCTTGATGCCGATGAGTCAACAAACAGTACTTCAGCTCTAGTCAAGCAGCTGATTTGCCTGTTATGAAGAGGCATAGCAGACCTTGCTGCTTTTATATCCTGTGGGGTGTGGCTCCATGTCTCAGCATTTCCTAGGCCTGCCCCACCCCTGCTTCTGTTGTTCCTGTCTCTCCTGCCTACAAAACCTAGGGTCCAGCCAGGCCTGATTGTCATCAGCTGGGTCTGGAGGTGTGGCCTGGAGGGGGAAGAGTCAGGGGATGGAGGCCTCATTATCTCCTCCACCTGGCCTGCCTCTGGCTCCTGGAGCTGAACCAAGGGAGCCGGTGCTCCTGAGGTAAGTCCTGATGGCCCTTCCCCCTCACTTTCCAAGTCACTTTCTGGCAGGGGGCCTGGTTCGGGGGACACAGACACAACAAGGCATCTGTTGTAAGGGCTGATTTTAGCTCTGTCAATAACCTGCCCTCTGGGATGTTGGCACCACGGTGTGGTTGCGCCCGAGCACGAGCTTGGTCCACTGGTTGGGTTTCAGAAATCATAGCGTGCACTATCTCCTCTCGCCGGCTTTCAAGTTGGGGCTTTCTCGATAGGTCGTCAGCTAGTAGATTCTGCCCCTCTGGGATGTATTTAAGGTTGAAGTGAAACTGCTTGAAGTATTGAGCCCATCGAAGCTGTTTAGGGGAGAGCTTTCGAGGGGTCTTTAGGGCCTCGAGGTTCTTGTGGTCTGTCCACACTTTGAACAGTTCTTTCACCCCTTCCAGGAAGTGCCTCCAGGAGAGGAGGGCCCACCGTACTGCAAAAGCTTCTTTTTCCCAAACTGCCCACCTGCGTTCTGTGTCTGTCAACTTTTTAGAAATGTAAGCGCAGGGCATTAGGTCATTTTTGGCATTCCTTTGCATTAAGACAGCTGCTGCCACCACATCACTTGCATATGCTTGGACCACAAATGGTTTACTTGGGTCTGGGTGCTGGAGAATGGGTTCCATTGCGAATAGGCATTTTAGCTGCTCAAAGGATTTCTGACAATTCATTGTCCAAGCTAGGGTTGGCTAGGTTTTGGCTTGCCAGGAGATGGACCAGTCTTTAGCAATTCCGTCAATGGGTCAGCAACCTCTGTGAACGAAGGGATGAATTGGTGGTAAAAGTTTGCAAATCCCAAGAAATTTTGAAGCTGTTTATGTGTGCGTGGGGGTTGCCAGTCCAATACTGCCTTTACTTTTCCTGGATCCATTTCAATCCCCTGGTTTGACACCCGGTAGCCAGGTAGTCCAAGGATTCCTTATGGAATTCGCATTTCGCAGCTTCACGTATAGTTTGGCGGCTAGGAGTTTTTTCAGGACCTGTCTAACTAATTTGATATGGACTTCCATATTCTCGCTGTATATAAGAATGTTGTCCGAGTAGACAAGAACCCCATTATATAAGTGGCTATGCAGGGTTTCATTGATCAGCTGCATGAAGACTGCTGGGGCCCCCTGGAGCCCAAAAGACATGACCCAGAACTGAAAACTGCCCAGGGGACAGTTGAAAGCAGTTTTCCATTCATCACCTTCACGAATGTGGACCTGGTAACAGGCCTCTCTTCAATCCAATTTGGTGAAAACTTTGCCTTTTGCTAAGTGGTTTAATAAGTCCTTCATTAGTGGTAATGGGTAGGTGTTTTGTATGCAAAGGCAGTTAATGTTTCTAAAGTCAGTGCATAATCTTAGAGAATCTTTCTTCTCTTTAGACAGCACAGGTGCGGCCACTGGTGATTTTGCTGGCTCGATGAACCTTCTGGCTAGGTTGGTGTCGATGTACCTCCTTAATTCAGTAATTTCAGTGGGTGTCATTTAGTACATTCTGGTTTTTGGTAGTTTTGCCCCAGATTGTAACTCAATGGCACAGTCAGTGGGCTGATGGGGGGCGGGGAGGTTACATTCCTCTTCACTAAAGACTTCTGCCAAATCTACATATGCTTTAGGGATGCATGGTTCACCTGGAGGTGAGTCTGATCCAGTGGCTGCTGGCTCCCCCTGGTGGTTTTTATGGACAGATTGTTTCTCGGGAGGGGGGATAGGGGCTAAGGGACTGACATTAAATATGATTTTTCTGAATCCATCTTCCCACTTGATTGTGGGGGCCCATTTGTCCAGCCAGGCTAGGTCTAGTATAATGGATTGTGACATTTTTGGAATTACTATGAATCTTATAAGTTCATGATGTTTTCCAATTTCTAGGCCAATCAACTCTGTAATTTGGGTGGCTGGGACTCCACCAATTAATGTCCCATCGACTTGGTGGAATTTTATTGGGTGTTTTAAGGCTAGTGTTTTAATACCTAGTTGGTTCACAACTGACATCCCCATTAGACATCTGGTAGAGCTGGTATCTATAATGGCTTGCACCTCTTTCCTTTCCCCCCTTAGTGGAATTATTAAGTTCACTTTGATAGCGAAGGGGGGAATGGGTGCACTCACCATCGGGTCATCTTCTCTGGCAGGGTGTCGGGAGGTGTTTCAGCTGGCAGAGGTGCCTCGGTTTCTTCAGTGGGGAGGGGAACGTCCATGGCTTGTCTTGCAAATCGACTGGTGTCTGGGCTTCTTCTTGGAGGTTTACTTCCTCGGGCAGCAGTTGCTGGACGCTGTTGTGGGATGGGTGCTGGAGCCAGGCAGGCTGAAGCACGGTGTCCTAATTTGCCGCAGTGGTAGCATTTTATAATTGTCGGTGATTGATGGGTTGAGAGTGTTGCAGTTTTGGAGAGGGGAGATCAATACCAATCAGAAAGGGACTTAATTACAGCCATCTCTGATGGGATGAATGAAGGAGAGGCCTCTGAATGGATTGCCCAGCTCCACAATGAACATATTTCAGAATTGAATGACATTGCAGGGTTTGTTGCACTGCTCAGAACCAGATTTGAAGACGAGGATCGTATAGCAGACAGTGAAGCCACCATAGAAACAATGAAACAAGGTAACAGACCCTTAAAAGACTTTGTATGGGACTTTAGATGAGTAGCCGGAAACCTTGGCCATTGGCCAAACCACATTCTCCTCCACTATTTCAAAGAGGCAATCAATCAAGAAGTCAGAAAAGCCTGTAGCATACGGGGCATGCCTAAACTGGCTCTATAGGCAAAAGAGGAAATGCAAATCCTAGGTCTGAGCTAATCTGGTCAACCTCTGGCTTACTGTTTATCTGAGCTCTCAGGTTTCTGTGACTTTGAAGTTTGGACTGCTCTGGGAGGGAGAGATGCAATGAAGGGTCTTGTGTTCTGAAAGGATCTTGAGCAATTCCTATTGTAGCTAATGGCTTTCGTCCTGTGTTGGATCTTGGGTAATAGGCTGCTTTTTTTTTTTAAGTTTATATTTTTCACAACAACAAAAAAAAACATTCCCATCAAACAATTACAATGTGTTGAAGTGGTGTTTACATATCTTCTTGCGCAATCTCAAAATAAACATCTCGTTCATACATATATATTATATTATATTTTCTAACATATCTTTCCATCTAACCAATGGTAAAATAAATCCCATATTTTATAATATTGCTTATCTTCTTGATCTCTAATTTCGAATGTCAATTTACTCATCTCTGCACATTCCATCATCTTCCTAATTATTTCGTCCTGCAAAGGTAATTTCTCATTTTTCCAATTTTTGGCAAACACAATCCTGGCTGCTGTAATGATATTCATGATCAAATATTTTACATCTCTAGCATACATTTCATAGGGGACACTGTGGCTCAGGGACTAGGATGTTGAGCTTGTCGATCGAAAGGTCGGCAGCTCAGCGGTTCGAATCCCCAATACTGCCGTGTAACGGGGTGAGCTCCTGTTACTTGTCCCAGCTTCTGCCAACCTAGCAGTTTCGAAAGCATGTAAAAATGCAAGTAGAAAAAATAGGGACCACCTTGGTGGGAAGGTAACAACGTTCCATGCGCCTTTGGCATTGAGTCATGACCACGGAGACATCTTCGGACAGCGCTGGCTCTTCGGCTTTGAAACGGAGATGAGCACCGCCCCCTAGAGTCGGCAATGACTAGCACGTATGTGCAAGGGGAACCTTTACCTTTACCTAGTATACATCTCAGGAATAATTCCCAACAGAAAGACTTCTGGCTTAAAATCTATATGTTCTTTAATCATTTTTTCCAACCATGTGTGTATTTTAGTCCAATATCTTTTCGCTTTAACACATGTCCGCCACATATGGTAATATGATCCAGGTATCTGATGACACTTCCAGCATTTTTCAGATTTATCTTTGAACTTTCTGGCGATTCTTGTTAGGGGTAGATGCCACCTGTAAAACATCTTATACAAATTCTCTTTATATGCTGTAGACATTGTCATTTTACATCCATAATTTCTACCAGGCTTCTAGGTCTATCCCATGGCCAAAATTCTTCCCCCAAGCAATCATTGTCTCTTTTACTTGTTCTTCTCCCAATTTTTCTTCTAATAAATATCCATACAACTTACTAATCAAGTTGTCATCAGAACCTATTAAAAACTTACCAAAACTAGTTATATTATTGTAAAAGCCTTCTGTTTTAACATCTTTATCATATCTGGATTGTATTTGCAAATAAGAAAACCAATTCATTGTTATACCATCTGCCTCTAGTTCTAATTTGGATTTTAACTCATCCTTTTCATTCAACAGTTCATTATACCTAACAATGTGTTCCTTTCTAAATGTTATTGAATATGAGAATGCCTCAATAGATGATACCCACATCAGAATTTTCAAAAAATGACTTTTCTTTATCTTCTCCCAAATTGACAGTAATGCTTCTCTAATTAAATGTCTTCTAAAATATCCCTGTGTTTTAGCTTGTCCATACCATAAAAAGGCATGCCATCCCAACAATAAATCATGTCCTTCCAAGGTCAATATTCTATTATTTCTTAAAGTTATCCATTCTTTAATCCACATCAGATTTGCTGCCTGATAATAAAATTAGATAATACAATACAGTTAGGTAGCCTGAAATCGCCTCTCATTCTCTTGTCTTGTAATAATTTTAATTTTATCCTTGTTTTTCTCCCATGCCAAATATATTTCAACATTATTTTGTTCAATTCCACAAAATAACCTCTGCTCAATTTAATTGGAATAGTTTGGAATAAATACAAAATTCTAGGTAGTATATTCATCTTGATTGTTGATATTCTTCCAAGCAATGACAATTGTATATGTTCCCATTTAACCAAATCTGTCACAATCTGCTGTTTGGATTTACATAGTTGTTCTCTTTCAATGTGCTACACCTTGCGGTCAAATATATCCCCAAGTATTTAACTTTGTTTGTGACCTGCATATGTGAGCATTCTGCCACCTCAATTTTTTGCTTCATTAACATATTTTTTTGTCAAAATTTTTGTTTTATCTTTGTTAATTTTCAACCCTCCCACTTTCCCAAATTCACCTATTCTTTCTATCAGCCAATTTATAGATTCTAATGGGTCTTCTATAACAAAAACCAGGTCATCAGCAAAAGCTTGCAGTTTGTATTCTTCCCTCTGAATTTTCATACCTTTTATCTCCCTATCCTCTCCAATATTTCTATTTAATACTTCCAGAGTTAGCACAAACAGCAATGGTGACAGTGGACAACCTTGTCTTGTACCTTTTTCTATTTGAAACGCTTCAGTCAATTCTCCATTTATCATAATCTTAGCTGATTGTTTATAGTATATAGTTTATATTGCTTTAATAAACATTTCACCAAAACCCATTTGTTTCAATTGAAGAAAGATAAAATGCCAGTTAATGTTATCAAAGGCTTTTTGGGCATCCAAGAAAATTAAAGCCATCTGCTTTTCGGGATGAGCCTCATAGTATTCTAAAGTGTCCAAGACTATTCTCATATTATTTCTAATATGTCTTTTAGGCAGAAATCTGTTTTGATCAGAATGTATAAACCCATCTGTCAGCCTCCGCTTATTACTTTAAGTGTTTATTTACTTAGTAGAGTGTTTAACTGTTTTATCACTGCATTAAATGTTTTATTGCTGCTTATTGTTATGTGTGATTAATGGGTTGATGGCCCCTTTAAGCGCTCTGGCTGACATTATCAGAGAAGGAGGGAAGAAGGATTCAAACAAACAGACACGTGCAGTTTTAACGAGCTCTGCATACCAGACATTCCAGATTGACAGAGGAATAACATCAGAAGTAAAGTACCACGTGGCCAAAAAGGAGAAGGACAATGGACTAGAACTTTTTGACCTTTGGAGGGAGGAGGGCTAAATAGGGGAAATTAATCTGTAAGCCATATCTATTTCCAATTTAAGCTTTGCTTCTATTGCAATCTGATGTGCTTAGTAAAAATTACTGATCTCTATAATTAAATGATCATTCTTTCTTAGGCATTGATTGGAGGCAATCTGACATTAAGCTTAAACTCAACTATGTCAGCCAACCAGGAAAACTCCGAGGGGGCTGATAACAAGTATGTGTCGTGTCCCACTCCTCCGCTGACGGCCGGGTCAGGGAAATCCGAATCAGGCATGCCTCTGCAGCTCTGCCAAAGTCCTAGCAAAGTTCTCAAGGCAGGCAGGAGACCAGAAAGTGACTACAGCAAGATATGTTAGACTTTGCCTGACTCAGAGAATGCCAGAAAGCAGCATATAGGCCATGGGGTGTGGCTCCATGACTCAGCACTTATCCAGGCCTGCCCCTCCCTTCCTTCTGTTGCCTCCGCCTTTCAAGTCTTCTGAAGCGAGGGTCACTCCAGTCTGCAGCTGTTGGTAATTGACCTACCTCAGGCTCACATGCTGTGGGGGAGGGGGAGGGGTCTAGTTGCTCCATTTGCCTGGGCATGGAGCCAGAGCTGGGGGCTGGAGGTACTTCTTCCTCCTCAGCCAGTCTGGGCATGGAGCCAGGGCTGGGGCCGGGAGGCATACTAGGACATTCCTCAGCGTTCGGAAGCAGATAAGAAGGCCCCGGCTGCGATGAAAGCGGACGAGACACAACAGTATGTACTGGGCAAGAAGCCAACCCTTGAATGCGAGTTGGAGGAGGAAGAACAGACGGTAGCAGCGTCACTCTTTTCTAAACGTGATGAAAGCTCTTCAGAATGGTTGGGGAAACTCCAATTAGAGGAGAAGCGAGACAGAGCCAAATGGTCGGTCGGTGTTGGCAGACTTCCAGAGCCAGGAGAGCTTCCAGCTGGAGTTACAAGATGGAAGAAAAAAGAAAGGCTATCTAATTGGCATCAGGAACAAAACATCAGAGACGAGCTGCAAATTGCCAAAGCGGTAAGATTGTACTGGGATGTAATTGAGAGACAAGAGGCTCGTGACAGGTACAAACTCCCCACTTCGAACCCCTGGGGGGATGGGGAAGAAAATGAAGGAACCACATTGGGAGCCACCGGAGGGGCGGCCTACAGCGGCGAGGCTATAGAGGAACGAGAGCTAGAAACATGTTCTCCTGGGCCTGCAGATTCTGATGGAGGCCGGGGGGGCCCTGCTGGTCAGATACTGCAATGCAGGAAGAAAAAAATCAAAAATCCCACCCATTCCCGGGAAGTTTGAAGGTGACCCCAAAGAACTGGGTTTATTCCTGGCGTTGGTGAGCAATCACATGGACGACCGGGGCAGTGATTATTGGTCTGAGGCAGCTCGAGTGAGAAGTGTGACCCAGGTCTTGGGTGGAAGGGCGGCCGCCTGGTTTGTGTCCCTGCATAATGAGAACTCCCCCCTCCTGAGAAACTACAACCATTTCATGGCCGCCTTAAGAATGAGATTTGAAGACCCTTTGGCAGAGCAGAAGGCCAAGATTTGGATGAGATCCATCAGACAGGGGAGGAGACCAGTGGCCAGGGTTCCATGATTTGGTGCCCCTCATGAGGGGGTGGTTGGAAGTGGCTCTTTTGGACATATATAAAGATGGTCTGAATGGGGATCTATACGCGCTGTGCCGGGCGCGAGCTTACCCTATGACCCTGTATGGCTGGTTCACCTTGGCAGCAGAGATGGAGATCGAATTGACCAAGGATCGAAACTGGAGTGAACGCACCTGGAAGCAGACCCCAACCCAATTCCAAAAGGGTCCCCCAAGGGGTCCTGCCACTGCAGAAGGTGGGAGGCAGAGATCCACTGCATGCTTCAGATTTGGAAAGGAAGGCCACAGAGCTGCTGACTGCCGAGCCAAGTTGGCCCCAAAGACAACCCCTGGTGGCGGAAAGGAAGTGGTAAAGCCAGCACCAAAGACGCGTGAGGTCGCCAAGAAGGGAGCAGATGTCGTCAAGAGTGCTCCTCCCACCCAGGAAGAGTTGGGGACTCCAACCACTTCCGATGACAGCGAATCTACTTCCGATTCCGATGAAGACCTTCTGGTGAGTTGGAAATGGGGCCCCCTAACGATCCCAATTAAATTGCATGTCCCGTCCTTGGGAGCACAGGGGGAAATGCTAGCCCTCTTAGACTCAGGATGTACCAGGTGTGTCATCAGTCCAGAGGTGGTGGAGAAAATGGAACTGAAATTAAAAACTTTGAGCAGGCCCATAATAATAATAATAATAATAATAATAATAATAATAATAATAATAATAATAATAATAATAATAATAATAATAATAATAATAATAATAATAATAATAATTTAATCTCCCGAAGGATTCAGGGCAGTTCACAGCCAGATAAAACCAACATTACATGGATACAATACAATTAAAATATTAAAAAACTTATTAAATTTGGCCCATAATTAAAATACATTAAAACCATAAAAACCCCATTAAAATTAATCATAATCATAATCATAATCATAATAATTATTATGCCAGTCCTGCGCAGAAGAATAGATACGTCTTCAGCTCTCAGCGAAAGTTCCGGAGGTCAGGAAGCTGTCGAAGTCCTGGGGGAAGCTCATTCCAGAGGGTGGGAGCCCCCACAGAGAAGGCCCTCCCCCTGGGGGTCGCCAGCCGACATTGTTTGGCTGACGGCACCCTGAGGAGGCCCTCTCTATGGGAGCGCATGGGTCGGTGGGAGGCAAATGATAGCAGTAGGCCAGCTAGATGGATCAGTCGCAGGGGGAGGCCCAGCCCATTTTGTTATGGAACCCATAGAGATGATCATAGGAGACCATCAAGAGACTCTGAATTTTATCGTGACACTGGGGATGGACCAACTGGTTTTGCTGGGACTGTCTTGGCTCCGGAAATGGAACCCCCAAATAAATTGGAAGATGGGGGTTCTGCATTTCCGCTCCAAGTCGCAGAAGGTGGGGAAAAGAGTTGCCAAAGTAGAAAAGCCTGCATCCGTCGAATTGCTAGGGTCTGTGACGGAGCGACTAGAGGGGGAGGAAAAGATTCCAAAAGAGTACTGGGACCTGCAGGGGTTTTTTAGCGAGAAGGCCTTGGACATGCTGCCCCCCCATAGGCCTATGGACTGTGCCATAGAAATCCTTCCAGGAGTAAAGCTCCCAAAACCTAAATCCTATCCCATGACACAAAAGGAGCTAGGAGAGTTGTGGGATTTTATAGACATGAATTTGGAGTGGGGATTCATTCAACCAGCCCGACCTCAAGTATCCGTCCCGGTGATGTTCCAGGAAAAGAAAGATGGCATCTTTCGTCTTATTGTTGATTATAGGAATTTGAACGCAGTGTGCGTGGAAAACGTTTATCCCATGCCACTAATGAAGGACATGTTGACCCACTTGGCAAAGGGGAAAATTTTCACAAAATTGGACTTACGAGAAGCTTACTACAGAGTGCGAATTAAGGAAGGAGATGAGTGGAAAACTGCTTTCAATTGTCCCCTTCGTTGCTTTCAATTTCGAGTGCTCCCTTTTGGACTGCAAGGGGCCCCTGCGGTGTTCATGCAATTGATAAATGAGGTGCTCCATGAACATTTGTTTAAAGATGTTCTGGTTTATCTTAATGACAACCTTATCTACACAGAGACCATGGAGGAGCATGTGAAGCTAGTAAGAGCAGTACTCAAAAAATTATTGGCCACGGAACTTTATGCAAAACTGTCTAAATGTGAATTTCATCAAACAAAAATCAACTATTTGGGATACCGTATATCCTCTGAGGATTTGGAAATGGATCCTGTAAAAATCCAAGCAGTACTAGAGTGGGCACCCACTCGCACCTGCAAACAATTGCAGAGTTTCTTGGGTTTTGCCAATTTTTATCGTCAGTTCATTCCCTCGTTTGCGGACATTGCCCTGCCAATCACCAATCTCCTGAAAACTAAAGGGAATAGAAAACCCAAACCATCCTTACACTAGAGTGGTCAATGGAATGTCAAGCTGCCTTTGAAAAATTGAAACGACTCTTTGCCGCCAAACCTGTCCTCAAGCACCCTGACATGGAATCCCCATTCATGGTTCAAGCAGATGCTAGTGATGTAGCAGTGGGGGTCGTTTTACTCCAAAACAATGCTAAAGGAGAACTTCAACCTTGTGCATACACATCTCGAAAACTCACTGAAACAGAGAGGAGATGGGCCATCTGGGAGAAGGAAGAATTTGCGGTACACTGGGCTCTCCAAACATGGAGGCAATTTTTGGAGGGGGCCAAGCACCCTTTTGAGGTGTGGACTGATCATAAAAACTTAGAGGTCCTGAAAACTCCCAGAAAACTATCGCCAAAGCAAGCTCGATTGGCCCAATACTTTAACCATTTTAACTTTTCCTTGCAATACATTCCGGGGGGCAAGAATTTCCTGGCTGATGCCCTTTCCCGCTTACTTCAGTACAATAGTGCTCGCAAAGAAGTGACATGCCCTATACTCCCGGTTCAACAAGGGCCATGATAGCTCAGGCTGTTAGAAGCCTGTTATTAGAACACAGCAGCCTGCAATTACTGCAGGTTCAAGCCCGGCCCAAGGTTGACTCAGCTTTCCATCCTTTATAAGGTAGGTAAAATGAGTACCCAGATTGTTGGGGGGGGCAATAAGTTGACTTTGTAAATATACAAATAGAATGAGACTATTGCCTTATACACTGTAAGCTGCCCTGAGTCTTCGGAGAAGGGCGGGATATAAATGTAAATAAATAAAAATAAATAAAAATAAATAAATAAAAATAACAACTAGCTGCCCCGGCTATTACCCGTACCCAAGCACAAACCAATGCAGCACTACCAGATGATCTCACCAACTTGCTGAAGGAAGCCTTGAACAGGGATGACTGGTTTTTAGCCCACTTCCATGAGTGTACCCTCCATGATGGACTGGCCTGGGTGGGGGCAAAACTCTATGTCCCAGCATTAGCAAGGGAGACCATACTTCAGCGTTGCCATGATGCTAAAATGGCTGGACACTTTGGGTTCGTGAAAATCTTGCATCTTCTGAAAAGGCAATTCTGGTGGCCAGGACTTAAAAAAGACATTGAATCATACGTAGCAAGTTGTACTATGTGTGCTGCAGCAAAAAGACCACCAGGAAAACCACAAGGACTGCTCCAAACAGTTGCTCGCCCTGGAGCCCTATGGAAAGAAATGGACTTCATAGTGGAATTGCCCGAGAGTAGAGGCTATACAGTAATCTGGGTAGTGACAGACTTGTTTTCCAAACAAGTATATTTCATCCCTTGTCCTAAAATACCCTCAGCTAAAACCTTGGCAAAATTGTTTGTACAGCACATCTACAGGTTACATGGGGTCCCTGACTGTATTATCTCAGACCGGGGAGTGCAATTCACTTCCCAATTCTGGAAAGAGTTTTTATGACTCCTTTTATAACCCAGGGCTTAAACTCCTCCCACCATCCTCAAACTAATGGATCTTGTGAACGCCAAAACTCGGTACTGGAACAATATCTCAGATGTTACATTAATTATCAACAAGACAATTGGGCAGACCTACTACCTTTTGCCGAAGTGGCTTACAATAATTCAGTTCATAATAGCACAAGCTTCACTCCATTCAAGGTGGCATCGGGTCAAGAGTTTGTCCCCATCCCAGAACTTCCCGAAGAGAGACCGTCTATTCCGTCATTGGCTGAATGGATAAAGCAAATACAAAGTACCTGGAAAATTCTGATCTGCGCATGTGATTCTGATCTGCGCATGTGCAGTTTTGATCGGAGAATGGGGGCAGCGTCCTTTCCCAGGCAGCCTGGACTAGGAGGACCATTTTTGTCACTTTTGGTCCCGGGCCCGGCTAGGGTAACATCTCCCCAGCCTGGGTGAGTGCGGCTGGCGTGTGTTTTAAGCTCGCGACGGAAGGTTCGGAGGTCCGGAAGTTGACGAAGTCCTGGAGGGAGTTCGTTCCAGAGGGTGGGAGCCCCCACAGAGAAGGCCCTTCCCCTGGGTGTCGCCAGACGGCACTGCCTAGCTGACGGCACCCTGAGGAGTCCCTCTCTGTGAGAGCGCACGG
This sequence comes from Ahaetulla prasina, assembly GCF_028640845.1. NCBI lineage: Eukaryota > Metazoa > Chordata > Lepidosauria > Squamata > Colubridae > Ahaetulla > Ahaetulla prasina. The sequence continues at coordinate 77,944,459 of NC_080543.1, read as the reverse complement.
GTCGGTGAGAGGTATTCGGTAGCAGTAGGCGGTCCCGTAAATAGCCCGGCCCTATGCCATGGAGCCTCTTCATCAAGAGGGATGTCAATCCCTCTTTGTGAAGTGGGGTCAGGGGATACAGGTGGGCTTGCTGATCACGTACCTGGCTCCTTGCGGCATGACAGCAGCCCTGCCCGAACTGCTGGATGTGGAGCCCACGGATTTTACGGGGCCCTCTTCACGGACCACCCATGGACTTTACGGGGCCCCCCTCCTACGGACCATCTATGTAACCCCACAGAGCCTCATGACATTCCATAGCCGGGATGGAGGTTGAAACCCCTAGACTTATAGTTATGGGGGATTTCAACCTGCCATCGACCGGTGAAGCATCTGTTGCGGCTCGGGAGTTCATGGCTTCGATGACGGCCTTGGACCTGACCCAATTAGTTGATGGTCCCACTCACATTGAGGAAACACTCTGGACCTGATTTTTGTCTCTGGACAGTGGCTGAATGATCTTGAATTAGGGGATTTAATTATTCAACCCTTGTCATGGTCTGATCATTCTCTCCTTTGGCTGGACTTTTGAACCGCCAACCCACACCGCAGGGAGATGGAACCGATTCGTCGGTTCCATCCCAGGCGCCTGATGGACTCAGAGAGGTTTCTGATGGAGCTTGGGCCATTTCTGAGGATCTGGCTCACGGCTCGGCTGAGGAACTTGTCACTGCCTGGGAAAGGGCGGCGACAGGGGCCTTAGACCGCGTTGTGACTTTGCACCCTCTGACCCGGCGCCGATCTCGACCAGCTCCTTGGTATCATGAGGAGCTGAGAGAGATGAAGCACCAGAAAAGAAGCCTAGAGAGTGGTTGGAGGACCAGCCATTCTGAATCTGATCGAACACTAGTAAGGTTGCATATTCAGACCTATCTAGTGGCGATAAGAGCGGTGAAATGTGAGTATTTTGCCGCCCTTATTGCATCGTCAGATAACCGCCCAGCCGCTCTGTTTAGGGTGATCCACTCCCTTCTTTTTCAGGGAGCTAGGTAGGACCCCTTGCAGGGACGTGCTGAGGATTTTGGACAATATCTGCATGATAAAGTTGCTCAGATCCGGGATGGGCTGGACCCAGATTGGGTAGATTCAGACGGGATGACGGAGGCAGATCTTGGAGATATCACCTGGGAGGAGTTTGACACTGTGGTTCCCGAGGACATGGACAGGATACTGAGGAGGCTGAATGCAACCACATGTTTATTGGACCTGTGTCCCTCCTGGTTGGTACTGGCCACACAGGAGGTTACATGAGGCTGGCTTCGGGGAATTGTTAACGCTTCTTTGAGGGTGGGTGTCTTCCCTACCGCCCTAAAAGAGGCGATGGTGAGACCCCTCCTCAAGAAGCCTTCCCTGGACCCAGCTGTCTAAGCAAACTATCGTCCGGTCTCCAACCTTCGCTTTGTGGCGAAGGTTGTTGAGAGTGTGGTGGTGCAGCAACTCCCTTGGTACCTGGATGAAACTGTCTATCTGGACCTGTTCCAGTCCGGTTTCCGGCCTGGGTACAGCACGAAGACGGCATTAGTTGCGTTGGTGGATGATCTTTGGAGGGCCCGGGACAGGGGTTGTTCCTCTGCCCTGGTCCTATTAGATCTCTCAGCGGCTTTTGGTACCATCGACCATGGTATCTTGCTGCGACGGCTGGAGGGGTTAGGAGTGGGGGGGCACTGTTTTTCGGTGGTTCTCCTCCTTCCTTTCCAACCGGTCGCAGACGGTGTTGGCGGGAGGGCAGAGATCGACCACGAGGCGCCTCTTATTGTGGGGTGCCACAGGGGTCGGTTCTCTCGCCTCTCCTGTTCAACATCTATATGAAGCCGCTGGGTGAGATCATCCATGGTTTTGGGGTGCGGTGTCATCTGTACACTGATGATACGCAGCTGTACATTTCCACCCCTAACCACCCCAACGAAGCCGTTGAATTGATGTCCCATTGCCTGGAGGCCGTGCGGGTCTGGATGGGGAAAAACAGGCTCCAACTCAACCCTTCCAAGACCGAATGAATGAATGAATGAATGAATGAATGAATGAATATTTTAATTTGTATACCGCCCTTCTCCCGAAGGACTCAGGGCAGTGAACAGGCAGATAAAATACAAATATACACAATAGTTAAAACAACCCTTAAAAAACTGATTTAAATTAGCCCAAGTATTAAAATAACTTACACCCCCATAAAATTACAAAAATTTAAAAACCCATCGAATGCAATTAAAATCTAAAGATAAAAATCAAGCTAGTCCAGCCATACGAAATAAATAGGTTTTAAGTTCGCGGTGAAAGGTCCTAAGGTCAGGTAGTAGTCGAAGTCCGAGGGGAAGTTCGTTCCACAGGGTCGGAGCCCCCACAAAGAAGGCCCTCCCCCTGGGGGCCGCCAGTCGACACTGTTTGGCTGACGGCACCCTGAGGAGTCCCTCTCTGTGGGAACGCACCGGACGATGGGAGATAGAGGCCGGCAGTAGATGGTCCCGTAGATAGCCCGGTCCTAAGCCATGGAGCGCTTTAAAGGTGGTAACCAATATCTTGAAGCGCACCCGGAAAACAACAGGTAGCCAGTGCAGTCTGCGCAGGATAGGTGTTACGTGGGAGCTCCGAACCGCTCCCTCAATAACCCGCGCAGCCGCATTCTGAACTAGCTGAAGTCTCCAGGTGCTCTTCAAGGGGAGCCCCATGTAGAGAGCATTGCAGTAGTCCAGGCGAGAGGTCACGAGAGCATGAGTGACCGTGCATAAGGCATCCCGGTCCAGGAAGGGACGCAACTGGTGGATCAGGCGAACCTGATAAAAAGCTCTCCTGGAGACGGTTGCCAAATGATCTTCAAAGGACAACCGACCATCCAGGAGCACGCCCAAGTTGCGTACCTTCTCCATCGGGGCCAATGACTCACCCCCGACAGACAGCCGCATCTGCAGCTGACTGTACCGAGGTGCCGGCATCCACAGCCACTCCGTCTTGGAGGGATTAAGTTTGAGCCTGTTCCTCCCCATCCAGACCCATACGGCTTCCAAACACCGGGACAGCACTTCGACAGCTTCACTGGGGTGGCCCGGGGTGGAAAACTACAGCTGAGTATCATCAGCGTACAGTTGGTATCTCACCCCAAAGCCACTGATGATCTCACCCAGCGGCTTCATATAGATGTTGAACAGGAGGGGTGAGAGAATCGACCCCTGCGGCACCCCACACATGAGGCACCTTGGAGTCGATCTCTGCCCCCCTGTCAACACCGTCTGCGTCCGGTCAGAGAGGTAGGAGGAGAACCACCGATAAATGGTGCCTCCCACTCCTAACCCCTCCAACCGGCGCAGCAGGATACCATGGTCGATGGTATCAAAAGCCGCTGAGAGGTCTAATAGGACCAGGGCAGAGGAGTAACCCTTATCCCTGGCCCTCCAGAGATCATCCACCAGTGCGACCAAAGCTGTCTCCGTACTGTATCCGGGCCGGAAGCCGGACTGGAACGGGTCTAGATAGACAGCTTCATCCAGGTACTGGGGTAGCTGACATGCCACCACACTCTCTACAACCTTCGCCGTGAAGCGAAGATTGGAGACTGGCCGGTAATTCCCTAAAACAGCTCGGTCCAGGGAAGGCTTCTTGAGGAGGCGTCTCACCACCACCTCTTTCAAGGCAGCGGGAAAGACCCCCTCCCGCAAAAAAGCATTTGCAATCCCCTGGAGCCAGCCTCGTGTCACCTCCTGAGTAGCCAGTACTAACCAGGAGGGGCACGGATCCAGTAAACATGTGGTGGCATTCAGCCTACCCAGCAACCTGTCCATGTCACAGGATCAAAATCATCCCAAACCACCTCAACAAGACGGGTCTCGGAACCCTCGCCTGGATCTACCCAATTTTGATCCAATCCGTCCTGAAGCTGAACGATTTTATCGTATAGATAACCGTTAAACTCCTCGGCACGCCCTTGTAGGGGGTCCTCCCGCCCCTTCTGTTGGAGGAGAGAGCGGGTCACCCAAAACAGGGTGGCCGGGCGGTTATCTGCCGACGCAATGAGGGAGGAAACGTAGGAACGTTTCGCATCCCTCAGTGCCACTAGTTAGGTCCTGCTATAGGACGAAGGAGAAAATGATCTGACCATGACAAAGGTTTGACAACTAAATCATTTAAAATCAGATCATTCAACCACTGGCCAGAGATGAAAATCAAGTCTAGGATGCTTCCCCCGACGTGGGTAGGGCCGTCAATTAATTGAATCAGGTCCATGGCCGTCATGGAAGCCATGAACTCCTGAGCTGCCGAGGATGCTACGCCGGCTGATGGCAAATTGAAATCCCCCATGACTAACAGTCTAGGGGTTTCAACTGCCAACCCGGCCAGCAACTCCAACAGCTCAGGCAGGGCTGTTGTCACGCAGCAAGGAGCCAGGTATGTGATCAACAAGCCCACCTGAGTCCTACGACCCCACTTCACGTAAAGGGATTCACACCCAGCTATCTGAGGCACAGTGGTCTCCCTCGGCTCAAGACTCTCCTTAATAATAACCGCCACCCCGCCACCCCTACCCTGGGCCCTCGGCTGATGGAATGCTCGGAAACCTGGTGGGCACATCTCTACTAGGGAGACCCCCCCTTCGGTGCCCAACCAGGTCTTGGTAATGCCCATAACGTCCGCGGTCCCTTCCTGAATAAGATCTGAAATCAGGGGGGCTTTATTAACCGCGGACCTAGCATTGCATAACATCAGCCGAAGGCCCAGGTCCCAAGCACTCTGGCCACTCAGGTCACGGGAAAATCCGGGGGGGGCGGAGTGCGCAATCGCTCGTAAACAGCGAGGGCGAGCCCCCGAAACCCGCGTGGCTGTGGATGCCGGCATCCCAGTACAATCAGCTGATTCCATCGCTGACTGTAGGGGGCGAGTCATTGGCCCCCCTGGAGAAGGTCCGCAATGTAGGCATCCTTCTGGATGCATGGCTGTCGTTAGAAGAGCATATGACAGCCGTCACCAGAGGAGCTTTTTATCAGGTTCGCCTGATATGCCAGTTGCGTCCCTTCTTGGATCAGGATTCCCTATGCACAGTCACTCATGCCCTCGTCACTTCCCGCTTGGACTACTGCAACGCTCTCTACATGGGGCTCCCCTTGAAGGCTCCAACTGGTTCAGAATGCGGCCGCACGGGTGATAGAGGGAGCAACTCGAGGCTCCCATATAACACCTATCCTGCGCAGGCTGCACTGGCTTCCGGTGGTCTTCCGGGTGCAAGTCAAGGTGTTAGTTACCACCTTTAAAGCGCTCCATGGCATAGGACCGGGTTATTTACGGGACCGCCTGCTGCTACCGGTGGCCTCCCATCAACCAATGCGCTCCCATAGGGAGGGTCTCCTCAGGGTGCCGTCGGCCAGACAATGTCGACTGGCAACCCCCAGGAGGAGGGCCTTCTCTGTGGGGGCCCCAGCCCTCTGGAACAAGCTACCTCAGGGATGCACCAACTCCCTGACCTCCGGACCTTTCAACGCGAGCTGAAGACTCTTTTATTCCATCGTGCAGGACTCGCCTAATAGTTTTTAACGGGGGTTTTATTAGTTTTTAGAATTTTCAGCCAATTTCGAATCAGTCTTTTAAATCTGTTTTTTTAATTTTTGTATCTGTTGTTTTTATCAGGCTGTAAACCGCCCTGAGTCCTTTGGGAGAAGGGCGGTATAGAAATTGAAATAATAAATAAATAAATAAATAAAATAACTCGCAAAGCTATTGATGACATGCATCGCTTGCACAAGAAACATGCTGATAAAAAAAGGGCCCCTGAGAAGAAGTACCAAGTAGGAGATAAAGTTTACCTATCCACCAATTATTTACAAACAATGCAAAAATCAAAGAAATTAGGACCTAAATATGTAGGACCTTTCCCCATTGTGAGAATTATTAATCCAGTGACTGTGCAACTAGAACTACCTAAAACCTTGAGAAAAATTCACCCTGTTTTCCATATTAGCTTACTAAAACCTGTACACACATCCCCTCTTAGAGCTAAGCCTACCAAACCCCCAGTACCTATCCTCATAGAAGGGGAACAACATTTTGAGATTAAAGAGATCCTGGACTCTAGAAAACATAGAAATAAAATCCAGTATTTAGTAGCTTGGAAACACTTTCCTTTATCCCAAGCTGAATGGGTGAACAAGGAAGATGCTTGTGCCCCCAAAAAGCTAGCAAAATTTTATGAACAATATCCTGATAAACTTTAACATTTCTTTTTTCTTTTCTAGGACTAATGTCCTTGTTTTCAGGAGGGCCAAATGTCAGCCTCTGCTTATTACTTTAAGTGTTTATTTACTTAGTAGAGTGTTTAACCTCCAGAACCCTGCATAGAACATAGAGAGACTACCTCATTTAGCTCCATTGCTTTGACTCTTCAATCAGCGTATTTGGACCTTAAATTAAAAGAAAAAAATTCTCAAACCTCTCCCCCCCCAAAAAAAAACCCCTTTTCTTTATTATTCCTTGCTGCTGGGAGCCTGAAACAAGGCGAAAGAGGCTCGCGCTTCGCACGCAGCCCAGTGCCACTCAGCTGAGCTGCTAGAGCAACGGCGGCCATTTCTTTGGTCATTTTGCCGAATCCAAGCCTCACAGGATCGTCCGGACTGTCTGGGACATTGCTGGACCTTCAAAATTGTGAGTTGCAGCCAGCGGAGCGCAGGAGAAGCCATGGTGTCGGCTTCGCACTTGCAGGGGTGGAGAAAGATCCGTGTTGTCGGATGCAAGCTCCCCCTGCCAATGTGTGATTAATGGGTTGATGGCCCCTTTAAGCGCTCTGGCTGACATTATCAGAGAAGGAGGGAAAAAGGATTCAAACAAACAGACGAGCACAGTTTTAATGAGCTCTGCATACCAGACATTCCAGCCAGAAGATTGACAGAGGAATAACATCGGAAGTAAAGTACCACGTGGCCAAAGAGAAGAAGGACAATGGACTAGAACTGTTTGACCTTTGGAGGGAGGAGGGCTGAATAGGGGAAATGAATCTGTAAGCCATATCTATTTCCAGTTTAAGCTTTGCTTCTATTGCAATCTGATGTGCTTAGTAAAAGTAACTGATCTCTATAATTAAATGGAGTCAGGGTCATTCAAATACCATTTCAAATGTTCTGCCACTATTGAAGTAAAGATTTTATAATCCGAGTTTAACAGAGATATAGGTCTGTAGTTTTTTATCTGTTTAAGATCAGAATCCTCTTTAGGGATAAGAGTAATGTATCCAGGTCCAGAAGGGAAAGGTATTTTCCCTTTTTGCATCACTTCATTCATTACTTCTAGTAATGGAAGGCCCAGTTGGTCTTGAAAAGTCAAATAGTATTCAACTGGGAGCCCACCTGGGCCTGGTGCTTTGCCACTTTTTTGCTTTTAAGCGCTTGCATTAATTCCATCATTGTTATATTTCCCTCCAACATCTTTTTGGTGTCTTCAGGACTATGGGGTAGATTTGCTTTTTGTAAGTATTGTTTCACATCTTCCTCATCAATCTCCTCTTTTTGATATAATTGTGTATAAAAATTCTGGACCGCTTTTTTCTTTTCCTCATTCATAAATTGAATTTGGCTTTTGTCATCTTCCAATTGAACTATTCTATGATTTTCTTTCTCTTTTTTAAGTTTATAAGCTAGCCATCTACCTGGTTTATCAGCATTTTCAAAATAGTTTTGTTTTGCCCCTTTGATTTTTTTTTTTTTGTGTGCCAACTCTTCCTTTTCAATCGAGGCCATTCTATGTTTAACTAAATCCATTCTCATTTTAATTTCTTTTCTCTCTGGATATATTTGTAATTCTTGTTCTAATTTCCTATAATCATTTTCTAATACTCTAGAAGCTTGTTTTTTCTTCCGATTCCTTTTCCCTACATAATCTATCATCAAACCTCTTACATAGGCTTTCATTATGTCCCAACGATTCTCAGTTGAGGTAGCCTCCTTTTTATTTTCTTTAAAGAAAAAGGTCAATTCTTTCTCTATTCTTTGTGTACATTCTTTATCTTTTAAGATCATAGTGTTTAAAGTCCATCTGGATCTTTTCCCTGGCCTTTCCATATCAGCATCATGGGGTTATGATCTGCCCAGGTATAAGGTACTTTTCTTATATTAAGATTGATTTCTGTTGTCATCCATATCATATCTATTCTAGACCATTATAAGTGTCTATTAGAATAAAAAGTATACTGTATATTCTCTTGATTCCTTTCTCTCCACACATCCTTTCAATTCAATTCCTCTATCATTTTAAAGAAAGATCTCGGGAGGGTCTTTCTATTTTGCCTGGTTGTTTTTTGTGTTTTATAATCCATCTTTACATTAACTACACCATTAAAGTCGCCAAGGATACAATTGTTTTCATAGTCCAAGTATCTTAATATCCAGTTTTTTATAAAACTCTTCTTGATTTTCACTAGGAGCATATATTGCTATTAAAAGCATTTTTGTATTATCATCTGTTATTTCCAGCATCAAAATTCTTCCATTCTCATCTGAATATATCAACTTTGCCCTAAGTGTCTCTTTTATATACATGGCTATGCCTCTTTTCTTATATTGTGGTAGTAACTCACCCTAATTTAGGCTGAGTTAATATTTGTTCATGTTGTTTTTTAATATGTACTTTCTGTAAACATATTATATCCAATTTCAATTTTTCTAATTTATGAAAGGTTTTCCTCCTCTTTATTAAGAGGATTTAATCTATTTATATTTATTGATATCCATTTCCTCTCTTCCATTTCTATACTTTGTAGTTAGGATTTATCGCTCTAGTAGATCTAGGTTCTTGACATGGCTTGGCTTCAACCTCACCTCCCACAGCGCCATCTTCTTTCACAAGCAGGGCTAATAACTCTGACTCCTGTAGTTCAATCAATGAGACATCAGCACTTGTATTTCTTTTCTCTTTAAAAAATTCTGCATAGAAATCCATATCTATTCTATATTTTTGCTGCTGCTACGTGAACAATAGGCCCTCTGGTGCCAACCATCTATAATTCATACCTTTCTGCAACAATATTTTAGACAGAAATTGGTATTCTCTTCTTAGTTATCTTACCCTTCTTGGGACTTGATTCAACACGGCAATTTCTTTACCTTTGTATTTCAATGTTTGATCTCTTGCTACTTGTAGAATTTGTGCTTTAATACTTTTCATCACACTAAGAGGTACAATGTGTTCATATATCTACTTATCCTTGGTTGTTCTTCAAATTACTTATAACTTTTTAAGCTTTTAAACAGTTGGGTTTACTCATCCTCCTAATTTTGCTTATTGAAATCTACAAAGAAAAGCAATGTTTAAAAGTTTATTTTTCTTTTGAGACAACAACTTTTAATTCCACAGCTATCTAAATTCAATTGAATGCCTTAGCAGCAGTACCCTAACTTCAATGAACAAGGTCACAAGAAGCAAGCCAGGAGTTGAGAGGCTAAAATCATCAAAACTTCTACCTCTTTGGCAAAACCAGCCCACATTAAAATATTCTTTATTCTTAATATTAAAAAAAGGCAGGATAGAATATTTCTCCTAAAGGAGGAGAAACATGTTCTTAAAGGCAGAAAGCAGTCCCAGTCTTCCTGCCATGGGAAAACAGCCTCAAGAAGAAACTTGAAGAGGCTTGCCTTTAGGAATGCAGATTTTGTATCCATTCAGAAAGACTGATCCATTCATAATCAAAACACCTTTAACCACAAGTTCCCACAGAAGGCTGGAGCTGATGGGATTAAAAAGTAGAAAAACAAATCTACAGTTCCCCACCCAAATTCTAAAGATAGGGCAGGACCTTTGGGAATAATAGGATGTACCCACCACCATTAGAATAGCAAAAGACACAGGGCTCACTACATTGCACAACCCCCTGGAGCATCTCAATCACAAAACCCCAGAACCCTATAAAAATCCATCCACTTACCCAGCCAATTGGTCAGCCATCCCACAAGCATGCTGCTGTCACTGAAGTTTCTGGCATCCAAATAAACAGAGACCTTCTTTCCTTGTAGCCAGTGTATCTTCATTTTATTTCCAGGGTCTTTCTCCCAGCTTGGAACTGGACTGGATTTTTCTTCCAACACTAAAAATTATAGAAAGTAATATGTGGGTCTCCTATAGAAAGGATACCATAATCGGGACTTCCGGTTTTGGCTCCGCTTCGTGAAGAAGCAGCTATGATTTAGCTGCTAACTCCCTAGTCTGTAAAGCTGTGAGGACATCGTAAATCTGGGTCCGACAGCTTGGATTCTTTCCTTCAGGCAAAGGAGGAAAGTTGAGCAATTAGGTTGAGGTTGAGATGCCCTAATAAGCTTTTAAAGCTTGCGGGAAGTTCTCCTTCTATAACCTGATAAGCTCCTGGCTAGGTGAGGCATTTGCCTTTATGGCAAACAAACGAAGCGTCCAATTTCCACGACAGGAACTGATTTAATGATGGATTGTAACGTGGACGGAGCAGAAACTGGAGTTCTAGCACCTGTTTGTAAGAAGACTGTGAGCACCTGAGGATTTATTTCCTGCGAAGATAGGAGAGAAGAAAGCAAATGGCGGTTTTGTGGAATGTGTGTTCTGAAAACGAAAGTAGAAATGCTTATTAACGGCTAGTGTTGAAACAGAAGAAAGAAGATACATAGAAACATACTGACTAAACGGAAGATATGAGAATTTTTTGATTTATATCTTTTCTTTTTCTTTGGGATTATAGTGATTTAGAAGAAAAAATTTTTGAATTTTTTTTTTCTAAATATTTTTTCTTTTCTCTTGGCCTGTTATTAAGTTATATTTTCTTTTTAAAAAAATGGCTTTTAAGCAAATAGTGCCAAAAGTGTGTTGAAAAAGAAGATATATAGGAAGATACTGACTAAATGGAAGAAATGAGAATCTTATGATTTATATTTTTTCTTCTTCCTTGGGATTATAGTGATTCAGAAGATAAGTTTTTTGAAACTTTCTTTTATAATTTTTTTTTCTTTCTTTTTCTTGGTCTATTATTAAGCTATCCTTTTTTTTTTAAATGGCTTTTAAGCAAATAGTGCCAAAAGTCATTAAAAACTTTGAAATTTCTTCAGCTCAGATTCAAAAATTAAAAGAAGAAATTAAAAAGGAAGTAAGAAATTCTTTACAGGAGTTTTTGGAGAGTCACTTTTTAGAAATAGATCAAAAATTTGACGAAATAGAGAAAGAGATGTTGGATTTCAAGGAAGTGGTGGAAGAGCAGAAGAGGGAAATGAAAATGGTAAAGGATGCAATTGCGCAAATATTAAGTTCTTGTATTCAGATGCAGGATGATTTTGCGGAATTTAATAAAGCTAATTTAGAGTTGCAAAGGAAAATAGAAGAAATTCAAAAAAATCAAAACAATTGGAACTTAGATAATAAGATGGAAGATATAAAGGCAAAGGTAGATAGGGCAGATGAAGAAAGAGTAACATTACAATATAGATTAATGGAATATGCTATAAGGGTGAGGGGGTTGAAACAAAATAGGAAGAAAAATTTAAAGGAGATTTTTACGCAAGCCTTTGCACAGATAAAGGGTGTGGAGCCAGAAGATTTTGAGACTAATATTGAAAGAATTTATCGTGTTAATTCTTGGTGGGCAAGACAAAATAGAGTACCTAGGGATGTGGTTATTTACTTTACAACTAAAAAGGTTAGGTATGAAATCTTGCAAGCCTTTTATAAAAATAAATTTCAGATATTGGGACAAGATATAAAAATGATGAAGGAAATTCCTCCTAAAATGTTAAGAAACAGAAGAGAATTTGCTTTTTTGGTGGATGAGTTTAAGAAATATCAGATATATTTTAGATGGGAAGTCCCAATGGGTTTGTCAGTGAATTTTAGAGGTAGAAAGTATTTTCTTAATTCAGTTATGAAAGCGAGACATTTTTATATTAATGTTTTAAAGAGTGGGAATCCTTTGTTGTTAGATGCTAAGTTAACTGGTTTGGAAATGATGGAAAATAGAATGGGAGAGGGGAGGAATGTTTAAGATGTGAATAGGATGATTATGGTTAATTTTTGGAATTGATTTGTTTAGGATATAAATTATAGGATTTTTGTTATTTGCTATTTGTATGGTATAAATCTATGGGATGATATTACTCAATTGTGAAGGATGGAAAGTGAAATTTATGAATTTAGATAATGTGGATGTAATGATTTTAACTGTTTACTGTTATATTGTGGATGTAGTCTAAATTATTATTTGCTTGATATTTGATTGATGGAGTAGTATTGGAAGACTGAATATTAAATCTTATGACAATTGAAGAAATATATAAGTGATGAAAACTTGAATTTGAGAAGCTGGATTGTAATTTAAGAAATGGACTTATGAAATTTGAAGGAATATACAAGTGGGGGGGGAAAAATTTGAACTTTAGAAGATGGACTAATTTTTAAAATGGACTGTAAGAAGAATGGACATTAAATGTTATGGCAATTGAAGAAATATACAAGTGATAAAAATTTGAGTTCGAGAAGATGGACTGTAATTTGAGAAATGGACTTATGAAATTTGAAGGAATATACAAGTGGGGAAAAAAAATTGAATTTGAGAAGATGGATTAATTTTAAAAATGGACTGTAAGAAGAAGTAATATGTGAAGTTGGTATTGTTTCTTTTCTTTTTTCTTTTATTATTCTTTCCTATCTTTTTATTTTTATTGTGAGGGGATCTATAGTTTTAAAAAAATTTTTAAGGTGGGAGGTTATGTATATTTTGTATACTTTAGCTTGTGATTGTTGGTTAAAATATCTGGTATTTGCTCTGGGAAGTCTGGGGGGGAAGGGGGAGGAGGGGGGGAAGGGGGGAAAATGAATCAATAAGTGATACATGGATTGATTATTAATGTACAGTAATTTTTGAAGATATGAAATTAAAAAATTTAAAATGATATTGGGGATGCTCGACTGCCATTTCAGGAAGAAAAGGAGAGAGGAGTAGAAGGAGGGAAGAAAGTAGATAGGAAAGTGTAGAGAAGGAGGAGGGGAATAAGAGGATTAGATAGGGTGGAAGAAGGGAGGAGTGGAGAAGGAGGAGAGGAAGTAGTAAAGTGAAGGGGATGAAGGATGGGAAAGTAGTAGAGGGTAGAGAGGGAGGTTGTGTAGTAAGGAAGTGGCAGTCGGGCAGGCCTGAATCAGTAATAAATAAAAATTAACGATTAATGATGGGGGAAAAAAAGAAAGGATACCATAATCTTGTATATTTACTTTCCTTGTGAGATAATTAGTTTTAATTGCACATTAAATTCTTATTCAATTAGAAGGAGTTGAGGAGCTTGGGTTAGTTAGTTTGTTTGTTTTTAATTTGTATGATAGATTTCAAAATTCTTACACCATTTTGAACCAGCCAACTGTTCTAGAAGAAGGTAGATGTTTCTCATCTTCTCTGCATAAATTCCTTGGCTCTCAAGGCAGTGATTTTTTTTAACACTATCTGTTTAAATCAAACATTTTTAATCCTTTAATAAGGTGATACAGCAGCACTGTACAACAGGAAGTGTGCCTGCAATTGTATCCAAAATCTAAATATTGCACTCACTGTTTTGGTAGCTAAATGAATATGTACATGAAAAATTAAATTAAATTAAATTAAAAACTGAAGTCACTCAACCAAAGCACAGCTGTGTGACATTCACATTTTAAATTCCACCCCTACTTCAGCCCTTTCCAATCATAACTAAATTCAAGTTTATTAATTATAGTTTTGTAAATTGATGAAAAAGAACATTTTCATTTTTTATGATAGATTTGATACAAGAACCCAGTACAACTCAATAAAATACTCTGTAAAATATTTGCTGTATTTTTTTGTATCAAATTTCTGAAGATTTCTGAAGATACAAAATTCATGCACAGTTACATTAATACATTAACATTAATTCCATCTCTATTTGAAATCCACTGGGTTGCATTTACTTTTATATGGACTCCTATTTCTAGAACTTCCTACAACCTGGAACTTTGCTCTCTTTTAATACAAAGACATTTGCCCAAATGCCTTTTCCTAAAATGATGTGAATGATGAAACTGCATTTACAAATTGCAAAGCATAATATGCATAAGGGCAAAGTAATCTGTATATTTTAAAAGTCTATTGTTTAAAAACATCTTTACTTTTCTCCATTTGCCTAGTTTTGTGATGATCAAGTGTAGAATAGAAGTATCCAGGACTCCTTTGAGAATAGTGCAAAACAATTATCAGTTCCTGCTCATTTTCCAGAGAAGTAGTATTTTTTATCTGTTACTAAAGAAAAAGAAGAAGAGATCTCATATCATTTGAAAAACATAAATATCTATAGCCTATCTATGTTCCATGGACAACAGTCTGCTTGATCCAAGCATAAAATGATATTCTGAGAGATGTGGGGAGAGGATTACACATACAACTACATACACACATATATATTGGAGAAAAGGAATAGTAAATACTGGAGTCAGAACATACAGTGATTAACAAAGACAATCAACAAAGAATACTTTTTGCTGACAAAATAAATACATTTGTACGTAATGTATTAACAGTCTAGAATGAACTTAAGCATATGCTTAAATGATCAAAGGACCAGGTTCTTGGTATAAATCCTTTTGCATATTTCTTTCTGTATCATCCCCTGCATTCCATTCCCAATAGAAAGTGTGTCAGAGTTTGCAGCAATTCAACCAGCACACAAGTAAAGAATCCATCAGGATTCATTTATAAAAGAAACTTCTGTATATAGAATACCACACAGCAGAAGCCAGAACCTCAGGTGGCTCAGCAGACTAAGTCTGTCTGTTATTAACACAGTTGCTTGCAATTACTGCAAGTTCAAGTCCCACAAGGCCCAAGGTCGACTCAGCCTTCCATCCTTTATAAGGTAGGTAAAATGAGGACCCAGATTGTTGGGGGCAATAAAAGTTGACTTTGTATATAATATACAAATGGATGAAGACTATTGCTTAACACAGTGTAAGCCACCCTGAGTCTTCAGAGAAGGGCAGGATATAAATTCAAATTAAAAAAAAACCTCAGAATCCAGAAGTACAGAATCCATATAATCACAGAAGCTATAGAATCACAGAAGCACTCATATATATACAGATCAGTGAACCTAAGCTACACCCAGGCTCTGAGCTGGCTGGATCACCAAACAGTCCCCATTGGCTGACCTGTTACCATGTCTATTCCAATTCATGAACCCTTATATACTGACACTCCTCCCTTCATGACTGGAATAGACATAAAACCTGTCAGAGTATGAATATTCATAAACTGAAATAGATCAGCCAATTAACAGGCATACAACTAAGTCAACCAATGAGGGCTGTTTGGGAACTGAGACTGACTGGAGCCAGGGCGTGTCTTAGTCTGCAGCTTCTGAGTCTGTGCAGAGAAACTGAAATTAGTTTGCTCTGCTGAAATGAAACTAACTCTCCTGCCTTGTGTTTTGCTTGTAACTGCTACATTGGAAAAAATCTATATTGGTATTGTACATTTATCTTCATGTATTATTGTGTATATAAAGATGTTAATGAATACTGCTGAATCAGTTTACCTGTTTGTGCTTTATGGATTTAATTTCTGCCACAAACTCTGACAGGTTATGGGCCCAGAGCACACAGAAAAACTGGACTGTAATTAAACTGAAGGACTGCCTGTGTTAAATAAGAGAACAAGGAAAAGAAAAAGCTTGCAGGGTGGCTGCTGTTGAATTTAAGGAGAGCTCTCTGCCTCTTTTGGGACAGAAGAACTATATTATTTGGGCTGCAAAGATGGAATGTTTCCTGAAGGCAAAGGAGCTCTGGGATATGGTTATTAATCCACCACAGGCATCTGCAGCTTATATCATCTTAAGTTTAGATAATGAACAATTTCTCAATGTAGCTGATTTAAAGACTGAAAATGAAGTCCGGCTGAAATTAAGAAGTGTGCATGTGACTGTGTCAGCATGTAATATTGTACAATTGTCAAAAATACAGAGCCCATTTGCAACCTGTGGAATCTGTGGAACAGTATTTTGTACAAATGCAAACTTTGTGGAGTTAGAACAGCATGGGATGCAGATCCCTGAGTCCCAAAAGGTGCTGCTAGTGTTAAACAGCCTTGATGAAACTTGGGATATTGTTTCTGCAGTGTTTGAGTGAAAAGCAGAGCAGGAGTTGTGTTTGGAGGCTTTAAAGGCTTGTTCATTGTTGAGGAGCAGAAACACCATTACAGAAAGAGCCACAAGGAGGAATTCCTGAGGTGGGGGCCCAAGGAGCAGAGAGAGAAGAGCAGCGGAAAATTCAACAGACTGGATGTCTCCAAAGAGAAATGTAGCAGCAGAAGATATCAGATTACAGCCAGGCAACAGAGGCAGTGCTTCATTTGTGGTGAAAGAATGGATTGGGGGGCATGGCCAGCATCGCGGCAGCACTGCATGGATTCCGGGGCTCTGGGAGAACGCTGATATCCCAGCTGTTTAGGGAATCCCCAGCGGATCATAGCTGTCCCGTAGAGACAGCAAAGAACGAAGGTGCAGGCAGGTGTGAACAGGGAAGCCTGAAACTCCCTGGAGCACCAGCATCAGCCTCCCACCCAGCGGCGAGGGAAGACAGCCATTAGGACCTGTCAAAAGCCGGGGCAGCCACACGGAAGAAGGAACGAAAAGAAGAGCAAGGCATCATCTGGGTGAGAAACTGAAGTCTTGAAACCAAGATTCCTTTTATATTTTCATCTCTCAAACTTTAAAAAGCTTTTTGAAAAGTTATGGCAAAGAGGAGAGGGGAGGCAAAGAAATAAGACTACCTCCCCACTTCCGGAATAGTGGCGAAAAGGCGGAAGTCATTAATAAAGACTATTTACAGCAAATTTAAAAATTAATTTAATGAATTGAAAGCAGATTGGACAAAGAGATTTTGCATGGCTAATGAATTGTAATTTAAAAATTAGAATTTTGGAGTTGGAAGCTTAAAGTGGAAAGAAGAAAGGCTTATTGTTACATTCAAAAGCATTTTAAATAGACTGCAGTGCCATCTAGTGGTGACAGAGAAATTAAATAAGAGTACTGTACAAAACAAGATGAAAGGAGAATGACCTTAGACATTATTTTGGAAAATGGCAAGAAGTTTTTGATAAGAAGTGGTTGTGTGATTTTCTAACTGGAGGAGGGGAAAAAGAACAAAAGTTTCTGTAAACTATTTGGACTAAGCTGTTGTTTTTTTCCCTGTTGTTTGAGGCTTGATAAGCATCAGAAGATTTTGGAACAGTGACATTTTGTCTTCTCTTTTTTTCCTTTTGACTTTTTCCTCCTGGATTAAAATATTTTTTTGATTTTTTTTCATGATTGGTATGGTTTCTATTTTTGCTTTTGGATTTTTTTTCCCCTTTTTCATTTTTGTAATTCTTGTTTTGGGAGAAGATACTTTATACTTTTTCTACATATATTGAGTGATTGGATATTTTGAAACCTTGAAACTTTGTAACTGGTGAATTTTTATTTTTGTCTCAATTTGGCTTTTTCTTTTTTCCCTTTTTTTCAATTTTCTTTTTTCTAGCCTTGGTTTTTTGGGTGGTTGTTGGTTGGCTTTGGATATTTTGTTTTTGACTTGGATTTAGACATTCTTCCTTTCTTCCTTAAAATGGATTAAACATAAATGGTGCCAGGCCTGGAAACCATATTAAACTTTAGGTTTCCAGACGCTGCCACATTTTTATCCTGAGGGGAGGAGGGGGGGTTGAGGGGTATGGTAACATTCTTCAAAGGGTCAAGGTCGGATGGTGTTCACGTCTGCAGGAAGAGTGGCAAGAAGTTACTTGAATGAACTGGAAGAACGTGGGACCGTGTGATCATCAGAGGGGTCAGGGGGGTGGGACTATGGGGGTTTGTATAACTGGGGAAACGAATCCGGAACTTCAGTTTTGGGAATTGCACTCATCGTGTGCCAGTCTCCTCATGCCAGTAAAGGACTCTGAGAAAAAGAAAAAATGCCTCTGAGTTTCTTTTACGCAGAAGAGGTATTTCTGGAACCTTGACATTATTCCCAAAACACCAAAAACTTTCTTTTGCTAACAGTACCCTCTCCCCCTCTCAGAGGGGGCCCGCTAGAGGGGTGCTGGGCCCCAGTCTCCACAACCTCCACAGCGGTGCAAAGACCCAGTGAAGATGGAAGAGCAGCAAGTTGAAAGCGTAGAAGGAGCCACGAAACAGGATTCTAACGATTTAGTAGAAGTCACCTATTTCCCATTTGACGACAGGACCCAAAGCCCCGAAAAGGAAGAGCCTGCTTGTCCGCTTGGAGCACGCCCCAAGGACTCTGATTCATGGGTGAGCTGCCAGTCGGGAGAAAACATTTCCCCGGGGGGGAATGGAGAGCCCCCTCCCTCTTCTCAACCTCACTGGAGGGCAATAAAACCTGGAGAATCGGGAGAGTCCCTGGATTGGGACCTGAGAAACCCCCTGAAATCCCAGTCTCTATTAGACCTCCCTGAAACTTTTGAGCGGCTGGAGGTGAGACCTCGAGAGCCTTTAGCTCAACCTAGATTCACCTTCCCTCCCACCAGAGAGAGAGAAATTACTGAAGCTCGAAGCCGTTCCGATGAACGCAAGAGAACCCCCCCTCCCTCTTTCAAACAGCAGGGAATTCAGGCAGCACCAGAAGCTTGGGGGGGATCGCAATTCCCCCCTCCAATTGATCTTTCCCGCCAGCAGAGGCCTACGCTGTCTCCAGCAGCTTCTATCCTGCCTGGGTGGGCGTTCTATCCGGGACAAGGGTGGATTCAGTATCAATGGCAACCAGCTAGTTCAGCCCCTTCCTTTCCTGTGGGCCTCACGCCGATGGTTGTTTCATCTGCTGAAGCATTTCAAGGACTTTCTTCTCAGCAGCCAGGGGGAATGCCGCCCCCCTTTGCAGCCCAACAGCCAGCTACAACAGCAGCAGCCCCACCCCCGCAAATCCCTCTGCAGCCGCAAGCAGGCCAGCTAACCCCCCCTGCACCCCCCCCACCAACCCCTCCCCCTTTCAAACCAACCTTTGATGGGAATCCACACCACCTGGCTTACTTTCTCAGCAAAATTGAGGCTTACGCTGAACAATATAGACATCTATACCCATCAGAAAGAAGCCTAATCAACGCCATCTCAGATGGAATGAATGTGGGGCTAGCTTCAGAGTGGATAGCACAGCTATACAATGAACATGCACCAGAACTGAATAATGTTCACTAATTTATAACACTGCTTCGCAACCGGTTTCAAGATGATGACCTAATTGCAGAATGTGAAACCACCTTAAAAACAATGAAACAGGGCAACAAGCCGCTCAAACAATTTGTATGGGATTTCAGAAGAGTTGCTGGCAATCTTAGACATTGGCCAGAAGCCATTGTTCTTCATTACTTCAAAGACGCGATTGATCAAAACATCAGAAAAGCCTGCTCCACCAGAGGAATCCCAGAACAACTGAATGCCTGGTACAACGTGTCCATTGCTCTGGACAGAGAATTCAAGCCCCTCCAAAGCCAATCACCAACTACAGCTCCACAAAGACCACCTACAAGATCCTCCCCCTCCAGACCAACCACACCCTCCACCTTTCAACCTTCAACAATAATCAAATGCTACCGTTGTGGGAAACTAGGTCATCGGGCATCAGTTTGCCTAGCCCCAACACCCCTCCCACAGTATCGACCACCAACTGCTACCCGACCACGCAACCCCCCTCGAAAGAATCCTAATACCAGTCGCTTCGCGAGGCAAGCCACAGACCTCCTCACTGACCTTCCATCGTCCAATTCGCCTGCCGACGACTCAACCCAACCAGAAAATGACCCAATGGTGAGTGCACCTATTCCTCCTTTTGCCATCAAAGTAAACTTAATAATTCCAGGGGGAGGAGCCAAAAAACTTTTAGACGCTATTGTGGACACAGGATGCACCAGATGCCTGATTTCAACCTCCACAGTCGGCCAACTCCGTATAAAAACATTTCCCTTGAAGCACCCAATTAAATTCCACCAAGTAGATGGAACCTTGATTGGTATGCCCAGCAACCCGAGTCACACAACTGGTTCAGAAATTGGTGCCCATCATGAACTTATAAGATTCATAGTAATTCCTAAAATGTCAGAATCCATCATCCTGGGTTTAGCTTGGTTGGACAAATGGGAACCCACAATTAAATGGGAGGATGGATTCAGGAAAATTATATGGACCTTCGGACCCTTAGACCAAATCCCCCCCCGCCAACAAAAAAAACCCTTACCCAAAATGACCAACAGATGGAACCAACAACCACCATGTCCAAGCCATCTCCTAAAGAACCCCGCATCCCTAAAGCATACATGGATTTATCAGATGTTTTTAGCGAGGATGAATGTAACCTCTTACCCCCACCGGCAAACTGATTGCAATTGAATTGCACCCAGGGGCAAAATTACCAAAACCCAAAATGTACTCAATGACGCCAGCAGAAATGTCTGAACTAAGAAAATACATTGACACTAACCTAGCCAGAGGGTTCATTGAACCAGCAAAATCACCTGTAGCTGCGCCTGTGCTATTTAAACAAAAGAAAGATGGTTCGCTTAGATTATGTATTGACTTCAAAAATATCAATGCGATTTGCATACAAAACACTTACCCGTTGCCACTTATGCACGACTTGTTGAACCACCTATCAAAAGGCAAAATTTTCACCAGATTGGATTTAAGGGAAGCCTATTACCGTGTCCGTATCAAGGAAGGTGATGAATGGAAGACGGCTTTCAATTGCCCCTTGGGTAGTTTCCAATACCGTGTCATGCCCTTTGGCCTCCAAGGGGCTCCAGCTGTCTTTATGCAACTAATTAATGAAACCCTGCACCCCCATCTCTACAATGGGGTTCTTGTCTACTTAGATGATATTCTTATCTACTCAGACAATATGGAACAACACATCAAATTGGTCAGACAAGTTCTTAAAAAGCTCCTAGCCAAGCTATATGTCAAACTTTCCAAGTGCGAATGCCATAAGGAATCCCTGGACTACCTAGGTTACCGGATATCAAACAAAGGTATCGAAATGGACCCGGGCAAAGTAAAAGCAGTGTTGGATTGGCAACCGCCACGCACACGTAAGCAACTTCAAAGTTTCTTGGGATTCGCAAATTTTTACCGCAAATTCATTCCTTCTTTCGCAGAAGTAGCTCTACCATTAACGGAATTACTAAAAACTGGACCATTACCCACAAAACCCAAACCTAACCAACCCCTACCTTGGACAATGGACTGCCAACATTCCTTTGAACACCTGAAACGCCTCTTCTCGATGGAACCGATTCTTCAACACCCGGATCCAAATAAACCTTTTGTGGTCCAAGCTGATGCAAGTGATGTAGCAATAGCCGCTGTCTTATTACAACGGAATACCGAGAACAACCTTATGCCCTGCGCGTACGTGTCTAAAAAATTGACAGACGGAACGCAGATGGGCAGTTTGGGAAAAGGAAGCCTTTGCGGTATGTTGGGCACTCCTCTCCTGGAGGCACTTCCTTGAAGGGGCGAAAGAACCATTCGAGGTGTGGACTGACCACAAAAACCTCGAATACTTAAAAAAAACCCGAAAGCTTTCTCCCAAACAAGTTCGATGGGCTCAGTTTTTCAAGCGCTTCCATTTCACCCTCAAATACATCCCAGGCGACCAAAATCTACTGGCTGACGCTCTATCTAGGAAACCACAATTCGACAGCCAACGTGAAGAGGTGATACATGCGATGATCCCCGATAGCGAACCAGCAAGCCAAGCACTTACTCAACCGCGATCACACCGCACGACTAACATCCCACCAAACAAACTGCTAATGGACTTAAAATCAGCACTCACTGATGATGCTTGGTTTAAGGAAAACTCGCCACACCTCACCTTAAGGGATGGGATACCCTGGAAGGGCACAAAAATTTATGTACCCGTCACTATGCGGCTGTCAATACTACAGAGAAGCCACGACTCTCGCCTAGGAGGTCACTTTGGGTATTTAAAAACTCTCCACTTGGCCAGAAGACAATTCTGGTGGCCGAAAATGAAATCAGATGTTGAAGACTACGTCAGGAGCTGTGCTACCTGCGCCACCATGAAGTCCAGACCAGGAAAACCCCTGGGACTCCTACAACGCGTAGCCGAACCCACCCGACCATGGGAAGAGATTGCCATGGATTTTATTGTTGAACTCCCACCTAGTGGAGGAAATACAGTGATATGGACCGTAGTGGACTTATTCTCTAAACAGGCCCATTTCACTGCGTGCAGCGGATTGCCATCGGCTAGAAAATTAGCAAAGCTCTTCCTCAAACACATCTACAGACTACATGGAGTTCCTAAAAGGATAATATCCGACAGGGGTGTTCAATTCACAGCCAAGTTCTGGAGAGAATTCCTACGGTCCATTGGGTCGTCTCAAGGACTTAGTTCTGGTTTCCATCCGGAAACTAACGGAGTGGCTGAAAAACTTAATTCCATGGTGGAACAATACATACGGTGTTACGTAAATTACCAACAAGAAAACTGGTCCGACTTGTTACCATTTGCAGAGGTTGCATATAATAATGCGGTACACACCAGCACGGGGTTAACCCCTTTTCAAGTAACCAGCGGCATGGACTTGCTCCAATGCCTGAACTCCTGCTCAACCCCCACGTCTCCCTAACAGACTGGATGAATT
Organism: Ahaetulla prasina; assembly: GCF_028640845.1. Lineage (NCBI taxonomy): Eukaryota > Metazoa > Chordata > Lepidosauria > Squamata > Colubridae > Ahaetulla > Ahaetulla prasina. The sequence goes on along the minus strand of NC_080543.1, from coordinate 77,921,790 downwards.
CATTAAAAAAAGGTTGGGAAAATACAAAAAAGGCTTTAGCTGTAACAGCTCGAAATTACAAAGCCCAAGCTGACAAACACCGTTCCCTTCAACCCCCTTTTCGCATTGGAGATAAAGTCTTTTTGTCTACTAAATATCTAAGATTACGAATACCCAGCAGGAAATTCGGTCCAAAATTTTGGGGTCCTTTCCCCATTGTAAAAATTATTAAGCCCGTTACCGTCCAACTCAAACTCCCTCGCATGTTGGGAAGAATACACCCGGTATTCCATACCAGCTTACTAAAACCTGCTAAACAATCCTGCCTAAGGCCTCACCCTACCGCTCCCCCACCCCCCTTGATAATCCAAGGTGAAACTCACTATGAAATCAAGAAAATTCTTGACTCTAGACTCTACAGAGGTCAATTACAATACTTAGTCCACTGGAAAGGATACCCATTATCTGAATCTACTTGGGTCAAAAGTTGGAAAGTGAATGCAGACAAATTAATTAAACAATTTCACGACACTTTCCCTGACAAACCTAAGAAACCTCTTGGAGAGGGGAGGGGGGGTAGAAGGGAATTGTGGACCATTGGCACTTTTCTTTATCGACTCTTTGTTTTTCTTTCCTAGGATATAGTTTCTTTTCTAAGAGGGGACGCCTGTCAGGCCTGGAAACCATATTAAACTTTAGGTTTCCAGACGCTGCCACATTTTTATCCTGAGGGGAGGAGGGGGGGTTGAGGGTTATGGTAACATTCTTCAAAGGGTCAAGGTCGGATGGTGTTCACGTCTGCAGGAAGAGTGGCAAGAAGTTACTCGAATGAACTGGAAGAACGTGGGACCGTGTGATCATCAGAGGGGTCAGGGGGATGGGACTATGGGGGTTTGTATAACTGGGGAAACGAATCCGGAACTTCAGTTTTGGGAATTGCACTCATCGTGTGCCAGTCTCCTCATGCCAGTAAAGGACTCTGAGAAAAAGAAAAATGCCTCTGAGTTTCTTTTACGCAGAAGAGGTATTTCTGGAACCTTGACAAATGGATTAATGTATCAAGAACCTGAAGAGCTGGAGGGTTTTGGGAGCAGTTTTGAAATTTGAATTTGGAATCTAAACAAAGAAAGAGTTGAAACTTGAGAACTGAACTATTTGGATTACAAATTGGGTGTGGTGATTTGAAGAGACAAGATGGAAAAGGGGAAGAAAGCAACACAACACTTACCATCACCATCAATATCAACAAAGACAACAGAAACTACATTACAGCAAGAGAAAGTTAATATGGATTTTAAAAATATGTTATAGAACATACATGAAGATCTTAAGAAAGGACTAGAAAAAATGGAGGGGGAATTGAAAGAAGTTAAAGAGATAATAGGGAAAAAAGAACAACAATTGCAACTAATGGAAAAAAAACAGAGGCAATGGAGAAAAAAGTGGAAGAGATGGACTATAGACTCACAATCATTGATAAAAATCAGGAAAAAACAATTATAATCCTCGAAATGGACAAGGCTGACTATTACTTAAGATTCCAAAATATTGAGGAGGAAAGGGGAGAAAACCTACCACAGAAGATTGCAGAGATATTAGCAGTGGTGATGGAAGAAAGTAAAGAAATAATTTTAAATGGAATTGATGAGATATACTGAGTGCATACAAGGTATGCGATGAGAAATAATTTATCCAGAGAAATCCATGTCAGATTCACTAAGAAAACTTTGAGAACAGAGATATTACAAATGATGAGAAATGCAATGATAAAGCACAAAGGGAGAGAAGTGGTGGCACTGAAACAAATCCCAAAAAGAGTGAGAGACCTGAGAACAGAATACCAATTTCTTACAAAATGTCTGATAAAAAGAGGGATAAATTTCAGATGGCTGATTCCAGAAGGAATATTGGTGAACTGGCAAGAGCAAAGAATCAGATTAGATTCAATAGAAAAAGCAGAGCTATTTTATGAACAACACATAGGTCTTCAAGAACAAGAGAGACTGAGAGATGAAAGGGGAGATGGACAACAGGAGGAAAAGAAAGAGCAGTCAGGGGAAATGACTAAAGAACAAGAAGAGAGAGCAATAAGAGAAGGAGCACAAGCAAAAGAAATTGGAGAACAAAGAGAGATAACAGTGACTAGATTTTTTTTAAATTTGAATTTATATCCCGCCCTTCTCCAAAGACTCAGGGCAGCTTACACTGTGTTAATATACAAAGTCAACTTTTATTGCCCCCAACAATCTGGGTCCTCATTTTACCTACCTTATAAAGGATGGAAGGCTGAGTCGACCTTGGGTCTGGTGGGACTTGAACTTGCAGTAATTGCAAGCAGCTGTGTTAATAAGACAGACTTAGTCTGCTGAGCCACCAGACGCCCTATCAGATCAGTGATGGCAAACCTTTTTGAGACCAAACTGCAACCCAAAACCCACATATTTATCTTGGAGTGCCAATATGGCAATTTACTATACTTTTTGGAGTATAAGAGAGTGGAAATGTTGGTGTGTCTTATACACAGAATACAGCCATTTTTGGCCTCCTGAAACGTCCCGTTTTTGTGAAAAACGGGCCTCTTTTTGCGAAAACAGTGTGCATAGAGCCTTTGTGAGGCCTGCAGAGTGCTCCTGGGGGCTGGGGAGGGCAAAAACTTTTTTTTCTTGCTTACCTCTTTGAAATCTTGGTGCGTCTTACAGCCCAAAAAATATGGTAACCTGAATACTGAGGTTTCAGTTTAGAAAAAACAATTCATACGTGATTAATGTCTTTTCTCTGGAAAAAAACACAGAATAACAGCACTTTCAATGATACAAACAACTTTTTATTTAAATGTAAAACTTTGCATTTGGCATGCTTTTTATTAATGTGACTTTTGCTGTTGTATGCCTGCTGATAATTTTTCTAACCTTGGCTCATAGTTTGTAAGTTTGAGAGCAACACATGCAGCACTCAGTTCATCTGTAAGTCTGTTTCTGGTGTCAGATTTGGTATAATTCAAAGCTGAAAACAGCTGCTCACAAGCATAAGATGATTCAAACAAAGTAAGGAAAGCAATCCCAAATAAGACTTAAACTTATTTGGCAGAGAATTCCACACTTTAAGGATTTCATTTTCCGAAGTACAGGTAACTGTGTCAGAACTAACTGTGCTGTCCATTCTTTCTATCTTCGCAAGTGTTTCACGCAGGAACAGAATTTATTTGTCCACATGGAGCTTTCTTGAAATTCCAATAGCTCCATTTCCAGATTTTCTAAATCTAACCAGTGTAAGCAGGAAAGTTCAAGTTCTGCAAATTTGGCTTTATCTGGAGAAGTAAGAAAACCCAGGGTTGTCTCCATCTTACGGAACTGTAAAAACCTGTTTCTAAAATTCACCTTTGCAGCTGCTACAATGCTAGAAAATTTCTTGTAGATTTCCTGATGGCTTGTAGGATTGTCTGCAAATATTGTAGAATTTTCTAAATGCATTTTTAGATTTGGAAAATATTTCAGTTGTCCACTTTCAATGTCTCGTTCAAAAATCTCCACTTTTCTCTCAAATGGTTTGATATCACAAAACATCCTTTCTGCTATTTTTCCAAAACCTTGTAGTTGTTTGTTCAGTACATTGAAGTGTACTGTAAAATCTGTAAAAAACATGAGGTTGGTAACCCAGGCCATATCAGTGAGCTGTGGATATTCCTGCCCTTTTTCATTCATAAACAGCCTAATTTCATCCAAGCAGCTACAAATCTCTCCAGGACTTTTCCTCTGCTCAGCCACCAGACATTATTGTACATAAGTAAACAATTATATTGTGCCTGAACCTCTTCAAGAAGTACTTGAAACTGTCAAAAATTCAGAGCACGAGCCATGATGAAATTCACCATTTTTGTGACATCTTTGAGGACATCTTCAAATTTTTTGCTGCTTTCCCTGGCACAAAGAGCTTCTTTGTGTATAATGCAATGGAACTGAATGACTTTATGCTTTATTTCTTCAACAAACAACTGTATGGGGACTTCCTGGTTGGCTCCGTTGGCAATGGAGGTGATCTGTTTGATCACCAACCTCTGGATTGTGTTGGACCGCTAAGACAGTGACAATCAGCTGTCCAGCGGTTCGAAATTCCCCCTCTTCGGGCAAAGAAGAGGAGGTGAGAGAAAGAAGCAGAGGTAGAGCTTCCCTAGAACTCCTGGAAGACACCAGGGGGCTCGAAGGGTTAAGCCCCCTCAGAACTTCAAAGCGCTCCAGATCTGAGGCTTTTTTCCTGCTTCGGCAGACCTAATTGCCGCGACCAACTGCCAGGACCAATTTTAACTTAAAGAAGAAAATATCGGACTGAACAGAAACAGGAGAGCTCTAACTATAAAAGCAAGTAATTAAATCAATTCCCTGTTATTTTTTTTAAAGTTTTGGAGTTGACTTTAAAGCGAAAATGGCGGTTGTTCTTTAATGAGCTACGCAGTTGAAAATGAAAGTGTTACAATTCTCACTGTTTGCTGTTTATTGCTGAAGACCAGCTGGAGATTTTTTAAAACATTGTAATGAGAAGGGAGAAGAGATATTGAGACTGTTTTTTTTTAAAAAAAGACTTAGAAGATTTATACGTAACATTAAGTTAAAGAGAAATTTTAAGAGATGGCAGAAAAACAATTAAAGATAACTGTTACAAAAACCCCAGGAACATCAACACCGGGAGTCTCTCCAGCACATACAGCAGATACAAAATCACTAAATTTGGAAGCACTTCAGGATAATCTGAAAGATTTTATGAAAGAATCTCTTAATGATGCTATGAATTGGCAAACTTCTCAGATAGAAGATAAGTTTAAATTAATTACAGAAGAAATTTCAGAGATGAAAAAACAGATGTTAGAAATTCAAATTGGAAATAAAGAAGTCAAAGAAGGTTTGGTGTCAGCAGTACAGGGTCTGGCATCAAATGTGATTTTACTGGAGCAGGAAGTAGAAGAAATAAAGAAAGCTAATTTAAAATTGGAAAATAAGATTGAGGTAGTTCAAAGTAAAATGGATAAAGTTGATGATGAAATTGTTTTGGTACAATATAGAGCTATGGAACTTGCTTTACGAATACGTGGTCTGAAAGAACATAGACAAGAGAATTTGAAGCAAATTTTTTCTGAGGCCTTTGCGGACATTTTGGCAGTTTGGCCAGCAGATATGGCTTTTCATATTGATAAAATTTATCGTGTGAATTCCTGGATAGCAAGACAAAGAAATCTTCCGAGAGACATTGTTATTTATTTTACTACTAGAACAGTGAGATATGAGATTTTACAAGCTTCTTTTAAAGGAGACAAGATTCAAGTGGCTGGCCAAGATATTTTAATACTAAAGGAAATTCCCCCAGAAATGTTGAGAGGTAGGAAGGAGTTTGCTTTTTTGGTGAACGAACTTAAAAAACGTCAGATTGAGTATAGATGGGACATCCCAACTGGTATAATAGTTTACTATGAAGGGATAGCACATCGTCTTAATACAGTCAGTAAAGCACAAGAGTTTTATGCTTATGTGCTTAAAGCTGGAAGTCCACCATCTCCGGATGGTAGGAGAGAGGAAGGCGAAATTAAAGAAAAAGAAGTGATAGTAATGGAAGAAGACCTTTTACAAGTGTTGGATGTATCTAAGATGGGATCAGAAATTCCAAAAGAGCCAAGGATGACAAGAGCGGCTGTCAAACGCAAGAAACAAGAAGAAAAGGCTCAACAGGCTCAATCTGCTATTACCAAGACGGAAACAGTGCGAGGAGCAAGGCCCAAAGAAAGATATGATTTGCGGCTGGTGCTTCAAAAGTTTCCGATTGCCGATAATGGCAATTAGACTTTTATATGGAATGTTAATGGATTAAACTCACCACAAAAGAGAAGAAAGATATTTCATTATTTGAAGCAATTTAAAAATGACATTGTATGTTTACAAGAAACACATATTAGAACATTAGACCAGAAATATTTGATAAATTCAAAATTGGGAATACATTTTGTTGCATCTGCTACAGAAAAGAAGAATGGACTAGTTGTTTATATAAAGAGTAATTTATCTGCAACATTAATTGAGGTGGATAATCAAGGAAGATATATTGCTATTGAACTTTTATTGGAGGGGAGAAAAATACTTTTAATAGGAGTTTATGCACCAAATCAACAACAAGAAAAATTTTATAAGTTCTTACATAAAAGAATAATATCTTGGGATTATAAAACTTATATATTAATGGGTGATTGGAATGGAATGATGGATATCCAGAAAGATAAAAGAAGTCTTAGAAATATTTCCAATCGTGTAAAACTGCCAAAGGCCTTCTTTGATTTGATGGAAGATTTAGAATTGAGAGATGTATGGCGAGAACGCAATGAAAAAGAGAGAGATTTTACATTTTTTTCTGACAGACATCAATCTTTTTCTAGGATCGATTTTATTTTAATTACTAATGATTTGTTTTTCAGAGTGAAGAAGACCAAAATTTGTTCTAGAACTTTGTCTGATCATAGCCCGGTTTGGATTGAGCTAGATCGGGAAAAAGAGGCCAGGAGGTTGTGGAGGATGAATGAGAACTTGTTTAAATATGAACAAAATGTAAATGAATGTAAAATTCTAATGAAGGATTTTTTTTCTTTGAATATGGATAAAGGGACACCTATAGAGATAGTTTGGGACACCAGCAAGGCTTATATGAGGGGAATTTTATTGGATATGAATAATAAATATAGAAATAGATTGCACAAAAGGCGAAAAGAATTAGAAGAGGAAATTAAAAGGAAGGAGCAGTTATTGGTATGTAATCCAGGAGATAGTAAAATAAAAGAGTCAATAAATATATTAAGAGGTCAATTTAATATGTTAATGGCAGATCAGGTGGCAACTAATTTACAATATGCAAAACACAATTTGTTTAATAATTCTAATAAACCTGGAAGGTGGTTAGCATATTTATTAAGAAAGAAATGACATATAATTGATAAAATAGAATATAGAGGTAAGGAAGTATATCAGCAAAACTTGATTAAAAAAGCTTTTTTAGAATATTATACTAAGTTATATTCTAGAGATGTGATTAATGATAAAGATATAGATAGATATTTACAGGACCACGGTATCTTAGAAATTACAGTAGATCAAAGGGAAGAGTTGAATCAATTAATTTCTTCAAAGGAAATAGTGTTTGCAATTAAGCAGCTTAAAGCGAATAAAGCACCAGGTACAGATGGTTTGACAACTACTTATTATAAAAATTTACAAAATGAGATGATTGTACCACTTAAGGAGTTATTAAACAGAATACAAAGGGGAGGAGAAGCTCCTCCCTCATGGAGGACAGCTTTTATTTCATTAATACCTAAAGAAGATCGAGATGGTGTTAAACCAGAGAATTATAGGCCAATATCGCTTTTAAATACTGATTATAAGATATTTGCTAAGATATTAGCAAATAGATTGATGCCACTGATGACTCAATTAATTCATAATGATCAAACAGGATTTATTAAGGGGAGACAGATGAGATATAATATGAGACAAATTGTAAATTTACTTGAATATTTGGAAAGAAACAGCCAGGTCTCAACAGCATTCTTCTTTTTGGATGCGGAAAAAGCTTTTGATAGATTGGATTGGCAGTTTTTGTTTAAAGTAATAGAAAAAATGCAATTTGGGGATTATTTTATTCAAGCAATTAAGGCTATATATCAAAAGCAAACAGCTCAAATAATAGTAAATGGTGGATTAACAGAATCTTTCAAGATTGAGAAAGGGACTAGACAAGGATGTCCCTTGTCACCATTATTATTCATTCTAACTTTGGAAATATTATTGAGTAATATACGTGGTTTAGATCGAATAAAAGGAATTAGAATTAAAAATCAAGATTATAAATTAAGAGCGTTTGCAGATGATCTGGTTGTTTCTTTATCTCAACCAATACATTCAGCTGTATATCTGAAGGAGACAATTGATCAGTATAGTAAGGTATCTGGGTTTAAAGTGAATCAACAGAAGACAAAAATGATAATTAAAAATATGAATACACATCAGAGGGAAGAACTAGAAAGAATAACTGGATATGAAGTAGTTAAAAAGGTTAAATACTTAGGAGTATATATTACAGCATCGAATGTAAAATTATATAAAAATAATTATGAGGTATTGTGGGGAAAAGTAATTAAAGAAATGGAGAATTGGAAGAAGTTACAATTATCATTGTTGGGAAGAGTGGCAGCTATAAAAATGAATGTTTTGCCTAGATTTTTATTTTTGTTTCAAATTATTCCAATATTGAAGAAAGATGCAAATTTACAAGAATGGCAAAAAGGGATTAATAATTTTGTATGGAGGGGAAAAAAACCGAGAATAAAGTTAAAAATAATGCAAGATGTTAGGGAAAGAGGGGGTTTAAAAATGCCTAACTTGACATTGTATTATGATGCAGTTGTTTTAGCTTTAATTTCTGATTGGATTAATTTAACAGAGGAAAGGATTTTGAATATAGAAGGTTATGGTTTGTTATATGGATGGCATGCATATGTAATATATGACAAGAAAATTGATAAGACATTTAAGAATAATATGGTCAGAAGTGCTTTGTTGAGGGTTTGGAAAAAATATCAATATAAGTTAGATGGAAAGATACCAATATGGACTATCCCCAGACATATGATAGAGAATATAAATATATTACAAAAAATGGAGGTTATCACTTACAAAGAGCTTTTGACTATGGAAAAAGGGGAATTACAGTTAAAATCTAGGGAGAAATTGAGGGATGAAGGGAGAAATTATACATGGTTCCAGTATGGACAATTGCAATCTAGATGGAAAATAGATCAGAAAATTGGTATAAGGCAAAGTGATGATAATTTGGTAAAACAAATAAAAGATCAAGGTCAACAGCATATAAAGAGATTATATAATGTATTGGTTGAAATTGATTCAGAAATGGAGTTGGTTAAAGATTGTATGGTAAAATGGGCACAAAATTTTCAACAACCTATAATGTTAGAAACATAGGAAAAATTGGGTGAGGAATGTTAAATTTACATAAGCACAAAATTTAAGAGAAAATTTTTATAAAATGTTTTATAGATGGCATTTAGATCCTAAAAACTGTCATGTATGTATCCAAATGTGAAAGCAAAATGTTGGAGATGTGATTGTGAGGATGCTACCTATTATCATATATGGTGGACTTGCAAAAAGTTAAAGCCTTTTGGATTAAAAATATGGTGGATTATGCAGAACATTTTGAAAAAGAAGATCAAGTTTGTTCCACAGTTCTTTTATTAGGAATAATTCCAGATTGCACTGTTATAGAGACAAAACTGATTTTGAATTTAATAACTGCTGCAAGACTATTGATTGCACAATATTGGAAGAAAGAAGACTTACCTACAATTGGAGAATGGATTAGTAAAGTATCAAATTTAGCAGAAATGGCAAAAATCTCTGCCTACTTGAAAGACTGTACACAAGAAAAATATATTTTGGAATGGAGAAAGTGGATCGATTATATTCAAAATAAGTATCAGATTAAAAAATATCAATTAGTTTTTGAGTGAAGTTAGGAATTGCTATGTATTAGAGTTTAAGAAAGAAGGGAATTGATAGTGTGATGGTGTGATGGTGTGAAATGGAATATGTTTTATGTTATATTTTACATTATGTTTGTTAGTTACAATACCCTGTATTCTGTTCTGGGAAGTCTCGGGGGGGAGGGGAAGATTATAAATTGATTGATTGCCATTGTACAGGAATAATGGTAGAATTAAACAAGTTGGAATGGTGTAAAGTCGGGACCGCTCGGTAACCACTCCCGAAGGGAAAGGGTAAGGAAAGAGGAGTAAAGAAGGAAGAAAGGTAGGCAGGTAGGTAGGTAGGAAAGAAGGGAGGGAGAAGAAAGGATAGGAGGAGAAGGAGGAGGAGAAGATAGAGGGTTAGAAAGGATGGTAGTGAGAAGTGGGAAAGAGGAGGGGAAGTAGGAAAGCGAGGAGAAGGATGGTGGGGAAAGTCGAAGAAGGATGAGAAGGGTAGAAAGGATTAAGGGAGGGAGTGGCGGTCGAGCAGCCCTGATTGAGCATAATTTGAGTATAGGATCGATTGTTGGATAAGTGATTGCATTGTACACTGGTCAAATTGTGGGAATTATTATGGAAAATAAAAAAAAATTTGCCTTGAAAAAAACAACAACAACTGTATGAAACCAGGTGTTGCCCCCACCATAAAAGGTGCCCCATCACTAGTAATTGAAACCACTTTTTCTGGTCTTACATCTTGTGATGAAAAAGCCTCCATCACAGCATTGTAGATATCTGTCCCTTATGTTCTTTCAGGCAAAGACACCAGTTTCATCACCTCAGAGATATGTTACACAATTTTATCCCTGTGTTATGTCCTCCTCGCCTCTGTCCGAATGATGGCTTAATTAGCCGGCTCTTATCAGCTCTGGCAGCAAAAGAGCCATTAGCTGCCAAGACGCTGGTGAGTCATAACCTTCAGCTCTAGTCAATCCGTGGATTTGCCTGATACAAAGAGACACACCAGCTCTTGCTGCCTTTTATATCCTGTGGGGTGTGGCTCCATGACTCAGCACTTCCTAGGCCTGCCCCTCCCCTGCTTCTGTTGTTCTCTTCTCTCCTGCCTACGAAACCTGGGATTGAGCCAAGCCTGATTGCTGTCAGCTGGGTCTGCAGGCGTGGCCTGGGGGGAAAGAGTCAGGAGACGGAGGCCTCATTATCTCTTTTGCTTGGCCTGCTTCTGGCTCCTGGAGCTGATCCAGGGAGGCCGGTACTTCTGAGGTAAGTCCTGATGGCCCTTCCCCCTCACTGTCCAAGTCACTTTCTGGCAGCAGGCCCGGCTCCGAGTCACTTTCTGGCAGCAGGCCCGGCTCCAAGGCACTTTCGGGCATGGGGCCAGGTTCAGGGGCAGGAGCCACAACACCCTGTTTGGGAAATCATGAAAAAGCTAATTACTCGCAGACAAAATGGCTGTTTTAATAATATCCCCATCAAAGACTTCGTCAGCTTCCGGACCTTCGGACCTTCCGCCGCGAGCTTAAAACATACTTATTTAATTGCGCAGGACTGAGCTAGATTTTAATTTACGGGTTTTAAATTGGGTTTTATTTTCATATTTTTAATTTAGGCTTTTAGAATAAGTTTTTTAATTGTTTTTAGACTGTATTTATCTATTTTTAAATGCCTGTAAACCGCCCTGAGTCCTTTGGGAGATAGGGCGGTATATAAATTTAAATAATAAATAAATAAATAATAAAAGAGGGGCTTGCCATGTTTTGCTAGGCACAGTGAAACTTGAATACTGGCAGTTGTCAGATGATTCGTTCTGGACAGGTAGATGGAAAAACCAAGAGACTGGGAATGATAGTTCCTCACTTTCCCTGCAATAAACTCTTTTCTTTCAGTTGCACCAAGTTCAGCAACACGTTTGTGATTCGTGTCAAAGTGTCATCTGACACTTGATGTGTGACACACAACACTTTCATTGCACAAAGTACATAATTTATTTTATTTATTTATTTATTTATTTGATTTCTATACCGCCCTTCTCCCGAAGGACTCAGGGCGGTGTACAGGCAAAAATAAAACAAACAGTGCACTATATAATTTAAAATGCAATTAAAAAACTTATTTTAAAATTGGCCTGAAAATTAAAATATACAGTGAGCTAAAAACCCCATTTAAAATTAGTTAATAAAAATTTTAAAAATTTGATAAAATTCAATTTAAGACAGCCCCGCGAATAAAAGATGTGTCTTCAGTTCGCGACGGAATGTCCGAAGGTCAGGTATTTGGCGAAACCCAGGGAAGTTCGTTCCAGAGTGGAGCCCCACAGAGAAGGACCTTCCTGGGGCTGCCAACCGACATTGCTTGGGACGGCACCCTGAGAAGTCCCTCTGTAAGAGCGTACGGGTCGGTGGGAGGCATGTGGTAACAGCAGGCGGTCCCGTAAGTACCCAGGCCCTAAGCCATGGAGCGCTTTAAAGGTCGTAACCAGCACCTTAAAGTGCACTCGAAAGGCCACAGGCAGCCAGTGCAGTCTGCGCAGGAGCGGTGTTATATGGGAGCTACGCGGAGCTCCCTCTATCACCCGCGCAGCTGTATTCTGGACTAACTGAAGCCTCCGAGTGCACTTCAAGGGGAGCCCCATGTAGAGAGCATTACAATAATCCAAGCGAGAGGTAACGAGCGCATGAGTGACCGTGCACAAGGCATCCCGATCAAGGAAGGGGCGCAACTGCCGAACCAGGCGAACCTGGTGGAAGGCCCCCCTGGAGACGGCCGTCAAATGATCTTCAAACAACAGCCGTTCATCCAGGAGGACACCTAAGTTGCGCACCCTATCCTTTGGGGCCAATAACTCGCCTCCAACAGCCAGCCGCGGCTGCAGCTGACTGAATCGGGGTGCCGGCATCCACAGCCACTCCGTCTTGGAGGGATTAAGCTTGAGCCTGTTTCTCCCCATCCAGACCCGTACGGCTTCCATGCACCGGGACAGCACTTCAACAGCTTCATTGGGGTGGCCTGGGGTGGAGAAGTACAGCTGGGTGTCATCAGCGTACAGCTGGTATCTCACCCCAAAGCCACTGATGATCTCACCCAACGGCTTCATATAGATGTTGAACAGAAGGGGCAAGAGAATCGACCCCTGCGGCACCCCACAAGTGAGGTCCCTCGCGGTCGACCTCTGCCCCCCTGTCAACACCGTCTGCGACCGGTCAGAGAGATAGGAGGAGAACCACTGATACACGGTGCCTCCCACTCCCAATCCCCCCAACCGGCGCAGCAGGATACCATGGTCGACGGGATCAAAAGCCGCTGAGAGGTCTAATAGGACCAGGGCAGAGGAATAACCCCTGTCCCTGTCCCTCCAGAGATCATCCACCAATGCGACCAAAGCTGTCTCCGTGCTGTACCCGGGTCGGAAGCCGGACTGGAACGGGTCTAGATAGATGGCTTCATCCAGGTATTGGGGTAGCTGTCGCGCCACAGCACTCTCTACAACCTTCGCAACAAAGCGAAGGTTGGAGACTGGACGATAATTACCCAAAATAGCTGGGTCCAGGGAGGGCTTCTTGAGGAGGGGTCTCACCACCGCCTCTTTCAAGGCGCAGGAAAACCCTTCCAACAAAGAAGCATTGATAATCCTGAGCCAGCCTCGTGTCACCTCCTGAGTGGCCAGTACCAACCAGGAAGGACACGGGTCCAGTAAACATGTAGTGGTGTGAAGCCTCCCAACAGCCTGTCCACGTCCTCGGAGCCACAGGGTCAAACTCATCCCAAATGGACTCAACAAGACGTGTCTCCTCTCCCTCGCTTGGATCATCCCAATTTCGGTCCAGACCATCCCGAGCTGAGCGATTTTATCGTATAGATAACAACTAAACTCCTCAGCATCGTCCCTGCAACGGGTCATCCCGCACCTCCTGATGAAGGAGGAGCGGGTCACCAAACAGGGCGGCCGGGCGGTTATCTGCCGACGCAATGAGGGTGGAGGCATATGAGCGCCTCCTCATTGCCACTAGGTAGGTCCTGGAATAGGACCTAACTAGTGTCCGATCAGCTTCGGAACGGCTGGACCTCCAAGTGCTCTCTAGACGTCTTCTCCGCATTTCATCTCCTCAGCCCCTCGGAGAACCAAGGGCCAAACGAGATCTGCGCCGGGTCAGAGGTCGCAAAGGCACGACACGGTCCAAGGCCCCAGCCGCGCCCGCTCCCAGGCCGCAACTAGTTCCTCAGTCGTGCCGTGGCCAGATCCTCAGGAATGGCCCAAGCTCCATCAGGAACCTCTCAGGGTCCATCAGGCGCCTGGGACGGAACCACCGTATAGGTTCCGTCTCCCGCGATGGTGGATGGCGGTTCGGAAGTCTAGTCGAAGGAGGAAATGATCGACCATGACATCAGTTCTGTTACTAAATCATCTAATTCCAGATCATTTAACCACTGTCCAGAGATATAAATCAGGTCCAGTGTGCCTCCCCCCATGTGCGTGGGGCCATCATTTACCCGAATCAGGTCCAAGGCCGTCATGGAAGCCTGGAACTCCCGAGCTGCAGTCAATAACAAGCCAGCCGATGGCAAGTTGAAATCCCCCATGACTATAAGTCTGGGGGTCTCAACCGCCACAGAGGCAAGTACCTCCAACAGCTCGGGCAGGGCTGTGGTCACGCAGCAAGGAGCCAGGTACGCGATCAACAAGCCCAACTGATTCCTATGGCCCCACCTCACATAGAGGGATTCACAACCGGCAATCTGAGGAACAGTGGCCTCCCTCGGCTCTAGATCTTCCTTAATGACAACCGCCACCCCCCACCCCTACCTTGGGCCTCGGCTGATGAAATGCCCGAAACCTGGAGGCACAGCTCAACGAGGGAACCCCCTCTGACCCAACCAGGTCTCCGTAATGCCCATAAGGTCCGCGGACTCCCCCTGAATAAGATCACAAATCAGGGGGGCTTTATTAGCCACGGACCGGGCATTACATAACATCAACCGAAGATCCAGGCTCTGAGGATCATGGCCGCCCGAGGAACGGGTAGGGACTGAGGGCCCGGAGCATGTGATCACCGTCAAACATCGAGCACGTGCTCTCAACACTCGATACGCCCCCCCTCCGCCATATCTGCCTCTCCCACTTACCGTACAGATTGAACAACCCTCTAGTCCTGGAACAGAACCCTCCCCCCCTGCCTTCAGACCAGATGTAATAATGTCGAACAAGCACAGGGCTGGATCCTCCCCGACGGGTTCTCTCGCCACCGTCAAATCCTCCCCTCCCAACCCTTAAAATCCCCATTAAAACTCCCCTTAAAAAATCTATTAAAACAGCTAATTAAAAAGCCCCTAAGCCTCCTATTTTTAGCATGCCACCTCTCGGGGCTCCAAAGCCCGTCCTCAAGGTGGGCCCTTGATAATATGGAGGGACAAACCCGCGAGAGAGGGGCATCTCGCAGGGCAAGAAGGTCAGCCGCAGTAAACGTTCGCATCACAGAGAAAGTCCGGCAGGAGGCCCATCCTGGGCCGGTTAAGATGGTAACAGATGATACAGTGACCACGACCAGTCTGTCCTGATGGGAAACAGTCAATGGTGATCCTTGTGCGGTAGAGGACAAAACCGCTCACTCAGTCAGTTCACCACCCCATATAAATAGTCAGGGGTGGACTAAGGAAGAAGGAGGGGGGGGACCGATGATAAAGATGTTAAACAGGCCGTCCGCCGCCTTGAAACACCGAGGCAAGCCGCCGCCACCGGCCACCTCCGCCCGGCCATCGCCACCGAAAGCGTCCCATCGCCGCCGCATGAGGCCACCGACATCCCCACCATCTAGGAAGGGACGCCAGTCGCCAAATCCTGCCAGCAATCCCGGGGTTCCACCGGCGCCAGTGCCAAACGAAGAAGAGCCAGGTCGCCACCACCGCCAGGAAGCCAACAAGGCCGACGGGAGCCCGGGAGGCCCTCCAGATCTCCACTGGGCGCAACCCCTCCGGGGCTCCTCCCCTCGCCCCCGAAGTCGCCCAGCAACCAAGTCACCCATCTTCCTGAACGACTGAAGCCTCCTCCATCAGGGCGGGGATCTAAGGGGGCCCAAGGTGTCAAAGGCCCCCGCCGCCGCCGCCGCCGCCGCCAGAACGCCAAAAAGGCCGGCGGCAGCTCGGCAAGCTGCAGCCCGCCCAGCAAGCCGCCCGGCAAGCCGGGCAAACCGCCCGGCAAGCTGCCAGGGCCGCCACTGCTTCCTCCCACAGGCGGGGTCCAAGGGGGGCCCTGGATATCAGAGACCCCCTGTCGCCATCGCTGCCACCACCGCCAGAACACCAAAAAGGCCGGCGGCAACTCGGCAAGCCACAGCCGCCCGGCAAGCCGCCAGGATCACCGCTGAAGCAAGGACGCTCCGGGGCTGCTCCCAACGCCCCCCTTGGTCCTGCACCAAGTCACCCCTCCTCCGGGTGACTGGATGTTCTTCCATCAGGGCGGGAGCCTAAGATGTCACCAAGGCCTCCCCCAGAACCGGACAAGGCCCGAAAAGGCCCACCGCCGCTCCCCCGATCAGCAGGGCGGCGCCATCTTGGACATGCTCAGAAGCCTTCTCCTAATGCTTTCCCACTGCATTCCCACTCATAATGCTTTCCCACTGCATTCAATCACTCCAAATGACTCTGTCCAGGCCTCTTGGAATGATCTTCCACTATCTGCTTTGAGTTTTTTTAGTGTACTCATTTTTGAGTATTCAAGACTTGGAGTCTAAAAAGACACATTTTTTTTAAAAAAATGAGGCATCCAATAGAAATCTATCCCTGTAACAAAAATAGCTAACACTATTAGTTAACACTAAAGAAATCCCCTGAATCAACCAATCTAGAGCAGTGATTCTCAGCTGGGGGTTCCTTTTGAATTTGCTGACCACCAGTGAGTGGGAGAAAGCAATTTCACAGAGGAGGGGATAGAGAGAGCTGTGGGATGAATACACACTCCCTCCCCCTTGGGATCAACCAGGACACCTGCAGCCCTCCCCTGCCTCCTCAGGTGTTGGAGCATGTGGGGGGGATGCTTTTCAAGGAGCCAAAAGGAGAGCTGAGAGCTGGTTTCTGTCCCACAAGTAAGATTTGGTCCAGAACCAATCCCAACAGGAAGGGGATTGTACTCCTTGTCTTTGCATTTTTACCAGGTAAGAAATTAAATTTCTGATGATGTAAAAATAGCTCATAACTTACCTTTCTAGACAGCTATTATCATGTATAAAAGTAAGATACTCTTTTCCATCTTTTGTCTGGAGTACCATTTAATCCAGAGCCTTTTAATTCCAGAAGTCCAAGTTTAAAGAATGGACTTCTGGAATTAAAGCTCCATTTTTTAGCTAAAACTTAATTCATACCTGTTAGTTTTGCTTTAAACAAATTAGCTTTGAGCAGTATGAACGATTGATAATGTGATCCTCCAAAAGTCTGAAAAATATATCATTGATTTTTCATTGGCATTTAAACTAGATAACCAATATAAAAAAGTACATCAAGGAAGGATTGGAAAGCCAATTCATACTGAACTGTATTGGGTTTTTTGTTGTTATTTGAATAAAATGAAAAGAATTCAAATAGTGGTACCTAGTGTGGAAAAAGAGATGAAATATTTTATTTATTTATTTATTTATTTATTTATTTATTTATTTATTTTGTCAAACACAACAATATATATAAGTATAAGCATGAAATAACCACACAAATTGAATACAATCAAAGGGAACATTAGGACAGGAACGGTAGGCATGCTGGTGCTCTTATGCATGCCCCTTACAGACTTCTTAGGAATGGGGTGAGGTCAATAGTAGACAGTCTTTGGTTAAAGTTTTGGGGATTTTGGGATGAGACCATGGAATCAGGTAGTGCATTAACAACTCTGTTACTGAAGTCATATTTTCTACAATCAAGATTGGAGCAGTTCACTTTAAGTTTAAATCTGTTGTGTGTTCGTGTATTGTTGTGGTTGAAGCTGAAGTAGTCTTCAGCTAATAATGATGAGTCTTCAGCTAAGAATAATGGGTCATTCTCAACACTTGAATTCTCTACCCTTAAAATATCTAGAAATTATTACGGTTAAGTGAGTTTTGCCCCGTTTTACGATTTTTCTTGCCATAGTTGTTAGGTGAAGCATTGCAGTTGTTAAGTTAGTAACCCAGTTGTTGAGTGAATCTGGTTTCCCAATTGACTCTGCTTGTCAGAAATTTGCAAAAATTGATCACATGATCATGGGGATGGAGGTCACTTTTTTCAGTGCTCTTCTAACTTTGAATGGTCACTAAATGAACTGTTGTAAATTGAGAACTACCTGTAAAGTAATGACTGATGGCAACCTAATATTTTCACCTCTGCAGGTTCTCAGAGATTTCTGAGACCAGTGTTGAATACTTAAATTTCAGTAGTCATCAATCTCAGTCTTAAGATGAGTTTAGAATCAGTGGGAGTCACTGATAACAATGAACTACTAGCTAGCTACTGATAATAAGACCAGTTCTGCCTTTCTTTTCCTTTTGTCCAAGTTTTGCAAGAACTTTTTCCAGGCATATATTTTATTTCACAGTATACAAACCATTGTTGTTGGGGAAAAATTGCTCTTCCAAGCAATTTTAAAAGACACTGTTAGAATGACTCTGCTCTCAGCCCCCCCTTGAAAAGCATCCTCCCCACGTTTCAACATCTGAGGAGGCAGGGGTGGGCTGCAGGTGTGTAGAATTAAAACGTGATTTGAATCCCTAGTATAGTCCTCCTATGTGAGAAGTGGGTTGCTAGATGACCTCCAAGGTCCCTTCCAACTCTGTTACTGATACTGGCTCTGGCTTTCCTGATGGAATGGCAGCGGCAGCAATGACAGCAATGGCAACAGCCCCCCCCCCATGGCTGCCCACCTGGATCCTCGGCAGGGGGGCGGCAGACTGGCTGGCCGCATACTAGCCACCCCGGGAAGGCCTCTTGGCAAAGCTCCCAATTTCTCAGAATGCTTCTTTTTTTTTTTTTTTTTTTATAAAAAAGTTTTATTTTTACAATCATATCAAATAATTCATCCAATGTACAGTTATATACAATTAGTCGGGCCTGCCCAGTCACCACCCCCCTTTTTAACCTTCTTCCCTCTTCTACCTTCTTTTACTTTCCAAACCTTCCTCTCCTTCTCTTATCTACCTCCTCTCCTCCCTCCACCCTACACTCTTCTCCCTCTTCTACCCCTCTTCCTTCCTCTTCTCCTCTTTCCTACCTCCTACTCTCTTTTTTCCCTCCCCACCGTTCTAAAATGGCAACTGGTCAGACCCGTCCCTACATTAATTATATTTATACATCTTCAATAATCCCTGTACATTAACCATCACTCCATCACTAACCTCAACCCCTCAAATCCCTTTCCCTTTACCCCCACCCCCACCCCGACTTCCCAGAACAAAATGCAGGGTATCAAAACTAACAATCATAATCTAAAATAATTCCTAAATTATAATCTCTAGTCTCTCCACGCTTATTCACACTCTCAATTCCCCTCTCCTTCAAAAA
This sequence comes from Ahaetulla prasina, assembly GCF_028640845.1. NCBI lineage: Eukaryota > Metazoa > Chordata > Lepidosauria > Squamata > Colubridae > Ahaetulla > Ahaetulla prasina. The sequence goes on along the minus strand of NC_080543.1, from coordinate 77,902,769 downwards.
TATATCTAATACAAATTATTCCTAAATTTACTCATATGCTATTTGATATTTTTTATCTGATACTTATTTTGAATATAATCAATCCACATTTTCCATTCTAAAATATATTTTCTTGTGTATAGTCTTTCAAGTAAGCAGAGATTTTTGCCATTTCTGCCAGATTTGATACTTTAAGTGTCCATTCTTCAATTGTAGGTAATTCTTCTTTCTTCCAATATTGAGCAATCAAAAGTCTTGCGGCTGTTATTAAGTTCAGAATCAATTTAGTCTCTATAGCTGTACAATCCATAATTATTCCTAGTAAAAAGAACTGCGGAGTAAACTTAATCTTCTTTTCAAAATATTCTGCATGATCCACCATACTTTAATCCAAAATGCTTTAACTTTTTTGCAAGTCCACCATATATGATAATAAGTAGCATCTTCACAATCACATCTCCAGCATTTAGCCTGTACATTAGGATACATACATGACAATTTTTTGGGGTCTAAATGCCATCTATAAAACATCTTATAAAAATTTTCTCTCATATTTTGCGCTTGTGTAAATTTAACATTCCTCACCCAAATTCTTTCCCAAGTTTCCAACATTATTGGTTGCTGAAAATTTTGTGCCCACTTAATCATACAATCCTTAACCAAATCAGTCTCTGAATCTATTTCTACTAATACATTATACAACCTCTTAATATGCTGTTGACCTTGATCTCTCATTTGTTTTAACAAATTATCCTCAATTTGCTTAACACCTATTTTTGATCTAATTTCCATCTAGCTTGTAGTTGTCCATATTGGAACCATGTATAATTTTTCCCTTCTTCCCCCATCTTTTCTCTAGATTTTAATTGTAACTCCCCCTTTTCCATACAAAGAAGTTCTTTATAAGTAACTACCTCCATCTTTTGATATATATTTATATTTTCTATCATGTGTCTCGGGTTTGCCCATATTGGAATCTTTCCATCTAATTTGTATTGATATTTCCTCCAAACCCTCAATAATGCATTTCTAATTATATTATTTTTAAATATTTTATCAACTTTCTTATCATATAATAAATAGGCATGCCACCCATATAACAAACCATAACCTTCTATATTCAGAACTCTTTCCTTAGTTAAATTAATCCAATCAGTAATTAATGATAAAACAACTGCTTCATAATACAATTTTAAATTAGGCATTTTAAGACCCCCTCTTTCCCTTATATCCTGCATTACTTTTAATTTTATTCTTGGTTTTTTGCCCATCCATACAAATTTACTAATCCCCTTTTGCCATTCCTGTAATTTAATATCATTCTTAAACACCGGTATCATTTGAAACAAAAACAAAAACCTGGGCAAAACATTCATTTTTATAGCCGCTATTCTTCCCAGCAAAGATAATTGTAACTTCTTCCAACTCTCCATTTCTTTCCATACCTTCTGCCACAATACCTCATAATTATTTTTGTATAATTTAACATTTGAAGCTGTAATATATATTCCTAAATATTTAACCTTTTTAACGATTTCAAAACCTGAAGTTCTTTCTAACTCTTCTTTTTGTTGTATATTCATATTTTTAGTTATCATCTTTGTCTTTTGCTGATTCACCTTAAATCCAGATACTTTACCATACTGACCAATTATATCTTTTAAACCAGTTACTGAGTATATTGGTTGAGATACGGTAACAACCAGGTCATCTGCAAAAGCTCTTAATCTATAATCTTGATGTTTAACTCTAATTCCCTTTATTCGATCGGAACCACGTATGTTATTCAGAAGAATTTCTAAAGTTAAAATAAAAAGTAATGGAGACAAGGGACATCCCTGTCTCGTCCCTTTCTCAATTTTAAAAGTTTCTGTTAACCCACCATTTACTATTATTTGTGCTGTTTGCTTCTGATATATTGCTTTAATTGCACGAATAAAATAATCCCCAAATTGCATTTTTTCTATTACTTTAAACAAAAACTGCCAATCCAATCTATCAAAAGCTTTTTCAGCATCCAAAAAAAGGAATGCCGCTGATACTTGGTTGTTTCGTTCCAAATATTCAAGTAAATTTACGATTTGCCTCACATTCCAAATCATCTCTATGGATGTCTCTTTTTTCATATTCATAATAAAAAATTCTTTCATTTGTTTTTTACATTCATTTACATTTTGTTCATATTTAAACAAATTCTCATTCAACCTCCATGATCTCCTAGCCTCCTTTTCCCGATCAAATTCAATCCAAACTGGACTATGATCAGATAAAGTTCTTGAACAAATCTTAGTCTTCTTCACTCTAGAATACAAGTCATTAGTAATCAAAATAAAATCAATCCTCGAAAATGATTGGTGCCTATCAGAAAAGAAGGTAAAATCCCTCTCTTCTGTATTATGTTCTCTCCAAATATCTCTTAATTCCAAATCCTCCATCATGTCAAAAAAAGCATTTGGTAATTTCGCCCGGCTTGATATCTTCCTTAAGCTTTTTTTGTCTTTTTGAGTATCCAACACACCATTCCAATCACCCATTAATATATATGATTTATAATCCCAAAATACTATTCTTTTATGTAAAAACTTGAAAAAATTTTCTTGTTGTTGATTCGGAGCATAAACTCCTATTAATAATGTCTTCTTTCCCTCCAACAAGAGTTCAATAGCAATGTATCTTCCTTGCTTATCCACCTCAATTAATTTTGCTGATATATCCTTCTTTATATATATAACTAAACCATTTTTTTTCTCCAAAGAGGAGGCAACAAAATGTACTCCCAGTTTTGAATTTATCAAATATTTCTGGTCTAAAGATCTAATATGTGTTTCTTGTAAACAAGTAATGTCATTTTTAAATTGTTTCAAATAGTGAAATACTTTCCTTCTCTTCTGCGGTGAATTCAAACCATTAACATTCCAAGATAATAGTTTAATTGCCATTATCGGCCAAAGGAAACTTTTGGAACACTAGCCGCAAATCACATTTTGCTTTAGGCCTTGCTCCTCCCACTGTTTCCGTTGTAGTAGTTGCCAGTTGTTGTTGTTGTGCCTTCATCTCTTGTTCCTTGCGTTTAGCAGCAGCTCTTGTCAGCCTTTGTTCTTTTGAATCTGGACCCGTCGTAGGTATTTCCAACACTTGTAATAAATCTTCTTCCATCGCAATCTGTTCTTGAACCTGCTTCACTTCTCTTTCCTTCACTTCAGTCTCCTTTCTTCTAGCATCCAGTGGAGAAAGACTTCCAACTTTTAATGCCTCAACATAAAATTCTCTCGCTTTTCCAACTGTATTGAGACGATGTACTTTCCCTGCATAATATACTATTATACCAGTTGGAATATCCCATCTATATTCAATCTGACGTTTTTTGAGTTCATTCACCAGGAAGGCAAATTCCTTTCTAGCCCTTAACATTTTTGGTGGAATTTCCTTTAATATTAAAATATCCTGACCAGCAATCTGAATCTTCTCCCCCTTATATGAGGCTTGCAAAATCTGATTTCTCACTGTTCTATTTGTAAAATAAATAACAACATCCCTTGGCAACTTTTTTTGCCTTGCTATCCAAGAATTCACACGATATATTTTATCAATTTGATAAGCCACATCTGCTGGACGAGCTGCTAATATCTCAGCAAATACTTCAGAAAAAATTTCCCTTAAATCCTCTTCTTTATTCTCTTTCAGACCACAAATTCTTAGAGCAAATTCCATATTTCTATATTGTATCAAAACTATTTCATCATCTGTTTTTTCCATTTTACTTTGAAATTCAGCCATTTTATTATCTAATTTTGAATTATGTTGCTTAATTTCTTCAACCTGCTCTTCCAATAAAATCACATTATTTGCCAAACTTTGTACTGCAATTACAAATCCTTCCTTAACTTCTTTATTTCCCACTTGAATTTCTGATATCTGCTCTTTCATTTCCAACATCTCCTCAGTTATTACTTTAAATTTTTCTTGCATAAAGTCTTTTAAATTCTCTTGTACCGCCTCTAAGTTCAATGTTCTAGTCTCCACTGTATGAGCTGGAGAGGCACCAGCTGAGGAGATTCCAGAGCCCTTTGTTACAGTAGACTTTAATTGTTTGGCTTCTTTATTACCATTGTAAAGGGATGGGCTGTGGTGTGCAAACTTCAACAGCTCTTGCAGCAAACTTCAACAGCTCTTGCAGCACCACCTGCACCGCTTGTTTGGAGCTGGTTTGGAAAGTGAAAAAACGCAGCCAAATTAGGTGGGACACGCCCCACACAAATCCTCCAAATGGGTCTCCCTATGGTAGCCTCCCCGCTGAAAAGCTTTCCTGCTTCTCCTCTACCTGTATGCTGTTACTGTCTGTGCACACACACCCATCCTAAGACCAACAAAACGCTGCTGGAAACAGCATGCAGGTAGAGGAGAAGCAGGAAGTGGTTTTCGTACCCCCAACTCATTTGCTGCAAGAAAGAACAGGCGCTCAGAAGAGCGGGCTCCGTTTGGGTGGGCAATCACTGTTAGTCACGTAGTTCAGCGGGAGGCTACCGTGGGAGACCCATTTGGAGGATCTGGGTGGGTATGTCCCACCTAATTTGGCTGTGGTTTTCACTTTCCAAACCAGCTCCAAGCAAGCGGTGCAGGTGGCAGTGCAAGAGCATCTGAAGTGCACTGCTTGCTTGGAGCTGATTTGGAAAGGAAAAAAAACGCAGCCAAATTAGGTGGGACATGCCCCACCCAGATGCCTCCAAACGGATCTCCTTACAGTAGCCTCCCTGCTGAACTACATGACTAACAGTGATTGCCCACCCAAACGGAGCCCGCTCTTCCGAGCGCCTGTTCTTTCTTGCAGCGAATGAGTTGGGGGTGCGAAAACCACTTCCCGCTTCTCCTCTACCTACATGCTGTTTCCAGCAGCGTTTTGTTGGTCTTAGGATGGGTGTGTGCACAGCCAGTAACAGCATGCAGGTAGAGGAGAAGCAGGAAGTGGTTTTCACTTTCCAAACCAGCTCCAAGCAAGCGTGCAGGTGGCAGTGCAAGAGCATCTGAAGTTTGTGCACTGCTTGTTTGGAGCTGGTTTGGAAAGTGAAAAAACGCAGCCAAATTAGGTGGGACACGCCCCACACAAATCCTCCAAATGGGTCTCCCTATGGTAGCCTCCCCGCTGAAAAGCTTTCCTGCTTCTCCTCTACCTGTATGCTGTTACTGTCTGTGCACACACACCCATCCTAAGACCAACAAAACGCTGCTGGAAACAGCATGCAGGTAGAGGAGAAGCAGGAAGTGGTTTTCGTACCCCCAACTCATTCGCTGCAAGAAAGAACAGGCGCTCAGAAGAGCGGGCTCCGTTTGGGTGGGCAATCACTGTTAGTCACGTAGTTCAGCGGGGAGGCTACCGTAGGGAGACCCATTTGGAGGGATCTGGGTGGGGTATGTCCCACCTAATTTGGCTGTGGTTTTTCACTTTCCAAACCAGCTCCAAGCAAGCGGTGCAGGTGGCAGTGCAAGAGCATCTGAAGTTTGTGCACTGCTTGCTTGGAGCTGATTTGGAAAGGAAAAAAAACGCAGCCAAATTAGGTGGGACATGCCCCACCCAGATGCCTCCAAACGGATCTCCTTACAGTAGCCTCCCTGCTGAACTACATGACTAACAGTGATTGCCCACCCAAACGGAGCCCGCTCTTCCGAGCGCCTGTTCTTTCTTGCAGCGAATGAGTTGGGGGTGCGAAAACCACTTCCCGCTTCTCCTCTACCTACATGCTGTTTCCAGCAGCGTTTTGTTGGTCTTAGGATGGGTGTGTGTGCACAGCCAGTAACAGCATGCAGGTAGAGGAGAAGCAGGAAAGCTTTTCAGTGGGGAGGCTACCATAGGGAGACCCATTTGGAGGGATCTAGGTGGGGCGTGTCCCATCTAATTCGGTTGCAGTTTTTCACTTTCTAAATCAGCTCCAAGCAAGTGGTGCAAGTAGCGGTGCAAGAGTTGCTGAAGTTTGTGCACCACAGCCCGTCCCTTTATAATGGTAAGAAAGAGGCTTCCAAAGCTGACAGAGGCATTCAGAGAAATCGGGAGCTTTGCTGAGAGGCCTTCCTGGGGTGGCTAGTATGCAGCCAGCCAGGCCTGCCAGCCCCCCCCCCTCCAGGCATCCACCCCCCCACGTGGCAACACACCTCGATCCTGGGCAGCACCTTGCCACACACACACCCAGGCCTCCCCCTCCACCCGCAGCCCACCTGCAATTTACCAAAAATTCGGAAGGCAATGGAAGTCAAGCGGGCAAGGAGCAGAGCAGCTGGGCCTGGGCCCCGTGGTGATAGGAAGCAGAGAGAAATGAGAGAGCAGCCAACAGTCCAGCCTTACACACATGGTAAGTGGAGCTGTCCAGTAACCGGGAAACAAACTTTTAGTTTCTGGTGCATGCATACACACTGGCCAGCATGTCTAATATCTGAGCTTTGGGTTGCAAACCCGGAAGAGGAATGGCCAATGCTGTGCATGCCAGGTAACATGGCTCCATGTGCCAACTGTGACACGCATGCCATAGTTTCGCCATCACGGGACTAGATCAACAGCACAAGTAAATTAATAAGAAATGGAGGAAGAAATTAAAGCAATATCTTTGAATATAAATGGATTAAATTCAGCAATAAAAAGAAAAAAGACATTTAACAAACTGGAGAAGTTAAAATTAGAAATTATATGCTTACAAGAAGTTCATATTAAAAAAAAACGTAAAAATTTTTGAACAAAATTGGGAAAGTTGTATGCAACATTGGTCTCTCAAAGTAAAAGAGGAGTGGTATTTTATATCAAACAGACAATTCAATCCAAAAAAATATTTGAAGATGAGGAGGGAAGAGTGTTAATGGTAGAAATTGTAATGAAGTATAAAAAAATATTACTTGTGGAAATATATGCTCCAAATGCTAATCAAGAAGAATTTTATGCAAAATTACAAAGAAAAATATTAGAATATGAATATGAAGATAATTGTATAATGGGAGATTATAATGCAATAGTGGATAATGAACTGGACTATAAATCTACAAAAATGAGTAAAAAACCAAGGAAAACACTCCTGAAAACATTTCATACAATGGTAGATGAATCAAGTTTACAAGATGCTTGGAGAAAGAGAAATTTAAAGGAAAAGCAGTATACATTCTGTTCAAATAGGCATATGTCATGGTCAAGAATAGATATGATGTGGATGTCTACAGATTTAATATCTAAGATAGATAAGATTGATATAGAGACAAATATATGGGCAGACCACAATCCGATAACAATGGCATGGAAAGGCCAAAAAAAAAGAATGAGATGGACATTAAATCAAATTTTATTAAATAAGAAAGACACAATACATGGAAAAAGAACTGACATTTTTCTTTAAAGAGAACAGAAAAGAAGATACATCATTGCAAAACATATGGGACACCAGTAAAGCATATATAAGAGGTTTGGCAATGACTTATGCAGGGAAAAGAAATAAACAGAATAAACAAACACAAAGGGAAATACAGGAAGGATATAAGAAATTAGAGAAAGATTTACAAAAAAATCCACAGGATAAAAAAATTAAAAACCTGATGGACTTGAAAAAACATAAACTGAATTTAATTGAAAATGAAGATTTGGCAAGGAAAATAAAATTAACAAAGCAAAAAAATTTTGAAAATGAAAATAAACCAGGAAGATGGTTGGCATATAAAATGAAAAAGGAAAAAGAAAAGAAATTGATAACTCAATTACTAGACCAGGATGGAAAGATATGCTATTGAAATGAGGAAAAGAAAAAAAATAATTGAGGAATATTAGAAGAAACAAGAGCAGATATCAGAATGGAAAATAGAACAATATTTGGAAAAAGCAAAGATTCTTAAAATACCAGAAGAATTCAAAAAAGCACTAGAAGAATATCAATGATGGAATTGATAGAGGGGATTAAAAGACAGAAGAATGGAAAAACCCCGGGGCCAGATGGATTACCAGCAGAATTATATAAATAATTGCAAGATGTACTAAGTGATAAAATATTTAATGATTTATTAATAGAAGCCAAGGCTCCAAAGTCATGGATGGAGGCATATATAACTCTTATACAAAAAGAAGAATCAGACTTGCAACAAATAAAGAACTATAGACCAATTTCACTACTAAATGCAGATTATAAAATATTTGCATCAATTATGGCAGAAAGATTGAAGAGGTTGGTGAATGAATTTATACATTCAGATCAAAATGGTATTCTGCCTAAAAGACAAATTAGATAATATACTAATTATATTGGATACATTGGAATACTATGAAGCACACTCAGAAAAACAAATGGTGTTGCTATTTTTAGATGTGCAGAAGGCATTTGATAATGTGAATAGGCAATTTATGACCACATAATTACAAAAGATGGACTTTGGGGATAGATTTGTAAACATGATTATATATAAAGATCAATCGGCAAAAGTAATAATAAATGGTGAAATGACAGAAAAAGTAGCTATCAGAAAAGGAACTAGACAAGAATGTCCGTTATCTACATTGTTATTCATTTTAATATTAGAAGTTTTAAAAAAGAAAAATAAGACAAGATAAAGAAATAAAAGGAATGAAAATTAAAAGAGAAGAATATAAGCTACAAGCATTTGCGGATGATTTAGTATTCATTATGGAAGAACCAATGGAAATGAGCCTAACGTTGATGCAACAAATAGAGGAATATGGAGAAGCAACTGGATTGAAAATAAATAAAGACAAAACTAAAATTATAGTTAAAAATATGAGGGGAAAATAAAAGAAGCAATTAATGCAGAATCTAGACATTCAAATAGTGAAGAAAGTGAGATATCTGGGCATTCAACTAACTTCAAGATGTATTACATTGAAGGAAGATAACTACTACAAACTGAGGAATCAAACTGAAATAGATTTGGAAAAATGAAAAAAATTGCAATTATGGGAAGAATAGTGTTAATTAAAATGAATGTACTGCTAAGAATTTTGTTTTTCTTTCAGACAATTCTGATAAAATTGGAGAAATATTTTGAGACTTTGAATAAAACCATGTGGCAAGGGAAGAAAGCAAGAATTAATATTAAATTGCTTCAAGATTCTAAGATCAGAGGAGGATTTGGTCTACCAAACTGAGAACTTTATCACCAAGTGGCGATGTTAACTTGGGTTAAAGAATGTATTTTACTGAGAAATACTATTGACTTTGGAAGGACATGATTTGCCACTAGACTGGCACATTTTCTTATGGTATGGAGAAAATAGGATACATGGATACTTCCAGAAACATTGTGTAAGAAATGGCTTATTAACAGTATGGGAGAGATTGAAAGAAAAACATTATATGCAAATACCAATGTGGCTTTCAACAATGGAAGTATTGACACATCCGAATATGATTAATATGAACAATATTGTACGTTATAAAGACATTTTAATTGAGAAGGGAGAGTTAAAACAGAAGCAAGACTTAGAAAAAAAAGGGATTGAGACTGATTGGTACACAAGATTGCAAATACAATCAAGATATGATAAAGACTTGAAACAATATGGTTTTAATTTGGGGGAATCAGAGTTGGATCAGATATTGACTGGAAAGGATGAAAAATGATTAAAAGGTTGTATTTATTATTATTTATTACTTATTACAAATTAGATTAGAAAATGAAGAAGTAAAAGAGACAATGATAACATGGGCAAAAAATTTTAGTCATACAATAGAATTAGAAAAATGGCAACAACTATGGGAAAGGAATTATAAATTGACAATGGCAACAGCATATAAAGAAAATTTATATAACATGTTTTATAGATGGCACATGCCACCAGAAAGGCTAGCAAAAATGTTTAAAGACAAATCAGCTAAATGTTGGAAATGCTCACATTTCCCGGGATCATATTATCATATGTGGTGGACATGTACAGAAGCAAAAAAACTATTGGTTTAGAATACAGACATGGTTAAAGAAAATGCTACAAAAATCTATAGAATTAAAGCCAGAGATTTTCTTATTGGGTATTTTGCCAGAAAGATATAGCAAAAAAGAAATGTATCTAATTATACACATAATAACAGCAGCAAGAATTGTATTTGCACAAAATTGGAAGTTAGAGAGAATCCCATCAGAAGGTGAAGTAATAAAAAAGATTTTAGACTGTGCAGAAATGAATAAATTAACTTTAAGAATAAAAGATAAAGAGGAATCAGTGTATTTCAAGACATGGGAAAGATTGTATATAGACAGAAAATAGACAGAAATAAAAGACGATAGATAGATAAACAATGTTAATAAATGGAAATGAAATGAGAGAAATGACAATGAAGAAATAGAAACCCAGATATCACCAGAGTAAATGGAAAAGGGGGATGGAGGGGAAGAAAAGATTATAAATATAAATGTATAATTATGAAATGATAGATTGGGTAAAATAGAAAAGAAACTGAAAAGAAAGTACATAATATAAGAAGATTGGAGTTGCTCGGTTACCAAATAAGGGAAATATCATGCAACAAAGAAGAAAGAAAGAAGAGAGGAATAGAGGGTAAGATAGAGGAGGTGATAGGATGGAGGGAAGGAGGAGGAGAGGAAGATAAATTGGGGTTAAGAGTAGGAGAGAAGATGAGAAAGGAGGGAAAGAGAAGAGGAGTGGGGGAGAGGTAGGGGAAGTATTTATTTATTTATTTATTTATTTAGTTGCACAGTATATATCCAATTATATATATTATTTAATTATATATATTATTATATATATAATTTTATATATATTTATATTTTTATAATTTAATATATATAATTATATATATATATTATATTATAATATATATATATATATAAATATATAATTATATATATTATTAAATATTATATATATATATTTATATATATCCAATTCTGCAAGATGGCGCCGACGAAGGCTGCCTCGGTGAAATGCTCTCTAATGATTTCTTTATTTCTTTATTTCTAATTGTTCTCTGCAACTCACAACAGATTTCCTACTCACAAGACCATCTGCTAAAAATTAAGCAACATTTCTTTAAGGAGCAGCTTTCTGTGAGGAGGAGACAGGAAGAACAAAGGAAGAGGCAATTCCCCCGTAGCCATGGATTACCAAAAAAACCAAATGACATAGATGAAAATGGTGAAAAAGATGTAAACGTGCTGGGATCTTAAACAGATTAAAGTCAGGAAAAAAACTCCTCTGCCTTCAATTTTCCTAACAAATGTACATTCACTTGTAAATAAGATGGATGAAATACTCCTCTTAAACAAATACTATTCTGATTTTCACAATTCAGCAGTCCTATGCTTCTCTGAAACCTGGTTAAATGAATCAATTGAAGATAGCAGCCTGAATATTCCAGGGTTTCAGATTATACAATCAGACAGAATTACAGAAGCATCTGGTAAAATGAAGGGTGGAGGTTTATAATAATAATAATAATAATAATATTTTAATTTGTATACCGCCCTTCTCCCGAAGGACTCAGGGCGGTGAACAGGCAGATAAAATACAAATACATACAATAATTAAAAACATCCCTTAAAAAACTAATTTAAATGCCCAAATGTTAAAAAACATACTCCCCCATAAAATCACAAAATTTAAAAAACCCATCCAATAAAGATAAAAATCAGGCTAGTCCAGCCATACGAAATAAATAAGTTTTTAAGTTCGCGGCGAAAGGTCCTAAGGTCAGGTAATTGTCGAAGTCCGAGGGGAAGTTCGTTCCACAGGGTCGGAGACCCCACAGAGAAGGCCCTTCCCCTGGGGGCCGCCAATCGACACTGTTTGGCTGACGGCAGCCTGAGGAGTCCCTCTCTGTGGGAACGTACCGGACGATGGGAGATAGAGGCCGGCAGTAGACGGTCCCCTAGATAGCCCGGTCCTAAGCCATGGAGCGCTTTAAAGGTGGTAACCAATACCTTGAAGCGCACCCGGAAAACAACAGGTAGCCAGTGCAGTCTGCGCAGGATAGGTGTTATGTGGGAGCTCTGAGCCGCTCCCTCAATAACCCGCGCAGCCGCGTTCTGAACTAGCTGAAGTCTCCGGGTGCTCTTCAAGGGGAACCCCATGTAGAGAGCATTATGCCTATATATTAACATCAGCTGGTGCCAGGATTTATCTGTAATTTACAAATTCTGTGACAACAATTTAGAGACTTTAATTATCAACTGTAAACCATACTATTCGTCTCGTGAATTTTCCTCATTTCTTCTAATTGCTGTTTATGTACCACCTCAAGCCTGTGTAAACAAGACATTACGAACTCTAGCTGACCAAATCATGAAGACTGAAGCCAAATACCCTGATTCACTGGCCATTATTTTGGGAGATCTAAACAAGGCAAACTTAAGGAAAGAGCTACCAAAATACTTTCAGCATGTCAATTGTCCCACTAGAGGCAACAATACTTTAGACCATTGCTACACAACACTAAAAGATGCTTATTGGTCTTTACCACGTGCAGCTGTAGGACACTCTGATCATTGCATGATTCACCTTGTACCTGCTTACAGGCAAAGACTTAAAACCACAAAACCAACAATTAAATCAGTGAAGACCTGGACGGAGGAGGCAAAATTAAAGCTGCAGGCCTGCTTTGACTGCACTGTTTGGAACATTTTTAAGGATACCTCTGCAGACCTGGATGAACTCACAGATACTGTAACATCATATGTCAGCTTCTGTGAAGACCTATGTGTACCGAAAAGGAACTTGCGAATACACAGCAACAACAAACCTTGGTTTACACCTAAACTTAAGCAGCTACGTCATTCCAAAGAAGAAGCCTACAGAAAAGGTGATAAAATGCTGTACAATCAGGCCAGAAATGTACTAACAAGGAAGATCAGAGCAGCAAAAAGAAGCTACTCTGAAAAGCTAAAGAATCAGTTTTCAGCAAATGAACCAGTGAACATGTGGAAAACTCTTAAAAATATCACCAGCTATGGCAAACCTCCTTCTCAGGTTGAAGGTAATCAACATCTGGCAGATGACCTGAATGAGTTTTACTGCAGATTTGAAAGGAAACTACAGCCACCTATCTCCATAACCCCCATCTCAGACACACCAACAACAGCCAAGTCTCCTACAACTGACCCCATCCCATTGGGTTCACAACCCTAGTGATCACAGAAAAGGAAGGGTAGGACCTATTTCACAGACAAAAGCCAGGAAAAGCTCCAGGCCCAGACAAGATAACTTCTTCTTGCTTAAAAGTCTGTGCTGACCAATTGGCCCTCATTTTCACCCATATCTTCAATAAATCACTAGAGATGTGCTATGTTCCTTCTTGCTTCAAACGCTCTACCATCATCCCAGTGCCGAAGAAGTCCACCATTAAAGAACTGAATGACTACAGACCAGTTGCTTTAACATCTGTAGTTATGAAAGCCTTTGAAAGGCTAGTGCTTTCCTACTTGAAAACCATCACGGATCCAATGTTAGACCCCTTGCAATTTGCATACCAAGCAAATATAATAAATAATAAATAAATAGATCAACAGAGTCATTACTGTTAACAAAGACTGTGCCAAAGAATGTGTTGAAGTGGTTTGCTTTAACTGTTTCATCATTATATTCTTTGTCATTAGAATCTTTTAGTGGCGGGATGGATCTTTTAGTGGTGGGATGGATCTCGAGTCTTTAAGTTTGTTGTTTGCTTGTTGTTTAAGTAGATATGAGGAGGGAGAAGAGGAAGAAGAAGATAGGAAAGGAGAAGGCGAAAGGAGGGAAAAAAGGAAAAGAAAGTTTGTTGTAAAATGGAGGGAAAGAAGAGCAATTCCAAATGCAATTAAAATATTTTATTTTTGTGCTTTCTTTAGAGAGAATATGTATGATTATCTATGAATAAGAAAATGTACATTTACAATATGTGTATAAGAAAGGAAAAAATAAAAAACTTTTTAAAAAATTTGTGGTGAAAGAACACCTTTAAGGAATGTTTGCAAAGGAAAAGTTATTTGCAGGAAAGAAATTATTTGCAAGACAGGAACTATTTGCAAGGAAAATTGCAAGATGGACAGGCTGCTGTTGCAAAAGTTAGCTATTTCAATAGCAGAGACAAGTAGGTAATAGACAGTGGGCTAGTCAAACAATTGTTAATAATTCTAAATTGTTTTACAGAATGGATTCAGCTGCTGGAGATACAGTAGCTTTGGCAAATGGCCAGAAGGCTAAAGTTGTTGGAAGAGGCAGTGTGCAAATTCCATATCTGGAAAAGAGGTTTTTTGTTGTTGTTTTTTGTTTACATTTATACCCCGCCCTTCTCCGAAGACTCAGGGCGGCTTACAATGTATAAGGCAATAGTCTCATTCTATTTGTATATTTTTTTACAAAGTCAACTTATTGCCCCCCCAACAATCTGGGTCCTCATTTTACCTACCTTATAAAGGGTGGAAGGCTGAGTCAACCTTGGGCCGGGCTCGAACCTGCAGTAATTGCAGGCTTTGTGTTCTAATAACAGGCTTCTCTATTGCCTGAGCTATCCCGGCCGTTTAATGATATATTTATTATGTGTGCCTGAAATGGAGCATAATTTGCTGAGTGTCCCTAGTTTAGACAAGCACGGATTTGAGACCACATTTGCAAATGGGAGATGTCTGATAAAGAGAAATGGGAATGTATGTGCACAGGGCATTAAAGAGGATAATCTTTATATTTTTCAGGGACAAAAGTTTCAATGTGCCCAAACATTTGGAAATATGGCACCACATGATTCATGTGTTCATCTGTTGCACAGGAAGCTTGGCCATGCCAGCTTCAGAATTTTGCAAAAAATGCAACAGTTTGCAGAAGGATTAAATTTAAAGGGATGTAAGGTATACTTGTTTGCAAGAAAGAAATTATTTGCAAGACAGGAACTATTTGCAAAGAAAATTGCAAGATGGACAGGTTGCTGTTGCAGTGTGCAGTGTGTAAGTCATCAAAGTCCAAAGCATCCCGGAAGTAAAAAGAAGTAATATGTGAAGTTGGTATTGCTTCTTTTCTTTTCTTTTTTTTATTATTCTTTCCTATCTTTTTATTTTTATTGTGAGGGGATCTAAAGTTTTAAATTTTTAAAGGTGGGAGGTTATGTATATTTTGTATACTTTAGTTTGTGATTGTTGGTCATAATACCCGGTATTTGCTCTGGGAAGTCTGAGGCGGGAGGGGGGGAAGGGGGGGAAATGATACATGGATTGATTATTAATGTACAGTAATTTTTGAAGATATGAAATTAAAATTTTTAAAATGATATTGGGGATGCTCGACTGCCATTTCAGGAAGAAAAGGAGAGAGGAGTAGAAGGAGGGAAGAAAGTAGGTAGGAAAGAATAGAGAAGGAGGAGGGGAATAAGAAGGTTAGATAGGGTGGAAGAAGGGAGGAGTGGAGAAGGAGGAGAAGAAGTAGTAAAGTGAAGGAGATGAAGGATGGGAAAGTAGTAGAGAGTAGAGAGGGAGGTTGTGAAGAAAGGAAGTGGCAATCGGGCAGGCCTGAATCAGTAATAAATAAAAATTAATGATTAATGATGGATAATAGTTTGTACATAAATATGATGTTGGAAAATGGAAATAAAAATTATTTATAAAAAAAAAAGTCCAAAGCATCCCCAGTAAGCAAAAGTAGTACAAGGCAGACAATAAAAGCTCTAGAGCTGGTATATGCCGTTTTAGTTGGGACAATGCAAGCCAGTTTGGGAGGAGCAAAGTATGCACTGGTCATGATAGATGACTACAGCAGATTTGGTTTCTGGTATTTACTAAAGAGTAAAATAGAGGTGCTACAGAAATTTAAGCAATGGGTAAGTTTTGTAGAAAGGAGATATAAACAACAGGTATGTCAGCTGCAGACTAACAGAGGTTCAGAATTCATGTCAACAAGTTTTCAACAGTGGTTGGGACAATTAGGAATAAAACACAGATGCACTAATCTGTACACAGCAGCTGAGAATGGTGTAGTTGAGAGGCAGAATGGAGTCTTGCTGTCAGCCTCCACTCCACTCTTCATTTATTTTTAAATGATTATATCAGTAGATAGAATGTAAAATGTTTATTTCTGTATTATAAACTTTTAGGATCATGAGGTGAATCATACCACCGTCCGGGGTATGGGAAAAGAGCTTATTATTAGTGTCGGCTGACATAACTGGGAGGAGGGGTGATTAATGATTGAATGTTATCAGCGCGCGCTTTCCTAACCGACACTGCATTCCTGAGTTGACTGACATCCAGAGACCTGTGGAAGAAGATTACCACGAGGGGCCGTGAAGGAGTTGGCATTGGACCAGACCAGCCTGACCTCCTGGAGGAGGAGGGACAATTGGGGGGATATGATATGTTTGCCATATTTTGTCTCAGTTCCAGCTTTGCTTGGCTGCTAACCAGACTGTAAAAGTAAAAGTACTTGTTTCCATACCAAATGGAGTCAAGGTGAATTCTTTCCTATTTGCCGTCGGGGGTAGCCTGACATTAAGCTGGAACTCACATCATGTCTACCAACCAGGATTGCAATCGCAATACCGGGGGGGAAGAAAACCAAATGTGATGGAAGGACTGCCGCCGGCTGAGCTGGGGAGGCGTCCGGAGGAATTTTGCTGACACTTTTAACCCTGAGCTGGAAGTTTGCAGAGCTCGGTGGATTGAGCAATTAAAGCTGGAAGAGGAAGGTGGAACCAAGTGCCGAAGAGTCTCAGCCTGGAGTAACAAAAAGAGGAAAAGAAGGGACGGTGAGACTTTCGGATTGGCAGGGAGAGAGAGAGATAACAGACAGACGCCAGCTGGAAGAAGCCTTTCGTCTTTTCCGTGAGGTGAAAGTAAGGCTAGCTGTTCGCCAAAGGTATGAATCCCCTGTTCAGTCCTCCAAGGGGGGAGGGGAAGAGGAAGATGAAATTACAAAGAGGCCCGTTAGAGGTGATTTCCAGGGTGGTGAGATTCCTGAAGAGACAGAAACTCTCTCCCCAGAGGAAGCTGAATTGGATGGGGGCCGGGCGCCATCTGCTGACCAAGCAAGGCCGCGCAGGGGAAGGAAAAAGCCAAAAATTCCCCCCATATTAGAAAAATTTGATGGGATGAAGGAGCTGGAATTGTTCCTGGCGATAGTGAATGACCACATGTTAGACTGGGGGGGAGATTATTGGTCACAGGCAGCACAAGTTAGAGCTGTGACCCACAATTTGACCGGAAGAGCAGCTGCATGGTTTGTGTCGCTGTATAAAAACCACTCCCCCCTACTGCAAAATTACGAGCATTTTATTACGGCACTAAGGAGGAGGTTTGAGGACCCCCTGGCGGAGCAGAAAGCCAAAGGTCGAATGAAAACCATCAGGCAAGGGAGGAGACCGGTGGCTGATTATACCCAGGAATTCAGTGATCTAGTCCCCTTGATGAGAGGGTGGTCGGAGGTGATCCTGGTCGACTTTTACAAAGAGGGCCTGAATGGAGATCTCTATGAACTGTGCCGGGCACGAGCGTCTCCAACCACATTGTATGGCTGGTATACCCTGGCAGCAGAGATGGAAATTGAACTAGCGAAGGACCGTAGCAGAAGGCAGCGCACTGGAAGACCTTACCCGGCCCATTCTCCTGGGTGGCCCTCAAGGGACACGCCTAGACCAGAGGGAGGGAGACAATGTTCGACTGCGTGCTACAGATGCGGAAAGGAGGGCCATCGGGCAGCCGACTGTCGAGTGAAGTTGGTTCCAAGCACGACCCCTGGTGGTGGGAAGGAAGCAGTGAAACCAACTGCTAAGGCGCGAAACCGCAAAAGTGGAGGACGGCATTGCCAAGAAGGGCACGCCCATCCAAGAGGACATGGCGTCGACCGACACTGATGACAGCAAAACCACATCGGAGTCCGATGAAGACTTTCTGGTGAGTTGGGCACGGGGCCCTTGGACATTCAGTCAACCTGCATGTTCCTCCTCGGGCAACAAGGGGAAATGTTAGCATTATTAGATTCGGGATGTACTAGATGCATGATCAGTCCCGAACTAGTAGAAAAAATGGAACTAAGGTTGAGAACCCTAAGCAGGCCCATAGCATTTGCCCAGTTGGATGGCAGTGTGGCAGGGGGAGGACCCGCCCATTTCGTAACAGAGCCCATAGAAATGGAAATTGGAGACCATCGCGAGATTTTAAACTTCATAGTAGCCCCTGGAATGGACCAACCTTTGGTACTAGGACTGTCGTGGTTGCGGAAATGGAACCCCCATATTAACTGGAGAACGGGAGTCTTACGGTTCCGCTCAAGAGCGTTAAAAGGAGAAAAAGGGGGATCCAAGAAGAGTCAGACCATGGCCATGCTCCAAGATAAATGGGGGGCAATGGTTGAACGGATAGATGGGGAGGAAAGGATACCTAAGGAGTACTGGGACCTGCGGGAAGTCTTTAGTGAGAAAGCATCAGACGTTCTACCTCCCCATAGGCCTATTGATTGTGCCATCGACATCCTACCGGGGTAAACTTCCAAAACCAAAAGCTTACCCCATGACCCAAAAGAATTGGGAGAACTGCGAAAGTTCATAGACAAAAACCTAGAGCGGGCTTTATCCAACCAGCTAGGCCTCGTGGCGCACCTGTGATGTTCGGGAAAAGAAAGACGGCTCATTTGTCTTATAGTTGACTATAGAAATTTGAACGCTGTGCCAAAACATATACCCCATGCCGCTCATGAAAGATATGTTAGCACACTTAGCGAAGGAAGTTCTTCACCAAATTGGACCTCAGAAGCTTATTACAGAGTCCGTATAAAGGAGGGGGATGAATGGAAAACCGCTTTCAACTGTCCACTAGGGTGTTTCCAGTTTCGAGTACTGCCTTTTGGTCTGCAGGGGGCGCCTGCAGTTTTTATGCAACTGATAAATGAAATACTCCATCAGCATTTGTTCAAAGGAGTTCTTGTCTACCTTGACGACATACTCATCTATACAGAAACTATGGAAGAACACATTAAACTAGTAAGAGCAGTTCTCAAAAAGTTATTGTCTGCTGAACTGTATTGCAAGCTATCCAAATGTGATCTCCATCAAACCAAAATAGACTACCTAGGATATCGCATGGAATGGGCCCCCCCACGCACACGCAAACAGCTCCAAAGTTTTATGGGATTTGCAAATGTCTATCGTCAAATCATCCCCTCCTTTGCTCAAATTGCTTTACCAATCACTAACCCCTTAAAAACTAAAGGAGACACGAAACCCAAACCATCATTACCCCTCGAATGGACAATGGAATGTCAAGCAGCATTTGAAAAATTGAAGCGACTCTTTGCCGCCGAACCTATTTTAAAGCACCCTGACATGGATGTTCCTTTTGTAATACAAGCTGATGCAAGTGATGTAGCAGTCGGAGCCGTCTTACTCCAAAACAATGCTGATGGTAATTTACAACCCTGTGAAACTATGAAGAACTTACTGCTGGACGATTCTGATCTGAGTAGGTCATATTTGGGTGAAGCCATGTTGACTGCTAATTATGTAATTAATAGGCTGTGGAGTTCATCCATTAATGACACTCCATATGCAGTGCTATATGGGAGAAAACCATCTCTGGCACATTTAAGGGTTTTTGGAAGCAATGCATGGGTGCATATTCCAAAAGTAGTTAGAAGAAAGGGACAACCAAAGGCTAGAAAGTTCAGGTTTATGGCCTAGGAGCCTGGTTCAAAAAGCTATTGCTTTAGCAATGGGAGCAAAAGAAAAGTGATTTCAAGGTCTGCTAATTTTGCAGAGCAAAATTGGAACAGAATTGATGCAAATTTTTGGAATGATTCATTTAGTGATGGTAATTCATTTAGTGACGGTGTCAGCATTCATGCATGCCTACAGTAAAGAGTGAAAGCATAAGGCTGCCACTAACTTTGACAGCGGCACATGGCCATAAAATTTGGCGTTTTGACATAACCACTGCATTCCTCAATGCAGAATTGGAGGAAGAAATTTACATGGTTCAAGCACCAGGGTATGAAAGTAAAAAAGCCTAACATGGTGTATAAATTGAACAAGGCCATTTATGGGCTGAAGCAGTCAGCCAGGAATTGGAATATCTGTCTAGATAAGGCATTGAAGGGTCTTGGGTTCAAGAGTTGCAAGGCTGATGGTTGCATATATACTGGATAGTTACAAGGTGGGGATTGTCAATTATTAGCATTTGTGGATGATCTTTGCTTCATTGCAAAGGATGTATCACAGGTAAAAAAAATTGCTAATAAGTTAGAGAAGAAATTTGAACTGAATTTGGGACTTCAAATACAGGTCTAGGAAGAATATTAAATAATTCGATTTTATTTCTATTCCAGTTATGAAGGGAGGAGTGTCAGAGTATGAATATTCATAAAGTGGAATTGATCAGCCAATGAATAGATATACAACTAAGTCAGCCAATGAGGGCTGCTTGGGAGTTGAGACAGACTGGAGCCAGGGCATGTCTTAGTCTGCAGCTTCTGAGTCTGTGCAGAGAAACTGAAATTAGTCTGCTCTGCTGAAATGAATCTAACTGTTCTCTCCTGCCTTGTGTTTTGCTTGTAATTGCTATGTTGGAAGAAATCTATATTAGTATTGTGCATTTATCTTCATGTATTATTATGTATATAAAGAAGTTAATGAATCCTGCTGAATCAGTTTACCCGTTTATGCTTTCTGGATTTAATTTCTGTAACAAACTGACAAAACTGAATAATTTAACATTTTTCAGAGACCTGTATTTGAAAACCCAAGTTCACAGTTCCCATCAAATACCTGAGAATAACTTTTACACCCATCCAATGCAGTTGTGTTGGTGCAGCAGTAAAGTGATACAAGATGCTTACTGCACTAGCTTTGTCTGGTCTTGTTCTGTCCCCCCACTTCAGTCCGGGAGGCACGTGAAATGACTCAATTAGCCGGCAATTTAGTGCATGGCAGCTATCAGCTCTGGCAGCAAACCAGCGAGCGTCTGCCAAGGTTTTCTTTTATCTTTCTTGATGCCGGCGTATCAACCAGGAAGTCAGGAACAAACAGCACTCCAAGCCAAATGCTCAGTCAAATAGTTCAGCTCAAGTTTTCTCCAGTCAATTGATTTGTTCATCACGAAGTAGTATAGCAGCCCCTCCTGCTTTTATATCCTGTGGGGTGTGGCTCCATGACTCAGCACTTTCTAGGCCTGCCCCACCCCTGCTTCTGTTGTTCCCGCCTCTCTTGTCTACGAAACCTGGGATCTAACCAGGACTGATTGTCCACAGCTGGGTCTGGGAGCATTGCCTGGGCGGGGGGAGATACAGGAGAGAGAAGCCTTGTTACTTCCTCCACCTGGCGTGCCTCTGGCTCCTGGAGCTGAGCCAGAGAGGCCGGCCCTGCAGAGGGGAGCCCTGACGGCCCTTCTCCCTCACTCTCTGAGTCACTCTCTGGCAGGGGGCCAGGCCCGGGGGGGCTGGAGCCACAACAGGGCTGGACCACTTTGATAGATATAGCAAGCTCCTATTGCTGACTGATATATCTTTTGATCACAGGGTTCACTTTTGTCCTCACCCAAATTTCATTAGCAGAATACCTGTCAAGTGGAATCCCCTTGTTCCATTGCTCTGACGTGTCATAGACTGCTCTTGTGTTTCAACCCTCTTCTGTTTCATATCTGAGTCATCATCTTCCCCTGATTCCTTTTCTTCCTTCTTTTCAGTTTCTCCTCCCTGAACACTGACACCATCGCTAAGTGAGTTACCATCACTAAGTGGGTCACCATCACTAAGTGGATCATTCCATAAATTTGCATCAATTCTGTTCCAATTTTGCTCTGCAAAGCTAGCAGACCTTGAAATGACTATTCTTTTGCTCCCATCACTAAAGCAATAGCTCTTTGAGCCAGGCTCATAGCCTGTAAACCTGAGCTTCCTAGTCTTTGATTGACCTTTCCTCCTGAGTGCTTTTGGAATATGCACCCATGCATTGCTTCCAAAAACCGTTAAATGTGCCAGAGATGGCTTCCTCCCATATAGCATTGCATATGGAGTATCATTAATTGAGGAATTCCACACCCTATTGATTAAATAATTAGCAGTCAATATGGCTTTATCCCAATATGACCTGCTCAGACCAGAATCCTTCAGCAATGACTCTTTCACTGTTTGTAAGACTCCATTCCATCTTGCAGCAATATCATTCTCAGCTGCTATGTACGAATTTGTGCATCTGTGTTTTGTTCCTAACTGTCCCAACCACTGTTGAAAACTTGCTGAAATGAATTCTGAACCTCTGTTAGTCTGCAGCTGACATACCTGGTGTTTATATCTCCTTTCTACAAAACTTACCCATTGCTTAAATTTCTGTAGCATGTCTATTTTACTCTTTAGTAAATACCAGAAATCAAATCTGCTGTAGTCATCTACCATGACCGGTGCATACTTTGCTCCTCCCAGACTGGCTTGCATTGTCCCAACCAAAACTGCATATATCAGCTCTAGAGCTTTTATTGTCTGCCTTGTACTACTTTTGCTTACTGGGAATATCTTGGACTGCACAAGTATGTCTTACATCCTTTTAAGTTTAATCCTTCTCCAAACTGTTGCATCTTTTGCAAAACTATGAAGCTGGCATGGCCAAGCCTTCTATGCAAGAGATGAACATGTGAATTATGTTGTGCCACATTTTCAAATGTTTGGGAACATTGAACCTTTTGTCCCTGCAACACATAAAGATTATTCTGATTTATGCCCTGTGCACATACATTCCCATTTCTCTTTATAAGACACTTCTCATTTACAAATGTAGTCTCAAACTCTTTTTGGTCTAAACTAGAGACAATCAGTTAATTATGCTGCATTTCAGGCACACATATGTTGCTAAATGTTTCCTTCAGACATGGAATCAGCACACTGCCTTTTCCAGTGACTTTAGCCTTCTAGCCATTCGCCAAGGCTACTGCATCCCCTCCAGCTGGATTCATTCTGAAAAACTATGTAGAATTATTAACAATTGTTTGACTTGCTCCACTGTCTATTAACCATTTGTCTCTGCTATAACAATAGCTAATTTTTGCAACAGCAGCCTGTCCATCTGTTGTATCTTTTTTTTTGTAAACAGTTTTTCTTTAGATGAGTCTTATCACCACATATGAAACATCTCCAGTGTTGCTGTCCTGTTTCTTGCTTTTTAGAAAATCTTTGCTAGGCTGTAATCTGGTCTCTTCTGTTACTCTAGTCTCTGCAGACATCCTGTCTGTTGCTGTTCTCTCTCTGCTCCTTGGGCCCCTACCTCAGGAATTTATCATTGTGGCTTTTTCTAAAATGGCATTTGTTTTCTTCTGAAATCAAACAGGCTTTAAGAGCTTTCATTCTTAAGTCCTGTTCTGGTTTGCACTCAAAAACAGCTGAAACAATGTTCCAGGTTTTATCAAGACTATTTAACACAAACAGTGCCTTCTGAGAGTCAGGATCTGCATGCCGCGCTGTTCCAACTAAATAAATAAAGTTTTCATTTGCACCAAATGTTTCTCCACATTCCCATGTGGCTGCAGCCGGGCTCTGTACAATTGTGTGGATAACTGCACAATATTGCATGCTGATGCACTCACATGCACACTTCTCAATTTCAGCCAAACCTCCTTTTCGGTTTTTAAATCAGCTACATTCAAGAATTGTTCATTTTCTAAACTTAAAATGATATAGGCCAGTGCCTTATCATGCTGCATTTGATCTGCTGTTGCTAATGGTACCTGGGATGGATTAATAACAATATCCCAGAGCTCCTTAGCCTTTAGGAAGCATTCCATTTTTGCAGCCTAAATAATATAATTCTTCAGTCCCAATCGAGACAGAGAGCTCTCCTTGAATTGAAGAGCCATCCTGCAAGCCTTCTCTGCCTTGTTCCTTTTACTTTTTTTTAACACAGGCAGTCCTTCAGTTTAATTACAGTTCAGTCTTTCTGTGTCTGGTGTGCTCTGGGCCCATAACCTGTTAGAGTTTGCAGCAATTCAACCAGCACACAAGTAAAGAATTCATCAGGATTCATTTATAAAAGAAACTTCTTTATATACAATACCACACAGCAGAAGCCAGAACCAGAACTCAGAATCCAGAATTACAGAATCAATATAATCACAGTAGCTATAGAATCATAGAAGCACTCATATATACAGATCAGTGAACCTAAGCCGCACCCAGGCTCCAAGCCGTCTGGGTCACCAAAAAGTCCCCATTGGCTGACCTGTTAACATGTCTATTCCAATTCATAAACCCTTATATACTGACAAAGTGGGATGCTTCAGTTTTGGATAAGATAGAAAGGATCATAATTGCTTACAAACATTTACAGAGAAAGGCTAAAGCTTCTTTACTGTATGTTTTTTTCAAGAAATTTACAGATTTCTTCACTTGAGGTAGCAAGCATTTTGATGATGATTATTTTTAAAAAATGAATATAGGGAAAATCTGCCAGATTAATCCATCTCAATAGTTTAGTGTTTATCTAAAAAACTGAGTCATGGCAACTGGATTTTCAGAATGCCTGGATGACTGAGAATCTTCATCAACATAGTTTTACAGTGTTTACTTTTTAAGAATTTGAATTGTTATATACTCAGCTATGTTTCCAGGACTGGATGTTTCCAAGGTCATTTTTTTCTGATTTCTAATTTTAAGAAATAATATGACAGGTAGGAAATCTTAACTGAACCCATCCATACCACCCTGTACAATGCTATTACAAATCTAGGTCTTGATAAACTAATAACTAACAATACAAGACTCAACAACTGCCTTGACCTCATCTTCTGCAACAACACAAACTCAATTTATGGACTACAAATAAAAGAACCCTTTCCAACAGTGACCACAGCATGATAGACTTTTGTCTCAATATATGCCCTTACAATAATCTCCATAATAATGGTATACCAAACTACAATTTCAAAAAAGCCAACTATGATCTTATAGACAATGACCTCTCATCGCTTGACTGGCAAATTCTATTCTCTAATTGTATCACTGCTGAAGACCACTATAGTGTTTTCCTACTTGAAGTCAATAGAGTCATTAAACTATATGTACCACAAACCACCACCAAAATCAGGGGAAAAAATTACCCATATCAATAAAAAAGCTCCAATCAAAAAAAAATCCCTCTGGAGAAGAAACAAAACTGGCTATGTAGCTAACTTTAAAAACCACTATAAAAATATATGCAACCAAATAAAAATTGAATGCACCAATTACCACATCAAACAAGAAGAAGACCTTCTGCGCACAAAATCCAATCGTGCCTTCTATAATTTTGTAAACAACAAACTTAAAGACTCAAGATCCATCCCACCCCTAAAAAGATCTAACGGTAAAGAATGTAATGATGAAACAGTTAAAGCAAACCTATTTAACACATTCTTCGGCTCAGTCTTTGTTAACAGTAATGGCTCATACCCAACTTTCCCCAGTTGTACCAACAATAATTACAACGATCTAACACAAATAGATTTCACAGAAGATAATGTTGAAAAGGCCCTTCGCAAACTGAAACCATCTCTATCTATTGGACCTGATGGTCTATGTGCATACTTCTTAAAAAAGCTCTCCACTGTTATAGCAGAACCCCTAAGCATAATCTTTGAAAAGTCTTTCAGGACCAGCTCCCTCCCCAAACTATGGTCACTGGCCATGGTCATCCCTGTCTTCAAAAAAGGAGACCCCAGCCTAGTTGAAAATTACAGACCAATTTCTTTATGTTGCGTCACCTGCAAAGTAATAGAATCAATCATCAACCAATCCATCACCCTCCACCTAGAAACAAACAACCTACTCTCTAATAAACAATTTGGTTTCAGAAAAAACTTATCCTGTAATTTACAACTTCTTCACTGCAAAAACATATGGACTACAAATCTTGATCAGGGCAAAGCAATAGATGCAGTTTACATAGACTTCTGTAAAGCTTTTGACTCAGTGGTACATAACAAACTTCTTCTAAAACTAAAATCCTACAGCATCTCTGGACCCCTCCATAATTGGATAACAGCGTTCCTGTCAAACTGACAGCAAGTGGTCAAAATAGGCAGTGCCTTATCAAATCCTGCTCCTGTCAATAGCGGTGTCCCCCAAGGCAGCGTTCTAGGACCAACAGTCTTCATATTATACATTAACGATCTCTGTGACCATACTATAAGTGACTGTGTTCTCTTCGCTGATGATATTAAACTGTTTAACAGTACCAACAATGTGGCTACCCTTCAAAAAGACCTTGACTTTGTGTCGGAATGGTCAAAAACTTGGCAACTCCAAATCTCAACCAGCAAATGCTCTGTCTTACACATTGGAAAAAAGAATCAGAACACTAAATACAAGCTCAATGGTCATTACCTTATAGATGACCCTCATCCCGTCAAAGACCTTGGAGTTTTCATATCAAATGATCTAAGTGCCAAAGCCCACTGCAACTACATCGCCAAAAAGGCTTTAAGAGTTGTAAACTTAATCTTACGTAGCTTCTTCTCCAGAAACATTACACTACTAACCAGAGCATGCAAACATTTCCTAGACCAATTCTCAAATACAACTCACCTGTCTGGAACCCACACTTCACACTTCATTTCAGACATTAATACAATTGAGCATGTCCAGAAATATTTTACAAGAAGAGTTCTCCACTCCTCTGATCACAACAAAATACCTTATGTCACCAGACTTGAAATCCGGGGTTTAGAAAATTTAGAACTTTACCACCTTCAGCATGACCTGAGTTTAACTCATAGAATCATCTGCTACAATGTCCTTCGTGTTGAAGACTACTTCAGCTTCAATCGCAATAATACACGAGCACACAATAGATTTAAACTTAAAGTGAACCGCTCCAATCTTGATTGTAGAAAATATGACTTCAGTAACAGAGTTATTAATGCCTGGAATGCACTACCTGACACTGTGGTCTCTTCCCAAAATCCCAAAATCTGTTCTGTTTCTGTCCCCCAATACTCCCAACAAAGAGTCAGTCAAAGGCCTTCTTTTCTAGTTTATTTACATAGATAAATGTTCTGGCCATGTCTACCCACGGGCCTGCCAAGATAACTAGGAGATAACTAGGAAATTATAGATAAGGCTAAGTAAGTAAGTAAGGTTACTTACTAAGATATTCTTCCCTCCTTTGAAACAGTTTGCCCATGCAAATTCACTGCTTTGTCCAAGACAAAAAGCCAGGAAGTTCCGCCTACTGCTTTTATAGCCTCTGTAGATGTCACTGCGTGACTCATCATTCTTTGACTTTGTCCCAACGCCTCCTCTGCTGCGCACGCCGGTCACGTCTGCACAGTCTTGCATCAAGCCAAAATTGTTCTTGGGGCATTGCCAAATCAGAAGAAGGCCCGGGAGAATCAGGCCTTGCCGGCCCTTCCTCCTCCCTTTGGGTGGGTGCCAGAGAGGGAGAAGGCCCAGGAGAAGCAGGCCTTGCCAGGTCTTCTCCCTCACTTTCTGAATCATCCGAGTCCAGGAGTCCGAGTTCAGGAACCTGGGTCACAACACTATCCCTCACCGCAGGGCCCTTCCCCTGGGGCTGACGATCGGGATGCGGTCGGGCTGGGTTCTGCTCATGGAAGGCCTGCAACAGGTCAGGGGCATGAATGTGGGAGGCATCTACCCAGGAGAAATCAGTCCCGTATCCCTTCCATGCAATCAAATATTGGAAACGACCCTTCAGCCAGCGGGAGTCTCGTACGCTGTGGACTTCGTATTCCTCTGACCCGTCCTTGGCGACGGTGACGGGTGCTGTTGGGCACCGAAGGGGACTCGGTGTGGCCTCAGGAACCAGAAGGAACCGGTGAAAGACGGGGTGGATCCGCATGGATCGTGGCAGGGTCAGTCGGTAGGCTACCGGGTTGATGACTGCCTCGACAGGGAACGGGCCGATGAATTGGTGGTCCAACTTCTTTACCGGGCGGTTGGACGGGAGGTGTTTGGTAGAGAGCCACACCCGGTCTCCGACCGCCAGCAGGGGCGTTGCCCGTCGGGAGTGGTCGGCGGACCGTTTGTAGTCCTCCTTCACCCGATCCAGCTGCTGACATACCAACTGTTGGACCGCATGCAATTCTGTCAGGAAGGTCTACGTTTCGGGAACAGGAGAGTCCGGTGGTGCCAGAGGGAAGAGCCGCGGATGGTACCCCACATCGGCAAAGAACGGGGTCATCTGAGTAGAGGTGTGCTGAGAGTTGTTAAAAGCAAACTCCACCAGGGACAAGTAATCGGCCCAGTTGTCTTGCTGCTGGTTGATGAAGCAACGGAGATACTGTTCCAGGATACCGATGACCTTCTCTGTACCCCTGTCGGTCTCCGGATGGTGCGATGATGACAGACACACCTGCACCTCCAACGTGGCCATCAGGCTCTTCCAGAAGCGAGCTGTGAACTGAACTCCGTGGTCCGAAACCACCCTGTCCGGCAGACCATGGAGGCGGAAGATGTGCTGCAGGAAGAGACAGGCTGTTTTGGCGGCTGTGGGCAGCCCGCGGCACGGGATGAAGTGTGCCATCTTGGTGAGCATGTCCACCACCACCAGCACTGTGGTGAACCCAGAGGACGGCGGCAGGTCCATCAGGAAGTCCATGGAGATCGCCCCCCAGGGTCTGTCGGGTTTCGGCAAGGGCTGGAGGAGCCCGGGAGGGGCCCCGTGGTGGCCTTGGCTTGCCGGCACAGTACGCAGGATATCACGTATGCATGGACATCATGCCGCACTCGGGGCCACCGAAAGGTCCGTGTCACCAGGTGGAGGGTCTTGAAGAATCCAAAATATCCTGCTGCAGGGTTGTCGTGGCACTGGATCATGACGAGGGCTCGGAGTGGTCCTGTGGGCATGTATAATCGCCTCCGAAACTTGAGTAAGTCCTCCTCCAAGGTCCACGGCTGACCTTCTTGCCCTGCGAGATGCCCCTCTCTCGCGGGTTTGGCCCTCCAGATTATCGAGGGCCCACCTTGAGGACGGGCTTTGGAGTCCCGAGAGGTGGCATGCGAAAAATAGGAGGCTTAGGGGTTTTTTAATTGGCTGTTTTAATAGATTTTTAAGGGGAATTTTAAAGGGGATTTTAAGGGGAGGAAACCACGGGCTTGGGTTGGGGGTGGGAGGAAGGGTGGGTGTTGGGGTAACCCGTCGGGGGAGTCCAGTTCCTGCACATGCTCGTGGCGGGGTTGGTGGGTCCGAGGTCATGGGGGAGTCGGTGTTCCATTGGTCGAGGTGGTGCTATTTCCACGGTAAGGGGAGGGGCAGATATGGCGGAAGTGGGGCTCATATCGTGTTAGGTGCGCGCCGATGCCTACAGGCGATCGCGCGCCCGAGCCTCAAACTTCTCCCGTTCCCGGATGGTCAGGATCCTCAGGGCCCTGGCCTTCGGCTGATGCTATGCAATGCACGGTCCGTGGCCAATAAGGCCCCCTAATTCACGATCTTATTCAGGGGTGCCGCGGACCTTATGGGCGCATGGAGACCTGGTTGGGCCCAGAAGGCGTGCCTTGTTCAGATGTGCCCACCGGGTTTCCGAGCATTTCATCAGCCGAGGGGCCAGGGTAGGGGTGGTGGGGTGGCGGTTGTGATTAGAGAGAGTCTAGAGCCGAGGAGACCACTGTACCTCAGATCGCCGGTGCGAATCCTCTTGTGAGATGGGGTCATAGATGTCAGATGGGCTTGCTGGTCGCATACCTGGCTCCTTGCTACGTGACAGCTGCCCTGCCCGAGCTCCTGGAGGTGCTTGCTGGGGTGGCAGTTGAGACCCCAGACTTTTAGTCGTGGGGACTTTAACTGCCATCGTCCGGCTCGTCATCGACGGTAGCTCGGGAGTTCATGGCTTCCATGACGGCCTTGGACCTGACCCAAGTAGTTGATGGCCCTACTCACGTTGGGGTGGCACTCTGGACCTGATTTTGTCTCTGGTCAGTGGTTGAGAGATCTGGACTTAAAGGAAATAGTCATTGAACCTTTGTCATGGTCAGATCACTCTCTTCTTCGCCTGGACTTTCTGACCGCCATTCACCACCGCAGGGAGACGGAGCCGACACGCTGGTTCCGTCCCAGGCGCCTGATGGACCCGGAGGGGTTCCGACGGAGCTTGGGCCATTTCCTGAGGGTCTGGCACGGCTCGGCTGAGGAACTTGTTGCGCCTGGGAACGGGGGCGGGGCCTTAGACCGGTCGTGCCTTTGCGACCTCTGACCCAGCGCAGGTCCCAACCAGCTCCTTGGTTCTCCGAGGAGCTGAGGGGATGAAGCGCGGAGAAGACGCCTAGAGAGTTCCTGGAGGTCTAGCTGCTCAGAAGCTGATCGGACACTAGTGAAGTCCTATACTAGGGCTTACCTAGTGGCAATGAGGGAAGCGGCGCATCGTCTCCTCCCTCATTGCATCGGCAGATAACCGCCCAGCCGCCCTGTTTGGGTGACCCGCCCCTCCTACACCAGGGGAGCGGATGACCCGTTGCAGGGACGTGCTGAGGAGTTTAACGGTTATCTATACGATAAAATCGTTCAGCTTCGGGATGGTTTGGACCAAGTGAGACGTCTGAGGGTGGTCTTGGTGACATTGTATGGGATGAGTTTGACCCTGTCGCTCCCGAGGACATGGACAGGTTGTTGGGGAGGCTGAATGCCACCACATGTTTACTGGACCCGTGCCCCTCCTGGTTGGTGCTGGCCACGCAGGAGGTGACACGAGGCTGGCTCCAGGCGATTACGAGCGCTTCTTTGGTGGAGGGTGTCTTTCCGGCCGCCTTGAAAGAGGCGGTGGTGAGGCCCTCCTCAAGAAGCCTTCCTGACCCGGCTGTTTTAGGTAATTATCGTCCGGTCTCCAACCC
This sequence comes from Ahaetulla prasina, assembly GCF_028640845.1. NCBI lineage: Eukaryota > Metazoa > Chordata > Lepidosauria > Squamata > Colubridae > Ahaetulla > Ahaetulla prasina. The sequence continues at coordinate 77,872,051 of NC_080543.1, read as the reverse complement.
GCCCAGCGAAGGTTGTAGAGAGTATGGTGGCATATCAGTTTCCTTGCACCTGGATGAAACTGTCTATCTAGACCCGTTCAGTCGGTTTCCGACCGGTTACAGCACGGAGACGGCTTTGGTCGCGTTGGTGGATGATCTCTGGAGGGCCAGGGATAGGGTTGTTCCTCTGCCCTGGTCCTATTAGACCTCTCAGCGGCTTTTGATACCATCGACCATGGTATCCTGCTGCGCGGTTGGGGGTTTGGGAGTGGGAGGCACCATTTATCGGTGGTTCTCCTCCTATCTCTCCGACCGGTCGCAGTCGGTGTTGACAGGGGCAGAGGTCGCCCCGGGCGCCTCACTTGTGGGTGCCGCGGGGTCGATCTCTCGCCTTCTGTTTAACATCTACATGAAGCCGCTGGGTGAGATCATCAGTGGTTTCGTGTGAAGTACCAGCTGTATGCGGATGACACCCAGCTGTACTTTTCACACCGGACCACCCCAACGGCTATCAAGTGCTGTCCCGTGTCTGGAGGCCGTCTGGTCTGGATGGGGAGAAACAGGCTCAAGCCCAATCCCTCCAAGACAGAGTGGCTGTGGATGCCGGCATCCCGGTACAGTCAGCTAAATCCGCGGCTGACCATCGGTGGCGAGTCACTGGCCCCGATGGAGAGGGTGAATTAGCGTCCTCCTGGATGAACGGCTGTCTCTAGAAGATCATTTGACGCCGTCTCCAGGAGAGCGTTCTACCAGGTTCGCCTGGTGCGCCAGTTACGCCTTTCTGGACCGGGAGGCCCTATGCACGGTCACTCACGCCTCGTGACGTCTCGCCTGGATTACTGCAACGCTCTCTACATGGGGCTCCCTTGAAGGGCATCCGGAGGCTACAGTTAGTCCAGAATGCGGCCGCTGGTGATAGATGGAGCCCTCGTGGCTCCCATAACACCCATCCTGCGCAGGCTGCACTGGCTACCTGTGGCCTTCCGGTGCGCTTCAAGGTTTTGGTGACCACCTTTAAAGCGCTCCATGGCATAGGGCGGGTTATCACGGACCGCCTACTGCGACCAGATACCTCTCACCGACCCGTGCGCCTCACAGGAGGGACTCCTCAGGGTGCCGTCAGCTAGGCAGTGTCGTCTGGCGACGCCCAGGGGAAGGGCCTTCTCTGTGGGGGCTCCCGCCCTCTGGGACGAGCTCCCCCCAGGGCTCCGCCCACTTCCCGACCTTCAACCTTCCGTCATGAGCTCAAGACACATTTATTCATCTGTGCAGGACTGGCTTAGATTTTAAATTTTATAGGGGTTTTAAATTGATTTTAATATTTATATTTATATTTTTAATGATAGGGCACTGGAATAAGTTTTTTAAAGATTATTTTAATTTTGTACACTGATGTTTTATATGCCTGTGAACCGCCCTGAGTCCTTTGGGAGATAGGGCGGTATATAAATTTAAATAATAAAATAAAATAAATAAATAAATAAAATAAAATAAGGAGACGCGGGGCCCACCTCCACTCTCCTTTGCTGCGACCAGGCGTCCTGGCGCTGCACCTCTCGTACCTGGGCCCGCAAGTCCACTGGTTCCCGTGCTGCGGCCAAGGCTTCTGCCGGCAGCACTGTCCATGGAAGAAGGGGGTCCTTGGTGCAGAGGTACTCCGGCTTGCGGGACAGGGCATCTGCCCTCTGGTTGTGACCGCTGGGAATGTAGGTCACGCGGAAGTTGAACCGAGCAAAAAACAACGACCACCGGATGTGCCGCTGGTTCAACTTCCGAGCTGTGATGAGGTGCTCAAGATTCCGATGGTCCGTTTGGACCTCTACCTGATGTCGGGCTCCCTCCAGATGGTGTCGCCAAGCCTCGAATGCAGCCTTGATAGCCAGCAACTCCTTTTCCCAGATGGTGTAGTTGCGCTCGGAAGGATTGAGTTTCCAGGAGTAGTAAGCGCAGGGAAAAAATGTGCCGCCATTCGTTGGAGCCTGTAGCAGCACCACTCCAAGAGCCACATTGGACGTGTCCGTCTCCACCACAAAAGGCCGGAGCCGGTCGGGATGCCTCAGGACGGGTTCCGTTACAAAGGCTTTCTTGAGGGCTGTGAATGCTTCTTGCTGTGGGGGACCCCACCGGAACATGACCTTCTTCCTGAGGAGCTGGGTAAGTGCAGCCGTCAGTGTGGCGAAGCCCAGGATGAAGGTCCGGTAGTAGTTGGCGAAGCCCAGTAGGCGCTGAACATCCTTCACCCGACGAGGGGCTTCCCAGCTACACAAAGCCTCTACTTTGCGTGGGTCCATGGCTATGCCCTCAGGCAAGATGATATGCCCGAGGAATTCTATGGAAGTCCGGAAGAAGACGCATTTCTCCAGCTTCGCATTGAATTGTTGCTCCTGCAAGCGTTGCAGAACCAGACCGACGTGCTGAAGGTGGCTTTCCCTGGACCGGGAGTAAATTAGGATGTCAGTCAGGTAGATCACCACGAACCGATCCAACATGTCTCGGAACATGTCATTCACGAAGTGCTGGAAGACAGCGGGGGCGTTGGTCAACCCAAACGGCATGACAGTGTATTCGTAGTGTCCGTATCGGGTGCCGAATGCCATCTTCCATTCGTCTCCCTCTCGCATCTGCGCCAGGTTGTAGGCCCCCCAGAGATCGAGCTTGGTGAAGATCGTGGCCTCCCGCAACCTCTCCAACAGCCCCGGGATGAGCGGCAGGGGGTAGCGATTCCGCACCGTAATGGCATTTAGCCGGCGGTAATCACAGCACAGGCGCAAGTCCCCTGTCTTCTTCTTCACAAAGAGGACCGGGGCCGAGAGAGGGGATTTCGAAGGCCGGATGAACCCTCAGGCCAGATTTTTGTCCAGGAAATTCCTGAGGGCGGCCAACTCGGGCTCCGACATGGAATACAGGCATCCCACAGGCAGTGGTGCGTTGGGCAGAAGGTCCACGGGGCAATCGTAGGGCTGATGCGGGGGTAGTCGGTCCGCCTCCTTCTCGCTGAACACATCAGCGAAGTCCGTCAGCTCAGGAGGCAAGGAAATGGCAGCGGTGGGGACGTTCTGGCTGGCACAGGTGTGGCGGATATGGTCGATGCACTGCAGACTCGGAAAAGAGATGGCATTCCGTGACCAGGCCACCTGAGGATCGTGGGTCCGAAACCAGGCCAACCCAAGGACCAAGGGAAAATGAAAGTCCGCCGTGACATAAAACTGGATTGCCTCCTCATGGTCCTCAATAGCCAGGCGCAAAGGCTGGGTGGCGAATTTAATGGGGCCGGACACCAGTTCTCGTCCATCAATTGTCTCTACCCGCATCGGAGGGTCCACCGGAACCACGGGGACCGCAAACTGGATCACAAAGGCCTGGTCCATAAAGTTTGTTGTGGCCCACCAGCGCATGGTTCCCCAACCATAACCATGTGTCCAGAATCAGATGCCAAGGGGGCCCAGAGTCTACTTCCGCAACGTCCAGTGGGGGCTTAGTACGTGCCCAACCTAGGGTTTCCCTGAGGTTGGGCCTGCTCCGTTTCCCGATTGGTCACGCTATGATTCAGGGACCGGTGTGCGTGCCCCACTTCACTTTCTGGGGCAAGAAGCGCCGAAGTGGCCGGGCTCCCCACAGTACAGGCACAATCCCCCTTGGCGCCTCAGGTTCCGCTCCTGGGCTGTCAGGTGAGGTCTGGCCGCTTCCAACTCCATGGGCTCCTCTGCAGCGGTTACAAAACGTGGAGCGACCCGGGGTGCTGGTGGCACAGGAAGCGGGGGTGCAGACGTCAACGGTGGGTCCCAGGGGGCGCGACGGGACAGTCGCCGTTGCAGACGGGCGTCGAGGCAGAGACAAAGGGGCACCAAGTTGTCGAGGGTCCGCGGCACCTCCACCCGGGCCAGCTCGTCTTGCAGTTCCTCTGAGAGTCCCTCCTGGAACACGTCCACCAGCGCTGCATCATTCCAGTCAGAGTCCTGGCACAAAAGACGAAATTCGGCGATGTACTCCTGCAGGGGCCGCTTCCCTTGACGGAGTTCCTTAAGGCGCCTGTTTGCCATCAGCGTCCGAACGGGGTCCTCGTACATGATGTGCAGGTGCTGCCAAAAACGCTGTTGGTCCACCAGCAGGGGGCTGTCCTGTCCTGGAGCAAGAGGGGCATGGCCCATTGGGCAGCCAAACCAGAAAGAAGGTTAATTATGAAGGCCACCTTAGCCCAGTCATCTGGGAAATCCTCTGGCCGCATAGCCATGTAGAGCTGGCACTGTCCCAAGAAGGTCGGGAACATCTCTGGCTGCCCAGAAAACTTATCCGGCACAGTTATCGGGCACTTGCGACAAGGAGGAGGAGTGGGAGGACGGGGGGGCTGCAGGCACATTCCCGGCAGCAAGTTGACCTGCCAAGTGAGCCACTTGCTGCTGTAGCTGTTGATTAGCCGCTTGTAGCTGCTGTAACTGCTGCTGTACCTGCTGCTGGTCCATCTTTGGTGGAAGATGGTTTAGTCGGGGTCTTGGACAAAATGTTCTGTTTCCCTCCCCAATACTCCCAACAAAGAGTCAGTCAAAGGCCTTCTTTTCTAGTTTATTTACATAGATAAATGTTCTGGCCATGCCTGCCAAGTCTCTGGAGATAACTAGGAAATTATAGATAAGGCCGGAGTTACTTACTAAGATATTCTTCCCTCCTTTGAAACAGTTTGCCCATGCAAATTCACTGCTTTGTCCAAGACAAAAAGCCAGGAAGTTCCGCCTACTGCTTTTATAGCCTCTGTAGATGTCACTGCATAACTCATCATTCTTTGGCTTTGTCCCAACGCCTCCTCTGCTGTGCGCGCCGGTCACGTCTGCACAGTCTTGCATCAAGCCAAAATTGTTCTTGGGGCATTGCCAAATCAGAAGAAGGCCCGGGAGAATCAGGCCTTGCCGGCTCCTCCTCCTCCCTTTGGGTGGGTGCCAGGGAGGGAGAGGGCCCAGGAGAAGCAGGCCTTGCCAGGTCTTCTCCCTCACTTTCTGAATCAGTCCGAGTCCAGGAACCTGGGTCACAACAAAACCTTTAACCAAAGACTATCTACTATTGACCTCACCCCATTCCTAAGAGGTTTGTAAGGGGCATGCATAAGAGCACCAGCGTGCCTACCGTTCCTGTCCTAATGTTCCCTTTGATTGTATCCAATTCATATAGTTATTACATGCTTATACCTATATATACTGTTGTGACAAATAAATAAATAAATAAATAAATAAAATAAAATAAAATAAAATAAATAAATGATGCCTTCTAGATATAACTAATGCTATTGAATTTAACAAGTGCAGAGCTGTAAGAATTTTGTTTGATTCACCAGAATTTAGGAGAATTTGGAAATTGTTTTATAGCAGAAAGGCATCCAGATTTAAGAAGTTCAGATACAGGAGAAACTGGTAGCTTCCTCCATCTCTGTGTTTGTTACATTGAAACATATGAAGAGATATACCAAACCCAATGAAGGGTTTGCTTCTAAGTTTTGCTTTTCAGAGACTGCTCATTCCCCAGCAGAATATCCCAACCCCTGAAACAAACTTTTGAAGGTTACATAGGAGCAAAAAGGAGAGACATAATCTGTTCTTCCGCTCTGTTATGTCAGAAAATTATTGTCTTGCTTATTTAAACGCTGAGATTTCCAGGCAGAGGGAAGAATTAAGACTGATTTTTTCCTAATAATCAGCCTAAATTGCTAACCATTGCATTCCTTTTGTCCAAAATTATCTGGCTGATTGTCCATCAATTCATTTCTTATTTGACCTATAAAAAACACGTTGTACAATCCATAAAATTATTTTATTCTCTGTATTGTAGATCTTCAATTATTCTTTCTCAGTTCAGTTTGGTTTTTCTAATGAATCTTCCTAGAAGTTATTTTTTAAACTGCTGTTCTATGTTTTAATAGTAATCTGGTATCAGCAAATGAGACTGAATTGATACATTTTGCAATGCAGCTTGTAAATAAGATGAATAATGGCTTCTTGTTTAGTTACATCAATAGATCAGAATCTGCCATTCAATAAACAATGGAACAAACTATATTCTGGAATGAAGACAGTTAGATTTAGATTTACTTCTTGACTGCTGAAAGTCCTTGACACCGGGATTCTCCCCCTTCCTATGAGAATCAACAGTATCATAGCCTCAAATATTCAACATACCCTCCTCTGCCAATACTAATTTCTAAAAAACCAAGAAACATTGACAAGGGGAACAGGCTTTTTATATCACATGAAGAAAAAAATTCCAATAGAAGAGAAAATATATAATTCAGGGTTGAACTGTGGAGTCCTTGGTGTTCAGAGAGCTTAGAGAGCACCAAGGACTCCACCAAAAATATATTAAAATACAGAATATAACTTGTCTTAATATACTTTTCTGAGTCTAAAAATATGCCAGACCAAAAGAAACATATTTACATAAAAAGCAGACAAGGTCAAATAACAAAGAAAGCCCTTAATTAGTTGTAATCAACTTAATTTGCATACCATATATAATTCCTAAATGATTGTTAATAATAACTTTATATAATGGACTTCCAATTTTCATGAAAATGGCACATTTTGATAAGCAGACACAAAACCCTAATACTAATAAGGTTTAATTTGCATACATTAGACTGATTATCCAAACAAAAGGATTACAGTATTACTTCTCCATACCTTTATGTCCTTATTATGCACATTTATTAACTTCAAAAAAGCTAGCTGTTACTGACAAACAATAGCCATGCATGAAAAAAAAATCTTCAACATGAATAAAAACATTTTAATGCAAAAGAGCAAAGTTTATACAGTATAAATGCTTCATTTAACTCTTTCATAGCAAAAAAACATACATTCTGAAAATCCTAGTCATTAGATCAAGTTATAATTTCTGTATGGCACAAAATTGAAACAAATTACATTTGATAAACTTTTGAGTGGCTTTGAACTTTGGCTATCACTTTTGTCAAAACCTTTCTTCATGTTGACTGGGAAATATGGTATTTGTAATCTCAATATATCTAGAGATGCCAGATTTAGGAAGCCTGAGCTATTAGAGTACCTATGTTCAGAAGTAGGTTCAGAATTATATCATTTATGAGTAATTGATTGGAAACTGTCTAAAAATTATTGTAAATATTATGAGTAACTTTTTATTTCCAATAAAAAGTTGTAGACAATTTCAGATAATTTCCACACAAAAAATTGTAATCCTGCTCACAATCTCATCCTCAAGAAAAAACCTAAACTTTGAATTCACTTATTAAAGGTAAAGGTTCCCCTCACACATACGTGCTAGTCGTTGCCAACTCTAGGGGGCGGTGCTCATCTCCGTTTCAAAGCCGAAGAGCCAGCGCTGTCTGAAGACGTCTCCGTGGTCATGTGGCCGGCATGACTTAACACCAAAGGCGCACGGAACACTGTTACCTTCCCACCAAAGGTGGTCCCTATTTTTTCTACTTGCATTTTTACGTGCTTTCGAAACTGCTAGGTTGGCGGAAGCTGGGACAAGTAACGCGAGCTCACCCCATTACATGGCAGCACTAGGGATTCGAACCACCGAGCTGCCGACCTTTCAATCGACAAGCTCAATGTCCTAGCCCCTGAGCCACCATGTCCCAATTCACTTATTACTAATCGCAAAAATATTGATCAATATTACAAAATAAATGTTTTTCAAAAATACAAATAGAACATAGCTTCTACTTAAAATAACCAGCATATGTTCATGGGTATAAAAATGTTTAAACTAAATGAAATGTGAAAAATCTGCCTGTAGATCTTTTTAGCTGACATAGAAGAATCAACAATAAACCAAGTAATGGCTGATACAGAAATCAATATGTTAAGATAAAAAAAACTTCAAAAAATACTGGATAGAAAGGAGTCAGAATACTGGTGGCCACACATCATGTTCCAGACTGAAGCTCAATGTTCTATATGCTTTCAGCCATTTAGGGAGTCTAGGATAATTCCAGTTTTAATGGACTCTTTCATACCAAGATTTAAAGTCATCTACGGTGTTTGGAAAAAATCATTTTTTAAAACAGAAATATCAGTAGTTAAAGCAGTGTTAGTAGCTCACAGTATCTATGATACACAGCAGTTAACATTTATGGCAGAAGGGAGGGCAGGAAAAAAGCTGTGAATAGTGTTCACATATTGAAAGATAAATGAAATTCACAAGAGCCTGGAAAAAGGCCAATGAACTTGAAATTCAGACAGAAGAATGCTACTTCAGTGTCCCTCCAACTTATGTTTTGTGACCTAGAGCTGTGGAGTTAAGGATGCAGGGGGCAAATTAGAATATGAAGTGTTTTTCAGTGATAGCTCCTCTCACAAGGCAAGTTGCACATCAATAGGACGATAGCACTATACTTCCAAAATCAGTTTAAATGTGTCAGTTCTCAGAGAAATGATCTCCACACACTTCAGACTTTGCAGATTCTTTTTTCTCCCACTGATTTTTTCTCTACACTGATTTTTCTTCAGTGTATGTAATGAAACTGATGGATGCCAGTCAGGAATGACAATGTAGTGAAAACAGGTACATGTATACCAGGCATATGGTTAGACAGGGAAATATAGAGAAACTAAAGCAAACAGGTATCAAGCTGGTCAGTCAGTCAGAAAAGGTGGTGAGCACAATAATTGTTTAATCTGTTTTAGTACAATAGCTGTTCAAATTGAGGAAACAAACCTAACTCAACTGAGCTCATAGAGGCATAGGTTCAGTCTTTGGAAAAACTTTGGTGCAGTCTACAGCATCAGAAAAGAGCACTAGACTCATCCACACACATAAATGTTAATTCTTGCCTTACAAGCTTTCTTTCACTCCTCAGTCATTTCACTCAAGTATCTGTCTCAGTGTTCCTCAACCTTGATAACTTAAAGTTGGGTTGACTTCAACTTATAGAATTCCCCAGGCAGCCATGCCAGCAGTTGATATACATACTGTTATGACCCAGGCAGGCAAGGCAGGGCAGGCCTGTAGAGAGTTCTTTATTTGACTCAAATGTTCCAGCCAAAGGCCCTCCAACAACCTCCATTGTTATGTATTTGAATTATTGGAGGGAAATTTGGGCGGGAAAAAGCATGTTTCTGATTGGCTGATGCCTCAGCCAAAATACTATATAAGGAGGACTGTTTGCCAGTTGCTTTCACTGGGTTCTCGCAATAAACTTAAGAGCTGTTGTCACCAATGACTGTCTCCTGCCTCCTCATTGCCCAAACTTAATATTGGCGATGAGGGTGGGATGAGGTTGGCAGTGAGACCGAAAAAGAGCTGAAGTGGAGAAATAGATTAGAACCCAGCCAGTTATAGGGCAGCCATGTAGATACGATCGGAAATGTCTAACTACATGCCACCAGCGCCATTTGACCCAGCCAAAGAGAAGTGGGGGTTATACATGGCTCGCTTCGAATGTTTCCTTGAAGCTAACGAGTTGCAAGGGGTATCGGACAATCGGAAGCGTGCATACTTCTTGAGCCATTGCGGGCCAGAAGTAATTGACACCGCCGAATCGTTATCGGAACCGACGCCTGTCCAGTCAATGCCCTGGCCAGTGTTACAGTGGCCAGGGCAGTGTAACAGACGACGCTCAGGGTGCACTATGCCCCGAAGCATAGTGCCATCGAAGTTCGTGCAGAGATATGAACTCTGACAGAGAGTCCAACGCGAGGGCGAATCAATCAGTGTGTACATGGCTGCATTGAGAAAAGCTGCGACCCACTGCGAATATAGGGATTTAGAGGATTCCCCCTTAGAGCAGTTTATTTGTGGAGCTTGGGACATTCGGTTGCAGAGGCAACTCCTGGCCAAAAATAAGTTGACTCTCACGATCGCCCTAGATGAAGCTAGGGCACATGAACTTTCCACTAAAGCTGCTGAAACTTTACAAAAGCCAACGTCGCTGAATTCATCAGCTAAAGTGACACTAGTCCACAGTGAGGAGATTCAGTCCGAGTGAGATGGCGAGAGTGAGGAAGAGGTTTTCCAAATGGGAAAATCAGAAAGGACTGACAATGATGAGTGTGTGAGTTGCAGAGGCCATCACCAGCGATGGAACTGTCGTTTTACAGAAGCCATCTGCCGCAGATGTGACAAAAAAGGTCACTGGGCACGGGTGTGTCGGGCTTTTCAGCCGTGCCGCCAAAAGTCCCGAGCCGAATTTAAACCAGCCTATCAACAAAACCTCAGCTCTGTGAGACAGCCACCTATTGGCTCAATCAAAAAGGGCGCGAAGTCCAACCACACCACAGTACGAGTGGGCCAAGCCTCAACGAAACCAGAAAAAAAGATTTTTACAAGAGCCTGCATAGAAGGGTGCTGTGTAAAATGGAAGTCTATACCGGATCATCGATCACAATCATGTCCTGGGATCCGATCACCAAGAAGCTCCCAAGCATCGCGAAGCGTCAATTGCAACCTCAGAGACTGAGAGTCCAGGACTATCAGGGAAACCGGATCCCTGTCCGAGGCATCACGAGTCAAGTATGGACAATATACAAAATCTCTACCAATCACCATCGTAGACGGACATCTGCCCAGTTTGTTAGGTCTCGATTGGTTCCGGGCCCTAGGAATGGGCATCACCGGAGTCTACCATGTCGGAGGCAACCTGAGAGAGGAACTGCCACAGGAATCTGAAGACGAGTTCCAGGACAGCCTGGGCAAGTATGTGGGGACCCCCATTTCATTTAATTTAGATCCAAAAATAGCTCCGATTCGGCTTAAGGCCAGGAGGGTTCCCTTTGCCCTAAAACCCAAAATTGATAAAGAACTGGACAAGCTAGTTAAACAGGGCATTTTAATTCCAGTTGAACACGCCAAGTAGGAGACACCAATAGTAACACCAGTTAAACCAGATGGATCTGTCCGTATTTGTGCCGATTACAAGACAACACTAAATAAGGCATTGCAGAAAAGCGCATACCCTGTCCCCATAGTACAACACTTGCTGCATTCACTAGGATCAGGGCAAATCTTTGCCAAACTTGATTTGGCTCAGGTGTATCAGCAGTTGCCTGTTGATAACGATACAGCTGAGGCACAGATGATAGTTACACACAGGGGTGCGTTTAAGTGCACCAGACTCCAGTTTGGGGTCAGTGTCGCCCCTGGGCTGTTCCAGAACCTCATGGAACGGTTATTGCAGGGTCTACCAGGGGTAGTTCCCTATTTTGATGATGTTTTGGTGTCAGCTAGTGACATGGAAGAGCTACAAGAAAAATTGCGAAGGGTGTTGTCCATTTTCAGAGCTGCTGGACTTAAGGTCAAGCTCAATAAGTGTCAAATTGGAGTGCCCTCAGTTGAATTTTTAGGATATCGAATAGATAAGGAGGGCATTCATGCAACAGAGAGCAAGGTACGGGCAATTCGGAAAGCTCCCCCACCAAAAAACAAAGCGGAGTTACAGGCCTTTCTAGGACTTTTGAACTTTTATGCGGTCTTTTTAAAGGACAAGGCAACCATGGCTGAACCACTGCACAGACTGCTCACTAACACTACCCCGTGGACTTGGGGCAGGACTGAAGCAGCAGCTTTTGAATCTGTAAAAATGCTGCTGTCTAGTGACAGTCTATTAATTCAATATAATGGGACTTTGCCTCTCATCCTGGTATGTGATGCATCACCCTATGGAGTAGGAGCTGTCCTCAGCCACAAGCTGCCTAATGGGGCAGAAACCCCAATTGCATACTTCTCCCGCACTTTATCAGAAGCCGAAAGAAACTATAGTCAATTAGACAGAGAAGCTTTAGTAATTGTCTCGGGTGTTAAAAAATTTCACGAATATTTGTTTGGGAGGCATTTTGACATTGTTACGGACCATCGGCCATTGTTGGGTTTGTTGGCGGGATACCGCCCTACGCTGATTGCCTTGTCTCCCAGACTGACCCACTGGACTATATTCCTGGCAGCATATTCATACCGCCTGACCCACCGACCGGGCAGGGAATTGGGACTCGCAGACGCTTTGAGCAGGTGTCCCTTGCCAGACACAATTCAAGACCCAACTCCGGGAACCCCAATTCTACTAACTGACTCTTTGGACACTGGCCCTATCACTTCCGCCGAAGTGGCTAAGGCATCATCTAAAGACATTATTGTCCACACTGTAATCGGTTGGGTGCAGAGGGGATGGCCCATTACAACGGGCAAGGAATTAAACAGTTTGCGAGCAAACATTCTGAATTGTCTATGCAAGGGGGATGTTTATTATGGGGTTATCCCATTGCGGCTGAGGGAAAATGTATTGGATTTATTGCATGTGGGGCATCCGGGCATTGTACATATGAAAAGTCTAGCACGGAATTATGTGTGGTGGCCCCCGATGGACAAAGACATCAGTGACCGGGTAGGCAGATGCCAATCTTGCCAGAATTCTAGGCCGCTATCCCCCACGGCCCCGGTGAAAGAATGGGAGAAACCCCAGGGACCGTGGTCTAGAATTCACATAGACTTTGCTGGCCCTTTTCATGGGCAAATGTTCTTAATTGTAGTAGATGCTTATTCCAAGTGGTTGGAAATAATATTAATGAAAACCATAACTGCTGAAACAGTCATAAGGGTTTTGCGGCAACTATTTGTAACACATGGTTTGCTGGACACACTAGTCTCGGATAATGGCCCACAGTTCACTGCTACTCAATTTGGAGGATACTTGGCCGAAATGGGCATCTGACATGCCCTCTCGGCGCCATTCCATCCGGCTAGTAATGGCCTTGCAGAACATTTTGTAAGATGTGCCAAGATGGCACTGTCCAGGATTAGCCCATTGGACTGGCAAGCCAAAATTGACACCTTCTTGGCCGTACAGCATGGGACACCTTGCATGGCCACCGGCCGCAGCCCAGCGGAGTTGTTAATGGGGAGGAGACTCTGATGCCCATTAGATAGACTAAATCCAAATTATTCCCCTAATGGGTATCCAACAACAAGAGATAAAACAAGGGTTTTTACAATAGGTGCTCCTGTTTTCGCCAGGAATTACAGTGAGGGTCCCCTTTGGTTGGTGGGAACAATTTTAGAGGTGACAGGTCCCAAATCTTATTTAGTTGACATGGGCGATAGGAGGGTCTGGAAAAGGCACATCGATCAACTACGAAAAAGATTGGAAGCCAAGATAGATACAGAACAACCAGGCCCTGACTACCAAATGCTTACACCAACAGCTAACTCAAGCCCGAGGTGGCCAGAGGACTTATCTGGGATTTGTGAAGTCCAGCAACACCCCACAATCCCTCCAGAAGCCAGCAGGGAAGAATCTGCTCCTAATCCAGGCCCGGAGGGCCAATTGGAGGAGCTGGGAGGAATGGAGAGTCCCTCTGACCAGCTCAACTCCCCACCAGAGAATGAATTGCGCAGGTCAGCCAGGCTCAGGAAACGCCCCGACTACCTGCGTGATTACGTTTGTAAATAATATGTAAATATTAGACTAAGTATGTTCTGGGAGGGGAGGAGTGTTATGTATTTGAATTATTGGAGGGAAATTTGGGCGGGAAAAAGCATGTTTCTGATTGGCTGATGTCTCAGCCAAAATACTATATATGGAGGACTGTTTGCCAGTTGCTTTCGCTGGGTTTTTGCAATAAACTTAAGAGCTGTTGTCACCAATGACTGTTTCCTGCCTCCTCATTGCCCGAACTTAACATCCATGCTACCCTGAAGGCAGCCATTTTCAGTCTTCCAAACACAGTCCTGTTAGTACAAAAAAAGCCCACAGAGTAGGAGCATTCTCACAGAGCAAGTTCCAGGGTTCCAAGTTCAATCCACAAGGCAGAGTCCAGGCATAAGATAAGGGTAGTCCTCAGGACAAGGAACAAGTCCCAGGCAAGAAGCAATTCCAAAGGCACAGGGAAGCAAAGGCCAAACACAGGCCCATGGCTTCTCCTTAAGATATTCCCCTCCAGGTGTTCCTTGCGAGGAGAGGTGGGGTGATCTCCTCCCAAGTAACCTTGCAGTCCTTCTCTGGGCTTGCCTATGCTCCATTCTCCTTGTCTTTGGATCAAGTGGAGTGGACAGCTGCTCCTCTTCAGAGGAGATTGGTTGCCTATCAGCACCACTGCTGGTCAGCAACCGATCCTCCCCTGTGTCTGTGCAGGCAGGCAGCTCTTCATCTGGTTGACCATCTTCCCCAATGCCTGAGGGGTCCGGAACAGCATCATCCTCAGCTCCTGGTGTCTCCAAATATCCCAAGGGAGATATGCCTTACCTGTCAAACAGCCTCAGTTCCAATTCCTCCTCCTCCTCCTCCTCCTCCTCCTCCTCCTCCTCCTCCTCCTCCCAGCCAGGCTCTGATGAGGCTATGATACATACATCTTCAAGTTGCTAAAGTTAAAAAACACTGCTCTGTCTGGCCAATGCCTGCAAGACTCTCCATTCACATATACTGCCTTAAGTTCCATCATAGAAGAAGGGCTGATAGAAATAAACAAAATCAGAGTGATTTGTGCCATTAGGTTTTGCTTTCTTGCCACCATTGGAAATATAGTACTCCTCAAAAGCAATTGCCCTAGGAGACCATAAGCCAGCTTCTGCTTTCCTTGGCAAGGTTCCCTGGTGATTGATGCTGGAACACATTTCCAGAATCCAATTAAATATCGCTAATCCTCACTGCAGGATTGAAACTTGTGGTTCATTATCTAATTCTTAGGATCACTACACACAAACATACAGACTATTCTGCATGACTATGGCTTTAATGCTATGCCCACTTATCTGGGAGTAAAACCCATGGAACTTAATGACACCCAAATACTAGAATAATATGTAGGTACGTGCAGAAGTTTCTGCTGTAGCCAATAACAAGGAAACCTAAATCAGTATTTTATATTCTCAAACTAAAAAGTAGCAAGCCTCATGAAAGTGTCAGTGGGGAAGTGGGAAGTATCCATTACCCACTCTCTAAATGAATACCTTCACTGTAAATCAGTCCTGCAGTAAACCCTTTCAGGTAAACCTCTATACCCGTGATGGCAAACCTATGACACATGTGCCACAGGTGACATGCGGAGCCATTTCTGTGGGCATGCGAGCCATAGATCAGCTTCACTGTGCATGTGCATGTGCCTCCCACCAGCCAGCTGATTTTCGGGTCTCTGCTGCACATGTGGGAGATGCCAATGCTGCTCTGCCAATGCCGCCCTGCCCCACCAGGAGTCTCCATGCAGCCTGTTTTGGATGCCAGGTAAGTACAGGGCTCGCACAAAGGCTCTGGGAGGGCAAAAACTGGGCCTGCCGAAAGTTCAGAAACAGACTGTTTCTAACCTCTGGAAAGCCTCTAGAGGGCTGGGGAAGGCCGTTTTTGCCTTCCTGGAGGCTCCAGGAAAGCCTCCAATGCCTCTAGAGTCTCTGGGAGGGCAAAAAACGGGCCTACCGGAAGTCCAGAGGCTTCAGGGAGGCCTGCTAAAAGAGGAGGCCTGCAAAAGAGGCCACAAGGGGTGCGTGCACCTGAGTGGGGGATGGGGGAGTGCAGGTCGTCACATGCGCCTGTGCAGGGGGGCAGGCCAGCGCAGAGGGGATTGTGCACGCATGTGCAGGGGGCGGGGCATGCATGGGGGCACTGCATTATGGATTTGGGCACGTGCTTTTGGCACCCAAGGAAAAAAGATTAGCCATCACTGTTCTATACAGTCATTTCTATATATTATATTAATATTATTTAGGAATTAAAAAAAATAAACAGTGAATAGGGAACAGTTTAACTAATGCAAAATATATTTGTTTCCAAAGGGAAATATTAATATGCTAATCCATCAATTTTCTTCAAAATAAAATCAGTTTGATATTTTCCTAAGTCTAATAAGCAAATAAACCACAAGATTGTGAACCACAGCAGTACTTTTTGTCCCACTATCTCTATCATCATAGCAAGATGGCACTATTGGTTTTTAGCTTGTCCATACCCAAGGATCTCACACCCATCCTAACTTATAATAATAATAATAATAATAATAATAATAATAATAATAATAATAATAATAATAACAACAACAACAACAACAACAACAACAACAAACTTTCTAACAGTACTATATGGCATTGACATGTAAAGTAGGAGAAAACCTTTTTGTTTGTTGTGTTATCTATAGTAAAATTGATGAACATCTTGATTGTTATTTTGAATTATATTTCCCTGCTATAGAGAAATATTACTATAAATCACAGTGGTTGCACAAATAATTTAAAAATCAACTTTTGGTATGATTTATTGTAGTTACGCTTCTTGAGTTAATTCTATATTATTAACTACCATTGGAATTTACTCTTAATTGAAAATGTGGGATGTCCTATTTATAATTGACTATGTGCCATCAAGCTGATGTCAACTTTTAGTAACCACATAAACACATTTTCTCCAGGAAAATCTATCCCTAACTTAAACTTCTCAGGCCTATTTCTAATAAAGAAAAAAAATACTTCAAGAAGTGGATACTGGGTGTAATATAATTTTGGGTCTAAATTTAGCCAAATGTTTGAGTCTGTTGTTTCTATATTGGTTAAAAGAAAAACCTCTATTATAGATAGCAATGATAAATCTCTATAGACCACTCTGCAAGTGGCATGAGTACTGTCAAGTGCAGGAAATTATGAGCCAAGGCAGTTCAAATGAATATAGGTTTATTGCATGCTAAACTCTCTACAAGAATCTGTAGTAACAGTCAAAACAAATTAGAGGTAGATAAGAGTCAACAGAATTCAAAATGAGCTGTAGGCATGTAGGGACTAAAAACTGATGACATGCTTCTCCCCTTCCTTGGGTTCATCTTAATCATCTTTCACAAATACAACTAAGACAGTAGCCTTTCCTACCTTATAAAAAAACATTATATGTAAGGCTGAATTTGTTAAATAGCAAAGACCTGTGGTCTTTTAATATGAAAGATTGTGACTTAGAATTTAAGAGTAAACAAGATGAATTAATGAAAG
The DNA here is from genome assembly GCF_028640845.1 of Ahaetulla prasina. Taxonomy (NCBI): domain Eukaryota; kingdom Metazoa; phylum Chordata; class Lepidosauria; order Squamata; family Colubridae; genus Ahaetulla; species Ahaetulla prasina. The sequence continues at coordinate 77,855,155 of NC_080543.1, read as the reverse complement.
AAACAATATAATTGTACATTTGTGAAACTAAGAGAAAGATAAATGATGTAGTAGATATGGATGTAGATGATCTGACCATGAGATGAAGCTGATGGCTACATCCACAGTAGTAAGAGTTTGTTGTTGTTGTTAGTTGCGAAGTCGTGTCCAACCCATCGCGACCCCATGGACAATGTTCCTCCAGGCCTTCCTATCCTCTACCATCCTCTGGAGTCCATTTAAGCTCATGCCTACTGCTTCAATGACTCCATCCATCCACCTCATTCTCTCTTGTCCCATTCTTCTTTTGCCCTCAACCTTTCCCAGCATTAGGCTCTTCTCCAGTGAGTCCTTCCTTCTCATTAGGTGCCCAAAGTATTTCAGTTTCATCTTCAGGATCTGGCCTTCTAAAAACCAGCCAGGGTTGAACTCCTCTAGGACTGACTTGTTTGTTCGCCTTGCAGTCCAAGGGACTCACAGCAGTCTTCTCCAGCACCAGAGTTCAAATGCCTCAATTCTTTGGCACTCAGCCTGTCTTATGGTCCAACTTTCACAGCCATACATTGCAACTGGGAAAACCATAGCTTTGACTATACACACTTTTGTTGGCAGGGTGATGTCTCTGCTTTTTAGTACTGAAGCAGGACCCCAATGCTTTATAATACAAGTGCTTTATGTTTATTTGTTAGGATTATAACAAGATGTATTAGAGATAGAAGTCGACGTGTCACATAAAAGCGGAAGTATATTGCTTGGCAGAGGTGTGGTGTTGCAAGCTTTCTGTAAAGCACAGGAATATTTCTACATGCTGTTCTTTGTAACCTGTTCCAGTAACTATATGTGGCAAGTAAGGGGCATTGATAGCAACATATGCATCAACATATGTATCCGGATGGTGTATGATAATGGTAGTCCATATATGGGCTTTTGTCTGTGACAACCAATTAGGATAACAACTTCTTTTTCTTATGTGATATCTGTAACCAAAGATATAAAAGATTATGCTTGAGCCTTGGGACTTCTTGCAGGTGCAGGGCAGGGCCAGTTGCGGCAACCTCCACAAGAACCAGTGGAGAAGGAGGAGACCAAGAACAAAGCCTAGGAACTGGCCAGAGGAGGACATCAGCCTGCAGGTAAGTATTGGGGATAAGAAGAAACCCTCCCTATAAGCAGGGACGGTTGTGGAGGACTGATCACCCTCCATTAGTAAGGGAAAAGGTGGGAGGACTGTTGTGTGAGTTAATGAAGTCCAGCCTGTGAGTCAGGCTTGTGTGAAGTGGAAAGAAAGAAAGAAAGAAACAACAACTCCCTTGTGTTTCCTGAATGGAAAGGACCCCATACCTTCCTCTCAAAATCCCTCTCCCTATTTGTCTTATCTGGTGCCCTGGGAAAATCATGGGGGGAGGAAGTGTACCCCTTACTCCGTTAGAATGCATGTTGATGAACTTTAAGGCAGGGTACGTGTCCCAAGACTATGGCATTAAGTGGAGCAGATGGAAACTGAGAACCTTCTGTAAGGCAGAGGATATGGAATACGTATAGGAAGGAACCAGTGTGCCATAGGTAAAAAAAAAAAAAAAGGAAGGACACTGGAAAGGGAAAAGGATAAGGAAAAGGAGGCTGACAGAAGCAGGGGTAGGTTTTGAAAAGCTACAGAGGTGGTTTAGGACGAAGCCAGAAAGGGAGGGACCAAAGGGTAGGATTTTCAAAGCCCCCTCTCATAGGCCTGGCAGAAGTGACTTCTGCAACAGAGTTATTAACACTTGGAACACACTACCTGACTCTGTGGTCTCTTCTCAAAATCCCAAAAGCTTTAACCAAAAACTGTCTGCTATTGACCTCACCCCATTCCTAAGAGGACTATAAGGGGCATGCATAAGAGCACAAAACTGCCTACCGTTCCTGTCCTATTGTTTCCGTTCATTATATCAAATGAATATAATAGTTGCATACTTTTGCTCATATATATGCTTATATGATATGTAGTTGTTTTATGTTGATGCTTGTGTATATTGTTGGGGGGGGGGGAAGGAACCCTGGGTGGGGGAACAGGAAGACAAAAGTTTCACAGTTCTCAAAGAGGCCCTCACACAAGCTCTTAGGTTAGGATTACCAACTTGAAAGAAGCCGTTGGCCAACTGTTTGCAAATACAAAGGAAAATGTAACAGTGGGGGGAGGGTCTTACCCAGAAAGTAGGAATTGTCCGGTTTCTTATCTGTCAAACAGCAAAAGGTTGGGCTGCTTGTCTGAAAGCTGGCAGGAACAGCTTTGTAAAAACAGGAAGCTAATAAATTAACAGTTGGGGCAGGAAATAAACGTTTATACACAACATGCCCCAAAATGCTAAAACACCAGGGTGTCAGAAGGGAGTATCAGATACAGAACAAGGAAATAACAAGGCTGACTAGGAAGCTCGAAGGGCAGTGCAAAGGGACACTACCCGTGGAGGAAAACCTAGTTGTGTGTGTCCCAACTTGGATCGTCCATTGATGATCGACCCTTCAGAAATGACAAGGAACCTCTTCACTTCTGGTGACATTCCGGAAACTGTCCCTCAACGAACTGGGAGGTGAAGAACCCCCTGCAGGTGTTACTCACAGGGGCAATGAAAGGACCTTACCCTGGGAGCTGCGCTTGCACACTCAACACATCTAAAAGACTCTGTGTAACTATATGTTTTGTAGAACTTGTGGAGAGTTCCAGGTTTCAGGCAATATGGAACCTACCCAAAGGATGAGGCAAACTGTCTTTCTCATACCATCGATCTGGGCAGTGGTAGTGCTGTAAGTGATTAATATCATCCTCAGCTTCCTATATCTGTATATGGTGTTACAGGTATAGATGTTAAAGGAGGGGAGGGGGATGCGGGGAAAACCCCAACAAAAGATAAAATTCGGGACTGGTGTCAAACTGCGCTTGATGGCCAGGATAGGGAGGATCAGAACTCAGGGAGGTCTGGGATTGTGTAAGAGAAAAAAAAAATACAATTGAGCAGGGGAAACAGGCAAACTTATCCTTGGGTGCTTGGGACTGTTTCCCAAAAAGGGGGTTGTGGAGGTCTCGATTGGGAATGAATTGATATGTTAAATGGCAAATCTGCATGCTTAGAACAGGTAGAAAAGCTGAAAGGGGACTGTGACAATCTGGATTATAATGTCCGTGAGTTAGAAATAGTTATTTGTGATGTTAAATGGCGAAAGGAGCAGTATCCTTCCTCCCTATATATCCCCTTCTTTTTTGTCTGGGAAGAGAGAAGTAAGAAAAGGGCGGGGTGTGGTTTGTTCTCTCTTTTACACATTTTTTCTTTGCCGAGTCTGTCTGAGAGAGAGGTAGGGCAAATGGGTAGCTTGTTCCTGCAACGCTGCATGCATATGGCAGCTATGCAGATATATTTTCAATCCTGCTCTGAATTGCGATTCTGATTTTATTTTTTAAATGTTTGAGGTGTTTAAAATCACTTTAGATAACAGAGACTTGATGTTAAAGTTTGGGACAAATATATTTCAAAGGAGAGACCCAAAAATACCTCATGTAGGTGATTTCTTTTAATTTTGGGGGGCGTTCTTTTTAACATGCTCTTTTATGTTTGTATGTCTGTGCGTTTTGAATGATAAGGGGTTGAGGAGATTTCTATGATAGTCTGGATATTTTAGCCTAGTGTTACCTGGAGGAGGGGACGGATTTTGAGGATCTTAACCCAGAGGTATGAAGGAAAAAGACGACTGGGCTTATTCCTAAAAAAAAAAAAATGTTAGATCCTACCTTAATGGATGTTCCCTTAAGGAGAGATTATTTTATTTATGTGGATGAAAAAAGAAAGTAGTAGAAGGTAGGGATGGATGTTTGGTTTGGCAAGCTAGGAAGCTTGTGATCCACTTACAAGTCTGTTCAGGTACTTGTAGCTGGTTTAGCTTGGTTAGAAGAGTGTCTGGGATGATGGTATTGAATGCTGAACTAAAGTCTACAGAGAGGACCCTTGCATAAGTCTTTGGAGATTCAAGATGTTGTAAGATGTAGTGCAGAGCCATATTAACAGCATCATCTGTTGATCTATTTGCTCGGTATGCAAATTGCAAGGGGTCTAACAGCGGATCCGTGATGGTTTTCAAGTAGGAAGGCACTAGCCTTTCAAAGGCTTTCATGACTACAGATGTTAAAGCAACTGGTCTGTAGTCATTCAGTTCCTTTATAATGGGCTTCTTCGGTACTGGGATGATGGTAGAGCGTTTGAAGCAAGAAGGAACATAACACATCTCTAGTGATTTATTAAAGATATGGGTGAAGATGGGGGCCAATTGGTCAGCATAGACTTTTAAGCAAGAAGGAGTTATCTTGTCTGGGCCTGGAGCTTTTCCTGGCTTTTGTCTGTGAAATAGATCCTGCACTTCCTTTTCTGTGATCACTAGGGGTTGTGAACCCAATGGGGTGGGGTCAGTTGTAGGAGGCTTGGCTGTTGTTAGTGTTTGTGTTGTTGTTGTTGGTAAAAACAAGTTGTGCATTTCCTTGAAGCTTGAGGCAATGGTGTAGCTGGCTTATGATAGAAATGTAACACCCCTCAAGTTGGGTATTTATCGATAATAGGTAAATACGGTAATAAGGAAAAGGGGGTTTACTTTCCTGTATGAGGAATTGCTGAAAGAAGAGTCATGGGAAGTTGTTTGGAAGGAAAAGGTGTTAAAGAAGGAAGTCTTTTCACTTGTTCGTAGCATTGGAAGATGGCATTATGAAGAGGGTGTTGGCCCAGATATAAGCTGGGAAAAAGAAACCTCTAGTGTTTTTGTCTAAATGGATGGATTCTGTAGTGAGAGGTTGGTCCTTGTGCATGCAAGCAGTAGCTGCTACTGTTATTTTGGTGGAGGAAAGTAGAGAATCAACCTTTGGTGGCATTGGTGGAGAAAAGTCCACATCAAGTGCAGACAATTTTAATGCAGAAAGCCCAAAAGTGGCTTACCAATGCTGAGCTTTTTGAAATATGAGGCTATCCTGTTATCACAAGAGGATTTAGTTCTCTCGACTGATAGGAATTGCAATCCAGCAGAATTCCTGTCAGGGGAGAGAAAAGAATGGGATAATGCGGAACACAACTGTGTGGAACCAATCAATTTACAAGCAGAAGTCCGAGAGGATTTGGAAGATAGTCCTATAGTGGGTGGTATCAATGTATTCATTGATGAGCCTTCCTGGGTGGAAAAGGGGAAGAGGCTGATCGGTTATGCAGTGGTGAATGGAGACACTACTGAGGTACTGGAAGCAGAATGGTTGCCATCTGATTGGTCAGCACAGATAGGTGCAATGTTTGCTTTATTATAAGAGTGAAAGTTGTTAACAAATGAAGTGGTTAATATTTATACTGATTAAAAGTATGTGTATGGAATATTACACTCCTTTGGAGGATCTGGATAGAACTAAAGCAAGTGAATTTTATAATAACTTTATTTAGAAAAAAAAGAGGGGGGGGCGCAAAGGGCCAGAATGGCTGGCTATAATGCACATTGAGGCACATAACAAGGGAACTTCTAAACTAATAGATTAGTGAATGAAGCTGCAGACAGCAGCATGTTTAGGGGGGAATTGATGATCCGAATCCCTGCTTTGGAATTTGATGTGAAACCTGTATTCACTGATAAGGAAGGAAAACAAATGGTGAAAGAAAGGGTGAAACAGGTAGATGATAAATAGATAACAAAGGAGGGATTGCAAATCGTGAACAAACATGTTATGAGAAACATATTGAAGAGTGAACCTATTTGGGAATAAAAGTGTTATTAATTTTGTTCAAAGGAAAACCATATATATATTTGTAAAGGCATGTATACGATAGCCATGCAAGTGGGAGGTGGAACCATCATGGGAGGAAAATGGCCTTGGGAGGCACAGGAATTGAACTATTCTGTAGTGTTAGACATGGAACAGCAAGATAACCTAACGGCCACCTCCGGAAAAGATGGTAATTGGGCCCTAACCTCAAACTTAGTGGGATCCGTCTGCTATGCCCAAAACCGTACTACCAATTGTCACCAGGTAGGATCTTTATGATGTTTATCCACCTGGAATAATGGCGAATGGTGGTCAGGTAAGGGATACCAGCCCACAAAGGAGGCTATGGCCCTCTCCAATGTCTCCATCCTCAGCTCATACATCGCCAAGCAATATAACACCTCCCTTGTCTGGTTAGTCCCTGATGGAATGTATTGGATTTGTGGAAAATTTGCATATGCTCAATTCCCAGCCAATTGATGTGGAGCATGTGTGCTTGGAATAGTGAGACCAGGATTCTTCCTGTTACCCCTCTGACAGCATCAAGTTTTAGGAGTAAAGAAAGTGTTAAATACAGGCCTTATATTATGCAGAACAGATTGGCTCTGGACTATCTTCTGACTAAGGAAGGTAGGGTTTGTGGAAAGTTCAATCTGTCGAATTGTTGCATCGAAATAGACCACAGTGGAAAGGTTATCCAGGAAATTACTGATAAAATGGTAAAGTTAGCACATGTACCGGTTCAAACATGGAAGGGATTTAATCTGGGGGAGGTCTTCTCTGAATGGTTCCCTAAGCTACCTATTTTTGTTAAAACTATATCCAATAGTATTGGATAGTGCCTTTTATTGGTTGAAAAGAGATTCACGGCCCAGGCTATGGTATTATGGGAATATGAACGGGCTAACACATATGAGCAATGTACTCTGGATTATGAGTTTGAGACTACACATTAATCTAACAATAATAGTGTAGTCATAAGAGGGGGGAATGAAGCAGGACCCCAATGCTTTATAGTACAAGTGCTTTATGTTTATTTGTTAGGATTATAACAAGATGTATTAGAGATAGAAGTCGACGTGTCACATAAAAGCAGAAGTATATTGCTTGGCAGAGGTGTGGTGTTGCAAGCTTTCTGTAAAGCACAGGAATATTTCTACATGCTGTTCTATGTAACCTGTTCCAGTAACTATATGTGGCAAGTAAGGGGCATCGATAACAACGTATGCATCAACATATGTATCCGGATGGTGTATGATAATGGTAGTCCATATATGGGCTTTTGTCTGTGACAACCAATTAGGATAACTTCTTCTTTTTCTTATGTGGTATCTGTAACCAAAGGTATAAAAGATTATGCTTGAGCCTTGCTCGAGGCTCAGACCTTTGTTTTCCACGTGAGTGGGGGGTCTGTGTCCTATTTGCACAAATAATAAATTAATTCTTGTTTCTCAAATCCTTCGTGGTCTTGTCTCCTCACTTTAAGATGAAAGTTTTCTATTACAGTACGCTGTCTAGATTTGCCATAGCTTTCCTCCCCAGGAGCAAGCATCTATTAATTTCTTGGCTGCAGTCCCCATCTGCGGTGATCTTGGAGCCCAGGAAAATAAAATCTGTCACTACCTCCATTTCTTCCCCATCTATCTGCCAGGAATTGAGAGGGTGGGATGCTATGATCTTAGTTTTCTTAATGTCGAGTTTCAAGCCAACTTTTGCACGCTCCTCCTTCACCCACATCAAGAGGCTTTTTAGTTCCTCTTTGCTTTCTGCCATTAGAATGGTATCATCTGCATATCTGAGGTGGTTGATATTTCTCCCGGCAATCCTAATTCCAACTTTTGATTCATCCAGCTTCTCATGATGTGCTCTGCATATAAGTTAAATAGGCAGGGCGATAGTATACAGCCTTGCCGGACTCCTTTCCCAATTTTGAACCAACCAGTGGTTCTGTGTCCAGTTCTCACTGTTGGATCTTGACCTGCATACAGGTTTCTCAAGAGACAAATAAGATGGTTTGGTATGCCCATCTCTTTAAGAACTTACCACTAGCATAGTCAATGAAGCAGAAGTAGATGTTTTTCTGGAACTCCCTAGCTTTCTCCATGATCCAGCATATGTTGGCAATTTGATCTCTAGTTCCTCTGCCTCTTCGAAACCTTACCTGTACTTCTGGTAGTTCTCGATCCACATACTGCTGGAGCCTAGCTTGTAGGATTTTAAACATAACCTTACTAGCATGTGAAATGAGAACAATGGTGCGATAGTTTGAACATTCTTTGGCATTGCCTTTCTTTGGAATTGGAATATAAACTGATCTTTTCCAATCCTGTGGCTACTGCTGAGTTTTCCCAAATTTGCTGGGAAATTGAGTGTAGCACTTTTACTGCATCATCTTTTAAGATTTTGAATAGGTCAGCTGGAATACCGTCTCCTCCACTAGCTTTGTTGTTGCTCAGATTTCCTACACCCCATTTGACTTCACATTCTAGGCAGGGGTGGGTTCTAAAATATTTTACTACCAGTTCTGTGGGCGTGGCTTATTCTGTGGGAGTGGCTTGATGGTCATGTGACACTGGGTGTGGGTTGGTGGTCATATGACTGGGTGAGAGTGGCTTGGCAATCATGTGACTGGGTGGGCATGGCCAATAACAATAAATCATAAAAATACTAAACAAAGTATACAAAACAATAAGAGGTACCAAAAACCAACTTTCACACTTTACACCCACAAAGTGGGTGTAACACAACACAATTGACTCACACACAATATAAAAGCAGCTGCACTTCACCCAAAATGGCCCCTGCAACAAGCCACAAAATCTCACACAGCCACAAAAAGCTCAAAAATCAACTTTCACACTTTACACACACACACACAACGCAACACAACACAACTGACACACACAATGTAAAAGCAGCTGCACCTCACCCAAAATGGCCCCTGCAACAAGCAGGAACTTCACACAGCCACAAAAACCTCAAAAACCAACTTTCACACTTTACACACACATAACACAACTGACTCACTCACACACATACACACACACAAAATGCCACATACAGCTTTGTGAGATTTTGTGTGTTTGTGTAGTTAGAGTGAAACCCAAAGAAACACCCAAATCTCAGAAAGCTGCACAAATATTTTATTTTATTTATATTTTTTAGATCAGGGGTCTCCAACCTTAATAACTTTAAGGTTTGTGGATTTCAACTCCACAAACCTTAAAGTTTAAACTTAAAGAGTTTAAGTCCACAAGCCTTAAAGTTACTAAGGTTGGAGACCCCTGTTTTAGATAAAAGTAGCTAAATTTAAAACTTCCTTAACTTTTAATTGCTGTCTAAAAACCCAACTCCTTAAAAAAAACCAATTAACTATTTTTTAATAGTTTAGTTTACCCAATTGAGGCAGGCAGATAGAGTTGCTCACCGAGGAGATGGATTGCAGGCAGGCAGATTCAGTTGCTAGCTGATGCAACTGATTGCAGAAGCCATGGTTTTGTGAACCCAAAAGGAACAGTAATTAGATAAGTGGGGGAGGGGGCAATTGGGTGGGCATGGGTGGGGACTGTTGTAAGAGATTGTAAAAAAGTAATTTTAAAAGCCTGTGATGATAAGGAAACTCATCTGGGATCACCAGAGGAAAAAAAGATTTTAAAAGGCTCCTCTGACGATCCCAGCTGAAGTTGCCTCATGGCAGCCCAGAACCTCTTAAAAGGATTTTTTCTACAAGCTCTTCAGCTGAAGAGCTTGTAGAAAACATGTTTTTTAAAGGTTCTTGTAATCAGGCAATTCAGTTGGGATTGCCAGAGGAGCCTTTTAAAACCTTTTTTTTACAACCTCTTTGGCCAAGGGAACCGGTTCGGGGGAGTGGCCAGCTGGGCATCGTTACCGGTTCTGCGAACTTGGCCAGATTTTTACCAATGGTTCTTAAGAACCAGTCCGAACCGGTAGCAACCCACCACTGATTCTAGGATGTCTGGCTCAAGGTCAGTGACCACCCCATCGTGGTTATCAGGGATGTTAAGCTCATTCTTGTATAGTTCTTCTGTGTAATGCCCATCTTTGCATGAAACGTTCCCTTCATATCTCCAATTTTCTTGAAGAGATCTCTGGTCCTCCCTATTCTATTGTTTTCTTCTATTTCTTTGCACTGTTCATTTAAGAATGTATTCTTATCTCTTCTAGCTATTCTCTAGAAGTCTGCATTCAACTGGGTGTATCTTTCTCTTTCTCCTTTGCCTTTCGCTTCCCTTCTTTCCTCAGCTATTTGCAAAGCTTCCTCAGACAGCCATTTTGCTTTCTTGCATTTCTTTTTCTTTGGGATGGTTTTAGTTGCTACCTCTTGTACAATGTTGCGAACCTCTATCTATAGTTCTTCAGGCACTCTGTCTATCAGATCTAATTCCTTAAATCTATTTGTCACCTTTACTGTATATTCATCAGGGATATGATTTAGTTCATACCTGAGTGGCCTGAGTGGCTTTTCCCTACTTTCTTCAATTTAAGCCTAAATTTTGCAAGAAGAAGCTCATGATCTGAGCCACAGTCAGCTCCTGGTCTTGTTTTTACTGACTGTCTAGAGCTTCTCCATCTATGGCTGCAGAGCACATAGTCAATCTGATTTCTGTGTTGACCGTCTGGTGATGTCCATGTGTAGAGTCGTCTCCTGGGTTGTTGGAAAAGAGTGTTTGCTATGACCATCGTATTATCTTGACAGAATTCTATCAGCCTGTGCCCTGCTTCATTTTGTACTCCAAGGCCAAGGTAAAGGTAAAGGTAAAGGTTCCCCTCGCACATACGTGCTAGTCATTGCCGACTCTAGGGGGCGGTGCTCATCTCCGTTTCAAAGCCGAAGAGCCAGTACTGTCCGAAGACATCTCTGTGGCCATGTGGCCAGCATGACTCAACGCCAAAGGCGCACGGAATGCTGTTACCTTCCCACCAAAGGTGGTTCCTATTTTTTCTACTTGCATTTTTACGTGCTTTCGAAACTGCTAGGTTGGCCAAAGCTGGGACTAGTAACGGGAGCTCACCCCGTTACACGGCAGCACTAGGGATTCAAACCGCCGAACTGCCGACCTTTCAATCGACAAGCTCAGCTGTCTTAGCCCCTAAGCCACCGCGTCCCTTTCTCCAAGGCCAAATTTGCCTCTTATTCCGGTTATCTTTTGACTTCCTACTTTAGCATTCCAATCGCTCATGATGATAAGGACATCATTTTTTGGTGTTAATTCTATAAGGTGCTGTAGGGCTTATAGAACCAGTCAATTTCATCCTCTTCAGCACCAGTGGTTGGGACAAAGACTTGGACTACTGTGATATTGAGTGGTTTGCCTTGGATTCGAACTGAGATCATTCTGTCATTTTGGGGATTGTATCCCAGTATTGCTTTTCCTACTCTTTTATTGATTATGAAGACTACTCCATTTCTTCTGAGGGATTCTTGCCCGCAGTAGTGTACCTGATGGTCATCTGAATTAAATTCACCCATTCCTGTCCATTTTAGTTCACTGATTCCTAAGATGCAGATGTTCAGTCTTGTCATCTCTTGTTTGACCACATGCAGCTTACCTTGATTCATGGATCTTACATTCCAGGTTCCTACGGAGAAAAAAATCTTTACAGCATCAGACTTTCCTTTCACCACCAGATACTTACTTCTACCATGCGTAGAAGATTCTTCTACGCATGCGCAGGAATGGCGGTGTTTTGAGATCCATGCAGACGGTGGGTCGGGTTTTTTTCTGGCCCTGATGCCGTGGAGGCGGATGCTGAGCTGCCTGGGCCCGCCGCCCCGTAGATCATTTTTCCGACAGCCGAAAGGAGATCTTTGGGGTCTTGTTAGACCCTCGGCTGCCGGGAACGGGGCTGGAAAGGCGGGTGGGCGGCGGACGGCGGATGGCGGTGGCCATTTTGGCTGGGCGCGGAGCGGCGCCCGCTGGAAAGGGCCGGGCCGGATCACGGTTTCGCTGCTAGGCGGCCGCACAGGACATCGGCAGCCGGGTGTTCGATGCGTTGGCCAGCGGCGGTATCGTTCAGCGGCATTGATACCATCAGCGGCTTTGATACCATTAGCGGCATTGATACCACCGGTGGCAGATGGCGCCGGCCATTTTGGAGGGGCGCAGAGCGGCGCTCGCTAGAAATGGCCGGGCTGGATCGTGGTTTGCTGCTGTCGGCCGCATATGACATCGGCGGCTGGATGTTTGCCGCTTTGTCCTTCAGCGGCATTGCTCAGTGGCATTGATACCTACGATTCCATTTGATGGCAGAGGGCGGTGTCCATTCTGGTGGGGCGCGGAGTGGTATGGAATGGCGCCCGCTGGAAAGGGCTTTGCCGGATCGTGGTCCGCTGCTTGTAGGCCGCATGCAACATCTGCGGCTGGGTGTTTGCCGTTTCGTCCATCATCGGCACTGTTTAGCAGCATTTTACATCAGCGATACCTTCAATGTACCATCGGTAACACCTGGGACCGTCTGACCGTGTTATGGCCGCATTTGTCATCAGCGGCTGGCAGCTGGACTGTTTGCCGTATTATTTTCAGCGGCATTGATACCAGCGGCGTTGGATACAGGTAGCTCAGGCAGGCGGAATTTCGATTTTAGCTGACTTTGTATATAACATCGTGCAACATCTGCGGCTGAAAACCTTTTTCTGCTTCTGGTACTGGCGGCATCAATTTTGGACGGCCTTGGATTTGGTCATGGGCGGCATTAGTGGGCAAAAACTCTTGCTGCATTTATCATGGGCGGCATTAACGGGCGGAATCCATCAGCCGAATTTCCATCTTGACTATTGCCCCTACCGGCAATTTTGGCCTTGGTTTTGTGACTGTCCTGACTTTGTCCGTAGGCCGCGATATCATCGAGCGGCTAGGGAACCCCTTTTCTGCTGCTGTTATTTATAATCTTTGCATGAAATATTTGTCTGCTGACCTTCTCCGACTGCGAGGTTCCCCCACCTCACTGGAATGGCCCTCTCGGTTATCGAGGGCCTGCCTTAACGAGGGGTCTTGGGACCCAGAGAGGTGGCATGAGAGGAAGAAGAATCTTTGGGGTTTTGTAAATAGGTTTTTTAATAAGGGTTTTTTAAAGGGGGGGAGGGAAGAGATGGGGGGGAAACCCATCGGGGAGGGTAGGTCCAGTCCGGGGTTTGTTCACGGCGTTTTATCTGGTCCGAGGGAGGGGGTGAGGGGTTCATTCCAGGCGTAGAGGTTGGTTCCATCTGTACAGTAAGTGGGAGGGGCAGATATGGCGGAAGCAAGGGGCCGTATCATTTTCTGGGAGCATGGGCTTGCTGTTTAAAAGCGATAACGTGCTCCGGCCCCTCAGTTCTTACCCGTTCCCCGGAAGGTCAGGATCCTCAGGGCCCGGGCCTCAGGTTGTTGTTGTGCAATGCCCGGTCCGTGGTCAATAAGGCCCCCCTGATCTGTGATCTTATTCAGGGGGAGTCCGCGGACTTTATGGGCATTACGGAGACCTGGTTGGGCACAGAAGGGGGTGTGCCCCTGGTTGAACTGTGCCCTCCGGGTTTCCGAGCATTCCATCAACCGAGGGCCCAGGGTAGGGGTGGCGGGGTGGCGGTTGTGATGAGAGAAAGACTGGAGCCGAGAGAGTCCACTGTGCCTCAGATAGCCGGTTGTGAATCCCTTCTTGTGAAGTGGGGCCATAAGAATCAGATGGGTCTGTTGATCGCGTACCTGGCTCCTTGCTATGTGACTACAGCCCTGCCTGAGCTGCTTGAGGTGCTTGCCGGGGTGGCGGTTGAGATCCCCAGACTTTTGGTCATAGGGGACTTCAACCTGCCATCGGCCAGCTTGTCGTCGACGGTGGTTCAGGAGTTCCAGGCTTCCATGACGGCCTTGGACCTGATTCAAGTAACTGATGGCCCTACACACATGGGGGGGTCCACACTGGACTTGATTTATATCTCTGGACAGTGGTTTAATGATCTGGTATTAGGGGATTTAGTGACAATACCGGTGTCATGGTCAGATCATTTTCTCCTCCGCCTAGACTTTCAGACCGCCGCTCACCACTGCAGGGAGACAGAAACAATGCGTTGGTTCCGTCCCAGGCGCCTGATGGACCCCAAGAGGTTCCTGACGGAGCTTGGGCCGTTTCCTGAGGATCTTGCCCACGGCACGACCGAAGAACTAGTTGCGGCCTGGGAACAGGCCGCGGCTGGGGCTTTGGACCGTGTCGTGCCTTTGCGGCCTCTGACCCGGCGCAGATCACAATTGGCTCCTTGGTTCTCTGAGGAGCTGAGAGAGATGAAATGCCGGAGAAGACGCCTAGAGAGTACCTGGAGGTCCAGCCATTCTGAGGCTGATCGGACACTAGTTAGGTCTTTTTCGAAAACCTACCTAGTGGCACTGAGGGTGGCGAAGCGTTCCTACATTTCCACCCTCATTGCGTCGGCAGATAACTGCCCGGCCACCCTGTTTCGGGTGACCCGCTCCCTACTGCACCAGGGGGGGCGGGATGACCCCTTGCAGGGATGTGTCAGCCTGCCCCAGATCAGTGTTTGAGAAAATAAAACCCCAACTTCATCATGTTGAAGAATTTGGTAATCTTTATCATACAAGTCTGGATGCGGTGAAAAGCAAAGCTGGAACTGGAAGTAAATCAAATCCCCAGAGTCATATTCTCTCCTGAACCCTCCCCCTACTAGAGGTCATACAATAATAGTCCAATGTCTTCTTTCTCCTCAGTCACGTGTAGTTTCACTTCCGATATTCTCCCTCTGTCAATCTTCCGAATGGAATGTGGAATCAGCAGCTGCCGTTACATTCACGCGCCAACACAATTCAAACCTCTGGTTTTGAAAATGGCATTTCCTCTCTCCCCCACATACAATGTCAGCCGACGCTGGGAACAGTGAAAACCTCCCCCCTCTTCTCCATAAAGCATGTAAGACAATCAGTAGAGCAAACGTTTAACAAGGTAATAAAATAGTCAGATAATCTAGTAGGAGAAATACACTAAATTAAAGCGGAGGCTGACAGTTTAGTGGTTATCTATACGATAAAATTGCTCAGCGATAGTTTGGACCAAGATTGTGATAATCCGGGTGAGATGACTGAGACGCGTCTTGTTGATGTTGTTTGGGATGAGTTTGATTCTGTGGCTCTCGAGGACGTGGACAGGTTGCTGGGGAGGTTACATGCCACTACATGTTTACTGGACCCGTGTCCCCCCTGGCTGGTGCTGGCCACTCAGAAGGTGACACGAGGCTGGCTCCGGGGAATTATAAATGCTTCTTTGTTGGAAGGGGTCTTTCCCGCCGCCTTGAAAGAGGCGGTGGTGAGACCTCTCCTCAAGAAGCCTTCCCTGGACCCAGCTATTTTGGGGAATTACCGTCCAGTCTCCAACCTTCGCTTTGTGGCGAAGGTTGTAGAGAGTGTGGTGGCATGGCAGCTTCCCCAGTACCTGGATGAAGCTGTCTGTCTAGACCCGTTCCAGTCCGGCTTCCAGTCTGGGTATAGCACGGAGACAGCTTTGGTCGCGTTGGTGGATGACCTCTGGAGGGCCAGGGATAGGGGTTGTTCCTCTGCCCTGGTCCTGTTAGATCTCTCATCGGCTTTCGATACCATCGACCATGGTATCCTGCTGCACCGGTTGGGGAGTTTGGGAGTGGGAGGCACCGTTTACCGGTGGTTCTCCTCCTATCTCTCCGACCAGTTGCAGACGGTGTTGACAGGAGGGCAGAGATCGACCGCGAGGCACCTTACTTGTGGGGTGCCTCAGGGGTCAATTCTCTCGCCTCTCCTGTTCAACATCTATATGAAGCCGTTGTGCGAGGTCATCAGTGGCTTTGGGGTGAGTTATCAGCTGTACGCTGATGACACTCAGCTGTACTTTTCCACCCCGGGCCACCCCAACAAAGCTGTCGAAGTGTTGTCCCGTTGCCTGGAGGCCATAGGGGTCTGGATGGGGAGAAACAGACTCAGACTCAATCCATCCAAGATGGAGTGGCTGTGGATGCCGGCACCCCGGTACAGTCAGTTGCAACCGCGGCTGACTGTTGGGGGCGAGTCACTGGCCCCAACAGAGCAGGTACACAACTTGGGCATTCTCCTGGATGGACGGCTGTCGTTTGAAGACCACCTGGCGGCCGTCTCCAGGAGAGCCTTTTACCAGGTTCACCTGGTTCACCAGTTGCGCCCCTTTCTGGACTGGGATGCCTTATGCACGGTCACTCATGCTCTCGTCACTTCTCGTCTGGATTATTGCAATGCTCTCTACATGGGGCTACCCCTGAAGTGCACTCGGAGACTCCAGTTAGTCCAGAATGCAGCTGCGCGGGTGATTGAGGGAGCTTCACGTTGCTCCCGGGTAACACCACTCCTGCGCAGTCTGCACTGGCTACCTGTGGTCTTTCGGGTGCGCTTCAAGGTCCTGGTTACCACCTTTAGAGGGCTCCATGGCTTAGGGCCCGGGTACTTACGGGACCGCCTGCTGTTACCTTATGCCTCCCACTGACCCATACGCTCTCACAGAGAGGGTCTTCTCAGGGTGCCGTCCGCCAAGCAATGTCGGCTGGTGGCCCCCTGGGGAAGGGCCTTCTCTGTTGGAGCACCTACCCTCTGGAACGAACTTCCCCCCGGTTTGCGCCAACTACCTGACCTTCGGACCTTTCGCCGTGAATTGAAAACTTATTTGTTTATCCAAGCGGGACTGGCTTGATTTTTAAATGTCCAAATTTTGAATTTTTAATAATTTTATATGGGGTATTTTAGTTTGGGTCAATTTGACGGTTTTAATTCGGCCATTATTGAATATGTATTTTAACTGATATTTTAATTTTGTATATTTAATTGTTTTAATGCAGGCTGTACACCGCCCTGAGTCCTTCGGGAGAAGGGCGGTATAAAAATTTAAATAATAAATAAATAAATAAATAAATACATCCACAGCTGACTGTCCTTTCAGCTTTGACCCAGTTGCTTCATTCTTTCTGGCGCTACTAGTACTAGCCCTCTGCTCTTCCCCAGTAGCATATTGGACACCTTCCGACCTGAGTGGCTCATCTTCCGGCGTCATATCTTTTTTACTTTTTGTATTGTACATGGGTTTTTCATGGCAAAGATACTGGAATGGGTTGCCATTTCCTTCTCCAGGATCACGTTTTGTCAGAACTCTCTGCTATGACCTGTCCATCTTGGGTGTCCATCTTGCATGGCTTAGCTCATAGCTTCATTGAGCTACGCAAGCCCCTTTGCCAAAAGGCAGTAATTTTTATTTATTTATTTATTTATTTATTTTGTCATAACAATATACATAAGCATCACACAAAAAGATTATACAGTATATAAACATATATATGAAGAAAAACAATAGGACAGGAACGGTAGGCACGTTTGTGCTCTTATGCACGCCCCTTATGGTCCTCTTAGGAATGGGGTGAGGTCAATACTAGAAAGTTTTTGGTTAAAGCTTTTGGGATTATGGGAAGAGACCACAGAGTCAAGTAAAGTGTTCCAAGCACTAATGATTCTGTTACAGAAGTCATATTTTCTGCAATCTAGATTAAAGCGGTTAACATTAAGTTTAAATCTATTGATTGCTCTTATATTATTGCAATTAAAGCTGAAGTAGTCTTTAACAGGAAGGACGTTACAATAGATGATTCTATTATCTATTAAACTTAGGTCTTGTCGAAGGCGACGGAGTTCTAAGTTTTCTAAGCCTAGGATTTCAAGTCTGGTGGGATAAGGTATTTTGTTGTTTTCAGAGGAGTGAAGAACTCTTCTTGTGAAATATTTCTGGACACGTTCAATTGTATTGATATCAGAAATGTGGTGAGGGTTCCAGATAGGTGAGCTGTATTCTAAAATTGGTCTAGCAAATGTTTTATATGCTCTGGTTAATAGTGTAGTGTTTTTGGAAAAGAAGCTACGCAAGATTAAGTTTACAACTCTTAGAGCCTTTTTTGCTATGTAGTTGCAGTGGGCTTTGGCACTTAGATCATTTGATATGAAAACTCCAAGGTCTTTAACAGGGTGGGGGGGTCATCTGTAAGGTAATGTCCATCAAGTATGTACTTAGTGTTTGGGTTCTTTTTTCCAATATGTAAGACTGAGCATTTGCTGGTTGAGATTTGGAGTTGCCAAGTTTTAGACCAAGCGGTTAGTTGATCAAGGTCTTTTGGAAAGGTAGATGTATTGTTGGTGGTGTTAAATAGTTTGACATCGTCAGCAAAGAGAACACAATTACTTGAGATATGGTCACAAAGATCATTTATGTATAGTATGAAGAGTATTGGTCCAAGAACGCTGCCTTGAGGAATGCCACTCTTGACAGGAACAGGATTTGATAGAGCGTTGCCAATTTTGACCACTTGTTGTCTGTTAGACAGAAAAGCAGATATCCATTTGTGAAGGGGTCCTGAAATGCCATAGGATTTTAGTTTTAGGAGAAGTTTATCATGTACTACTGAGTCAAAAGCTTTGCAGAAGTCTATGTAGATTGCATCTATTGTTTTGCCTTGATCAAGATTTGTAGTCCATATGTTTTTACAGTGGAGAAGTTGTAAGTTACATGATAATTTTTTCCTGAAACCACATTGTTTATTAGAGAGTAGGTTGTCTGTTTCTAAGTGGAAGGTAATGGATTGATTGATGATTGATTCCATAACTTTGCAGGTGACGCAGCACAGAGAGATTGGTTTGTAATTTTCAACTAAGCTGGGGTCTCCTTTTTTGAAGATTGGGATGACTGTGGCTAATGACCAAAGTTTGGGAAGGGAACTGGTCGTGAAAGCTTTATCAAAGATTATGCTTAGGGGTTCTGCTATATTAATGGAAAGTTTTTTTAAGAAGTATGCACATTGTCCATTGGGTCCAATAGATAGCAATGGTTTCAAGTTATGAAGAGCTTTTCCAACATTATTTTCTGTGAAATCTATATGTGTTAAGTCGTCATACTAATTGCTGGTACGATTTGGGAATGTCAGATATGTGTCATTGCTGTTAACAAAAACTGAGCCAAAGAATATGTTGAAGAGGTTTGCTTTAACTGTTTCATCATTGCATTCTTTGCCGTTAGAATCTTTTAGTGGTGGGATGGATCTTGAGTCTTTAAGTTTATTGTTCACAAAATTATAAAATTTTGTGAGGGAGTAAGGGGAGTAAGAGTTTAGATTTAACTAAAATAACAGGGCTAAAATGAATGTCAGACAATATGAACTGGCATTAATTAGGTTACTGTAGCACTATATGAAATTAGGAATCCACAGGCTAGTGATAATTACATGTAGTTCTCAACTTATGGTTGAGACTGGTTGCTTAGCAATAGTTCAAAGTTACAACGAACTCCCCAAAAGCTAGTTTCAAAGTTACAGCAACTGCAGCATCCTCATGGACACATGAACAAAATTTGGGCACTTGGCAATCCACCCATCCTTACGATCGATTGCAGGGACACTGCAGAAGCCTGTCTGCTTATCTCCCCCCACCCCACTTTTCCTTCTGGAAGCAGCCACTGCACCACTTGGCCTTCCTACACAGTGGAGGTCTCATGGCTCTGTCCTGGAAGCAGGTGCCAATTTGGAAGCTGCTGCAATGCAGGAAGGCTGATGGGTGGCTCTCATTCCCCAATATGATCTTCAGAGCAGTCTGCTTTCCTCCCCAAGACTGCAACTGAAACAGATGCTACATAGACTAGACTAGACTAGACTAGACTAGACTAGACTAGACTAGACTAGACTAGACTAGACTAGACTAGACTAGACTAGACTAGACTAGACTAGACTAGACTAGACTAGACTAGACTAGACTAGACTAGACTTGAATTGAATTGAATTGAATTTTTTTATTGGCCAAGGGTGATTGGAATTTGTCTTGATGCATATGCTCTCAGTGTACATAAAAGAAAAGATACGTTCATCAAGAATTCTAAGATAACAACACTTAATGATAGTCATAGGATACAAATAAGCAATCAGGAAACAATCAATATCAATATAAATCATAAGGATACAAGCAACAAAGTTACAGTTATATAGTCGTAAGTGGAAGGAGATTGGTGATGGAAACAATGGGAAGATTAATAGTAGTGTAGATTTAGTAAATAGTTTGACAGTGTTGAGGTAATTATTTGTTTAGCAGAGTGACGGCCTTCGGGAAAAAACTGTTCTTGTGTCTAGTTGTTCTGGTGTGCAGTGCTCTATAGCGTCGTTTTGAGGGTAGGAATTGAAACAGTTTATGTCCAGGATGTCAGGGGTCTGTAAATATTTTCACGGCCCTCTTCTTGATTCGTGCAGTATACAGGTCCTCAATGGAAGGCAGGTTGGTAGCAATTATTTTTTCTGCAGTTCTAATTATCCTCTGAAGTCTGTGTCTTTCTTGTTGGGTTGCAGAACCAAACCAGACAGTTATAGAGGTGCAAATGACAGACTCAATAATTCCTCTGTAGAACTGGATCAGTAGCTCCTTGGGCAGTTTGAGCTTTCTGAGTTGGCGCAGAAAGAACAGTCTTTGTTGTCCTTTTTTGATTATGTTTTTGATGATAGCTGTCCATTTTAGATCTTGCGATACGGTAGAACCTAGAAATTTGAAGATCTCTGCTGCTGATACTGTGTTGTCTAGTATTGTGAGAGGTGGAAGTATGGAAGGGTTTTTCCTAAAGTCTACCACCATTTCTACGGTTTTGAGTGTGTTCAGTTCCAGATTGTTCTGGTCGCACAACGAGGCTAGTTGTTCAACCTCCCGTCTGTATGTGGATTCATCATTGTTTCGAATGAGACCGATCACTGTTTAACAGATGGATCATCAGAGATGCAGTCATTGGTATACAGAGAGAAGAGAAGTGGGGAGAGCACACAGCCTTGGGGAGGCTCTGTGCTAATTGTACAGGTATCTGATGTGATTCTGCTTAGCTTCATCTGCTGCTTCCTGTTTGCTAGGAAGCTTATGGCTCGCTTACAAGTGTGTTCAGGTACTTGTAGCTGGTTTATCTTAGCTAGTAGTGTGTCTGGAATGATGGTATTGAATGCTGATCTAAAGTCAACAAAGTGGACCATTACATAGGTCTTTGGAGATTCAAGATGTTGTAGGATGTAGTGCAGAGCCATATTAACAGCATCATCTGTTGATCTATTTGCTCAGTATGCAAATTGCAAAGGGTCTAACAGCGGATCAGTGATGGTTTTCAAGTGGGACAGCACTAGCCTTTCAAAGGTTTTAATGATGTTAGAGCAACTGGTCTGTAGTTATTCAGTTCCTTGATGGTGAGCTTCTTCAGCACTGGGATGATAGTAGAGCATTTGAAGCAAGAAGGAACATAACACATCTCTAGTGATTTATTGAAGATACGAGTGAATACGGGGGCCAATTGGTCAGCACAGACTTTTAAGCAAGAAGAAGTTATCTTGTCTGGGCCTGGAGTTTTTCCTGGCTTTTGTCTGTAAAATAGGTCCTGCCCTTCCTTTTCTGTGACCACTAGGGGTTGTGAACCCAATGGGATGGGGTCAGTTGTAGAAGGCTTGGCTTTTGTTGGTGTGTCTGAGATGGGGGTTGTGGAGACAGGTGGCTGTAGTTTCCTTTCAAATCTGTAGTAAAACATGTTCAAGTCATCTGCCAGTTGATGATTTCCTTCAGCCTGGGAAGGAGGTTTGCTGTAGCCAGTGATATTTTTAAGAGTTTTTCACATGTTTGCTGGTTCATTTGCTGAGAACTGATTCTTTAGCTTTTCAGAGTAGCTTCTTTTGCTGCTCTGATCTCCCTTGTTAATACATTTCTGGCCTGATTGTACAGCATTTTATCACCTTTTCTGTAGGCTTCCTCTTTCGAATGATGTAGCTGCTTAAGTTTAGCTGTAAACCAATGTTTGTTGTTATTGTATATTCTCAGGTTCCTGGTGGGTATACATAGGTCTTCACAGAAACTGACATATGATGTTACAGTATCTGTGAGTTCATCTAAGTCTGCCGAGGTACTTTCAAAAACATTCCAATCAGTGCAGTCAAGGTAGGCCTTCAACATTGCCTCCTCCGTCCAGGTGTTCACTGATTTAATTGTTGGTTTTGTGGTTTTAAGTCTTTGCCTGTAAGTAGGTACAAGGTGAATCATGCAATGATCAGAGTGTCCCACAGCTGCTTGTGGTAAGGACCGATTAGCATCTTTAGTGTTGTGTAATAATGGTCTAAAGTATTCTTGCTTCTAGTGGGACAATTGATATGCTGAAAGTATTTTGGTAGCTCTTTCCTTAAGTTTGCCTTGTTAGATCTCCCAAAATAATGGCCAGTGGATTAGGGTATTTGGCTTCAGCCACCATAATTTGGTGAGCTAGAGTTCATAATGCCTTGTTTACACAGGCTTGTGGTGGGACAATTAGAAGAAATTAGGAAAATTCACAAGGTGAATAATATGGGTTGCAATTGATAATTAATGTCTCTAAATTTTCATCACAGAATTTATATATTATAGTTATATTCTGAGACCAGCTGTTGTTGATATATAAGCATAAGCCTCCTCCCTTCTTTTTACTAGATGTTTCTGCAATTCTGTCTGATCGTTGAATCTGAAACCCTGGGATATGCAGGCTGCTATCATCAATTGATTCATTTAACCAGGTTTCAGAGAAGCATAGGGCTGCTGAATTGTAAAAGTCAGAATTGCATCTATTTAAAAGGAGTATTTCATCCATCTTATTAGCAAGTGAACATATGTTGGTTAGGAAAATTGATGGCAAAGGAGTTTTATTTCTCCTATTCCTTAATCTGTTTAAGATTCCGACCCTTTTACCTCTCTTTCTCCATCCATTTGGTTTTTTGGTAATCCATGGTTCCGGAGATATTGCTTCTTCCTGTGTTAGAATCTCCTCCGCATTTGTAAAGACAGGGGGGTGAGATCACAGAAAGCTGCTCCTTAAAGAAACATTGCTTAATTTTTAGCAGATGGTCTCGTGAGTAAGAAATCCGTAGTGAGTTGCAAAGAATAATTAAAAATAAAGAAACCATTAGAGAGCATTTCACCGAGGTAGCCTTTGGCGATGCCAAATACATTTGTTAATGTCCAAGAAAACATATGAAGAAAAAGTAGACACAACTGCTTTCAGAATGTTAAAAAGTGGTGATGCTGCAAGTATATATCATTAACTGAGAAAATGTTAAAATATGAACATGATCTGCTTGTAGTTAGTGATTATATGTGATCTGCCTGATTGTCATTATTATTTCCTCTTAGAAAGGAAAAGATAGCAAAAATGAATGCAAAAACAACAGGGTTATTTGATCAATGTCCTGTAGCATTTGCCACAATCAAGATTTTAAAGTTTCTTGTACATATGTTGATTTAGCGATGTTGTAAAATAAAGGGAAACAGGCTTAAATTATGAAACATTTTGCCTGAATATGGAATTAAAATTTAGAGTTGAATGCAATATGAAGGATATACTGCATGACAGAACTAAACCATATGTGATAGAATAAATGAGATGCTTAGCATATGTTAGCAGAGAGTTAGACAAAAAAATGCTGAAATTAGAGGACATTGTGTTTGTTGAGAACATTAATATAAATTTATTTTTTAAATAATAATGATTCCATATTGTTGACTAAGAACCTGTCAGTGTATAAGAAGGTATGAACTGGAATAGCCATAACAAGTCAGCCAATGGGAACTATTTGATGACTGACACACAGGATTTGTTGTGAGATATGTCAGATGGGCTTAATTGTTCTGTCTATATAAGCCTGGGCTTAATTGTTCTGTCTATATAAGAGTCCAATTGTCTTTACTTGCTTTGCTAGCCTTGTTACTACTTCTTGTCCTTGTACTTGCTACGTCTTCTTCTCTCTACCACGTTGCAACAGCTGCATGGGTATTGTATACATGCATCATGTTTTATATTATTGTATATATATAAAGAAGTTTTTTCTATAAATGAATCCTTCTGAATTATTTTCTTGTGTGCTGACTGGATAGCTACAGACTCTAACAGATTATGGGCCGAGAGTACACCCAGCCAGTCCAAACCCACAGTAGGACTGAACTGTAATCAAGCTGAGGGACAGCCTGTGTTATAAGGAAAAGAGAACAAGGTTGAGAAGGCTTGCGATATAACTGTTGATTTCAAGGAGAGCTCTCTGCCTTAATTGGGACAAAAAAATTATTTTATTTGGGGTGCAAAAATGGAATGCTTCCTGAAGGCTAAGGAGCTCTGGGATATTGTTATTACCATTAACAGCTGCAGATCAAAGGCAGCATGATAAGGCACTGGCCTATATCATCTTAAGTTTAGAAGATGAACAATTCTTGAATGTAGCTGATTTAGAAACCAAAAAGGAGGTTTGGCTGAACTTGAGAAGTGTGCATGTGAATGCGTCAGCATGCATGTTAAATTCGGGCAATAACGAGGCAGGAGACCAGGATAGTGACAACAGCTCTTTACTATATGGTGAACCCAGCAGCTCGGGCTGGGAAAACCCTCTCTTTATATACAGTTTAGCCAGAGGCTTCATCCAATCAGCAACGTGCTTTTTCCCGCTCAGTTTTCCCTCCACAACTCTTAAAGATACATTACACTCCTTCCCTCCCAGAGAACACTTTACCAATATTTACATAGAATTAACATCTTATTTTTCAACGTAATCACGCAAGTAGACTGGGCGTCTCCTGACTCTTTCGGACCTGCGCAATTCATTTTCTGGGAGTGAGTCGAGCTGACCGGAGGGACTGTTTGTTCCTCTCAGCTCCTCCTCTAGGCCATCCGGCCCTGGATTATTTGCAGAGTCGTCCCTGCTGTTTTCAGGAGGAACCGGTTGGCGTCGCTGGACCTCCTGGAACTCAGATAAGTCCGCGTTTGCCCGGGTTTGAGTCAGCTGTGGATTCAAACATTGAATAGTCAGGGCCTGTTTCGTCTGATTCTGATTTACGGTTATGCGTTTCCTTATTTGGTCTATGTGGCTTCCATACCGGCCATCCTCTATCTCTACTAGATATGATTTTGGTCCTGTTATCTCTAGGATTTTCCTGCTAACCAGGTCGGGCCCTCGCTGTAGTTGTGTGCCCACACTAGGTCGCCTACTGCCATCCCTCTTGTTTTACCGTGTGCCCTTTGTAACCGTCTGGTGTGTAGTTTGGGTTTAAGCGGTCTAGTGGGCACCTAAGCTTCCGACCCATTAATAGCTCTGCGGGCTGCGGCCAGTTGTTACACAGGGGTTCTGTGTTGGACTGCTAGGAATGTATCGATTTTGTTTGCCAATCGCCTGGCCTGATTCTGGACAATGCTTCCTTTGCGCTCGAGCAAGCGTTCTGCAAGGCCGTTAAATCGCAGGGTGGAAAGGCGCCGAGAGGACATGTCGGATGCCCTCCTCTGCCAAGTACCCCTCAAACTGGGTTGCCGTGAATTGCGGGCCGTTATCGGAGACTAAAGTGTCGGGCAACCCGTGGGTTACAAATAGGTGCCATAGGACTGAAATCACGGCCTCGGCTGTCATGGATCTCATGAGAATGATTTCCAGCCATTTGGAGTAGGCATCGACTACTACCAGAAAGGTTTGGCCGTGGAAGGGGCTGGCAAAATCGATATGGATCCTAGACCAGGGCCCTGGGGTCTCTCCCATTCCCGAAACGGGGGCGTTGGGGGTAGCGGTCTGGACTCCTGGCAGGCCTGGCATTTCCCTACCCTTTCAGCAATTTCCGTGTCCATTAAGGGCCACCACACATAGCTTCTCGCTAGACCCTTCATTCTCACGATCCCTGGGTGGCCTTCGTGAAGGAGCTCCAATACCTTTTCCCTCAATTTCTCCGGGATCACCACTCGATCCCCCCATAGCAGGCACCCCCCTTGAGCTGAGAGTTCCCACGTTTTTACAAATTCTTTAAAGCGCTCGCCCGGTAGCAGTGGCCAACCTCTTGTACCCAACCAATTACAGTCCTTATTGTAATGTCCTTATCTGAAGCCCGAGCCACCTCTTTGGATGTGACTGGGCCAGAGTCCAAAGAGTCAATTAGCAGAACTGGTGTCCCGGAGTGGGGTCTTGATAGTCTCTGGTAGCGGGCATCTGCTCAGGGCGTCTGCATGCCTAATTCCTTCCTGGCGGTGTAGTAGTTTGTAAGAATCGCGCTGGGAAGATAGTCCATCTGGTCAGTCTGGGCGAAAGTGCCATGGGCGTTGGGCGGTCGCCTGCCAACAGGCCTAGCAAAGGTCTATGGTCCGTGATGATTTCGAAATCACGACCAAATACATATTCATGGAATTTCTTTACTCCGGATACTATAGCCAAGGCTTCCTTATCAAGCTGGCTATAATTCCTTTCAGCTGATGACATGGTTCGGGAGTAGTATGCAATAGGGGCTTCTGTGCCATTTGGCAACCTGTGGCTGAGCACAGCCCCCACCCCATAGGGAGATGCATCGCAGCTTAACACTAATGGCGTGCCATTGTATTGGATAAGGAGGCTATCACTCGATAGGAGATTCTTTACCCCTTCGAATGCCCTAGCTTCCGCCTTTCCCCAAGACCATGCAGCCGTCTTTGCTAGTAATTTATGAAGCGGCTCGGCTACTGTTGCCTTATTTCTTAAGAATACCGCGTAGAAATTGACCAGACCTAAGAATGCCTGCAACTCCGTTTTGTTCTTTGGAACCGGGGCCTTCCTGATGGCCCGTACCTTGCTTTCAGTGGGGTGAATCCCTTCCCTGTCTATCCGGTAGCCCAGGAATTCCACAGATTCAACCCCGATCTGGCATTTGTTCAGTTTAACTTTGAGACCGGCAGACCGGAAAATGCCCAAAACTTTTCGCAGCCTTACCCCTAATTCCTCTAGATTCTCAGCGGATACCAGTACATCGTCAAAGTATGGTACCACCCCTGGTAGTCCCTGCAATAGTCGCTCCATTAGGTTCTGAAATAACCCTGGAGCCACACTAACCCCAAACTGTAACTGGGTACACTTAAAAGCCCTCTGTGAGTCACAATTGTCTGCGCTTGGGCTGTGCTGTTATCTACAGGCAGCTGTTGATAGGCTTGGGTCAAGTCTAGCTTGGCAAAACCCTGCCCTTGCCCCATTGAATGCAGTAAGTGCTGTACCACCGGGACGGGGTAAGCACTCTTTTGCAACGCTTTGTTAAGCGTTGCCTTATAGTCAGCGCAAATCCGGACCGACCCGTCCGGTTTGACTGGGGTGACTATAGGGGTCTCCCATAGCATGGTCAACTGGCACTAGAATTCCCTGGTTTACTAGTTTATCCAGTTCCGGTCAATCCTGGGCTTTAGGCTAACGGGACCCTCCTAGCCTTTAAGCGAATAGGGGCAACTTGTGGGTCTAAGTTAAGCGAAATAGGGGTCCCGTGTACTTGCCCAGGCAGTCTCTGAAAACGTCCCCAAATTCCTTCATGAGTGCGTCTTTGAGGTTGACTTCGTTTCTGAAGATTCCAGTCACTCCCATGCCCAATGCTCGGAACCAGTCCAGTCCCAACAAGCTTGGCAGGGTCCCATCGACTATGGTGATGGGCAGAGTTTTCTTGTATTGTCCATACTCGACGTGGACGGACGTTACCCCTCGAACAGGGATGCGATTCCCTTGGTAGTCTTGTACCTTTAATTTCTGTGTTTTCAGCTTGCGCTTTGCGATGGCGGGTAAGGCTTTCACGAGAGTGTCCCAGGACATGATCGTGATCGCTGAGCCTGTGTCCACCTCCAATCGGCACGGCACCCCCTCAATTTTTGTTTTCGTAAAGATTTTTTTTTTCTAGGCGTGTTGCTGCGTGACCCACTCTCACGGCAGTCTGATTCAACTTCGCGCCTTTTTTGAATTGACCAATCACGGGCCGCTTCACCGTTCCCGCGCTCTGGTTGGTCAGTTTGAATTTTTGGCGGGAAGGTTGGGGTGCTCGACAGACCTGTGCTATGTGCCCCTTCCTTTCGCACCGCCGACAAGTCGCATCCTTAAATTTGCATTGTTGCCATTGGTGTTGCCCTCCACAACTCGCGCAGTCACCCCGGTCTTCTTTCTCCGGCCTCCCGGTGTGGAAGACTCCTTCCTCCTCCTCACCGTCCGACTCGGCCTGGACCTCTTCATTGTGGACCAGGGTTGATTTCGCACCAGCCGTTGGTGCGACCTGCTTTTGTAGGGTTTCCGCCGCTTGGGTAGACATCTCATTAGCCCTGGCTTCATCCAAGGCGTTTGCCAGCGTCAAGTTGCTTTTGGACAGCAGCCGCCGTCGCAAACGGATGTCCCTGACCCCACGAATGAGTTGCTCCAGCAATGCCTCTTCCAAGTCTCGGAACTCGCAATGGTTCGTGGCTTTCCTCAGGGCTGCCATGTATACGCTGATGGACTCGCCCTCTTGCTGCCTACGCTCCCTGAATTCGTACCGTTGCACATACTTGGACGGCGTTGGTGCATAATGGGCTTTCAATATGGTCTGTAGAGTCTGCCACGGCACCGATTGTACCGGCGTTGGCTCCATGTGATTCTGCGGTGTCGAAAACCTCTGGACCACAGTGGCTCAGGAAATACGCTCGCTTCCTGTTGTCTGAGACTCCTTGAAGTTCGTTCGCCTCGAGGAAACACTCGAAACGAGCCATGTATGACCCCCATTTTTCCTTAGCTGGGTCGAATGGCGCTGGCGGTGTGTAGCTGGACATCGCTGCTTTCCGCCCCTTGTTTGCTGGGTTCGCGTCTTCCTGGTGAATTCAGCTTTTTCCTGGCGCTCCTAGCCCCGATATCCCACCTTCGTCGCCAGTGTTAAATTCGGGCAATAACGAGGCAGGAGACCAGGATAGTGACAACAGCTCTTTACTATATGGTGAACCCAGCAGCTCGGGCTGGGAAAACCCTCTCTTTATATACAGTTTAGCCAGAGGCTTCATCCAATCAGCAACGTGCTTTTTCCCGCTCAGTTTTCCCTCCACAACTCTTAAAGATACATTACAATGCAATAGTGTGCAATTATCAAGACAATTGTACAGAGCCCGGCTGCAGCCACATGAGAATGTAGAGAAGCATTTGGTGCAAAAGAAAACTTTATTTATTGAGTTGGAACAGCGTGGCATGCAGATCCCTGAATCTCAGAAGGTACTGTTTGTGTTAAATAGTCTTGATGAAACATGGGTCATTATTTCAGCTGTTTTTGAGTGCAAACCAGAACAGACTTAAGAATGGAAGCTCTTAAAGCCTGTTTGATTTCTGAAGAACAAAAACACCACTTAAGAAGAAGCCATGAGGAGAAATTCCTCTGCCCAAGGAGCAGAGAGAGAAGAGATTGGATTACATTCCAAGGCAACAGACAGGATGCCTGCAGAGACCAGAGTAACAGAAGAGACCAGATTACAGCCCAGAAAAGATTTTCTAAGAAGAAAGAAAAAGAGCAGTGGTGTTTCATTTATGATGATAAGACTCATTTAAAGAAAGACTGTTTTCAAGGAAGAAAAACAACAGATGGACAGACTGCTGTTGCAAAAGTTAGCTATTATTTTGGCAGAGACAAATGGTTAATAGACAGTGGGGCAAGTCAAACAATTGTTAATAATTCTACATTGTTTTTCAGAATGGATCCAGCTGGAGGAAATGCATTAACCTTGACGAATGGCCAGAAGGCTAAAGTCACTGGAAAAGGTAGTGTGCTGATTCCATGTCTGGAGGAAAAGTTTAGTAACATATTATGTGTGCCTGAAATGGAGCATAATTTACTGAATGACTCCACTCTAGACAAACAAAGGTTTGATACCACTTTTGAAAAGGGGAGATGTCTCATAAAAAGAAATGGGAGTGTATGTGCACAGGGCATAAAACAGGAAAATCTTTATCTGTTGCAGGGACAACAGGTTCAATGTGCCCAAACATTTGGAAATATGGCACAACATGATTCATGTGTTCATCTCTTGCATCTCACCAGTAGGAACTCAACGCACAATACAAACAGTTCTTCAACAAGAGAGAGACAGAGACAGAGATAAAAACCAACAGATTTCCCTACAGACCATTTGGGAGGGAATTCAGAAACTGCAGGAAGAAGCAGAGCAAAACAAGAAAAGAACAGAGAAAATGGATGAAAGCTTGGCAATGGGAGGAGGGGCTGATGTCGCGATGAAACGTTGTTTGAATCTGTAGCTCCGGATTCAAAAGCGATGTTTTCCTGACTGAGACGGTTCTTTTGGACCTCATTGTCCTGATTTGAACAATGATAGTGTAGGGCACTTCCTTGGATCTCAGGGACATCACAAAATCCCTGATTAATCCAGGAAAAGCCCTTATTCCCGGCAGGAAATTACAGCTGTAATGGCTGACAAAGTTGGGGCAGTCCCAGAACGCAAAGATTGAGAAATTGTATCGTTGGAGGTGAGAAACCTGTTCCTCTAAACTTTGTTTTTAGAAGAGATTGACTAGGGGGAAAGACAACTGGAGCGGCGGATTCGTATTCTTTTTAAAGAAATTTTGTTCCTTTCAGTTTTAACTTTTTTATTTAAAAGAGATCACAGCCTCCTCTTTCCGTTTGGAAAGTCCTCTCATCGGACTGAATGAACGAATTGTGTTGAATTACTTCTATCTTTTGGATCTTTTTTCCTTTTTCTTTCTTTCTTTTAAAGAGACTCTCTCTGGATCTCCTTTTTGGACCCTTTAGCTATTTTTATTTTTTATTTAATATTAATTAGCGTTACTTGGCAATTTTAAAATGTCTTGTTTAAACTGGGAAGCAAGGGAAGGCTGGATAAATACTGCCATCTAGTGGATTTTGACTTACTTTTTCTCCCTGTTCAACTGTGAAAGTCTGAGGCTCCATATTCACATATTGTTGTTTTGAGATAGAGGGTTAGAGCTTCAAAGAGATTTTATATCTTGTACTTTTGTTGATTCAGGTACTCTGACGGAAACTATCAGTTGAAAGATTGAAAGAGCCTGGAAATAAAAGGGAGAATCTTTCTTGTATTTTTGTTAAGGGAAAATTTGGCTGTGACTTTGGGAAAGGAACAGCAAATAATTACTTCTAACTTTTTTTTCATATATTAAGAAGAGAAAAAGGCATACTGTGCTTCTTGTTTCTTTTCTTTTCTTTTCTTTGTGTGTGTGCCTCGCCTTGTTTCCCATTTGGGCATTAATAATTATATATTTTATTTTATAAGCCATTTTTTTTCCTCTTATCTCCCTTCTTTACTTTTTGGTACCATTGCCTATTTTTGAATGTTTCTTCTTTTTTTAAATTTTTTAATTAATTTTTTATACATTGGATGTTATCTTATCATTATTAGTAACCCTTTTTTTCTTCCTGGAACAATTGGATTAAGACATACAAGAGTCTGAAGAAATTTTTTGTTTACTATATATTGAGTTCTATCATCCTCCACTCCATATATCACAATGAGTAGAAAAGGAACACCACATGGATCGGCAACATCAATGCCTTCAACCTCACCAGTAGGAACTCAACGCACAATACAAACAGTTCTTCAACAAGAGAGACACAGAGACAGAGATAAAAACCAACAGATTTCCCCACAGACCATTTGGGAGGGAATTCAGAAACTGCAGGAAGAAGCAGAGCAAAACAAGAAAAGAACAGAGAAAATGGATGAAAAAGTTGAAGATATACAACAAATGATGAGAAAATATGAGGAGCGACTTCAAAAGGTTGAGGAAAGAGAAGAGCTAAGAAATAAAAAGGTTAAAAATATAGATAGTAGATTGGAGGAAGTTGAAAAAGATAAGAATGCATTAGTGGGATAGGAGATGGGAGATGGATAGAGCAGAATTTTTTCTCAGATTCCAGAATATTGAGGAAGAGAAGGGAGAAAACTTGGCAGATAAAATGGTGGATATTTTGGCTGAGGCCCTAGAGATTACCAAAGAGAAGATGATTGATGGTATTGATAAGATTTTTAGGGTCCACACGAGATACGCAACATGAAACAATTTCCCAAGAGAGGTACATATAAGATTTACCAAAAAAAATCAATAAAAGCACAAATACTTCAAGTTGCGAGAGATAAAACACTGAAATATAAAGACAAAGAAATTATAGTATTGAAGCAAGTTCCAAGAAGAGTGAGAGAGATAAGAAGAGAATATCATTTTTTGTCCAAGATT
Source organism: Ahaetulla prasina (assembly GCF_028640845.1). Taxonomy (NCBI): domain Eukaryota; kingdom Metazoa; phylum Chordata; class Lepidosauria; order Squamata; family Colubridae; genus Ahaetulla; species Ahaetulla prasina. The sequence continues at coordinate 77,823,383 of NC_080543.1, read as the reverse complement.
TTACTGCAGAAAGGTATTAATTATAAATGGTTGATTCCAGAAGGCCTTTTCTTTACCTGGCAGCATCAAAAGTTTAGAATAGATTCATTAGACAAAGCCAAAGAATTTTATGCTGAATACTTCAAAGAAAAGGATGTCGACACAAGTAGAGAAACTACTTTGGTTGAATTACAGGAGTCCGAGCTATTGGCAATGTTTCAAAAAGAAGAAGAAGGAGCTATCGGGGGAGAGATAGAAGTTAAATCACAACGTGAATCAAGATCGACAACAGCGAAAAATCCTAATTATAGAGTATGGATAACAATAAATATTAATGGACTTAATTCGGCTATTAAAAGAAGAAAAATATTTCACAAATTAGAGAAACTGAAACTGGATATAATTTGTTTGTATTATTAATACAAAGAAGTTCATATTAAAAAACAACATGAACAATTATTAATTAGACCAAAACTGGGGAAAGTATTTACCTCATTGCCACTATGTAAGAAAAGGGGTATTGCTTTATACATTAGAGATACAGTTATAGCAAAGCAAATTTATTTGGATGAGAATGGTAGGATTTTGATGCTGAAAATAATGGAGAACAATATGAAAATACTTTTAGTAGCGTTATATGCCCCTAATGATAACCAAGAAGAATTTTATAGGAAATTACACTTAAAAATAGCAGAATTGGAATATGAGAATATTTGTATATTGGGTGACTTTAACAACGTAATTAACGCTAAATTGGATTATAAAACACAAAAAACAATCAAACAATGTAGAAAGACTTTATCGAAATCCTTTTTTAAAATGATAGAGGACATGAATTTAAAAGATGCATGGAGAGAAAGAAATCAGGAAAATAGACAATATACCTTCTACTCAAATAGACATTCATCCTGGTCAAGGATAGATATGATATGGATGACGACAGAATTGATTTCCAATATAGAAAAGATTGATATAGAAGCCAATACTTGGGCTGAACATAACCCTATAACAATGACATGGAAAGGACAAAAGAGAAGATTTAGATGGACTTTAAATACAACCATTTTAAAGGATAAGGAATTTGTCCAAAAACGGAGGAAGAGCTTGCTTTTTTCTTTAAAGAAAATAAAAAAGAGGATACAACATTGCAAAATCAATGGGACACAATGAAAGCCTATGCAAGAGGCTGGATGATAGACTATACACGGAAAAGAAATCTTAAGAAAAGACAAGCCCTTAAAGCACTAGAAAATAACTATAAAAAACTAGAACAAGATCTACAGAAATATCCAGAGAAAAAAGATATTAAAATGGAATGTGAATTAATTAAACATAAAATGGCATTGTTTGAAAAAGAAGAATTAGCACAAAAAATCAAGCGGGCAAAACAGGATTATTTTGAAAATGCTAATAAATCAGGTAGATGGTTAGCCTATAAATTGAAAAAAGAGAAACAATCCCAGAAAATAATAAAATTGGTGGACAATCACAACCAGATTAAATATGGGAATGAGGAAAAGAAAAAAATTGTGCAAGATTTCTATAGAGATTTATATAAACAGGACAATATTCAAGAGAGTAATATTAAACACTATTTACAGAAAGCTAATTTACCTCAGATTTCCAAAGACACTCAATCCATGTTGGACAGTAATATAACAATGATGGAACTAATACAAGTGCTCAAAAAACAAAAAAACGGAAAAGCACCAGGCCCAGACGGACTCCCAAGCTGAATTTTATGTGACTTTTCAAGAGACAATGTGCCTTCTGGAGATTATTACTGGAGATTACTGGAGATTATGAATGAAGTGATGTTGAAAGGGAAAATACCAGAGACTTGGTCAGAGGCATATATTTCTCTTATCCCAAAAGAAGACATGGATTTGTTAAATTCAGACTATAAAATATTTGCATTAATTTTGGCAGAAAGACTGAAAAGATACTTGAATGACTTTATACATTCTGATCAAAATGGCTTTCTGCCCAAGAGACACATTAAAAAAAATATGAGAATTATACTAGACACTTTAGAATATTATGAGGCACATCCGGAGAAACAGATGGTGTTGATATTTCTTGATGCACAAAAAGCTTTCGATAATGTTAATTGGTGTTTTATGTTTTTACAAATGGAACAGATTTATTTATTTATTTATTTAATTATTTAATTATTTATTTAAACTTTTATACCGCCCTTCTCCCGAAGGACTCAGGGCGGTGTACAGCCTGCATTAAAACAATTAATATACACACTAAAATAACAATTAAAAAACGTATTCAATAAAAGGCCGAAATTAAAACCGTCCAATTGACCATATAAAATACCCAATAAAATTACAATTGAAAAATTTAAAATTTAAAATTTAGAATTTAAAAATCAGGCCAGTCCCGCTTGGATAAATAAATAAGTTTTCAGTTCCCGGCGAAAGGTCCGGAGGTCAGGCAATTGGCGTAAACCGGGGGGAAGTTCGTTCCAGAGAGTAGGTGCTCCCACAGAGAAGGCCCTTCCCCTGGGGGCCACCAGCCGACACTGCTTGGCGGACGGCACCCTGAGAAGACCCTCTCTGTGAGAGCGCACGGGTCCGTGGGAGGCATGTGGTAACAGCAGGCGGTCCCGTAAGTACCCGGGCCCTAAGCCATGGAGCGCTTTGAAGGTGGTAACCAAAACAGATGGGTTTTGGAGAAAAATTTATTAAGGCAATAGAAGCTATATATCAGAAGCAATCTGTAAAAGTAATGATAAATGGTGAATTGACAGAATTGATTCAAATAGAAAAAGGAACAAGACAGGGTTGCCCGCTCTCCCCTCTGCTGTTTGTCTTAACATTAGAAGTACTAAATAGAATTATTAGAAAGGAAAGAGAAATAAAAGGTATGAAAATACAAAAAGAAGACTACAAATTACAAGCATTTGCTGATGATCTGGTTTTTATCATTGAGGATCCATTGGAATCTATAAATATATTGATAGATAAAATAAAAGAATTTGGAGAAGTTGCAGGTTTGAAAATAAATAAAGATAAAACAAAAATCTTTACAAAAAATATGTTATAGAAACAAAAAATTGAATTAGTAGAATGGTCAAGGATGCAGATTACGAATAAAGTTAAGTATTTGGGGATCTTCTTTTTTTTTTTTTTTTATAAAAAAGTTTTATTTTTACATTCATATCAAATAATTCATCCAATGTACAATTATATACAATTAGTCGGGCTTGCCCAGTCACCACCCCCCTTTTTAACTCTCTTCCCTCTTCTACCTTCTTCTGCCTTCTTTCCAAACCTTCCTCTCCTTCTCTTATCTACATCCTCTCCTCCCTCCACCCTATACCTTCCTTCTCCCTCTTCTATCCCTCTTCCTTCCTCTTCTCCTCTTCTCCTCTTTCCTACCTCCTACTCTCTCTTTTCTCCCTCCTCACCGTTCTAAAATGGTAACTGGGCAGACCCGACCCTACATTAATTATATTTATACATCTTCAATAATCCCTGTACATTAACCATCACTCCATCTCTAGCCTCAACCCCCAATTCCCTCCCCATGCCCCCGCCCCCACCCGACTTCCCAGAACAAAATGCAGGGTATCAAAACTAACAATCATAATCTAAAATAATTCCTAAATTATAATCTCTAGTCTCTCCACACTTAATCACACTCTCAATTCCCCTCTCCTTCAAAAATATATCTAATACAAAATATTTCCTAAATTTACTCATATGCTATTTGATATTTTTTTATCTGATACTTATTTTGAATATAATCAATCCACATTTTCCATTCTAAAATATATTTTTCTTGTGTATAGTCTTTCAAGTAAGCAGAGATTTTTGCCATTTCTGCCAGATTTGATACTTTAAGTGTCCATTCTTCAATTGTAGGTAATTCTTCTTTCTTCCAATATTGAGCAATCAAAAGTCTTGCGGCTGTTATTAAGTTCAAAATCAATTTAGTCTCTATAGCTGTACAATCCATAATTATTCCTAGTAAAAAGAACTGCGGGGTAAACTTAATCTTCTTTTTCAAAATATTCTGCATGATCCACCATACTTTAATCCAAAATGCTTTAACTTTTTTACAAGTCCACCATATATGGTAATAAGTGGCATCTTCACAATCGCATCTCCAACATTTAGCCTGTACATTAGGATACATACATGACAACTTTTGGGGTCTAAATGCCGTCTATAAAACATCCTATAAAATATTCTCTCATATTTTGCGCTTGAGTAAATTTAACATTCCTCACCCAAATTCTTTCCCAAGTTTCCAACATTATTGGTTGCTGAAAATTTTGTGCCCACTTAATCATACAATCCTTAACCAGTTCAGTCTCTGAGTCTATTTCTACTAATACATTATACAACCTCTTAATATGCTGTTGACCTTGATCTCTCATTTGTTTTAACAAATTATCCTCAGTTTGCTTAACACCTATTTTTTGATCTAATTTCCATCTAGCTTGTAATTGTCCATATTGGAACCATGTATAATTTTTCCCTTCTTCCCCCATCTTTTCTCTAGATTTTAATTGTAATTCCCCCTTTTCCATACAAAGAAGTTCTTTATAGGTAACTACCTCCATCTTTTGATATATATTTATATTTTCTATCATGTGTCTCGGGATTGCCCATATTGGAATCTTTCCATCTAATTTATATTGATATTTCCTCCAAACCCTCAATAATGCATTTCTAATTATATTATTTTTAAATATTTTATCTACTTTCTTATCATATAATAAATAGGCATGCCACCCATATAACAAACCATAACCTTCTATATTCAAAACTCTTTCCTCAGTTAAATTAATCCAATCAGTAATTAATGATAAGACAACTGCTTCATAATACAATTTTAAATTAGGCATTTTAAGAGCCCCCCTTCTCTTGTATCCTGCATTATTTTTAATTTTATTCTTGGTTTTTTGCCCATCCATACAAATTTATTAACCCCCTTTTGCCATTCCTGTAATTTGATATCATTCTTAAACACCGGTATAATTTGAAACAAAAATAGAAATCTGGGCAAAACATTCATTTTTATAGCCGCTATTCTTCCCAACAGGGATAGTTGTAACTTCTTCCAACTCTCCATTTCTTTCCATACCTTCTGCCACAATACCTCATAATTATTTTTGTATAATTTAACATTTGAAGCTGTAATATATATTCCTAAATATTTAACCTTTTTAACGATTTCAAAACCTGTAGTTCTTTCTAACTCTTCTTTTTGTTGTATATTCATATTTTTAGTTATCATCTTTGTCTTTTGCTGATTCACCTTAAATCCAGATACTTTGCCATACTGACCAATTATATCTTTTAAACCAGTAGCTGAGTATATTGGTTGAGATACAGTAACAACCAAGTCATCTGCAAAAGCTCTTAATCTGTAATCTTGATGTTTAACTCTAATTCCCTTTATTCGATCGGAACCACGTATTTTATTCAGAAGAATTTCTAAAGTTAAAATAAAAAGTAATGGAGACAGGGGACATCCCTGTCTCGTCCCTTTCCCAATTTTAAAAGTTTCTGTTAACCCACCATTTACTATTATTTGTGCTGTTTGCTTCTGATATATTGCTTTGATTGCATGGATAAAATAATCCCCAAATTGCATTTTTTCTATTACTTTGAACAAAAACTGCCAATCCAATCTATCAAAAGCTTTTTCAGCATCCAAAAAAAGTAATGCCGCTGAGACTTGGTTGTTTCGTTCCAAATATTCAAGTAAATTTACGATTTGCCTCACATTATATCTCATCTGCCTACCCTTAATAAATCCTGACTGATCATTATGAATTATTTGATTCATCACTGGCATTAATCTATTAGCAAGTATCTTGGCAAATATCTTATAATCAGTATTTAAAAGTGATATAGGCCTATAATTCTCTGCTTTAATACCATCTCGATCTTCCTTCGGTATTAACGAAATAAAGGCTGTCCTCCATGAAGGGGGAACATCTCCTCCCATTTGAATTTTATTAAATAACTCTTTAAGTGGTTCAACCATCTCATTTTGTAAATTTTTATAATAAACAGCTGTTAAACCATCTGTACCTGGTGCTTTACCGATTTTAATTTGCTTAATTGCTAACAAAATTTCCTCTGAAGTAATTAATTGATTCAGTTCTTCTCTTTGATTTTCTGTAAGCTCACAAATATTTTGTTGTTGTAAATATCTTTCTATCTCTGTATCATCAATCATATCCCTAGTATATAACTTACTATAATACTCTAAAAATGCTTTTTTAATCAAGTTCTTTTGATAAACTTCCTTACCCCTATATTCTATTTTATCAATCATTTGTGATTTCTGTTTTTTCCTTATTAAATAAGCAAGCCATCTTCCTGGCTTATTGGCATTATTAAACGTATTATGTTTTACATATTGTAAACTAATTGCTACTTGGTCTGCCATCAACATGTTAAACTGACCTCTTAATATATTTATTGATTCTTTTATTTTACTATTTCCTGGGCTATTTATCAATAACTGTTCTTTCTTTTTAATTTCCTCTTCCAATTCCCTTTTCTTTTTCTGCAATTTATTTTTATATTTAATATTCATTTGTATAAGATTTCCTCTCATATACGCCTTACTAGCGTCCCAAATCATCTCTATAGATGTTTCTTTTTTCATATTCATAATAAAAAATTCTTTCATTTGCTTTTTACATTCATTTACATTTTGTTCATATTTAAACAAATTCTCATTCAACCTCCATGATCTCCTAGCCTCCTTTTCCCGATCAAATTCAATCCAAACCGGACTATGATCAGATAGAGTTCTTGAACAAATCTTAGTCTTCTTCACTCTAGAGTACAAATCATTAGAAATCAAAATAAAATCAATCCTCGAAAATGATTGATGCCTGTCAGAAAAGAAGGTAAAATCCCTCTCTTCTGTATTATGTTCTCTCCAAATATCTCTTAATTCCAAGTCCTCCATCATTTCAAAAAAAGCCTTTGGTAATTTCGCTTGATATCTTCCTTAAACTTTTTTGTCTTTTGAGTATCAACACACCATTCCAATCACCCATTAATATATATGATTTATAATCCCAAAATACTATTCTTTTATGTAAAACTTGAAAAAATTTCTTGTTGTTGATTCGGAGCATAAACTCCTATTAATAATGTCTTCTTTCCCTCCAACAAAAGTTCAATAGCAATGTATCTTCCTTGCTTATCCACCTCAATTAATTTTGCTGATATATCCTTCTTTATATATATAACTAAACCATTTTTTTTCTCCAAAGAGGAGGCAACAAAATGTACTCCCAGTTTTGAATTTATCAAATATTTCTGGTCTAACGCTCTAATATGTGTTTCTTGTAAACAGGTAATGTCATTTTTAAATTGTTTCAAATAGTGAAATACTTTCCTTCTCTTCTGCGGTGAACTCAAACCATTAACATTCCAAGATAATAGTTTAATTGCCATTATCGGCCAAAGGAAACTTTTGGAACACTAGCCGCAGATCACATTTTGCTTTAGGCCTTGCTCCTCCACTGTTTCCGTTGTAGTTGTTGCCAGTTGTTGTTGTGCCTTCATCTCTTGTTCCTTGCGTTTAGCAGCAGCTCTTGTCAGCCTTTGTTCTTTTGAGTCTGACCCCATCGTAGGTATTTCCAACACTTGTAATAAATCTTCTTCCATCACAATCTGTTCTTGTACCTGCTTCACTTCTCTTTCCTTCACTTCAGTCTCCCTTCTTCTAGCTTCCAATGGAGGAGGACTTCCAACTTTAATGCCTCAACATAAAATTCTCTTGCTTTTCCAACTGTATTGAGACGATGTACTTTCCCTGCATAATATACTATTATACCAGTTGGAATATCCCATCTATATTCAATCTGACGTTTTTTAAGTTCATTCACCAGGAAGGCAAATTCCTTCCTAGCCCTTAACATTTTTGGTGGAATTTCCTTTAATATTAAAATATCTTGACCAGCAATCTGAATCTTCTCCCCCTTATATGAGGCTTGCAAAATCTGATTTCTCACTGTTCTATTTGTAAAATAAATAACAACATCCCTTGGCAACTTTTTTTGCCTTGCTATCCAAGAATTCACACGATATATTTTATCAATTTGATAAGCCACATCTGCTGGGCGAGCTGCTAATATCTCAGCAAATACTTCAGAAAAAATTTCCCTTAAATTCTCTTCTTTATTCTCTTTCAGACCACGGATTCTTAGAGCAAATTCCATATTTCTATATTGTATCAAAACTATTTCATCATCTGTTTTTTCCATTTTACTTTGAAATCCAGCCATTTTATTATCTAATTTTGAATTATGTTGCTTAATTTCTTCAACTTCCTCTTCTAATAAAATCACATTTGTTGCCAAACTTTGTACTGCAGTTACAAATCCTTCCTTAACTTCTTTATTTCTCACTTGAATTTCTAATATCTGCTCTTTCATTTCAGACATCTCATCAGTTATTACTTTAAATTTTTCTTGCATAAAGTCTTTTAAATTCTCTTGTACCGCCTCTAAGTTCAATGTTCTAGTCTCTGCTGTATGAGCTGGAGAGGCACCAGCTGATGAAATTCCAGAGCCCTTTGTTACAGTAGACTTTAATTGTTTGGCTGCCATCTTCTATAAAATTATTTATTTATTTCCAACTTAATATTCACTTTAAATCTTCTTAACCTCTGAGAAACACAGTCTTTTAAAGCAATATTTAAAAAGAAAATCTCCCCTAGATTCTAGGCAGCAAAGAGTTAAAGAGTTGAAGTAGCAAATAACATGCAATTTACCAGCACCAGACGGCAAACGCTAAAAGTATCACTTTCGCTTTCCACTCGTTAACTTGTTAACAATTCGCCTCCATTTTCTTGCTGTTTTCAAGCTTGTTACAAAATAACGGGGAATTGGCTTGGCTACTTGCATAAAGTTCTCCCACTTTCGTTCTGTCCGGTATAATCCTTTATTGTCCAAAATAAATCTCGGTGTTTGGTCGTGGTGATTTAAGCTGTCCTAGCGATTCCACATAATCCAGAGGTTGGTGATCGTAAAGATCACCGCCATCACCTACGGTGCCAAACAGGAAGTCTCGCTGAAAATTTTTTTTTAAAGTTAAAAAAAAGCCTCTGGTGATCGCGCGGCTCAGCTGGGATCATCAGAGCCTTTTAAAAGCATTTTTTTCTACAACCTCTTTGGCCAAAGAGGTTGTAGAAAAAAAATGCTTTTAAAAGACTCTTCTGGCGATTCCAGCTGAGTTGCCCGATCGCCAGAGCCTTTTAAAAGCATTTTTAACAACCTCTTTGGCTGAAGAGACCAAAAATGCTTTTAAAAGGCTCATCTGATGATCCCAGCTGAGTTGCCCGATCATCAGAGGCTTTTCTTTTCTTTTAAAGGTAAAAAAATGCTTTTAAAAGAGAAGAAAAGCCTCTGACGATCAGGCAACTCAGCTGGGATAATCAGAGAAGCCTTTTAAAAGCCTTTTTTCTTTTTTATACAAGTTTTTTTAAAAAACAAAACAAAACAAAACATACAAATCTTTGCTGAAAAAGATATCAGTTGGGTACATACTCAAACATATTTCAAATTTCATCCTCTCATTATATCATTTATCCAATATTTTCCCCTTTTCAAATTTTGTGATTGCCCTTTTCTTTTAAAGCCTATTTCATCCCTTTATCCTGGAAAATGTTTAATCAAATCTAATTACCATGTTTTTGTCCCTTTTATTGCCCGTCTAATATTACTCAAAGACCTATAACCCAAAAAATAAAATGAAAACAAGATCTAATTCTCTCCTAACTTAAATCTCACCTTTAATTAAAAGGTCACCCATCACTTATATATTTCAAAGTCCCATTTAACATAGAAAAAAGTAATAGAAAAAAAAAGAAACCAATTAAAAAACTTAAAGACAAAATCTCTCCTATCTTAATTCTCACCTTAATCAAAAGGTCACCCATCATTTAATTGTTTCAAAAATCACATTCCAAATACTATATAAAAAAGAAACTTAAAGTAAAAATCTCTCCTGCCTTCATTCTCATCTTAATTAAAAGGTCTCCCATCACTTGTATAATTCAAAAACCCCTTTCCAATAAAAATCAACGTAAAAAGGAAATAAAAGTAAAAGTCTCCCTATCCAAAAAAATAACAACAAAATAAGATTCTCTTCACATGAATACAATTCTCTTTTTAAAACTTTCAGTATAGATCTAAAGGCAGTCATTAATATCCTTTCTTAGAGCGGTCATGCAATCACATCAACCTATCCATCAACCTATCCATCTACATGGTTGTCCTAAAATAAAGACTATTCAGTTCCTGCTATTTTCCTCTGCCTCTAGAAATCACTGTCTAATATCATTGCAAATCATAAATAACAATTTTCTTTTAAAAATTTCAAATCAAAAATAATTTTCTGTAGTCTTTCCCTCATTCCCCAAGGTAACCTTGAAAATTCTATAGTTGTCATTTATATTTTGCATAAATACAATTATCTCTTAAAATCTTTAATAAAGATCTAGAGACAGCCTTTTAACATCCTTTCTTAAAGCGGTCGTGCAATCACATCAACCTATCCATCTACATGGGAATAATCCTAAAATAAAGACTATTCAGTTCCTACTATCTTCCTCTGTCTCTAGAGATCTCTATCTAATATAATTGCAAATCATAGATAACAATATTTCTTTTAAAATTTCAAATCGTCAAAAACAATTTTCTATAATCTTTCCATCATTCCCCAAAATATCCTTAAAAATTCTATAGCTATCATTTATATTTACATGAATCTTTTAAAACCTTTAATATAAATCTAAAAACAGCTTTTTAACATCCTGGAGGAAAGCTATGGCAAATCTAGACAGCGTACTAAAAAGCAGAGACATCACCCTGCCAACAAAAGTGTGTATAGTCAAGGCTATGGTTTTCCCAGTTGCAATGTATGGCTGTGAAGGTTGGACCATAAGAAAGGCTGAGCGCCAAAGAATTGAGGCCTTTGAACTCTGGTGCTGGAGACGACTCCTGTGAGTCCCTTGGACTGCAAGGCGAACAAACAAGTCAGTTCTAGAGGAGATCAACCCTGACTGCTCTTTAGAAGGTCAGATCCTGAAGATGAAACTGAAATACTTTGGCCACCTAATGAGAAGGAAGGACTCACTGGAGAAGAGCCTAATGCTGGGAAAGATTGAGGGCAAAAGAAGAAGGGGACGACAGAGAACGAGGTGGCTCGATGGAGTCACTGAAGCAGTAGGCATGAGTTTAAATGGACTCCAAAGGATGGTAGAGGACAGGAAGGCCTGGAGGAATGTTGTCCATGGGGTCGCAATGGTTCGGACACGACTTCGCAACTAACAACAACAACAACAACAACAACAACATCCTTTCTTAGAGCAGTTGTGCAATCACATCAACCTATCCATCTATATGGGAATAGTCCTGAGATCATCAAGACTATTCAGTTCCTGCTATCTTCCTCTGCCTATAGAATCATTATTTAATATAATTACAAAAACATAAGTAACAATATATCTTTAAAATGTCAAATTAATATTGTCAATCTTAGGGATTTAAGTGTCATACTTTAATAATTGTTTAGATTCATTTTCTATCTTATTTAATATTCAGTCTTAGAAATCAAACATCTGAGTATAAAAATCTTTCCTTGGGGATGCTCTAATTCTTTAATTATCAGCCTTTATATTACAATTACAGTCCACAGTTTTCATCAAGTCTTTTGTTTCAGTTCAGTTTATTGCTTCTGCATTTCTTCTTCTGTCTTTAGGTGTCAGTCTTTACACTACGATTGCCATCCACAGTTAACAAACAATCCCTTTTAAGGGATTCAAGTCATTTATTTCTGCTTTCTTTCTTCTGCCTTTAGATGTCAACCTTTATGCTGCAACAAAATAGTAAATTAGCAAAATCCTTTGTTTCAGTTTGTTTCAATTTCTTGTAATCCTTTATGTTCAAAGTTTTATAAAAAATCGAAGGGTAAAGACAAAATCCATTAAAATCCATTTTTAAAATCCTGATCAGATCTGTTTTTCCCTTTTCTTTTTCTTTCCATTTTAGATCCACAATCCTTTTTCTCCTTTATACTGTAGTTAAGCAGAATAGTAAAGTAGCCATTTTGAAGCCAAATTTCCTTTGTTTCAAGTTGTTGCAATTTATAACTTTCTTTCAGTCCCAAAATTAGTTACATTGTAATCCTTTATAGTCAAACTTGAGCCAAGTGGGGAGAATAAGATGAAATCAATCAATATCCATTTTTAAAGTTTTAAAATCATAATCAAATCCAATTTTTTTCTTCTTTTCCCTTCCCCCCCTTTAAAATTGCCCAAAGTTAGTTAGCCAGTAAAAACTTCTAAAGTTATCCAGAGTTAGTTGCTGTTAAAATATTTAATTAAAAAAAATTCTCCAAAATTAATTAAAACCCTTGAGATAGGTTCCAGACTCTCATTCCAGGGTTTAGGTGTCTCTAATTTTCTTTGTTTCCTTCTACTGTCGGGGTGAGCGACCGTTTCACCGCGACGCTGTCCACGCCTCTCTAAAAGTATTTTTTCTACAACCTCTTTGGCTGAAGCAGTTGTAGAAAAAATGCTTTTAAAAGTAAAAAAAAAAGTTGGCCATGCCCACCCAGTCACATTAACCCCCAAACCACACCCACAGAACCAGTAGTAACAAATTTTACATTTCACCACTAGGTGAAGCCAAGTTGACTGCTAATTATTTCATCAATAGGCTGTGCAATTCCTCAATTAATGATATTCCATATGCAGTGCTATATGGGAGGAAGCCATCTCTGGCACATTTAAGGGTTTTTGGAAGCAATGCATGGGTGCATATTCCAAAAGCACTCAGGAGAAAAGGTCAACCAAAGGCTAGAAAGCTAAGTTTTACAAGCTATGAGCCTGGCTCAAAGAGCTATCATTTTAGCGATGGAGCAAGAGAATAGTGCTTTCCAGGTCTGCTAGCTTTGCAGAGCAAAATTGGAACAGAATTGAAGCCAATTTTTGGAATGATCCACTTAATGATGGTAACTCATTTATTGACGTGTCAGTGTTCATGGAGGAGAAGCTAAAAAAGAACAAGAAAAGGAGTCAGGAGAAGATAATGACTCAGATATGAAGCAAGAGTGGGTTGAAACACAAGAGCAGACAATGCCACGCAGGTCAGAGCGATGGAACAAGGGGATTCCACCTGACAGGTATTCTGCTAGTGAAGTAAAGGTGTGTAATCTGTGGTATGAGCCAAGAAAATATAAGGAAGTATTGGCATTACCCAAAATTGAACAAATGAAGTGGAAAGAAGCCATGGACAAAGAAATGAAATCCATGGGTGAACATAAAGTGCTCACATTAATGACTTTGCCACAAGGTTGCAATGCTGTAGGATGTAAATGGGTGTACAAAAAAATACTACCCAACAATGTCCAATATAAGGCAAGATTAGTGGCACAAGGTTTTTCACAAAGGAAAGTGATGAGGTATTCACACTTATGAAAGCATAAGGTTGGCACTAGCATTGACAGTGGCACGTGGCCATAAAATTTAGTATTTTGACATAACCAGAATTAGATGCAGAATCAGAGAAAGAAATTTACATGGTTCAGGCACCAGGGTATGAAAGTAAAAAGCCTAATGCTATATAAATTGAACAAGGCCATTTATGGGCTGAAGCAGTCAGCCAGGAATTGGAATATTTGTTTAGATGCGACATTGAAGGGTCTTGGGTTCAAGAGTTGGAAGGCTGATGGTTGCATATATATTGGAAAATTACAAGTTGGGGGTTGTCAATTATTAGCATCTGTGGATTATCTTTGTTTCATTGCAAAAGATCTGTCACAGGTAAAAGAATTTGCTAATCAATTAGAGAAAAAATTAAATTGAAAGATTTGAACTATCTTGGTAGTTTTGATACAAAAAACTTGATACAAAAAACTGAGGAAGGTGGTTATGTTCTCAGCCAAAGAAAAAAAATTGAACAGCTGTTGGAGAGATATAACATGAAGGATTGTAATTCTCCTCCAATGCCTATGAGCACAGATTTTCATAACAATTTGGGTGAGGACAAAAGTGTAATGAAGAAATGTATCAGTCAGCAATAGGGACCTTGCTATATCTGTCACAGTGATCCAGATCAGACATAGCTTGTGCAGTAAGCATGTTAAGTCACTTTACTGCTGCACCAACACAATTGCATTGGATGGGTGTAAAAAGGATTCTCAGGTATTTGAAGAAAACTGTGAACTTGAGTCTTCAAATACAGGTCTCTGAAGAATTAAAGTTGAAATGTTATGTTGACTGTGATTATGCCAATGATGTAAAAACCAGAAAGTCCAATTCTGGGATTGTGGTTTTATTTGGAGGGGCTTTAATTGATTGGAAGTCCAGAAAACAAACAACTGTATCCATTTCTACTGCAGAGGCAGAATTTATACCTCATAATCAGAGGTAACTTGGTATGTACAGCTGTGAAAAGATTTAAATGTAAAAGTAAATGACACTGTAACAGTGTTTGAGGATAATGTTGCATGCATTAAAATGGCAACAGGTAACAGAGTAAAAAATAGAAGCAAGCATGTGGGTATTAAATATTGTAAAGTAAGAGAAGCCATCAAATGTAAATTAATTAGCTTGCTTCTCTGTTCTTCAGAAGATAATCTGGCAGATATAATGACCAAGCCATTGGGTGGAGTGCACCATGGGAAGAATATTAAGTTATTCGGTTTTATGTCTATTTCAGTCATAAAGGGAGGAGTGCCAGTGTATAAGAATGTATGAACTGGAATAGCCATAACAAGTCAGCCAATGGAGGACTTCCAGTTGATGTCACGGTGCTATTGGATGCGAAGAGTGGGACTGCATGGGGGGGACTGCATGAGTGGGACTGCATGGGGGGGAAGGCTGTGTTCACCCCTCTGGTCTTGGAGGGCCCCATAAGGGGCTAAAGTCACCCTGTAGGGGTGACAGAGGGGTGCCCTGCAGTTTGTGGACAGCGGTGGCTCTCCTACTTCATCCAGAGCTAATTTCCTCTCAGCCGAGAATGAAGAGGAATAGCAGCCATTATGGCTGCCATGAAGCTGGGGCATCCAAAAAAAACAAGAAGGTGCTGGAGCGGTGTGGATGCCAGTAGGCCTTAAAAGAGCCTTGCGAGCCTCTCTCTAGTGTTGTAATTACAATAAACTGGGCATAAATTATGAGAAAACAAAGATCATGGCCTTTGCAAAAAGGCCAAAATATTACTCATGGTAGCTAAATGGCCACAAAATAGAGCACGTAACCACCTTCAAATACCTGGGTGGTCATTCAGGCCAATGGTTCAAGAAAAGCACATGAAGAATATGCAGCTGTCTTGGGCCAAAGATCAGCGAGCATCATTCTTAAATTTTTCTGCACAAAGGGAGGATATTACGTCCCTGCTGTAATTAAGCTTTTTCTGGTCAAGTTGCCAGCAGAGCTTCTTTATGGAACCTTGCTCGGACTATCCGCTTCATGTTTTACATTATAGAAATAGTTCAATCCAAATTCATTAGATCAATTCTCCAGATGCTGCGTTGTGTCTCAAATGCATTTCTGTGCCTGGAGACAGGATTGACAAAAGTTGAAGCAAGAATCTGTATAGCATCCTTAAATCTCTGGCTAAAGTTTAACTTCTTTCCACAAGGTCTTGCTCCTTAATCTTCCAAGACAAATTCTCTTCATCATGGATCAAGACTGTTGAGTCCAACCTTGCCCCAGCTTTAATACTCAAGATGGACTATGATCTAGCAAAACAAACCTTGCAACAAAGGGTGGAGGACATCAAGAGGCAGGTGAACTTAGGGAAAGCTCAGCTGTTTCTAGCTCCAGATGCCATTAGATAGCTCCTGCCAGCTATCTTAGTCAGTTGGAGTCAGCAAACCACCGGAAAACATTTGCACTCACACGGTGCCATGCATTTCCATTGGCAGTCTCGTATGTATAAAAGGATACCATTCACTGAAAGACTCTGTCCCTGCAGCTCAGGAAAGGTGGAGACAGAGGGTAACTTGCTCCATAGCAATGTTATATAATAGTGATGGCTAACCTTTTAGCCATTACATGCCAGGAGGGGGGTGGGGGGTCATAGGTACATGTGCCCACACCCATAATTCTATGCACCCCACCCCTGCCCATGTGTGTGTGACCCACCCCTACTCCCCCCTGCTCCTGGCATGCGATGGCCCAGTAGGCCCATTTTTCTCTCTCACCTGGCTCCAGAGCCTTTCTAGGAGACCAGGGGGGTGAACACAGCCTTCCCCACCCCTCAGGAGGTCCTCCAGAGGCCAAAAACGGGCTGTTCCCAACTTCCGGTGGGACCAGAAGGCCTGTTTTTTTGCTGTCCCAAGCCTCCTGAGCCTCTCTAGAAGTCTGGGAAGGGCAAAAACGGCCTTCCCCATGCCCACCTCCCGGAGGTCCACCAGAGGCTGAAAACAGTCCATTTGCCAACTTCCAGTGGAACTGGAAGTTGGCAAATGGGCCATTTTCGGCCTCCGGAGGACCTCTGGGGGGTGAGAAAAGCCATTTTCACCCTCCCCAGACTCCTAGAGAGGCCCTTGAGCCAAGTGAGAGAGAAAAATGGGCCTTCTCCACCACCACCACCGAGGACCTCCAGAGGCAGGAAACAGCCTGTTTCACTACTTCTGGTGGGCCCAGAAGACCCGAAAATCAGCTGGCAGAGCTGAGCTCACATGCCCACTGATATGGATACAGATGCCACAGGTGGCACGCATGCCATAGGTTCATCATAACAATTGTGACAAATCTTTTGCACTGCTTATTCATTTCCTTTTTAGCATTGAATCTACAATGGGCCACATAGTTAATTGCAACTATAATATAGTCAGACCATGTATAATTGACACTGGATTTTATTATAGGTTTTAGTTGTTATTTATTATTTTATACTAGAATTTTTAAGTGTATATATACTGAGTGCTTTTATTTGTTCTGATCTCTGGTCTAAGACTGTAATAATAAATTGTTGCTGTTATATAAAGAAGTTTCTTCTATAAATGAATCCTGCTGAATTATTTACTTGTGTGCTGGCTGAATAGCTACAGACTCTAACAGAACCAACCTTATACTGTATATACAAAAAAACTTAAGCAAATAGATGGCTTTTGTGTACCTTCACAAAATATAGTATTTACTAAACATAAGAAAATGGACTCAAATTTTATGACCTGAAAATGGGTGCAGAAATCTAATGATAGATATATGTGGCCTGTTGCAGGGAATGAATGTTTTTCAAAAGAAAGTCAATGGTGTATTTATTTAACATTACCTTTCCATTTTCTATCCTATTAGTAACTTTCATAAACTATGTATAATATTCAGAGTTTCAAATTTCAGAGGGTTTCCTTTTTCAGATAGTGAGTGCAGTATCAGAGAATGCTTGGTGAAACTTGTTTGTTTAACTCGAATGTTTTACCTTACTGTATGAGAGATAAGGAGATGGACTGTTCATTTCTTAGGCAATAAAAGTAATTTCTTGTCTCACTGGCCCTCCTCTGTAGAACGACTAAGGCTGAAAACAGATAGCAGCTTCCATATCAAAGCACTCGATACATTATTTTCTAATTTATGAGTACAAGACCTTCACTTAAATTTTTATAAACAATATATAATGAAGGTCAGGGAATCACATTAAAGGGTTAAATGGTTATCTATTTTTTTATTTATATTGTTCTCCTTGAACAATATACTTGAAAAAGATGTCAGTTTTCCTTATGAAAATAACTGAAGAGCATAAGTTTCATCTTAGAATTCTAGCCACCCACTGATTATTTGACTGATACTTTCTTAGTGTTTGTGTCAGCCTCTGCATGTTAGTTAAATGCTTTATTACTGTTTTGGTTAGGGTCAATTGCTTTATTGCTGTGTTTAGGGCCCAGATGCTTCAGCTGCCATAAACCGGGGGGGGGAGGAACTTTTGCAGAAGTGAAAGTTCTTTAGTTTTCCTGGGAAGGACTATTGCTGAATTGAAAATGATTTAGCTTTGTATCGGGGAAACGAAAGTTATCCTGCATGGAAGATGATGACTTCTGATGCTGACACTCACGTGGAGATGGAGTGGATGGAGGATCGGTCATGATTGCTGAACCTTGGGGGGAGGTGGGGCTAAGGTGTGAACTTCTTGGGTAAACCACACCTTTTTATTTCAGTGTTTGCTTTATCTGCGTTGCTATCAGTTCATTCGCAATAAAAGATACCTTTCTCTACAAACAATGGAGTTGGGGTTTTTCGTTCTTGAGTTCTGAAAGGAGGCACACCTGACATTAAGTGTTGTGACTCATCCTCCCTCCTCTCCTCAGACGGGCCCCTCCCGTCTCCAACCGGGCCTTTTATCAGACTCCGAGTCTGATAATGAAGATGAACGACCTGTCATGACTCCAGCCCCCGGCCCTGGCCCCATGCCCGGAGAGGATTCAAGGAGTGAAAGGAGAAGCCCAATAAACCTCACTCATACAGTGTGTGTTCCTTTCGCTCAGCCTTCAGAGCAGGAAGCCAGCCAGGTGGTGGAATTACCTGGGCCTACTCCCTCTTTCCCAGACGCTGACAGCAGATCCAGCTGAAGACAATTCAGAGTGGGTGGACCCTCACTTCCGGAGATCTGAGAGGCGACACCAGCAGAAGGAAGGGTGGGGCAGGCCTGGATAAATGCTGAGTCATGGAGCCACACCCCACAGCCTATATAAAGGACCTGCTTTTGGCATTCCAACCTTGAGTCAAACAAAATCTTATCTAGTTTGCTGATACCGGACCCTATCGCTGAAGTCACAACTTGGACTCCTGCCTGCCCTGATAAACCTCGAAGCCACTTGGCAAGCTGCAGAGGCTTCGTTGCCAAGTTTGTTACGGACTTCCTTGACTTGTTCGTCCGAGTGGGGGTGGGACACGACATTAAGCAAGCACCCACCTATCAGCCATCCAGGACCTACACCGTGGGGGCTGAGGAAAGGATGTCTGATTCAGGAAGTGACCAGGAACAGATGGGTGCAGCAGGGCATCCCACGACCAACAAGCTGAATAGGAGGCAACTGACTGGCTTACCAAATTACAACTTGAAGTGAAAGAGGAGAAGCCAAAATGGTCACTAGGAGTTGGAAGGCTGCCAGAGTCTGGAGATGACTTTTCAGGAGTTACAATGACCAGACGCAGAGGAGGAGAGCCCCTCGAAAGGAAGATCTACAAATTGCACAAGCTGTAAGGCTGTATAGGGATGGAATTGAGAAGCGGAGGGTGCATGAAAGGTACCAATTGTCTGCTCGGAGTCTTGCTGGAAAGGGAGGGGATGAGCGAGACCGGGGGGGACTGAAGGAGCTGCTTACACTGAAGGAGCTGCTAGAGGCTGGGAGGAAGCAGTCCAGAGCTACTACTAGAGACCAGGCCCCCCCTTCTGACCAGAGATTGCCATGCAGACAAAAAGGCCTAAAATTCCCCCTCTGCCTGGAAAATATAATGGGGAAAATATAATGGGGATTCAAAAAGACGTGGGTGTTTCCTAGCTCAAGTGTGGAATCATGTGAGATGCATAACCAGAGCTTTGGAAGGAGTGGCATCAGATTGGTCTGTAACCCTTCACAATGAGAACTCCCCATTGCTAAATAACTACAACCAGTTTATGGCTGCCCTGAGAGCACGATTTGAGGATCCCCTGGCTGAATGTAAGGTGAGAATCTGGATGAAGTTCATCCAGCAAGGGAGGAGGCCTGTGTTGTGTCTTGCCCGCTCTCACCGCAGCCGGGGTCTGCTTATCTGCTTCCGAACGCTGAAGAATGTCCTAGCAGGCCTCCCGGCCCCAGCCCTGGCTCTATGCCCAGACAGGCTGAGGAGGGGGCATCTCCCAGCCCCAGCCCTGGCTCCATGCCCAGACAGGCTGAAGAAGAGCAAGTATCTCCAGCCCCCAGCTCTGGCTCCATGCCCAGGCAAACGGAGCAACTAGACCCCTCCCCCTCCTCCACAGCATATGAGCCTGAGGAAGGTCAATTACCAACAGCTGCCGATTGGAGTGACCCTCGCGTCAGAAGGATTGATAGGCGGAGGCAACAGAAGGAAGGGAGGGGCAGGCCTGGATAAGTGCTGAGTCATGGAGCCACACCCCATGGCCTATATAAAGGATCTGCTTTCTGGCATTCTCTGAGTCAGGCAAAGTCTAAACATATCTTGCTGAAGTCACTTTCTGGTCTCCTGCCTGCCCTGAGGACTTTGCTAGGACTTTGGCAGAGCTGCAGAGGCACACCTGATTTGGATTTCCCTGACCCAGCCGTCAGCAGAGGAGTGGGACATGACATCTTGCCTGACTCCTACACATCTACACCACAAGATGGATCAGCAACAGCTGGCGCTGATTGTGCAGCAGCTACAAGCAGATAACCAGCAACTGCAACAGCAAGTCGCCCAGCTGACTGCTCAACTGGCTGCTGGGAATGCCCCAGCAGTCCAACCTCCTCCTCCTCCTCCTCCCCAGCACCACAGCCCGGTACCGGTGCCGGAGAAGTTCTCAGGACGGATGGAGATGTTCCCGGCCTTCATGGCCCAGTGCCAGACCTACATGGCAATGGGGGCGGGGGACTTTCCAGATGACCAAGCCAGGGTGGCCTTCGTGATGAACCTGTTGTCTGGCCAGGCTGCGCAGTGGGCCACGCCTTTGCTGCTCAGGGACAGCCCCTTGCTGGCGGACTACCAGGGGTTCTGGGGGCAACTGCGCCTAATGTATGAAGACCTCGTGCGGGCCCAGACGGCTGCCTGGCGCCTAAGAGAGATCCAACAAGGGCCCCGCCCCCTCCGGGAGTACATCGCGGAATTCCGGTTGCTGTGCCACAATTCGGACTGGAACGACACGGCACTGGCCAACGCGTTCAAGAGGGGCCTTTCGGAAGAGCTCCAGGACGAGCTGGCTCGGGTGGAGGCGCCACGGACCCTCGCTGACCTGGTGCCCCTCTGCCTGCGCCTCGACACCCGTCTCCAGCAACGGCTGTTCCATCGCCGCCAGCAACCGTCAAAGACCGTCGCCCTCCCTCGACCCATGCCGACCCCGTCCCGGGCTGCCCCGCGCTTCGTGGCCGCCGCCGAGGAGCCCATGGAGTTAGGAGCGGCCAGGCCTCGCCTGACGGCCCAGGAGCAGAGCCGGAGGCGCCAAGGGGGGCTGTGCTAGTATTGTGGGGAGCCCGGCCATTTCGCCGCCGCATGCCCCAGGAAGCGCGGCGGAGCACGTGCGCCCGTCCCCAAATCCCAGCCTGGCCAGTTGGGAAACGGGGCAGGCCCGGCCTCGGGGAAACCTTAGGCCGGGCACGGACCAAGCCCCCACCAGACATGGCTGACGTGGACCCCGGGCCCCCTTGGCACCTGATTTTGGACACCCGGGTGTGGGTGGGTGACCGGCCGGAGGGGATCCCGGCGCACGTGCTGGTGGATTCGGGGGCCACCACGAACTTTATGGACCGGGCCTTCGTGGACCATTTTGGGGTCCCCTTGGTACCGGTGGAACCTCCGATGAGCATCGAGACCATCGACGGGAGGGAGCTGGTGGCCGGACCCATTAACTTCGCCACACAGCCCTTGCGCCTCGCCATCGGGGACCACGAGGAGGCGATTCGCTTCTACGTGACGGCGGACCTCCACTTCCCGGTGATCCTCGGATTGGCCTGGCTGCGGACTCACGACCCTCAGGTGGCCTGGTCGCGGAATGCCATCTCGTTTCCCAGCCTGCAGTGTGTCGATCACATCCGCCACACCTGCGCCGGCCAGGACGTCTTCACCCCGGCTGTCGCCGTGCCCCCTGAGCTGCAGGACTTCGCTGACGTCTTCAGCGAAAAGGAGGCAGACCGCTTGCCCCCGCACCGGCCCTACGACTGCCCCGTGGACCTGCAACCCGGCGCCCCGCTGCCAACAGGACACCTGTATTCCATGTCCGAGCCCGAGTTGGCCGCCCTCAGGGACTTTCTGGACAAAAATCTGGCCCGAGGGTTCATCCGGCCTTCCAAGTCCCCTCTGTCAGCCCCGGTCCTCTTCGTGAAAAAGAAGACGGGGGATTTGCGCCTGTGTTGCAACTACCGCCAGCTGAACGCCATCACGGTGCGGAATCGCTACTCCCTGCCGCTCATCCCAGAGCTGATGGACCGGCTGCGGGAGGCCTCCATCTTTACCAAGCTCGATCTCCAGGGGGCCTACAACCTGGTGCGGATGCGTGAAGGGGACGAGTGGAAGACGGCGTTCGGCACCCGGTACAGACACTATGAGTACACGGTCATGCCGTTCGGGCTGACCAACGCCCCCGCCGTCTTCCAACATTTTATGAACGATGTGTTCCGGGACATGTTGGATCGGTTCGTTGTGATCTACCTGGACAACATCCTGGTCTACTCCCGGTCCAGGGAAAGTCACCTCCAGCACCTCCGCCTGGTCCTGCAGCGCCTGCGGGAGCACCAGCTCTACGCCAAGCTGGAGAAGTGCTTTTTCCTCTGGCCGTCCAGCGAGTTCCTCGGGCACATCCTCTCACCCGAGGGGATCACCATGGACCCGCGCAAGGTGGAGGCCCTGAGCAGTTCGGAAGCCCCACGTCGGGTGAAGGATGTCCAGCAGCTGCTGGGCTTCGCCAATTACTATTGGACCTTCATCCCGGGCTTTGCCATGCTGATGGCTCCGCTCACCCAGCTCCTCCAGAAGAAGGTCCCATTCCGGTGGGGTTCCCCGCAGGAGGAAGCCTTCACGGCTCTCAAGAAGGCTTTCGTCACGGAGCCCATCCTGCGACATCCCGACCCGCACCGGCCTTTCGTGGTGGAGACGGATGCCTCCAACGTCGCCCTCGGAGCGGTGCTGCTACAGGCCCAGGCGGATGGTGGCACTCTTTTTCCCTGCGCGTACTACTCGCGGAAGCTCAACCCTTCCGAGCGCAACTATACCATCTGGGAAAAGGAGTTGCTGGCTATCAAGGCCGCGTTCGAGGCATGGCGGCACCACCTGGGAGGGGCCTGGCATCAGGTGGAGGTCCGAACGGACCATCGGAACCTCGAACATCTCACCACGGCTCGGAAGTTGAACCAGCGGCAGATCCGGTGGTCGCTGTTCTTTGCCCGGTTCAACTTCCGCGTCACCTATATCCCCAGCGGCCACAACCGGAGGGCGGATGCCCTGTCCCGTAAGCCAGAGTACCTGAGCGCCCAAGACCCTCTTCCTCCACGGACAGTACTGCCGGTGGAAGCCTTGGCCGCCGCCCGGGAACCGGTGGACTTACGGGCCCGGGTGCGAGAGGCACAGTGCCAAGACGCCTGGTCTCAGCAGTGGCGAGCGGAGGCGGGCCCCACGTCTCCGTGGACATTGGAAGACGACGTACTCAAGTTCCGGGGGAGGTTGTATGTGCCCACGGGACCGCTCCGGTCCCTCATCCTGGCCCAGTGCCACGACAACCCTGCCGCGGGCCATTTCGGGTTTTTCAAGACTCTCAACCTGGTGACGCGGACCTTCTGGTGTCCCCGGGTGCAGCATGATGTCCATGCCTATGTGACGTCCTGCGTGCTGTGCCGGCAAGCCAAGGCCGCCACAGGGGCCCCTCCCGGTCTCCTCTAGCCCTTGCCGACTCCTGACAGACCCTGGGGGGCGATTTCCATGGACTTCCTCACGGACCTGCCGCCGTCCTCGGGGTTCACCACGGTGCTGGTGGTGGTGGACATGCTCACCAAGATGGTACACTTCATCCCGTGCCGCGGGCTGCCCACCGCCGCCAAGACGGCCCGTCTCTTCTTGCAGCACGTCTTCCGCCTCCACGGTCTGCCGGACAGGGTGGTGTCGGACCGTGGGGCGCAGTTCACGGCTCGCTTTTGGAAGAGCCTGATGGCCGCATTGGAGGTGCAGGTGTGCCTGTCGTCGGCACACCATCCGGAGACCGACGGCGGGACGGAGAAGGTCATCGGCATCCTAGAGCAGTACCTCCGGTGCTTCGTGAACCAGCAGCAGGACAACTGGGCCGATTACCTGTCCCTGGCGGAGTTCGCATTCAACAACTCCCAACACACCTCCACCCAGACCACCCCGTTCCTGGCCAACTTGGGGTACCATCCACGGCTCTTCCCTCTGGCGCCCCCGGACTCCCCGGTTCCCGAGACACAGTCCTTTCTCTCCGAGTTGCACGCGGTCCAGCAGATGGTGCGTCGGCAGCTGAATCGGGCGAAGGATGACTACAAGCGGGTCGCCGATCGTTCCCGACGGGCAACACCCCCACTGGTGGTCAGAGACCGCGTGTGGCTCTCCACAAAGCATCTCCCGTCCGACCGGCCGGCGAAGAAACTGGACCACTGGTTCATCGGTCTGTTCCCCGTTGAGGCGGTCATCAATCCGGTGACCTACCGGCTGACCCTGCCGCATTCCATGCGGATCCATCCCGTCTTCCACCGGTCCTTGCTGATCCCTTAGGCCCCGCCGTGTCCCCTCCGGCGCCCAGCGCCGCCCGTCGCTGTCGATAAGGACGGGGTGGAGGAGTACAAGGTGCACAGCATACGCGACTCCCGCTGGCTGAAGGGGCGCTTCCAATACCTGGTTGCGTGGCAGGGGTACGGGACCGAGTTCACCTGGGTCGACGCCTCCGACGTCCACGCCCCGGACCTGGTGCGGGCCTTCCATGAGCAGAACCCGGCCCGACCGCATCCCGATCGTCAGCCCCGGGGGAAGGGCCCTGCGGTGAGGGATAGTATTGTGTCTTGCCCGCTCTCACCGCAGCCGGGGTCTGCTTATCTGCTTCTGAACGCTGAAGAATGTCCTCCCGGCCCCAGCCCTGGCTCCATGCCCAGACATGCTGAGGAGGGGGCATCTCCCGGCCCCAGCCCTGGCTCCATGCCCAGACAGGCTGAAGAAGAGCAAGTATCTCCAGCTCCCAGCTCTGGCTCCATGCCCAGGCAAACGGAGCAACTAGACCCCTCCCCCTCCTCCACAGCATGTGAGCCTGAGGAAGGTCAATTACCAACAGCTGCCGATTGGAGTGACCCTCGCGTCAGAAGACTTGATAGGCAGAGGCAACAGAAGGAAGGGAAGGGCAGGCCTGGATAAGTGCTGAGTCATGGAGCCACACCCCATGGCCTATATAAAGGATCTGCTTTCTGGCATTCTCTGAGTCAGGCAAAGTCTAAACATATCTTGCTGAAGTCACTTTCTGGTCTCCTGCCTGCCCTGAGGACTTTGCTAGGACTTTGGCAGAGCTGCAGAGGCACACCTGATTCGGATTTCCCTGACCCGGCCGTCAGCGGAGGAGTGGGACACGACAGCCTGTAGCGGAGTACACCCAAGAATTTCGTGAGTTGGTGCCTTACATGAGAGGGTGGTTGGAGATTGCTTTGTTGTAAAAATACAAGGATGGCTTGAATGAAGAGATTTATACAAATTGCCAGTTGCGTGGGGCCCCCCACACCCTGCAGGGCTGGTATGTCTTGATGGCTGATGTGGAAATCGACCTGGCTAGAGATCGTGTTCAGAGTGGTTGCAGATGGAGGCAGGTCTCTCTCCCGCCCCACAAGGGAGTTCCGAAAAATGTTGGGGGTGCACCCAGCTTGAAATCAAAGTCCATGGTGTGTTTCAGAGATGGAAAGAATGCCATCGAGCAGCCGACTGTGTTGCCAAGTCGGCAACCCAGACAACCCCAGGCGGCAGCAAAGGGGTTGGGATGTCACCCACCAAGGCTCGTGAGGTTGCCAAGAAGGGAGTGGACATTGTCAAAGTCATTCCTGCCCAAAGGGAGTTGAGAGTTCTGACTGGCTTTGATGACAGCAAATCCAGAACTGAGTCGGATGAAGACTTATTGGTGATTTGGAAAGGGGGACCCCTGACCATCCCAGTGGAATTACATGTCTTGTCTACCGGGGCCCATGGGAAATTGCTAGCTTTTCTGGATTCGGGGTGTACCAGGTGTGTCATCAGCCCCGAAGTTGTGGAGAAAATGGGACTAAGATTAAAGACCCATAGCTTTTTGCCAGCTAGATGGATCAGTAGCAGGGGGAGGCCCCACACATTTTGTAACCGAACCAGTAGAGATGACCATGGGGGATCACCAAGAAACCCTGAATTTTGTGGTGATCCCGGGCATGGACCAACCTGTATTACTGGGACTGCCCTGGCTTCAGAAATGGAACCCACAAATAAACTGGAGAACAGGCGTGCTGCGGTTCCGCTCTAACCCATGCAGGGTAGAAGAGAAAGTTCCAAAAGGAGAGGGAGTCGCACCAATCGAAGTAATGGCAGGGGTGACAGAACACTTGGATGGTGAGGATAGGATTCCTAAAGAATATTGGGACCTTGAGGTGGTTTTTAGTGAAAAGGCATCCGATGTGTTTCCCCTTCATAGACCCACAGATTGCAGTATTGAAATCCTTCCGGGGGTAAAGCTCTCTAAACCAAAATCCTACCCTATGATGCCTAGAGAATTGGAAGAGCTACGGAAGTTTATTGATAAAAACTTAAAGCGGGGGTTTATTCAACCAGCCAGGCCACGAGTAGCTGCTCCGGTGATGTTCAGAGAGAAGAATGGGTTGGTCCGCCTATTGGTGGACTATAGGAATTTAAACGGTATTTGTGTGGAGAAGGTTTACCCTATGCCACTTATGAAGGATATGTTAGCCCATTTGTCAAAAGGGAAGTTTTTCACCAAGCTGGAATTGCAGGAAGCGTATTATAGAGTGCGCATCAAGGAAGGAGACGAGTGGAAAACCACCTTTAACTGTCCCTTAGGCTGTTTCCAATTCCGTGTACTCCTGTTCGGATTGCAAGTGGCTCCAGCAGTGTTCATGCAGCTGATCAATGCAGTTCTCCATGAGCATCTGTTCAAGGGGTTTTTGGTTTATCTCAATGACATTCTCATTTACACAGAAACCATGGACAAACATGTGAAATTGGTGAGAGCGGTTCTCAAAAAAACTATTGGCTGCTGAGTTATATGAGAAACTGTCTAAATGTGATTTTCATCAAACCAAAATTGACTATTTGGGATACAGTATATCACCAGAGGGGTTAGAAATGGACCCAGAAAAGGTGCAAGCGGTGTTGGAATGGGTGCCGCCATGCACACGCAGGCAGCTTCAAAGTTTTCTGGAATTTGCAAACTTCTACCGACAGTTCACTCCTTCATTTGTTAAAATTGCTCTGCCTATTACAAATCTCTTGAAAACAAAGGGGGATGTTAAACCAAAACCGGGCCGACTGTTAGAATGGTCTATGGAATGTCAAGCGGCATTTGAGAAGCTGAAACGACTCTTTGCGGCTGAACCAGTCCTTAAGCACCCGGACATGGATGCCCCATTTATTATCCAGGCCAATGCCAGTGACATTGTGGTTGGGGTAGTTTTACTTCAAGCAAATGCCGATGGGAAGTTACAACCTTGTGCGTATACCTCTCGGAAGTTAATGGACATGGAAAGAAGGTGGGCTATATGGGAGAAGCAGGCATTTGCGGTGCGCTGGGCCCTGCTGACATGGAGACAGCTTCTGGAGGGAGCTAAACACCCAGTCAAGGTGTGGACTGATCACAAAAATCTTGAAGCCTTGAGAATGCCCAGGAAACTGTCCCCAAAACAAGCCCGGTGGGCTCAATACTTTAACGGATTCAATTTCTCATTACATTACATTCCGGGAGGAAAGAATTTTTTGGCAGATGCTCTTTCATGTTTACCTCAATATAATAGCGACCGCACGGAAGTAATTTGCCCTATTATCCCTGCACAGCAGCTAGCGGCTCCAGCAATAACGTGAGGCCAAGGAAAAGCTGAGGCATCTTTGCCGGGCGATCTGACCAACAATTAAAGGAAGTGTTGAAGACTGAAGCTTGGTTTAAAGCCCATTCAAACGAATGTACCATTCGCGATGGTCTACCTTGGGTGAGAGCTAAATTGTATGTTCCTGCCAGTCTAAGGGTAACTATATTGCAGCGTTGCCATGATGCCAAGGTGGCTGACATTTCGGTTTTGTGAAAACTTTGCATCTATTGAAAAGGCAATTCTGGTGGCCGGGACTAAAGAAGGACATTGAGTCATACATAGCAAGTTGTCCCATATGTGCAGCATCAAAGAGACTGCCAAGAAAGCCCTCAGGATTATTGCAAACTGTCACCAGGCTTGGAGCCCCATGGAGAGAGATATCTATGGACTTCATAGTGGAATTACCCGAAAGTGAGGGCAACACAGTGATATGGGTGGTTACTGATTTATTCTCTAAACAAGTGCATTTCATTCCATGCTCTAAAATATCTTCGGCTAAAACATTGGCTAAATTGTTTGTCCAACATATCTATAGATTGCATGGGGCATGTCAGCCTCCACTCCAATCTTCATATAGTTTTGAATGATTATATCAGTAGATAGAATGTACAATGTTTATTTCTGTATTATAACCTGTTAAGGAAATGAGATGTATCATGCCTCCGTCCAGGGTGAGGGAAAGGAGCCTATTATGTGTGTCGGCTGACATAACAGGGGGGAGGGATGATTAACTACTGAGTGTTATCAGCGCGCGCTTTTCTAACCGACACTTCATTCCTAAGTTGACTGACATCCAGAGACCTGTGGAAGAAGATTACCACGAGGGGCCGTGAAGGAGTTGGCATTGGACCAGACCAGCCTGACCTCCTGGAGGAGGAGGGACAATTGGGGGGATATGATATGTTAGCCATATTTTGTCTCAGTTCCAGCTTTGCTTGGCTGCTATCAAGACTGTAAAAGTAAAAGTACTTGTTTTCATTCCAAATGAAGTCAAGGTGAATTCTTTCCTATTTATAGTCGGAGGTAGCCTGACATTAAGCTGGAACTCACATCATGTCTACCAACCAGGATTGCAATCGCAATACCGAGGGGGGAGAAAACCCAAATGTGATGGAAGGCCTGCTGCCGGCTGAGCTGGGGGAGGCGTCCGGAGGAATTTCTGCTGACACTTTCGACCCTGAGCTGGAAGATTGCAGAGCTCGGTGGGCAGAGCAACTAAAACTGGAAGAGGAAGGGTGGAAACCAAGCACCGAAAAGCTTCCCTCTGGAGTAACTAAAAGGAAAAAGAAAAAAGGAAAAGAAAAACTTTCGGAAACAGAACAAGAGATAAGGGACAAGCTCCAGTTGGAGGAAGCCTTACGTCTGTTCCGTGAAGTGAAAGTGAGGCAAGCAGCTCGCCAAAGGTATGAATCCCCTATTCGGTCCTCCAGGTGGGAGGGAGAAGAGGAGGAAGAGAATACAAAGGGGCCAGCTAAGGGTGACTTCCAGGGTGGTGAGATTTCTGAAGAGCCAGGGCTGGAAACTCTCTCCCCAGAGGAGGCTGAATTGGATGAGGGCCGGGCGCCACCTGCTGACCAAGCAAGGCCACGCAGGGGAAGGAAAAAGCCAAAAATTCCCCCCATATCAGAGAAATTTGATGGAAATGCGAAGGAGTTGGGACTGTTCCTGGCGAAAGTGAATGACCACATGATAGACTGGGGGGAAGATTATTGGTCACAGGCAGCACAAGTGAGAGCTGTGACTCATAATTTGACCGGAAGAGCAGCTGCGTGGTATGTGTCGTTACATACAAACCACTCCCCCTTACTGCAAAACTACGAGCATTTTATGACTGCACTGAGGAGGAGGTTTGAGGACCCCCTGGCAGAGCAAAAGGCCAAAGGTCGGATGAAAACCATCAGGCAAGGGAGGAGGCCGGTGGCTGATTATAACCAGGAGTTCAGTGATTTAGTTCCCTTGATGAGAGGGTGGTCGGAGGTGACCCTTGTAGACATTTTCAAAGATGGTCTGAATGGAGATCTCTATGAACTGTGTCGAGCACGAGCCTCTCCAACTACGCTGTATGGCTGGTACACCCTGGCAGCAGAGATGGAAATCGAGTTAGTGAAGGACCGCGGCAGAAGACAGCGCATTGGAGGGCCATCCCTTGGCCGTTTTCCAGAAGGAACTTATAGGGACGTCCCTAGATTGGAGGGAGGAAGACCACGTTCGTCTGCGTGCTACAGATGTGGAAAAGAAGGCCACCGAGCAGCCGACTGTAGGGTTAAGTTGATGCCAAGCGCGACCTCTGGTGGTGAAATGGAACCAGTGAAGCCAGCGGCTAAGGCGCGTAAACCAGCAAAAGTGGGGGAGGCCGTTGCCAAGAAGGGCACGCCCATCAAGGAGGAGGCGGGAGTGTCGACCGATACTGACAATACAGTGGGGAAGGGCGTTGCCAAGAAGGGCACGCCCATCAAGGAGGAGGGCGAAGTGTCGACCGATACTGATGACAGCAAAACCACGTCAGAGTCCGATGAAGACCTTCTGGTGAGTTGGGCACGGGGCCCTTTGGACATTCCAGTTAATCTACACGTACCCTCTTCGGGTAATAAGGGGGAACTGCTAGCACTACTCGATTCTGGATGCACTAGATGTATGGTCAGTCCCGAACTAGTAGAAAAAATGGAACTAAGGTTGAGAACCTTAAGTAGGCCCATAGCGTTTGCACAGTTAGATGGCTCTGTGGCAGGGGGAGGGCCCGCCCATTTCATAACGGAACCCATAGAAATGATAATAGGAGACCACCGCGAAATTCTGAACTTCATAGTAGCCCCAGGAATGGACCAACCCCTGTTGTTAGGCTTGTCATGGTTGCGAAATGGAACCCCATATTAACTGGAGAACGGAGTCCCACGTTTCCGTTCCAAAACCTTAAAAGGGAAAAGAAACCCAAGAAGGGACCTACCGTGACCTTGCACCAGGATAAGTTAGGGGCAATGATTGAGCGGATAGACGGGAAGAGAATACCCAAGGAATACTGGGACTTGCGAGAAGTCTTTAGTGAGAAAGCATCAGGCGTACTTCCTCCCCATAGGCCTATTGACTGTGCCATAGACATCCTTCCGGGGTAAAGCTTCCAAAGCCAAAAGCTTATCCCATGACCCAAAAGGAATTGGGAGAACTACGTAAATTCATAGACAAAAACCTAGGCGGGGCTTTATCCAACCGGCTAGGCCTCGTGTGGCGCCAGTGATGTTCCGGGAAAAGAAAGATGGCTCCTTTCGTCTTATAGTTGACTATAGGAACCTAAACGCAGTGTCTTGAAAACATATATCCCATGCCACTCATGAAAGATATGTTAGCACATTTAGCGAAGGGAAAATTCTTCACCAAACTGGACCTGCGAGAAGCCTACTACAGAGTTCGTATAAAAGAGGGGGATGAATGGAAAACCGCTTTCAACTGTCCACTAGGATGTTTCCAGTTTAGTACTGCCATTTGGACTGCAGGGGCGCCGCAGTTTTATGCAACTAATAAATGAAATACTCCATCAGCATTTATTCAAAGGGTTTCTTGTCTACCTTGACGACATACTTATCTATACAGAAACAATGGAAGAACATATTAAACTAGTAAGAGCTGTACTCAAAAAGTTATTATCTGCAGAACTATATTGCAAGCTATCCAAATGTGATTTCCATCAAACCAAAATAGACTACTTAGGGTATCGCATTTCGGCTGATGGGTTAGAAATGGATCCAGAAAAAGTGAAAGCTGTCTTGGAATGGGCCCCCCCACGCACACGCAAACAACTCCAAAGTTTTTTGGGATTCGCAAATTTCTATCGTCAATTCATCCCTCCTTTGCTCAAATTGCTTTACCAATAACTAACCTCTTAAAACTAAAGGAGACACGAAACCCACACCACCATTACCCTCGAATGGACAATGGAATGTCAGGCAGCATTTGAAAAATTGAAACGACTTTTTGCCGCTGAACCTATTTTAAAGCACCCTGACATGGATGTTCCTTTTGTAATACAAGCTGATGCAAGTGATGTAGCAGTCGGAGCCGTCCTGCTCCAAAACAATGCTGATGGTAATTTACAACCCTGTGCTTTCACTTCTCGAAAATTGACTGAAACTGAAAGACGATGGGCTATTTGGGAAAAGGAAGCATTTGCAGTTCATTGGGCTCTCGACATGGAGACAATTCTTAGAAGGTTCAAATCATCCTTTTGAAGTTTGGACTGATCACAAAAATCTAGAAGCTCTAAAGACTCCTAGAAAACTTTCACCTAAACAAGCCCGCTGGGCTCAATATTTTAACCGCTTTAATTTTACTTTACATTATATTCCTGGGGGAAAAAACTTCTTAGCAGATGCTCTCTCACGTTTACCCCAATACAATTGCACTCGCTCCGACGTGGTTCAACCAATACTTCCCGTACAACAGTTGGCGGCCCCAGCAATAACTAGAAGCCACTCCAAAGCTGACCCCTCACTCCCAGATGAACTAACCAAGTCGTTTAAAGAAGCTTTAAACACCGATGACTGGTACTTAACCCATTCCCATGAATGCACACTCCGTGATGGACTAGCTTGGATTGGAACAAAACTATATGTTCCTCTATCACTCAGAGAAACCATCCTACAACGATGCCATGATGCCAAAATGGCAGGGCATTTTGGATTTGTGAAAACTTTGCATCTTCTTAAAAGACAGTTTTGGTGGCCAAGTCTTAAAAAAGACATTCAAGCATATGTAGCAAGTTGCCCTATTTGTGCATCATCCAAAAGGCCTCCAGGAAAACCTCCTGGACTACTTCAAACTGTAGCCAGGCCAGGAACCCCATGGAAAGAAATATCCATGGATTTCATAGTGGAATTACCTGAAAGTTCAGGCAATACTGTTATATGGGTTGTGACTGACCTTTTCTCCAAACAAGTCCATTTTATTCCATGTTCAAAAATACCCTCCTCAAAGACTCTAGCAAAGTTGTTTGTACAACACATTTATAGACTTCACGGAGTTCCTGATCGCATCATTTCAGATCGAGGAGTTCAATTCACTTCTCAATTTTGGAAAGAATTTTTACGACTCATTGGCTCCGCCCAAGGATTAAGCTCCTCCCATCATCCTCAAACTAATGGAAGCTGTGAACGTTCGAACTCTGTACTAGAACAATATCTGCGATGTTATGTTAACTACCAGCAAGACGATTGGTCTGATCTCTTACCTTTTGCTGAAGTTGCCTACAACAACTCAATTCATAGTAGCACAGGATTTACTCCCTTTAAAATAGCTTCAGGTCAAGATTTTGTTCCTATCTCGGAACTCCCAAAGGAAGAAACTACTGTTTCCTCTTTGTCAGAATGGATAGATCAAATACAAAGCACATGGAAAATGACTCGCAAAGCGATCGACGACGCTCACCGTGCGCATAAAAAACAAGCAGATAAAAAAAGGTCCCCTGAGAATAAATATCAAGTGGGCGATAAGGTTTATCTTTCCACCAAATATCTTCAAACCACTCAGAAATCTAAGAAACTTGGACCCAAATATGTGGGACCTTTCCCCATAGTAAAAATCATCAACCCCGTGACGGTACAACTAGATTTACCAAAAACACTTAGAAGAATCCACCCCGTTTTCCATGTCAGTTTGCTGAAACCTGAACACACGTCTACTTTCCGTCCTAACCGTACACCCCCTCCTATACCAATTCTCATAGAGGGAGAACAACACTTTGAAATAAAAGAAATTTTAGATTCAAGAAAACATAGAAATAAAATTCAATATCTTATTTCCTGGAAACATTTCCCGTTATCCCAAGCTGAATGGGTGAACAAAGAAGATGTTCGTGCATCGGAAAAGATAGCACAATTCTATAAAAAATATCCTGACAAACCCTAACTTCTCTTTTTTCTTTCTAGGACTGACGTCCTTGTTGCAGGAGGGCCGAATGTCAGCCTCCACTCCAATCTTCATATAGTTTTGAATGATTATATCAGTAGATAGAATGTACAATGTTTATTTCTGTATTATAACCTGTTAAGGAAATGAGATGTATCATGCCTCCGTCCAGGGTGAGGGAAAGGAGCCTATTATGTGTGTCGGCTGACATAACAGGGGGGAGGGATGATTAACTACTGAGTGTTATCAGCGCGCGCTTTTCTAACCGACACTTCATTCCTAAGTTGACTGACATCCAGAGACCTGTGGAAGAAGATTACCACGAGGGGCCGTGAAGGAGTTGGCATTGGACCAGACCAGCCTGACCTCCTGGAGGAGGAGGGACAATTGGGGGGATATGATATGTTAGCCATATTTTGTCTCAGTTCCAGCTTTGCTTGGCTGCTATCAAGACTGTAAAAGTAAAAGTACTTGTTTTCATTCCAAATGAAGTCAAGGTGAATTCTTTCCTATTTATAGTCGGAGGTAGCCTGACAGGGCACCTTAATGCATAATTTCGGACCATAGTGTTCAGTTCACTTCCCAATTCTGGAAGGAGTTCCTGAAACTATTAGGCTCCGGAGTTAACCCAGGGGTTAAGCTCCACCCATCATCCTCAAAATAATGGGCCTGTGAGAGATCTAATTCGGTTCTGGAACAGTACCTGAGGTGTTATATAAATTATCAGCAGGACAATTGGGCAGACCTACTACCTTTTGCAGAGGTCACCTATAATAACTCTGTTCACAGCACTACTGGCTTTACACCTTTCAAGGTTGTTTCTGGGCAAGACTTTGCACCAATCCCAGAACTGCCTGCGGAAAAACCAGCTATACCTTTGTTAGCTGAGTGGATTGAACAGGCACAAAGTACCTGGGTGATAACCCACAAGGGTTATCCACCAAGTATTTGCAAACTACTCAGAAATCAAAGAAATTGGTCCCAAATATGTTGGCCCTTTCCCCATTGTGTGGGTGATAAATCCAGTCACTGTCCAGCTGGAACTACCAAAAAATTTGCGAAGGATTCACCCTGTATTCCATGTTAGCTTGATAAAGCCTTAACATACATCTCCCCTTTGGTCAGACCTCCAGTGCCTATCCTCATTGAGGGGGAGGAACATTTTGAAGTAAAGGAGATTCTGGACTCTAGGAAGCATAGGGGTAAAGTGCAGTACCTTGTGGCTTGGAAACACTTCCCACTGCCCCAAGCTGAATGGGTCAATAAAGAAGATGTAAACGCCCTTATGAAATTGGCTCTGTTCTATGAAAAGTATCCTGATAAACCTTGATTAATTTCTGTTTTCTTTTCTAGGACTGATGTCCTTTCTGCAGGAGGGGCGAATGTCAGCTTCTGCATGTTAGTTAAATGCTTTATTACTGTTTTGGTTAGGGTCAATTGCTTTATTGCTGTGTTTAGGGCCCAGATGCTTCAGCTGCCATAAACCGGGGGGGGAGGGGGAGGAACTTTTGCAGAAGTGAAAGTTCTTTAGTTTTCCTGGGAAGGACTATTGCTGAATCGAATGTGATTTAGCTTTCTATCGGGGAAACGAAAGTTATCCTGCATGGAAGATGATGCCTTCTGACGCTGATGCTCACGTGGAGATGGAGAGGACGGAGGATTGGTCACGATTGCTGAACCTTGGGGGGAGGTGGGACTAATGTTGAACCTTTTGGGTAAACCACACCGTTTTATTTCAGTGCTTGCTTTACCTGCATTGCTATCAGTTCATTCTCAGTAAAAGATACCTTTCTCTACAAACAATGGGGTTGGGGGTTTTCTTTCTTGAGTTCTGAAAGGAGGCATGCCTGACAGTTTGTCCTTTATCCTATATATTAAACTCCCCTGCAGCCATTTCCTTTCTTAGTAATATCAAATAAATGTTGTTATATATTGGCTAATGAGCCAACAGAAATCTATGTAATTTAATAAAATTAAGTTGACTTTGTTAGATAGTGTAAACAATCTGATTTTGTAATAAAAACTGAGCTACAAACTTCCTGATAATAAAGATCATTGGTGGGTATGATTTCTTCAATGAATTGTCAATAACTTCCAAAAAGTCCCAAAGGTGCTGTCAGCTTCCGCTTGCTACAATTTTATTACTCTGTTTACTCTCTACTGATTTATGCATTAATTGCTCTGCTTGCTACAGCTGTCATGGAAATGGGGGGGGAGGAGCTTTCTTGGCTATGGGTAGCAGGGGGGAAAGCAAGCTGGTGGAGATGCTGTGACAAGAAGAGGATTAGAAGAAGTTTCCCTCTTTGTTTCTCGGCAGTTGGGAGGCGTGCTGATAACGGTCAAGGCCAACCGTCCGTGCATACCAGAGGATGTTCCTCTGAAGGAACATGGATTGGACAATACTGACCGGAACTAAGGGAGGAGGGCTTTGGGGATATTTCCTATATGTGAATTTCGTGCCTATTGCTTCAGATCTTTCTTTACTTTGGTTGCATTCAGTTCATACTCAGTAAAAGTACCTTTCTCTATGAAAATGGAGTTGGGGGTTTTCTTTCTTGAGTACTGAAAGGAGACACACCTGACAGGTGCTTTTTTTCAGCAGGCAGCTGGACTTTCTTATTTTTTATCTTTCTTTGAAGACATTTCACTTCTCATCCAAGAAGCTTCTTCAGCTCTGATTGGAGGTCGGGAATGGAAGGATTTACCGTATTTTTCAGAGTATAAGATGCACTTCCCCCCCCCAAAGAGGGTGAACATTTGAGTGCATCTTTTATACCTAATCTAGCCCCACCCACCCACTGGCCCCCACTCTTTAGCCTATGTACGTTTTCTAATAATAATAATAATAATAATATTTTAATTTGTATACCGCCCTTCTCCCGAAGGACTCAGGGCGGTGCACAGCCAAAATAAAATACAAAAAGAACAGCACATACAGTACTAAGAACAACCCTTAAAAGACTTATTCAATTGGTCAAATTTAAAATACAGTAACACCCTATAAAATTTACAAAAATTTAAAACTCATAAAAGCAAATTAAAATTTTAAAAATCAAGCCAGTCCAGCAAGACAAAATAAATAGGTTTTAAGTTTGCGGCGAAAGGTCCGAAGGTTGGATAGTTGACGAAGTCCAGGGGGAAGTTCGTTCCACAGGGTAGGAGCCCCCACAGAGAAGGCCCTCCCCCTGGGGGCCGCCAGTAGACATTGCTTGGCTGACGGCACCCTAAGGAGCCCTCAAACTTTGGAGCTTTTGGAGGCTGCAAACTCAGCCCCTCAAACAGAGCTTTTGGAGGGTAAAAAAGCAAGGTGCAGAGGCCAAAATGGCAACCCAGAACAGCTGCTGCCTTGTTGGACCAATTCCGTACTTTGCCTGCTGTACTCACTGGATTGACCTGCAATGATCAGCTGCATTTTTGAAGCTGCGTATCTGCCCCAATGAGGCACAAACAAGCGTAGTGAGCACACTCACAACCAGTGAATCTGTTGCTAAAGTTCACCTCTGGGAACAGCTGATTGGGGGTATTCCAGGAGGCCGATCCACCCGCCAATCAGCTGATCATGCTGAATCAGGCTAATGTGCTGAAGCCGACCAGGCTGTTTGCTAAGGACTCTAGCCAGATGAATACCAATGGATGCCGGTACGCAGAGGAAGAAATTTTTTTCCCCTTATTTTCCTCCCCAAAAACTAAGGTGTGTCTTATACTCCGGAGCGTCTTATACTCCAAAAAATACAGTATATTCCTTGCAGACAGCTGGTCGTTTGCATTCTTTTAGAGAGTTGCTGAAGCAACTTGGAGGTTTATCTGTGTCCTCAGGGTCACCTGAACTCCAAAGTGGGTGAGAGATTCAGAAGAAAGATTCAGATTCTTGACCTGTCAAAGACCAGTAGATACAATTTTCTCTGTTGCTTTCGACACTTTAAATACATTTATGCCTATCTTCTGCAGGATTTTCCAGCTTCTGTAAAACACAGCTAAGTACTGGCTTTAGTTTTGTGCTCAATTTTGTTTATAAACCTAATCTTGTTTCATTCTATTCCCTTTTCTTTCAAAGCACAAGCCTATTTATATTGGGATAGAATCTCAGCTGGTCTGAAATGGAACAGCTCCACTCCTTCCCTTTAATTTTAAGCTGCAATTATGTACTCAAGAATCAGAGACTTTTACTACAACTGCACAAAAGCAATACAAGAGCTTAATTCAGCCTTCAGGCTCTGCCTCTTGCCTAGGCAAAGGGTGGTTTGCTCTTTGTGCATGTCCCATTCCTTTACAAAAACCTGCAGTAAGGCAAGCACATTCATTGGACATTCGTCTCCTCTGTCCCTTCCCATAGGTTTTCTGCAGAAAAGAAGCAATATTTTTCATGCTGCAAAGATATTCTTTTTCATGCATTGTACTCCACATTTTTAAGGAGAAAAAAAAACTGAGTTCAAATTATTCAGACAACAGCCCTCATTTCACCTATTTGCTTGATTACAAGGAAGTATTTCATTCATTAAAACCCATTTCATACTGAGTATGAAATAATCATGTTCTACCCATAAACAGGTAAAATGAACTAGACATTTCAAGGTGTGATAAAAGGCATGAAAGAACATAAAAATATTATTTTATTACCTGATAAAGCAACAAAGATATCATTCATGGTACTGGGAGTACCACAAGGTTTCAAACAAATAACTTGCTGGGTGAGTGACTGAAATCAGCTGAACTACTGATTTATTTATTTACTTAAAAAGGTAAAGGTTCCCCTTGCACATACGTGTTAGTCGTTGCTGACCTTAGGGGGCGGTGCTCATCTCCGTTTCAAAGCCAAAGAGCCAGCGCTGTCCGAAGACATCTCCGTAGTCATGTGGCTGGCATGACTCAACGCAAAGGCGCACGGAACACTGTTACCTTCCCACCAAAGGTGGTCCCTATTTTTTCTACTTGCATTTTTACATTCTTTTGAAACTGCTAGGTTGGCAGAAGCTGGGACAAGTAACAGGACCTCACCCCGTTACCTGGCAGCACTAGGGATTCGAACCGCCGAGCTGCCAACCTTTCGATTGACAAGCTCAACATCCTAGCCCCTAAGCCTCCGCGTCCTTTCCTTTACTTAATTATTTACTTAGTTACTTAGTTATTTACTTATTTACTTAGTTAAATCCTATTTATTTTAATAGAAATTATTGTATAATTCACCTGGAAGTAAGCTCAACAGAACATAATACAAGTGAGTTTAGAGTAGAAAAGTAAAGGTTTGTACAATCAGTTTCTATATGCATAATAAAACTTATTATAAATCTTGACTAAAATATTGCCCAGTTACATTAATTGCCACCAGATGTACTGCACATCATTCATCCTGAAGATTGTACTACCTGTAACCAAGAACAGTACAGATTTTTAACTTGTCTATGGAGATTCTATGGAGAATCATCCAGGCTATGATCATCCCAATTCTTTTTAAAAGGCAACTGGACATTCTTCACTTCTGAACTGAAAAACTGAAGAAGCTTCTTGGTTAAGAAGCAAAACATTTTCAAGGGGAAAAAACCAATGTGCTTTTGAAAAGCATCTTTAGGATTTTTATCTTGTCCTTGTGGTTTATGACAGCTCACTTACAGAGCTCTTCAAAAGCAGAAGGAGCCCCACTTATTTTAGAAATTCCAAGATGCACATACCTTGCTGAGAGTGCAAAAGCACAAACTACTATTATGGATTTCAAACAGCTTAAAGCCAGGTATTACAATCAATGTTCACAATGTCCATGCATGTCTATATTTGAGACTATTTAGCTTCATCTCTCTTAAGAACTTTTTTGTTGGTTGACTTTTTGTATCATACATTTTATATTCTTCATAGAATTTCTGCAAGCTACTCTTATTTTTAAAACATTGTTAATATTCCAATTCTGTGGTTATCTCTAAACATTCTTGCTTAGATGTCGTTTGAGTCTCTGCTTATTCTTTGATGTTATAAATCTTAAAGGTCAGCCATCTAATTACAAAGTCCTCTCTTAAGCTGTCTTGCAATCACAAAGACATATCCGTCTTCCTTGGAACTGTCTTGAAATCACAGAAACATTTCCATCTTGTATTTCTTCCTCTGCTTCTAGATGTCAATCTTTAGTCCACAGTTACAATTGTTAATATTCCAGTTCTGTAGTTATCTCTTGCATTTTTGCTTAGATGTCATTTAAATCTCTGCTTATTCTTTGATGTTATAAATCTTAAAAGTCAGCCATCTGGTTACAAAGTCCTCTCTTGAGCTGTCTTGCAGTCGCAAAGACATATCCATCTTCCTTGGAACTGTCCTGAGATCACAGAAACATTTCCATCTTGTATTTCTTCCTCTGCCTCTAGATGTCAGTCTTTAGTCTACAGTTACAATCCACAATTAGCAAAGTATCCATTTTGTTTTTGTAGCACCACACCTTTTCTTTGTTTCTTTTTTTTTTTTTCATTTATATCCCGCCCTTCTCCGAAGACTCAGGGCGGCTTACACTATGTCAGGCAATAGTCTTCATCCATTTGTATACTATACACAAAGTCAACTTATTGCCCCCCAACAATCTGGGTCCTCATTTTACCTACCTTATAAAGGATGGAAGGCTGAGTCAACCTTGGGCCTGGTGGGACTTGAACCTGCAATATTGCAAGCAGTTGCTGTTAATAACAGGCTGCATTAGCCTGTTGAGTCACCAGAGGCCTGGTGAAGTTTCAAATTGTTTCCTTTTTTCCAGATTTGTCCTGTTGTAATAATTTCTTTATATTCCTTTGAATCCAAATTTATAGAGAATAGAGGAGCTTGGAGGTATTGAATTAAAATTAATTTAAAGTCTTCTTTAAATCCTTTTTTTTCTTACTTCTTCCTCTTACATATAATCTTTAAATAATCAATAAAAATTCCAAAATTCTCCAAAGTCTGTTTTAGTTATAAAAAAAACTTATTTTCCTCTATTTAATTGGGGCTCTAGACTTCAATTCCAAGCCCACTTTTGTCAGAATTTAGGTATTATTTCATTTATTTCCTTCTGTTTTCACTTCCTGTTTAATTTAGCCGCTGTTTCACGATTATTATTTTAAGGCTTGTGTCAAAATTAATCAAATTGCCTCTTCATGAGCTGGTATTAACTTACCCGGCTTCAATATCTTATTCAGTATTTGTGCTTTATCCTCCTGCTTGTTCTTGTGGCCATCCCGACTTTGAGCAGCTGATGATGGCTGTGGTCCTCCTCGCTGGATCAAGGGGAAAAAGCTGGAGCTGCAGGGAATTTGCAACTTCCTTGTTCACTCTGGTGGCTCCCTCATTCTTTGCTGCCCCTGAGGGGCAGCTATGGTCTGAAATGGACCCTCATATCAAGGGGATTTTTGGCGCTCACCCCGGAACTTTTGGGGTTTGAGACTGTTCCGTCATGATGCTGGCCACACCTCCATAGTTGATTTTTTGTTACTCCTTTTTTTTTAAATTAGAGTCAGGATTGTGTTTTTCTTTTTGGTCTTTTTACATTTGTGGATATTTTTTTTCTTTCCTCTTTTTTATTGCTTTTCCTTTTTGTTGGTTGCTTTTCTGGATGTTCTAAAATTTGGATTAAGATAAGAAGAACCTGAAGAGTGAGAAGTTTGGGAGTTTTGGAGTTTTGGAGTTCTTGGTTTTGGTTTTTATTTGATTTTCTTTTCTTCCTCCCTTTCATTTTTGGTTTTTGGGTTGATTGAGTTTTTCATCTTTTTTTGTTATTTTTCTCTTCTTTTTCCTCATTTTTTGATTTTACTAATCCATCCACCAGGGTGGATTAGATATTTGGATTATAAATCAAAGCTGTATTTGGATTACAAACTTGATGTATTACAGTGTTACGATGTGACAAGATGAAGAAGACATCAACATAGTTACCTTCCACAGCTATAACTTCGAGCCCTGTGACTCAAAGAACATTGAACACTATGGCCATGGAATTGGAATAAAAAAACATGATACAGGCCTTACATGAATATTTCAAAGAAAGAATAAGTAAATTGGATGAGATAATGGAAAAAGTAGAAGGGGAGCTTAAAGATGTCAAGGGGATGATTGGAAAGAGTGAAGAAAGGATACAAAAAGTGAAAGAAAAAGCAGAATCAACAGAAAAAAAGAGTGAGAGAGATGGATGATAGATTTACAACAACTGATATAAATCAGGAAAAGACAATTATTTCCCTTGAAATAGATTGTGCAGATTATTATTTAAGATTTCAAAATATAGAAGAAGAAAAGGGGGAGAATTTGGCTAAAGTTATGGCAGAATTATTGGTGGAAATTATGGAGGAAACTAAAGAAAAGATATTAAATGTGATTGACGAGATAGAGTACATACTAGATATGTAATGAGAAATAAACTACCAAGAGAGGTGCATGTAAGGTTCACCAAGAAATCAATAAAAATAGAAGTATTACAGACAGCAAGGAAAACCCCTATAAAATATAAAGGTAGACAGATAGTGGTGTTGAAACATATAACCAGAATGGTAAGAAAAGAGAATATCAATTCTTGACAAAAGGTCTAATTAAAAAAGAAGTAAACTTCAGAGGGTTAATACCAGAAGGAATATTGGTGTACTTGCAGGAACAAAGACATAGATTAGATTCTATAGAGAAAGCTGAACTATTTTATGAGCAATATTTGGAGTTTCAAGAAGAGGGAAGAACAAGAGAGGAAAGAGAGATTAGAATTCAGGAAGAAGTGGTGAAAGAAAAAGAACAACAAAAAAGAGAGAGGACAAGAGAACAAGAAGAAAGAGCAATAAGAGAAGGAGCAAGATTAAAAGACCCTAAAGAGCAAAGAGAGTTAAGAATGACAAGATTGGAAAAAAATAATAATAAGTAAAGTATGGAAGAAGAAATAAAAGCAATTTCAATAAATAGTAATGGACTAAACTTGGCAATAAAAAGGAAAAAAACTTTTAATAAATTGGGAAAACTAAAAATGGACTTAATATGTTTACAAGAAGTTCATATTAGACAACAACATGAAAAACTGTTGGAATATCCAAAATTGGGAGAATTATTTTCTGCATTGACACTCCAAAGTAAAAAAGATGTAGTATTATATATTAAAAAGAAATTAGAACCTAAACAAATATTTACTGATGAAGAAGGGAGGATCCTTAGGGTGGAAGTAACACTAAATTATAAACAAATACTCTTGTGGTGATATATGCACCGAATGAAAATCAGGAAGAATTCTATGGAAAATTACATAGGAAAATAATAGAATTTGAATATGAAAATATCTGCATGATGGGAGACTTTAATGCAATAAGAGAAGTTGATTTGGACTATAAAATGACAAAGATTAACAAAAAGCCTAGAAAAATTCTTCCAAAAGCTTTTTTTTAAAATGATAAAACAATTGCAGACTATGGACTTTGGGGGAAGATTTATAAATATGATTGAGGCAATTTATAGTAAGCAATCTGCAAAGGTGATAATAAATGTAGATATGACAGAGAAGGTTAATATTATGAAAGGAACAATCCCCATTGCTACTTGACATTAGAGTTGTTAAATAGAAATGAAGTCGATAAAAGGGATAAGAGTCGAAATGAAGAGATAAAAGGGATAAGAATTAAAAAAAGAAGAGTATAAACTGCAAGCATCTGCTGATGATCTACTGTTTATTTTAAAGGAGCCATTAGAAATAGGACCCAAACTGATAGAACAAATAGAGGAATACGGAGAAATGGCAGGATTGAAAATTAACAAAGATAAAACAAAGATATTGGTGAAAAATATCACAGAGAATCAGAAAAGAGACTTAATGGAGAAACTAGATATTCAGATCACTAAAAGAATAAGGTATTTAGGAATAAAATTAACAGCAAGATGTGCAACAATTAAAGATGATAATTATTACAAGTTGAAAGGACAAATTGAAATGGACTTGAAAAAGTGGGGAACATTGCAATTATCATTAATGGAAACAATAGCTGTAATTAAGGTGAACATATTACCTAGATTTGTTTTTATTTCAAACAATACCAATAAAACTGGAAAAGAAATATTTTGAAAACTTGAACAGAATGATATTGAAATTTATATGGTAGGGAAAAAAGAATGAAAATGTTACAGGATGCAAGACTAAAAGGAGGATTTGGCCTACCAAATTAGGAACTGTATTATCAAGCAGCAGCACTATCTTGGATAAAAGAATGGATTGTATTAAAAAATACAAGATTACTAACTTTGGAGGGGCATGACTTACAACTGAGTTGGCATGCTTTTTTATTGTATGGGAAAAACAAGATGCATAGTTATTTTCAAAGACATTATGTAAGAAATGTGTTATTATTAGTATGAGAGAGAATTAGAGAAAAACATTATTTCAAATAACCAACATGGTTTTCAACAATGGAAGGATTAGTACATCCAAATATGGGAAACATTATAAGATATAAAGATATTTTATCAGCAACAGGGGAATTGAAAACGGATCAAGAATTAGATGAACAAGGGATTGACATGGAATGATATACTCAGCTGCAAATACAATTGAGATATGAAAAAGATGCAAAGCTATATGGTTTTAACCTGGAAATGACAGCATTGGATATAGATACTCACAGGAACATGTGAAAAACGATTAGGAAATTGTATAGTTATTTACTTGGAGTAAAGTTGGAAGAACAAGTTAAAGAAACAATGATAGCATGGGCAAAAAACTTTGGCTACACAATTGAGTTAGATAAATGGCAACAATTATGGGAAAGAAATCATAAATTAACAATGGTCACAGCATATAGAGAGAACTTGTATAAAATGTTTTATAGATGGCACATGCCACCAGAAAGATTGGCAAAAATGTTTAAAGATAAATCAGCTAGATGTTGGAAATGCCATCAGATACCGGGATCATATTATCATATGTGGTGGACATGTCCAGAAGTGAGAAATTATTGGGCAAAAATTAGAATATGGTTAGAGAACATGACACAACATATTGATTTAAAACCAGAACTGTCCGTGTTGGTTATCCTACCAGAGAAGTATAGTAAAGA
Organism: Ahaetulla prasina; assembly: GCF_028640845.1. Lineage (NCBI taxonomy): Eukaryota > Metazoa > Chordata > Lepidosauria > Squamata > Colubridae > Ahaetulla > Ahaetulla prasina. The sequence goes on along the minus strand of NC_080543.1, from coordinate 77,778,757 downwards.
AAATTTGTTGTTGTTAGTTGCGAAGTCGTGTCCGGCCCATCGCGACCCCATGGACAACATTCCTCCAGGCCTTCCTTTCTGTCAAGATAATACGATGGTCATAGCAAACACTCTTTTCCAACAACCTAAGAGATGACTATACATGGACATCACCAGATGGTCAACACAGAAATCAAAGATGGAGAAGCTCTATACAGTCAGTAAAAACAAGACCAGGAGCTGACTGTGGATCAGATCATGAGCTTCTTCTTGCAAAATTTAGGCTTAAACTAAAGAAAGTAGGGAAAAGCACCAGGCCATTCAGGTAGGAACTAAATCATATCCCTGATGAATATACAGTAGAGGTGACAAATAGATTTAAAGAATTAGATCTGATAGACAGAGTGCCTGATGAACTATGGACGGAGGTTCGCAACATTGTACAAGAGGTAGCAACTAAAACCATTCCAAAGAAAAAGAAATGCAAGAAAGCAAAATGGCTGTCTGAGGAAGCTTTGCAAATAGCTGAGGAAAGAAGGGAAGCGAAAGGCAAGGGAGAAAGAGAAAGATACACCCAGTTGAATGCAGAATTCCAGAGAATAGCTAGAAGAGATAAGAATACATTCCTAAATGAACAGTGCAAAGAAATAGAAGAAAACAATAGAATAGGGAGGACCAGAGATCTCTTCAAGAAAATTGGAGATATGAAGGGAACGTTTCATGCAAAGATGGGCATGATAAAGGACCAAAATGGCAGGGACCTAACAGAGGCAGAAGAGATTAAGAAGAGGTGGCAAAATTACACAGAAGAACTATACAAGAATGAGCTTAACATCCCTGATAACCACGATGGGGTGGTCACTGACCTTGAGCCAGACATCCTAGAATGTGAAGTCAAATGGGCCTTAGGAAATCTGAGCAACAACAAAGCTAGTGGAGGAGACAGTATTGCAGCTGAGCTATTCAAAATCTTAAAAGATGATGCAGTAAAAGTGCTACTACCAGAAGTACACGCAGGATTTCGTAGAGGCAGAGGAACTAGAGATCAAATTGCCAACATACGCTGGATCAAGGAGAAAACCAGGGAGTTCCAGAAAAACATCTACTTCTGCTTCATTGACTATGTTAAAGCATTTGATTGTGTGGATCACAACAAATTGTGGCAAGTCCTTAAAGAGATGGGCGTACCAGACCATCTTATTTGTCTCTTGAGAAACCTGTATGTGGGTCAAGAAGCAACAGTGAGAACTGGACACGGAACCACTGATTGGTTCACAATTGGGAAAGGAGTCCGGCAAGGCTGTATACTATCACCCTGCCTATTTAACTTATGTGCAGAGCACATCATGAGAAAGGCGGGGCTGGATGAATCAAAAATTGGAATTAAGATTGCCGGGAGAAATATCAACAACCTCAGATATGCAGATGATACCATTCTAATGGCAGAAAGCGAAAAGGAACTAAAGAGCCTTTTGATGCGGGTGAAGGAGGAGAGTGCAAAAGTTGGCTTGAAACTCAACATTAAGAAAACTAAGTTCATGGCATCCGGCCCTCTCAATTCCTGGCAGATAGATGGGGAAGAAATGGAGGTAGTGACAGATTTTATTTTCCTGGGCTCCAAGATCACCGCAGATGGGGACTGCAGCCAAGAAATTAATAGACGCTTGCTCCTGGGGAGGAAAGCTATGGCAAATCTAGACAGCGTACTAAAAAGCAGAGACATCACCCTGCCAACTAAAGTGTGTACAGGTTTTCCCAGTTGCAATGTATGGCTGTGAAGGTTGGACCATAAGAAAGGCTGAGCGCCAAAGAATTGAGGCATTTGAACTCTGGTGCTGGAGAAGACTCCTATGAGTCCCTTGGACTGCAAGGCGAACAAACAAGTCAGTTCTAGAGGAGATCAACCCTGACTGCTCTTTAGAAGGCCAGATCCTGAAGATGAAACTGAAATACTTTGGCCACCTAATGAGAAGGAAGGACTCACTGGAGAAGAGCCTAATGCTGGGAAAGATTGAGGGCAAAAGAAGAAAGGGACGACAGAGAACGAGGTGGCTAGATGGAGTCACTGAAGCAGTAGGCGTGAGTTTAAATGGACTCCAGAGGATGGTAGTAAAGAAAATATATATTTGATAATACATGTAATAATGGCAGCAAGAATGGTATTTGTAGAAAATTGGAAAGCAGAAAAAATTTCTACAAAGGGAGAGATAATTAAGAAAATATTGGAATGTGAAATGAATAGATTGACATTGGCAATTAAAGGGAAAGAAGAGTCGGATTATTACAATATATGGGGGAAATTTTATCAATGGATAGAAAGTGAGTATAGATAACAAATAAGGTAAAAATAAGAATTTTGCCTTATACACTGTAAGCCGCCCTGAGTCTTCGGAGAAGGGCGGGATATAAATGTAAACAAAAAAAAAAATTTGGGAAGAATATGTTGTAGTAAGTTAAAATTAAATGAAAGAGGAAAGATAAATGTATGTATTAAGAAGATGATGATAAATGTTGAAGATGATGGCACAAAAATGTTGTTCCCAGATGATACATGGATTGTTCAATAATGTACAGGAATGATAGAAGAGATGTGATTATAAAGCAAAAAAGAATTTGAAATGAAGATCTATGTAAATAGAAGTCAGGGCTGCTCAAATACCATATTAAATTGAATTGAAAATGGAAACAAGGGAGCGGAAAAGGAGAGAGAAGTAGAGAGAGAGAAGGAAAAAAGGAAGGAGGTAAAGAGAGAGAAGGAAAGAAGAGAGGGAAAAGGAGAGGAAGAAGGAAGAGGAAAGAAGAGTAGAAGAGAGGGTTAGAAAGGGAGGAAAAGAGACGAGTGGGGAAAGAGGAAAGGAAGTAGAAAAGGGAAGGAGAGGAGGAATGGGGAAAGTAGAAAGAGATAGAAGAAGGAAGAGAAGGGAAGAGGAAAAGGAAAGGGTGTGTTAAAACAAAGGAAGGAAATGGTAAACGAGCAGGCCCGAACAATTAACAAATGAAAGTTAAAAGATAAGATGAATGAATAATGATTAATGATGGATAAGAGACTGTACATTGTTCATATGTTGATGAACAATAAAAATTAAAAACTTTTTCTAAAAAAAATATTATGAAAAACCAAAAAGTTGTGATTTGATGTTAATGCAGGGGTGAAATCTAAAAATGTTCCCTACCGGTTCTGTGGGTGTGGCTTAATTGGTGGACGTGGCTTGGTGGTCATGTGACTGGGTGGGCATGGCCAATAACAATAAATAATAAAAATGATAAACAAAGTATACAAAACAGTAAGAGGTACCAAAAATCAACTTTCACACGTTACACACACACAACACAACACAACTGACTCACACACAATGTAAAAGCAACTGCACTTCACCCAAAATGGCCCTGCAACAAGCAGGAACCTCATACAGCCACAAAAAGCTCAAAAACCAACTTTCACACTTTACACACATAACACAACACAACTGACTCTCTCACACACACACACGAAATGCCATATACAGCTTTGTGAGATTTTCTGTGTTTGTGTACTTAGAGTGAAACACTACAGGAACACATCAAATCTCAGAAAGCTGCACAAATATTTTATTTTATTTTATTATTTTATTTTATTTATATTTTTTAGATCAAGGGTCTCCAACCTTAGTAACTTTAAAGTTTGTGGACTTCAATTCCCAGAGTTCCTCAGCCACAAAGCAGGCAGATTGAGTTGCTCACTGAGGAGATGGATTGCAGGCAGGCAGATTCAGTTGCTAGCTGATGCAACTGATGTAAAGCATGGCTTTGCCAGCCTGAAAGGAGCAGTAATTAGGTAAGTGCATCACTGCAGCCCAGAACCTCTTAAAAGGAGGTTTTCTACAAGCTCTTCAGCTCTTCTGGTGATAAGGAACTCAGCTGGGATCGCCAGAGGAGCCATTAAAAACCTTTTTTTTACGGCTGAAGAGGTTTTTTTTTTCGCCTGAAGAGGTTGTTTAAAAAAAGAGTTTAAAGGGTTCTGATGATCACAGCTGAGCCGCGGGATCATCAAAGGTTTTTTTTAAAACTTTTAAAGGCATTTTTTTCGGCTGAAGAAAAACTGCTTTTAAAAAAAAACCAACCTCTGATGATGGTATGGCTCAGCAGAGGCAGGGGGCAGGGCCAGGGATTTTTGCTACCGGTTCTCTGAACTAGCCGCCACCAACAGTACCAGATCGGATGAGCCAGTCTGAACCAGGAGCATTTCACCCCTGTGTTAATGTCTTATTTTACTGTAACAGAGAGAGTCAGAAGTCAATGCTTCTTTTTATTTTCTTATTTTTCCTCACTTCTCTTTTCCTCTCCCCCCCCTCGCTTTTCTATTTACTTTGTATTTTATAATACTTTATAATTAAAAAAAAAGAAATGTTGATATAGGATATACAGGAATTAACTCCTACAATTAATTTCATTTTTGTTGTTTTTCTAATTAATTTAAATTCTTTTCACAAAAATTTATAATTTCCTCTTAAAATACAAAATGGAAGATGAAACAGTAAAAGAAATGATGATCTGTTGGGCAAAAAACTTTGGGCATAATATAGAATTAGAAAAGTGGGACAAATTGTGGGATAGAAATTATAAATTAACAATGGCAGTAGAAAATTTGTATAAAATGTTTCATAGATGGCATTTGGCACCAGCGAGATTGGCCAAAATGTTCCCAAATTTACAACCGAATTGTTGGAGATGTGGGTACAAGCTAGGCTTTTGTTTTTCAAAACAATACTACCATATGTGGTAGATGTGCCCCAAGATAAAAAAAATTTGGCAAAAAATTAAAAATTGGCTAGAGGGAATTACCCAAATAAAAATGGAATTTAAACTGAAACTCTATTTATTAGGAATAATTAACCCCAAAATAGACAAATCTTTGCAATACGTAATACTTCATATATTAACGGCAGCAAGGATCGCTGTCACATATGGATGGAAACAAAACAATGTTCCAGGAGAGGAAATAATAATCCAAAAAAATCTTACAGTGTGCAGTGTACAGTGCGCAAATGGACAAGATGACACTAGAAATTAAGGAAAGGGAAGAGTCGGAATACTACAAAGTGTGGAATAAATTATATGATTGGTTAGAAAAAAAGAAATCAAAATAATAAATTGGAATGTTAACCTAATTAAGTTAAAATCAGGAAGTGTAAACCATTGAATTGTGTTAACCGGATAAGGACGGATTGGTAAATAGATACCAATGTAAGCATGTAGAGGAACGATTGAATAAGAACAGAGAATATATATTTATATATATTTTATGCTCTACATAAGCATGTAGAGGAACGATTGAATAAGAGAATATATATTTATGCCGATACAGCAAACTGTGAAATATGTAATGTTATGTCTGTTATGTGTTTTTAATGTGTTTTTGTTTTTTGTTGTATTTTTCTTTATTTTGTTTTTAAAAGTTAAAAGTTTAATAAAAATTATTTTTTTTAAAAAAATCTTTTCCTCCATCACAGATCTCCATTCTTTTTTTTTAAAATGAAACCTAACTAGATACAGAATTGCTTGTTTGTAATGTGGAGAGCACTAGTACCTAAATGAGTTAAATATTGATCAATCAATGTTGCAATGTAACTCATATTATATTTAAATGTAATGGAAAAATAAACTTAATAAACAAAATGGAAACTGACTCTTTCCTGCCCCAACCTATCTTTTGGATATAACCATACCTAGGTTTTCCTCTCTTTGTTTGATCCCATCAGATCCATATTGAGCCTCCCTGTCCCAGACAAAGCCCCCTGCAATCCTATCTAGACCAAAGAATAGAAGCCTCCTCTCCAGCTCTTAGGAAGACTCAAAAGCAGCCCTAATAATTGATTTGCAACATAGTGGGCAAATTATGTTGCAACATTTTTCTGTATCAATGATATTTCCTTGGTTTGTAAATTAATGTGCATTCATATAAATTTTATATATATATTTCTAAAAGGAAAACATTTTGAAAAACAGCATGTAATCTGGTTATTCCTTCACAATTTGAAAAACAGCATGTAATCTGGTTATTCCTTCACAATTTTGATTTTAAATGTTTCTTCTATTTCAACACTTGTTAACTACACAAAATCCTGCTTCCTAGCAGCCAGCTCTATTTCTTTAACTTATAAAAGTGAGCATGACAATCATCATATAAAAACACAAAAAAGACCTTGCTTCAGCAAAAATGTAGAAGTGCAGAAAATTGTAAACGAAAGCTCATTTATTATGTATATTGCTTTTTATTTCTTCTATTTACTATTACTATTTGTCACTATTTAAAATGAGGGAAATTTTCTCTTGATTGCAGATTTCAAAGAGTAGCAATAGTCTTTGTTATTGAGAAACCCAAGCATTTAGTTCCAAATGGATTATATTTGACTGAAGGGAGTGAAAGTGTTTTCAACTTTCTAAGGAGTGAAATGAATACTGAAACAGATCATGATAAGATTTCGCTCCTGATAAGAGCGAAACTGCTCCGAGCAGCCGTCGCCACTGCCGCTGCTGAAAGCCCCGCCAAAGCCACCACCACCACTGAAAACCCCGCTGAAGCAGCCGCCGCTGTGGAAGCCCCACTGAAGCGGCCACCGCCACTGAGGCCCCGTTGAAGTGGCCACCGCCGCTGAAGCCCTGCCAAAGCGGCCACTGAAAGCCCCACTGAAGCAGCCGCCGCCGCTGAAGGCACGCCAAAACCGCTGCCACCCCACCGCCACCTAAGCTAGCTGCTGCCGCCCCGCCACTGCCGAAGCTAGCTACTGAAGCCACCGCTGAAGCTAACTGCCAAATCCCCTCTGAATTCGGCTCCAAAGCTATCCGCTGAAGACCTGCCGAAGCAACAGCCGCTATCAACGCCAAAACCACCAACGCAGTGAAACAGGGTGAGTACCAAGGAGAAACCACTCTCATCTCAGGCCCCAACCCTTCGCCCACCACCGCCACCTGAAAGATAGCTTCTCCAGCCCATCTCCATTCTCTCACTGCCGCAGCCGTTTGCAAAAACGGAAAGGCACCCACCTCTTGGAGGAAGAGGCACTGAACTCTTGGAGGAAGAGAGAAGCACCAATCGGCTTCCCCAGGAGATATCATTTTGAGGGACTTCCACAGGAAAGATCAGGGAGAGAAACTTCCCCACCAGCGGAGGAAGCCCCTGAAAGACCACATGAGAGTTCCAAGAGAGACTTTCACCAACACCATATTTTCACCCTCAAACAGTCTAACGATAGAAGCCACCAACTTTTAAAACGTAGCAGACAAAATTAATCTGTAAAATACATACAAAACATTGACCATGCCAGGCAAAAATTCAAACAGTTACGACAAACACCCTCAAACAAAAACTGACACTATAAATAATGATCAAAATGAAACAAATATATGCTATAAATGTAATAATTCAATAAAAGAAAATGAAGAATCTGAGAAATGCTGGCTATGCTCCAATTATGTCCATTTCTCCTGCCTGAAAATAAACAAATCTACAGAAAACTTCCTACTATCAGATCCTACATTTATTCATTTTTGTCAATCTTGTCTACCAAAATTACATTACGTAATTTCAATGTCAAATAGACTCCATACCATAGAAACAACTCTAATATCACAACAAGCCATCAAGATTCTACTCAAACAAGCTTAGAAAAAAAATACTAGCATGCTTAGAACCATGTCTCATAAATATTGAAAAAAGAATTTTTACAGCACAAAATAATGGTAACTCAACAGATCAAAATCTTTTCTCAATCCAACAAACATTGCCTAATCCACAATCTAAACCACAAATATATGCCAATCAACCTAACAACGTAGCCATTTTAATTAAAGATACCATCGAAAGAAAACAAAAACGTCAAGATGCTATATTATTTGGATTAGATAATACCAATGAACCTGATATTACTAAAATTCAAAACATCATTACAAACTACAATTCATCCACCTTCTCCCCTGATGAAATAACAGAAGTCTCCAGAGATGGACCTGAATACATAAACAGTGATGGCTCAGTGGCACCTAAATTCTGTAGAGTCATCTGCATAAATGAGACCAGCAAATGCAAATTCATGCACACTATAAACTCAATTGCCAGAAACAACTCCAGCCTCAACAAATTAAAAGCAAGGCCTGACCTATCATATTTACAGAGGATCCATTCCCGCGAACTCCGTACAGAACTCAAACAACGACTAAACGAAGGTGAAACCAACCTCTACATTGACTACCGTGCAGACTGCATAAAAAGTAAAACCTATAATCAATTAGCAAGTATCCAACCCCACATTAATCAGAACATCAAACCTCCCATTACTCAGAACATTAATCAGAACATCAAACCTCCCATTACTCTAAACATTCAACCATGCGACATACAAAACTTCCAACCATCTGACATTCAGAACCTTCAACAAACTGTCATTCAATGAACAAACCTCCAACCACCCATCATACAGAACTACCAACCTGTTGAACTAAACCCTCAACCAACTGTAGTTCAACAACCCAACCTCCAACCATCGGTCCTCAAACCACCTGTCGTCATCCAAAACTAGGAATGCACACCCCTTATTTCCTCTACACCAAACACTGCAAATCTTAAATGTAAATTGATAAATGCAAGAAGTATTGTAAACAAATTACCTGAATTTCTACTCTTGTTAAATACTGGTACTTTTGACATTATATTTGTATGTGAAACATGGCTGAACTCATCCTTCCCTGATTCCATTATCTCATGTTTTTCGATCAGATTGTGAAAACCGCAGAGGAGGTAGAGTAGCTATCTATTACAAAAAGTCGCTGAATATAAAAAATATTCAAGTTGCACATAAACTCGCTCTTCCTGAAACTATTGTATGTGAACTGTCATATAACATCACACTTCGCTTTCTGCTATACTACAGAGCTCCTGACTACGATATTGCACATGCGAACATGTTAACCACACTACTAACATGGGTCACATCTTGCCCTTATCCCCTCATCTTCCTGGGTGACCTAAATCTACCTCTTATTAACTGGATAACAAACGAATGTTCAAATGAACCCATCCATACTACCATGTACAATGCTGTTACAAATCTAGGTCTTGAACAACTAGTAACTAACAATACAAGACTCAACAACTATCTTGACCTCATCTTCTGCAACAGTGCTAACTCAATTTATGGACTACAAATAAAAGAACCCTTTTCCAACAGCAACCACAACATGATAGACTTTTGTCTCATTATACGCCCTTACAAAAATCTACATAATAATGATATCCCAAACTTCTATTTCAAAAAAGCCAACTATGACTTTATAAACAACGACCTCTCATCCCTTGACTGGCAAAATCTGTTCTCAACCTGTATCACTGCAGAAGACCACTATAGAGTTTTCCTACTTGAAATCAATAGAGTCATTAATCTTTACATACCACAAACCACCACCAAAATCAGAAAAAACAAATAACCCATATCAATAAAAAAAATCCAAAAAAAATCCCTCTGGAGAAGAAACAAAAAGGGCTATGTAGCAAATTTCAAAAACCGCTACAGAAATATATGCAGCCAAATAAAAACTGAATGCACCAATTATCACACCAAACAAGAAGACAACCTTCTGTGCACAAATTCCAATCGCGCTTTTTATAATTTTGTGAACAACAAACTTAAAGTCTCGAGATCCATTCCACCACTAAAAAAATCTAATGGCAAAGAATATAATGATGAAACAGTTAAAGCAAACCTCTTTAACACATTCTTTGGCTCAGTCTTCTGCAGTGACATTCCCCAATCATACCAACAATGATTACAACGACCTAACACATACAGATTTCACAGAAGATATTGTTGAAAAAGCTCTTTGCAAACTAAAACCATCCCTATCAAGTGGACCTGATGGACTCTGTACATATTTCTTAAAAAAGCTTTCCACTAATATAGCAGAACCCCTAAGCATAATCTTTGAAAAAGCTTTCATGACCAGTTCCCTTCCCAAACTTTGGTCACTAGCCACGGTCATCCCTGTCTTCAAAAAAGGCAACCCCAGCCTAGTTGAAAATTACAGACCAATCTCTCTATGCTGTGTCACCTGCAAAGTAATGGAATCCATCATCAACCAATCCATTACCCTCCACCTAGAAACAAACAACCTACTCTCTGATAAACAGTTTGGTTTCAGAAAAAATTTATCATGTAATTTACAACTTCTTCACTGCAAAAACATATGGACTACAAATCTTGATCAGGGTAAAGCATTAGATGCAATCTACATAGACTTCTGTAAAGCTTTTGACATGATAAACTTCTCCAAAAACTAAAATCCTACGGCATCTCAGGACCCCTCCACAATTGGAAAACAACTTTCCTGTCAAACAGACAACAAGTGGTCAAAATTGGCAATGCTATATCAAATCCTATTCCTGTCAAAAGTGGCGTTCCACAAAGCAGCGTTCTTGGACCAACACTCTTCATTTTATACATTAATGATTTCTGTGACCATATTACAAGTAATTGTGTTCTCTGCTGACAATGTCAAACTATTTAACACCACAAATAATACATCTACCCTTCAAAAAGACCTTGACTTTGTATCTGAATGGTCTAAAACTTGGCAACTCAAAATCTCTACCAGCAAATGTTCAGTCTTACATATTGGAAAAAAGAACCCAAACACTAAGTACAAGCTTGATGGACATTACCTTACAGATGACCCCCACCCTGTTAAAGACCTTGGAGTTTTCATAGCAAATGATCTAAGTGCCAAAGCCCACTGCAACTACATCGCAAAAAAAGCTTTAAGAGTTGTAAACCTAATCTTGCGTAGCTTCTTCTCCAAAAACATTACTCTACTAACCAGAGCATATAAAACATTTGCTAGACCAATTCTTGAATACAGCTTGACTGTCTGGAACCCATACCACATTTCTGACATCAATACAATTGAACGTGTCCAGAAATATTTTACAAGAAGTTTCTCCACTCCTCTGAATACAACAAAATACCTTATGCCACCAGACTTGAAATCCTGGGTTTAGAAAATTTAGAACTACACCATCTTTGACATGACTTGAGTTTAACTCATAGAATCATCTATTACAATGTCCTTCCTGTCAAAGACTACTTCAGCTTCAACTGCAACAATACACGAGCACACAATAGATTTAATGTTAACCGCTCCAATCTTGATTGCAGAAAATATGACTTCAGTAACAGGGTTGTTAATGCCTGGAATACACTACCTGACTCTGTGGTCTCTTCCCAAAATCGCCAAATCTTCAACCAAAAACTGTCTACTATTGACCTCACCCCATTCCTAAGAGGTCTATAAGGGGTGTGCATAAGAGCACAAGAGTACCTACCGTTCCTGTCCTATTGTTTCCTTTAGTTATATCCAATTAATTTAGTTATTACATACTCATACTTATATACTTATATATTGTACAGTTATTTCATGCTTACACTTATATAAACTGTGTGACAAAATAAATAAATAAAATAAATAATAAATAAATAAATAATGATACCTGAGCAAAGAATTTGAGGAGGTAAAGCACACAGAGAGAGGAATAAACAGTAGATACATTTATAGAGGGGTGCTATGTAAGTGTTTACACATTAATACTAACCTCCAAACCAAGAAGAGAAACTAGGGTGGTTATTCATGTTTTAAACGGAAACAAAGCTAACTGGACAAGTTCAGAAACAGGCAGTCCATACAGAAGGAGAGTTAAATGAAATAGGAATATCAAAGGGATGTTCTCCACACCATTACTACAGATCAGCAGTCACCAACTGGTGGTCCATGGACCACTGGTGGTCCTCGAGAAAATTTTGGTGGTCCGTAGAAATTTTTTATATTGCACTAAATCGGGAGTTCTCTGTTCTGTTTCCCTCTCCCAATACTCCCAACAAAGAGTCAGTCAAAGGCCTTCTTTTCTAGTTTATTTACATAGATAAATGTTCTGGCCACGTCTACCCACGCGCCTGCCAAGTCTCTGGAGATAACTAGGAAATTATAGATAAGGCCGGAGTTACTTACTAAGATATTCTTCCCTCCATTGAAACAGTTTGCCCGTGCAAATTCACTACTTTGTCCAAGACAAAAAGCCAGGAAGTTCCGCCTACTGCTTTTATAGCCTCTGTAGGTGTCACTGCGTGACTCATCATTCTTTGACTTTGTCCCAACGCCTCATCTGCTGCACACGCCGGTCACGTCTGTGCAGTCTTGCATCAAGCCAAAATTGTTCTTGGGGTGTTGCCAAATCAGAAGAAGGCCCGGGAGAATCAGACCTTGCCGGCCCCGCCACCTCCCTTTGGGTGGGTGCCAGGGAGGGAGAGGGCCCAGGAGAAGCAGGCTGTTGTGTCTTGTCCACTCTCAACGCAGCCGGGGTCTGCTTATCTGCTCCCGAACACAGAGGAATGTATGCCTCCCGGCCCCAGTCCTGGCTCCATGCCCAGACAAGCTGCAGAGGAGGGGGCACCTCCCGGTCCCAGCCCTGGCTTCATGCCCAAGCAGGCTGCAGAGGAGGGAGCATCCCCCGGCCCCAGCCCTGGCTCCATGCCCAGGCAAACGGAGCAGCTAGACCCCTCCCCCTCCTCCACAGCATGTGAGCCTGAGGAAAGTTTACTTTCAACAGCTGATTGGAGTGACCCTCGCATCAGAAGATTGGATAGGCGGAGGCAACAGAAGGAAGGGAGGGGCAGGCCTTAATGAGTGCTGAGTCATGGAGCCACACCCCATGGCCTATATAAAGGATCTGCTTTCTGGCAGTCTCTGAGTCAGGCAAAGTCGAACTTATCTTGCTGAAGTCACTTACTGGTCTCCTGCCTGCTCTGAGGACTTTGCTAGGACTTTGGGCAGAGCTGCAGAGGCAAGCCTGATTCAGATTTCCCTGACCCGGCCGTCAGCGAAGGAGTGGGACACGACATCGGCCTTGCCAGGTCTTCTTCCTCACTTTCTGAATCATCCGAGTCCAGGAGTCCGAGTCCAGGAACCTGGGTCACAACATTCTCAAACTACGGCACCTGGGACGGATACGTGCAATGAACGTTCGTGTTGCTGCAGAGGGTCTCCCCCTTCGGGTCTTTTTTGTGTGGGTCGGGGGGGCAGAAATTCTGACTTGGGGTCTGCTTCAGCCTCCTGGTGTGGGGCTTTGAGCGAAGTCTGGAGGAAAGTGCCGCTGGCGGCGAAGACCCAGAGGGCCTTGTTCCAGTGGGACTGCCTCATGGTCTGGAACTGGCTGGCCATCTCAGTCTGCTGAGCCTCCAGGCACAAGTACCTGGCCTTGCACTCCCACAGTTCTTCCCTCTGCTTGGAAAGCCTATGCTCCTAGTCCTCAGTGAGGTGCTTCTGCTGAGACTCTTCTCGGTCAGATCCAATTTGAACTGGCCAGCTGTTTGGCCAACTCTTTCTTGTGGTGGTTGCTTAGCTCCAACAACTGCTTCCTATTGGGGCCCTAAAGAGCCCGAGTGGGGAGGCAAGAAGGGGCTGGGAGGGGAGGAGTGAGTAGAGGCCGGCGAGGTGCCCCACAACATGAATGACATTGTGTTGGCCACGCCCACCCAGTCCCATGACCACCTAGCCACACCCACCCAGCTGGTCATTAGGCACATCATATTAGTGGTCCACGGAATTTAAAATTATCAATTTGGTGGTCCCTGAGGTCCAAAAGGTTGGGGACCCTGCTACAGATGATAATAGTAGCACCAAAATATTAATTAGGAATGTTAAATTTATTTATTGTTGGTTTGTTGTTTATCTGGGTGGCTTACAAACATTAAAACAATAAAACAACAACAACAACAACAATAATAATAGGGCCGCGGTGTGGCTCAGGCTGTAAGATAGCCTGTTGTTAAACACAGCTGCCTGCAATTACTGCAGGTTCTAGTCCCACCAGGCCCAAGGTTGACTCAGCCTTCCATCCTTTATAAGGTAGGTAAAATTGTTGGGGGGGCAATAAGTTGACTTTGTATATAAATATACAAATAGAATGAGACTATTGCCTTACACAATGTAAGCCGCTCTGAGTCTTCGGAGAAGGGCGGGATATAAATGTAAAAAAAAATTATTATTAATAATAATAACAACAACAACAACAACAACAACAATAAGAACAACATGACCAAGTTGCTAAATTAATCCACTGGTCATTATGTAAAAAATATGACTTACCTGTATCAAAAAAAACTGGGAACTTAAAAGTGGAAAAAGTTATAGAAAATGAGAAGGTGAAGATCTTGTGGGACTTTTGAATACAGACGGATCGTCACTTGGAACACAACACATAAGATATCACAGTTGTCAAAAACCGAAATGTACAATTTATTGACATTGCAGTATCAGGAGATGCCAGAGTCGGAAAAAAAGAACTGGAAAAAATCATGCAATATCACGACCTGGCCATTGAAACTACATGGCTATGTATGAAACATGTAACAGTGATACCCATTGTTAGGGGCACTTGGTACCATGTCCAAGAATTTTATGAGATACATCAACAAATTGCAGCTTCCTGCAATAACACCAGCAGAACTGCAAAAAACTGCGCTACTTGGATCATTGTACATCTTAAGAAGGTACTTGGTTGATACTTAGGACACTGGCAGCAACCGTATCAACCATTAGCACCAGTCAATGGTATTTGTGACATATTTTTAACATTGTGACATGTTTTAAATGTTCAGGGGGTTTTTTGTTTTGTTTTTTGCATTTATATCCCGCCCTTCTCCGAAGACTCAGGGCGGCTTACACTATGTCAAGCAATAGTCTTCATCCATTTGTATACTATATACAAAGTCAACTTATTGCCCCCCAACAATCTGGGTCCTCATTTTACCTACCTTATAAAGGATGGAAGGCTGAGTCAACCTTGGGCCTGGTGGGACTTGAACCTGCAATATTGCAAGCAGTTGCTGTTAATAACAGGCTGCATTAGCCTGTTGCGCCACCAGAGGCCCAGAGTTGACTGAGTTTCATGTTTAATGAATAAAAGAGATAATAATAATAATACTTTTGCTAGTATCTTATAATCACATAATTAGTTTACATTTACAAGAGCATAAAATGTTCTTCTGTGTTGCATGGATCCTGAACACCTTTGGAGTCACAGGCATATCTGGAATTTTGAAAGCATGTTACATTACTAGAAATTAGTGGCTGTGGTGAACAATGCTAGTTTCAAAATAACCATTTATCAGAAAAGGATTTTCCCTACCACCCCTTATAGCTCCCTACTTGATCCCTACCAGACCAGGTCTTTTTTTTTTTTTTTGAATTTATATCCCGCCCTTCTCCGAAGACACAACTTACATTGTGTAAGGCAATAGTCTCATCCTATTTGTATATTTATATACAAAGTCAACTTATTGCCCCCCCAACAATCTGGGTCCTCATTTTACCTACCTTATAAAGGATGGAAGGCTGAGTCAACCTTGGACCTGGTGGGACTCGAGCCTGCAGTAATTGTAATTGCAGGCAGCTGTATGTTAATAACAGGCTGCATTAGCCTGGTGAGCCACTTCCCAGCCCTTTGTCATAAATGCCTGTGGGGTCTGTGTGGGATGAGATGATATTGTTAGAAATGCAATTTATGCTTAAAGCTGGAGTTTTCTTACAAATAAAACCTCATTCAGTCAAACTTGAAAGCTGATAATTTCATGAACTGTCTGTATAGTTTTCTGGGAAATGATATACAAGTAGCATGCTATTGACATCTTCCAGGATAGTTTGCCGGCTTTCCAGTCATGCTTACAACCTTGGATTTTCCTAAAGTTCTTCCATCCAACTTCTCACTAGGTCTTTTTTTTTTTTTTGAATTTATATCCCGCCCTTCTCCGAAGACACAACTTACATTGTGTAAGGCAATAGTCTCATCCTATTTGTATATTTATATACAAAGTCAACTTATTGCCCCCCCAACAATCTGGGTCCTCATTTTACCTACCTTATAAAGGATGGAAGGCTGAGTCAACCTTGGACCTGGTGGGACTCGAGCCTGCAGTAATTGTAATTGCAGGCAGCTGTATGTTAATAACAGGCTGCATTAGCCTGGTGAGCCACTTCCCAGCCCTTTGTCATAAATGCCTGTGGGGTCTGTGTGGGATGAGATGATATTGTTAGAAATGCAATTTATGCTTAAAGCTGGAGTTTTCTTACAAATAAAACCTCATTCAGTCAAACTTGAAAGCTGATAATTTCATGAACTGTCTGTATAGTTTTCTGGGAAATGATATACAAGTAGCATGCTATTGACATCTTCCAGGATAGTTTGCCGGCTTTCCAGTCATGCTTACAACCTTGGATTTTCCTAAAGTTCTTCCATCCAACTTCTCACTAGGTCTTTTTTTTTTTTTTTTGAGATCAGAAAAGGCCGATTATGTGCTGCCACCTAGCTGGACACAATGGCATGGTAAACTAATTTAAAAAGCTAAAATCAGGGGAGGCAATGACCCTTATAGGCATCAAGATACAAATTGCTATGTCCAGAAAAAGTCCTAGGCCAGAGGTCGGCAACCTTAAACACTCAAAGAGCCACAAAAGTCCTAACCGGAAGCTCCCATTCAATTCTGGAGCCAACCAGAAGTCCGGTTCCCCCATCATAGTCTCCTCCTAGCACAGCATCCTTTTTCCTCTGTTGGCTGGAAGTTCAATTCCCCCACCATAGAGTCTCCTTCTAGCATGGTGTCCTTTTTCCTCTGCCAACTGGAAGTTGTTTTCCCCACCATAGAGTCTCCTTCTAGCGTGGCATCCTTTATCCTCTACCTATCCTAACCAAAAGCCCTATCAATTGTGGAGCTGACCAGCAACAGGGAGTCGCAGCAGAGGGATGAAAGAGCCACATATGGCTCCAGAGCTGCGGGTTGCTGACCCCTGTCCTAGACACAAAAGTGGGGACTCAAATTATGTACACTAAGCCTTGCATAAAAAAATATGCAGCCGTACAAATATTTTAAAATAAAAACAACCCAACCCAATATTTTCTAAGACAGCCTTCTTACCCTCAAACATATATATTTGCAAAACTCAAACAAAATTATTCAAAACAATAGAACTGAGTTATTTGGCAAGCTCCCAGGATTGGAAATCCCAGAAAATCAATGCTTTCATATGGTCACGGGTTGGGGGAAGCCAAAAGCCAAGTAAATTCTGACAAAATAATGATTTGTAATTACTCTTGAGAAATTTTTATCTCAAAACCAATCCTTAACATTTCATGTTTTCTCCCCACACACATACATTTACTTCCATATATAACTCATTGAGTTGTATACCTATTTCTATGTGTTTATCAGATATGAAATGTTTACTATATTTTTTTGTAATTGTAATCTAAAGTTGAGATAATATCTGTGCCATACAGAATTATTCAATCCCATCGTCATAGACATAACTGTCCTTGATTTCTAGACTACTTCTATTTGAAATTACCAAAGGTTCCATGAAGCTTATTGAATACACAGAATGACGACGACAACAGTCCTTTCCCTATAACCTGTAATAGTCAAAATCCCCTATCACAAGTATATGAGACAGAAATATGACAGTTATGAAGGAAATAGTAAAAACAAACAAACAACCACCTTGGAATTGTTAGGAGAATATAAGGAAGAATACCAAAAACAAATGGCTATCAGGAACTATTATTTTAAAAAAGCTTAAAGAAAGAGGATTTCGCGCATGATGCAACTAGTCACAACCACTGTAAAAAAATTCATTATGTGGAAAGCAGATAATTTGAGTAAGTTCTACACATTTCTTTTCTAAGAAATAAGTCTTAGGCGTATATATAATACTATAACCTAAAAATACATGGATGCTCACAGCAGTTTTCCAGGATGAGCCATGTTGGCACAGTAGTTAGAATGCTTTACAGCAGGCTACTTCTGCTGATTACCCTCTGCTTGCAGTTTGGCAGTTCAATTTTCATCGGCTCAGGGTTGACTCAGCCTTCCATCCTTCCAAGGTTGGTAAAATGAGGACCCAGATTGTTGGAGGCAATATGCTGACTCTGTAAACTGCTTAGAGAGGGCTGTAAAGCACTATGAAGCACTAAGTGCTATTGCTATTGCAATGTTAGTGTAATTTGCATGCATAGATTATGCTTGTATAACACATCTGTCCACTTTTCTTAGAAGTGTGCTACTGGATTTTTTGGCAGCACTACATTTTCTCCACTTGACAATTTCACATTATTTATCAGGAAAAATCCCAAGGTTCTAGAAAGAAACATGGAAAGAAAGCTCATGGAAAGCTGCCTTACATCACATCAGGTTTTGGCTCTCTAAGCTCAATATTTATCTTCATAGCTTTGAAGAATGTCCATTTCTCAGTGATTCTAGGCATTGTACAATATAAAAATGTCAGAACAATAACATAAAATATTTTTTGTCATTATATGTCTAAAAATAAAGCATCTGAATTAATTCGTATAAACTTGCCAAGGTTTCAGTGTATGGTCTTTCAATCTTTTCTGTACACGCTACAGGTTGGCTGTAACACTGAGCTCCATTTTGAAAATGTGATGAACATCCCTAAAAAATAGCAATGACATCTGTAGTAAGTATCTTTTGCAGGGAAAGTAGCAAAATATAGATATGCTTGGTTGGGTTTTGAATTCCACTGATTTTTAGAGTTGCAGACAACTTTAACACAATGTTTACATTGTATAAATGCTATACTGCACTATAATGGAAGTTTTATTTGTAGAACTGTACAGTCAGTCAGCAAATTTCCAGTCAACAAATTTGTCAGGTTTTATAGCATGGCTTTAACTAATTCAGCTTTCTGTCCCATATGCAATACCTAGCAATTCTATTATGCCTATAAATCAGTCAGCCTTACAAGAAGGGTATACCATACAAAAGATAGTGTTTATTTGCAACTCATTTCTGTTTTATATTAAGATGTTTAACATGATTAGAACTCAGATTAACTTTTATGCTCCCACAAAGATTGAAGGATCATAATTTCAGATTATAGGCTTCAGTCCAAAATAATATGATCTGGGAATAAATCCCTGTGCAATTGAACAGGCTATACTTCACAGGATTGCACTGTCAAGACTACAACCCTGCATTTACACATCACATTAAACCAGAAGCTTTTTTTTTTAACATTTTGTTGAAGATACCACTGTGGTGTCAGTTGTTCATGCAAAATCATAATGGATAAGTCCATACATTATACTAAGCTAGAAACAAAGAAGTCACCTCCTGGCTTAATCAAATCAGCCAAGGTAGAGAATTGTCTGTGAATTTTGCAAGCTAGGAACTTACATTCTCACTGACATCTTAATTATGGTGAATTTTTAGAGGCACCTTTTCTGTTTATACCAGGACTTTAATTAGAAAGATGAGAAAACAATAAATCTACTAGTGTTCTTTACATGTCATGCACTTGGAACCATGTTTAATATTGGAAACTGCACACACATACACACACACATGCATGTGCGTGCACACACGTATGCACACACATAAATACGGTGTTTCATTACACTAATAGGAAAGCAAGCTCATTAGCTATAACCTTTATGCTTACTCTTTGCACTCTCCCCAAAGGCAGTCTCCCGATTCCTTAAGATATTTAAAACAGGAATAGGAAATAAATTATACAATTACTTAGCCCATTATACAATTAGCTCACCATAGAGATGGAAATCAATCTGTCTTCAAAAACATTGCTCTGCAAGGGGGATGGCAAGGCTTATCAAATACTTATTTTTACAAACTGATCTTTTTACAAATAGTTCCATCACTATTCATGGAATGGAATGGAATGGAATGGAATGGAATGGAATGGAATTTGGAGGTCTTCTAGTCCAACCCCCTGCATAGGCAGGAAACACTATACCACTTCAGACAAATGGTTAGCCAATCTTTTCTTAAAAACTTCCAGTGTTGGAGCATTCACAACTTCTGGAGGCATGTTGTTCCACTGATTAATTGTTCTAACTGTCAGGAAATTTCTCCTTAGTTCTAAGCTGTTTCTCTCCTTGATTAGTTTCTACCCATTGCTTCTTGTCCTACCCTCAGGTGCTTTGGAGATTATTCTTTTTCAGTCTGTGTCCTAGCACATATTTAAAAGTACATTAATCCTTTAGAAACTGATGTTTGTCTTTTATTTTTTCTCTTCCTGATTTTTTCAACTTCTTTCTTTAGGAAATATTTTTATTGGTATTTAACTACATGTAAGCAGGATTGCATCTACAGAAATGAATGTGTAATGGCGATTAAGGGATCACAACAACTTCCTATTTTTAAATCTTATTCATTCAATTATTTTAATTCTTTAAAAACAAAAACAACAGGTTTTTTTCTTAAAAAATAACAGTATTTCTGACAAAAGCAAAAAGTAACATCATTTTTGCACAACCAACAAGAGATGATGAGATCCTTTCTCAGCTGAGAGCAGACTGTCAAAACTGGAATGCTGCTGACTCCTTCATACACCATACATCATACTTAAACGTTCAGTAGAGGGAGCATGCATAAGTGCACTAACGTGCCTATCGTCCCTGTCATGGTTTTTTTATTCTTGTTCTCATTTTTGTTTGACAAATTCTAATAAATAAATAAAATAAATAAATGTGGGAATAAAAATATATTTGGATTTTTTTTCAGGTCTGGAAAACCAATGAGGAGTGTTTCACCATTTGAACTAACTGAGCTAAGCCATGACCTGTGGATTTAGATAGGCAAACTTTTGATTGTGGAATTCCTACATTGGTAAATCCAACACATAAAGGTCAGTATGGAATCTTGTTTAAAAGGATATGTGGAAGACAGACACAATAGTAAAAGAATAACTGGCATGTAAATATTTTAATAAAGCCATTAAAATAATGAAAGCATCAGAAATTGCTTCTTGAAACAGATTACAGTATATTTAAGCAGACACATTTTCTGATCTTCTTTCATTTCTGGCTACAAGTAAAAGGGAGGTACCACTTTTAAGCTCATTGAAATCAAGATGATGTTCATCTTTGCTGGACAAAAACTTCATCCCTGTATTGCATTTCATTCCCCCATAAAAATATCAGTGGGACCCAATAATGCTCAGAGCATTCTGCAATTTCCTTTCCTAGTGCGACTCATGGAACCTGGCACATCCTCCAGGCTACACAGAGCTTCGTTGGCACTTGCCTTGTTTCCAATCATTTTGCATAAGAACATTGCCCTATGCAAGGGCAGAGCTTTGAACTGAAAGTAGACTGTCTTTCTCAAACCACACCAGCAGAGGTGCTGAAGTGGAAAACCCCACCTAAGGCTGTCCATCTTGGCCAAAGCAACTTGCTCCTGCCTCACCCACAGCTGACAGTATCCCAAATCCTTGGCTCTGATTGGAGGAGGAAAATTCTTAGCTCCTCCGAGTAAAACTCTAACCATTTAGTATCATTTGGATCACTACACTATTGTCCGTCCTGTCCCCCGCACTCCTCCTAAAGGTTACAATAAGACTGTTCGTGGTTAAATTACTATTATTGGAGGGGAAAATATATGGTTGGGGAAAAGAAGTTGGCAGGAAGACAGGAAGGGTTGAGAATCCAGAAAACTAAAAATGTGCAGGATCACCTGGTTGTAGGGGATTCCAGAAGCTGATAGATCGACTGCACCAGTTCTGCCTTTGGGCCTTGCTTTTTTTAATTGTTCTGATGGGTATGTAGGGGATCTCTACGGAGGAAGTTGCTGAAAAATTCTCAGGAATGTCGATGTCCAAATTATCGAATGCGGGGTGTAGGCTGAAGCTCCCGCCTTCCGCGGCAAAAACGTCTAGACTCGAGATGAGCCGCTTCTACGACATCTAGAAGTTGAGCCTTCTCTTCATCCAGACAGGCCCCTCTCAACAGGCCCGGGCCAGCTGGATGGAAATGCCAAGCTTTGCGCCGACTTAAGTAAGCGAATAACTAAAAGTGAATGCGGACAAATCATAGGAGTTTCATTCCCTTAGGCTGACTGAACGAGTTTTTCCGAGAACTATCGAGTGATTCACTTTCACTTCCTTTTCTTGCCTTCCCACGATCGCTCTCGCGGGTCAGACTGATGTTGGGAGTTTTGAGAGGTCCCTGGGAACAGAATGAGGGGCAACAGAATACAAACTACGAGATTCAGCATTTTGGCCATTCGAGGGAGACCCTGTTTTTTATTCAACAAACTGGGGTGGGGGAGAACCAAATCTAACCCTGCCGAGCCACAGAGAGGATGACGGGGCTTAGAGGCTGCTCCTCCGGCTCGATGGGCTTTGACGCGGCCAGGCAGCGCTCGGAGCTTGGCGGCATTGGCGGTTGGATGCGCCGACAGTAGCGGACCATTCGGCACCGGGGACTGAAGAGTCGCCGCCTGCTCTGAGGCCACGTTAAGAGTGGCTCTGAAAGGCGAGGGGGGAATGGATACTGCAAAACAAAACGCGTTCGCCAATTACCCGGTTCGCCCGGGAGGCGGAAGAAGAAAGACGAGTGCGAAGCGGGGGAAATTGGTTCTCAGAACTGGGCCTTTCCGGCAGGGCAAAGGGCGCCTGAGGACAGTCCGCACTGACGCTCTACTGACCCAAATCGTCCTCCGCCTGCCGCCTTCTCCTTTCAGGCCTCGGCGCTCGGGACGGGCGGAAGCTGAGATCAGGGCTCCTCTGGCAGCTCCCTTGAGTGGGATCGAGGAAGAGGCGCAGAGCAAAACCGCTTCTGCGGGGCCCTTCTACTGGCAACCGGGCTGCCTCTGGCAAATAAAATTCCCTCGGCAGGCAGCGATTGGTCTCCCGACTTGTTCGGCCTTCGGTAGGAATTGACGCTTACCGCCCGATCCCGCCCTTCCTTAGGGAACGTCTCCCTCCTCCCACCTCTGCCTCTCCTCTGGAGGAGGAAATCGCCACGGTGGAATCGCCTCGTCCTTAAGAGTTTGACGATCAAGTTTCACTTTTTAGCCGGGTCACGGTTGCTGAGTTTTGGGTTTTGCAGTCCACGGTTTATAGGGGCTTTTTAAAAAGCCTCCATGAAACCCTTCCCCGCACAGACAGGTGCCAAATGGTACCTGTCTGCAGGGAAAGGACCTCAGACTTTTCCAGGGCAGAGGAAGGCAGGGCGCTTAGTAGATGGAACCAAGTGCCACCGAAACCGCGGTGTGAAAGTATCCCTCGCAGAGAAGTGGCTGGGAATCACTGCGGGTTGGGCATGGAGCAGCTGGGGTAGATGAATCGAGAGGAGAGCTCTTTGGGGACTAGCCTCCTTGGGGATTGTCTTTTAGGGAAGCGGGCGCAGTGCTCCCCTTCCTTCGCTTCTCTACTTCGCCGCGAAACAGTTTTGACGCACCGGAACGCTGCTCTCGTATTAGCATTTCAAAAAGTCATCCAGATGTTTATTATAGTAAAAGAGGGCGAGTGCACAAGAGAGATTCCAATTATAAATCCTTATATTTTTAAATACGAACTGTAAGCGATTCAAGTAGGTATCTTTATTAAAAAAAAATTGACACGCTCTGGGAGAGGTTCAGTGAGAAGAAAACCAGGTCTGGAATTTTTCCTTGTCCCAAACCTGGATTTCAACCATTAGTTTCCTTGCTCCTTGCTGCTCTCTCTGCCTGCTTTTCTCTTTAGAAGGTAGCGGAAAAACTTGCTCGATAAAAATAACTGCAGAGCAAATTTGCAGTCTTTGGCACTGATCCTGACCCTCCCAGGAAAATACTCAGCGACCTTCAGTTCCTAATCCATAATATTTCCCAGATAGTCGCTTTGAAACAAGATGTCATTGATCTTATTACAGTTTGTTGCTTTTAAAATGAACTTACACATCGAGAAAGCCATCAGTTCCTTGCAGAGCCTAAACTGTTTCTGATCTCGGCTCGTTTTTGTTCTTGCATAACAGCAGCGAAAACCTGTAGATCAAAAAGAAAGAGTTCTTATTTTAGAAAAAGTGAAAGGCTTTTCCCAGTTGCCCAACTTTAATCTTTAGGCAGGGAGCCTTAGCCTCTGTCTCAGGGGTGAATAAGCTCTATAGCTGGGTTCCAAATCCCCCCGTTTTATTATTTCAGTGAGAGCACCGTTTTGTACCAACGATGTTCGTTTTTAATCTTAGGTAGATCCGGATTTACTTTGATAAGGAAGGAAGGAAGGAAGGAAGGAAGGAAGGAAGGAAGGAAGGAAGGAAGGAAGGAAGGAAGGAAGGAAGGAAGGAAGGAAGGAATGATTATGAAGATCTGTGTTTTATAATTCCTACCCACAGCAATTAAAATTACATATTACCAACACATCACAATGTCTGTAATGTTCTGGTTTGGGTGACCCGCCAAGTTTTCCCCTATCAACTGGTCGGCTGCTTTGTCCTTTTAATTGCAAATGTTTTTTTTGTCTAGATAAATATTAGTGTGTGAACCTTTACGGTCTGTGTGTACATTCTCATCTTAAGGATGCAATTCTAAATGTAGTGCCCAAGAAATAAATATGATCGATTTCTGAAAAGGTATACGCGGGTTTGCACTCTAAATTACTATTAGTTTTGCTTTGTAAAGAAAATCAGCGATTGAAAATAATGATTAATCCAGTGATTCATTCAAAACTCTAAGTCTCAACAATTTATTTCTTAAAATTAATAATGGGAAGCTATCTTGAATATTTCAATTAAACTTGTAAGCAAAATATAACTGAAGCAAACAATTTTCTACGTTTAGTCAATGCAGTCGAAATGTGTTGTACTGTACATGGGATAATCCTACCCATTCCTTGTAGCATTCAGGGAGAGGGAGTTGTCTTTTCCTTTTCATGGAAAAAGTGATTCAGTTCTTGTCAGTTGCAGCAAGAAGAATGTCCAGGAAAGCCACCCAACTTGGTCCAACCTGTACCATTCCCCTTCTCCTCCACGATCCAGGCCGCATTTTGCCTTGGGCTGAAGCCAGAGGCTGCCCAGCCTCTGGCAAGAGCCAATCAGAGCGCGCCTTCCAGCACGTGGAGAAGAGGGAATCAAGAGCTAAGCGATTGCAGCGCAGTCACTACCCTGGTTCCTCGTGTCCTGGGCAGGAAGAGGGGCGAGCCTCAGCTGCTGCTTAGTGGGGGGAGGGGTACCAGCCCCAGCCAAACTTCAACCTCCGCACGGCCCGGGAGAGTGCAAGCAAGCCAAAGCCATGAGCAGCCAATACCAAGAAGAGAGCTGCTCCGAGAGGCCCGAATGCAAAAGTAAATCGCCAACTTTGCTTTCCTCCTATTGCATCGACAGCATCCTGGGCAGGAGGAGCCCCTGCAAGATGCGGTTGCTAGGAGCAGCTCCTAATCTGCCGCCTCTGGCCAACCGGACGGAGCCAGACAAGGCCGGGCAAGGTGAGAAGGGTGGAATGAGGGTGGAAAAGGTAGGGAACATAGCTTCGAAGAAATGAAAAGCAGATCCCTACCTTGCCCGCAGTCTTTAATATCGTCTGATCCCTTCCAATCCACCCTGGGGCCAGGGATTGCATAGGGAGAAGTCGCTTCTACGGTAAGTAACTGGGTCCCAAACTCAGGCAGTCCCAAGTTGAGCAGTCGGGCAGTTGAAGGCCGAATCAGGTTCCGAAGAACTCCGCTCCCCATGTGCCCTGTTGTTTCAGTCTCTCACTCTCCCGTGCACTGGCCTGAATCCTAGCAGGGTTTACGCTACTCAGGGAGAAGAAGGAACGGGGTGGGGGGAGGCTGGATGCAAAATCGAGTGTCTCTTTTTCTGCTCTCCTCACTTTACGTGTTTGTACGGGTGGCGTTGTGATGGCAAATGTCAACCGTTGTCAAGAGTTCTGTGCTGGTATTTTCTCCAACTTGGCAGCGCCTTTGCTTGCTAGGCTAGATTAAAGGCAAAACCATCTGGGCGACGGCGGGGGCACTCCAGTTCAATGTCCAAATCTTGTAGGAAATTAGATGTTCCGTTCTGATTTTCTTAATTAATGGAGAGAGGAAGAGAATTCGGTTTCTTCTAAACCACTTTCTCTCGGGCCTGGAGTTTCAGGTGGGTCAAGGGCCGGTCTGTCTTGCTACTTCCAAAGAAATGTGGAAATTAATTTGACAGAACCCCATAGGTGTCAGATACCAGCTGGAGGAGGGAGACTCCCTTTAGTTGATATTTGAAAGTAATGATGTTTGAAACCAAAATGAGGTTGGAAGATGTTCTCCGGCAATGCTTGTTTGCTGCAGCTGCTTTCAAATATAAGCTTATGAACAAAACAGACTTCGTCTGTTATTACAGAAACGGGGAATTGCCTGGATTCTAACGGAATTCCTTTGGGTTTTATTGACTCAACCTAGACAGCTGAGGAGGAAGATGGGCGGGTTGGGATGACTCCCGCTGGGACTTTTTGCAGGAGGGGTCCCTCTTGCCAAGAACCCCATCTGTAGCTACTGGACTGACGACCCGTGCATGTCTCTGTCTTTGGCAGGATCAGGCAAGGGCAGCCCGCCCGGTTTCGAGATGGGCGAGCTGCATCTGCCGCCCAAGTTGCGCCGCCTCTATGGGCCTGGTGGGGGCCGATTGCTGGCGCGGGCCGAGGCAACCGCCTCGTCGTGGGACTCTCTCAAGATCAGCCAGGCGCCACAGGTCAGCATCAGTCGAAGCAAGTCCTACCGGGAGAACGCGCCCTTTGCGCGTAGCGCTCGTACCGTCGACGAATTGAGCAGCCCTGGAGGTGGCGGCGGCCCCGACGGTAGGCCAAGCCGAGGGGAGGAAATGCTGGAGGAGGAGGAGGAAGAGGAAGAGGAAGAGGAAGAAGAGGAGGCCGAGGAGCTGGATGAAGAGTTGGACGAGGACGACGAACTGCTAACCGAGGCCAAAGACGCCCGACGGAGCTCGGGGTCCGCGGGTGGGACTGGCGTGGGGCATGTGGCGATGGGAAGCGAGGGTGCCGGCGACTCGCCCAAGGAGGAGCTGCTGCTCCCTGCTGACGAGTTGGCTGACGGCAAGGATGGTGAGGACAGCGTGTGCCTGTCGGCGGGCAGTGATTCCGAGGAGGGGTTACTCAAGAGGAAGCAACGCCGTTATCGCACCACCTTCACCAGCTACCAGCTGGAGGAGCTCGAGAGGGCCTTCCAGAAGACCCACTACCCAGATGTCTTCACCAGGTAGGGAATGAACTGTTGAGACAAGCTATCCTCCAAGGGGCTCTAGGGTGGGAAGGGGTTTCTAAGCCAAGATTGAACGTCGAAAGGAATGAGGAAAGAGCTGCAAGATCAAGAAAGGCGGATCGACTGGGCATAAAATCCTCTGGGGCGAAAGTTTTTAAAATATTTGTTTCGGTTTTTGCATGTACAAGATCAGAAGGAAACGGAAGGAGGAAACTGGTAGACATAAGAAAGAATACTGCAAGGCTGGAAAGAAGGAATAGATTTGAAGAGGAGCTGCCCGTCACGGGTCTTCTTCGGGTCGTCCTCCACTTGACTCATTTTCGGGCCCCGCTTTGCTTCTCCCCTTCCCCTATTCCCGTGCTTTGGGCAGTCACCTTTCCCCAAATTCAGCGGCCTTTACGAATTAGCGTGCCCAGCTCTTCGCTGGACTTCAGGCGCTAAGCTAGTCTGCCAAGGATAGGTGTGGCCGAATTTTTGACCACATCGTTGCCAAACCAATCTATTTTTGCCCTGATTCTCTGGCTAGTCTGTCAGGTATCAATTTCACAGTTTTCCGTTGAAGCTGGAGAGCTGCCCTCTCAATGAAAGTCACATACATACAGATAGGAAAAGATCAAAGTATTCCGCATTCGAAGGCTAAAAATATGGAACGAGGCGGCAGCGTTCGGCCAGAGCATTTTGGCAGTCTGCAAGGGCTTGCTTGCCTGCTTGCAGACGGTAGTCCGGAAAATAGGAGATGGAAAAAATGGAGCTGGGGACGAGAAAGCTGTTGCTATTCTTTGGATGCGTCTTAGCTTAGAAAGGAAAGTCCGGCCAAGCTGAGAATTACCGAATTTTCCTGAAGCGCTGGGCGGAACTTTCGGTTCCAGCCTCCATCCAAAAGTAAAATGGCTTCCTGAATATTTGCATCTTGAGAGGGAAAATCTTCGCCTTTCCTTAGCTTCAGATTTGCTTTGGATGACTTTAATTCATCGTATTAACCCTTCTGAATTGTTAATTAATTAATTAATAATATTAATCAATTAAGTATTCAGCCCTTTTCTTAGGAATTCCTTCATTTTTGCAGGAGTGCAAATGCTCCCAATCTATTGCCAATTGATAAGCAAAAGTAGGCGCTGCTAATAAAACTCAACTCAGCCCCTTCCCTAAAAGGGCAGGGAGTGGGAAAGAAACTCATGTTGAACTGTAAAAGGCGTGGATTCTTTGCTGGAGCCAGCTCTTATTCTACGAAGTTCGTAGGCGATTTTCCTAGGTGCGAAGAAATTCTCCGTCTGTAAAGTCGGCAATTTACTCGGTCTTCTCCTTTTTATCAATTGTCTGGGATTCTTCCTCTACTTTTCTTTTTTTCTGAGGAAGAGAGAAAGAGGGAGGGAGGGATCTCCCTTTAAATCCGTTAGCCTGCCACAGTGCATGTTATTTCCTCGGAAAAGGGGCTGAGTTTGGATGGTGGAAAGAAACTGACTGATCCCTTGCTAAGGCGGTTTCTTCGCTAGCCTTTTATAGCCACTTATTCTGTACCGTCAGTCAAACTCAGTTGTGGTACTACAATGCCAATCTCGTCACTGATAAGCCCGCTACCTTTCTAGCCTAGCCAGAACCCGGAAAATTGCTCCGTCTTTTCCTTGGAAATGGGCCAGCGGAGCACACCAAGCAGTCTGATTCCAATGCCAAAATCCCGATATATGGTGTTGGTTTTTCCACTGCCCCGGACACACATCAGTGCAGAAATGTACCGGGTTTTTTAAATAGTTCCTGCAGATAGTTCCAGGGGCTTCCTTTTTGGCAGCCCGAAGGCGCTGGCTATTTTTTCTTCTCGAGTCCGGCCAGACTCCCACTTTGGCCGGCACTGAGTTTTTCTTCCGAATGGAGGGAAAGGCAATTATCCCGGGAGTCGCCCGAATTCGAAGTAAACAGATTGTGAGCAGTTCCCTAACATCCTAATGGTTTCCGATTTGCTTTAATTGTTGCAATAATCACCGCAATGAAGGGCTCGTGTTGCAGCTCAATGGATCTCCCCTGTGCTGCAGCATTGTATTTGAAGGTGGGAGCCTTTGTTAAAGGCCTTGACTGGAGATGCCAGAGAGGAGGGGGGCTGGGCTTGATTCCTTCTGGGGAACGCTGCCCTCTTTCGCACCTTCTTTCTTTGTGGAGAAAAAGGAAATAGTAAGAAAGTAAATTGAGCTTGGGAAAAATCAATAGGTAAAGCCTGTCTGGGCCATCTAATACCAGCCAGTGAGCTTGAGGCTTAGTGTAAAATATTTCCGGCTTTGACCCAGGAACAGAGAGGAAGGGTGGTCTAGGGAAACCTCAAAGTGTAGAATATCCCACCACCACCACAAGACTTTAAGACAAAAAGCAGGGGCCTAGTCTGATGTGGAGCTGGGCAGATGAGGTTGCTTTGATCTGAGCAATAGAGAAGAAGTTGGAATTGAACCATGGCCTTCTGCCGTTTGTACTTCACTGTACCTGTTCCTGGACCCTTTAAGAGTTTCACCTGAGCAACTGTCTTGTACTTCTTTCCTTCCCAGGGAAGAGCTGGCGATGCGCCTGGATCTGACTGAAGCCAGAGTGCAGGTGAGTCGAGGGGGGAGCGATTGGAAATAGATGTGGGAGCCAGATATCAGTTGGACGGGGGAGCTTCTCAGTAGGGCAAAACGAAATGCTTTAATAATTGATTTCATCCTCTTGGATTCATCCTCTTTCGTCCATCCCAAATTCAGTTAAAAATTTGAGGGAACTCCGGTGCTTCTACAATTTTTTTCTTTCAGAGACAATGTCCAGGAGGTCCCCAACAAACTTTCCTTTCTTTCCCCACTACAATTAACACTTCTGACAATTTTTAGCCTCTCCAAAAATATCTCAAAGAACAAGCCAGGCATGTTGGTGCAAAAGCAAAGAGGACTCAGAAGAGAACAGGGAGCTTCCTTCTTAACCCTGCCCCAATCTCTGAAAGCCAGCTACTGCTCCTGACTTCCTTTCCTTCCAGTGCAGGAGGGCAACCATGTCCCCCAACAGATGGTTCGGCCTTTGGGCTCTGAGCTGAGCAAATCACTTTACACAGACAGCCAAGTGCAGCAAAAGCATCATAAATTCCATATGGCTCATTTAATACACAACAGCTTCTCGCATTAGAGGAGTTAATGAAGAGCTCAGTTCCCTCCTCTCTGTTGACACATTTCTCTATTGTCAAACAGAGATGTGACAGCAACTCAGGATTTTCAGCTCAGGGGAATGAGTCGTGGGAAAGTTAAATAACTAAAAAAGAGAGTGAGCAAGAAACTGAGACCCCCCTTCCCCTCATCACCATCTTTCTTTCTCACCCTCCCCTTTGTTCTCATTCATGGGAGAAGCTGTAATTAAGGAGAATATGAATTATTAGAATCTTTTGGTTTACCTTTGGGTATACTCAGACATTAATTCAATAAGAGGCAGAATGGGGGGGGGCATTGCTAATTGAGTTGGAAACAGATAAGGCGCACTGGGAGATACCAACATTTTCATTGCCTTAATGCTTAGTTCTTGGGCTCGCTGTTGTAGGGCTGTAAGGAGGGACTTTTTGGAGGTGATCATAGCAAACCAGGGGCCATTCAAGGATGTAACGTTTTTGCCAGCTATAATGTTTTCCTTCTTTCTCTTTCCCAAACTCTTTTATTTAGTGGAAGTGGAATCAAAATTCTTAGAGAGCAAATTCTCATTACCTGTTCCTTTCACATTGTTATAATTGTTAAATGTGACTATGCTACTTAAGCTACATCATTTTACAACAGGACAAAAGATGCCAGTGTCTGATATAAAATAACATTACTTTATGGAAATTCATTTAGCCAAGTTTTGGTTAAAAACATAGGAATGGACAAAGGTTTCTCTTTTGCTCTTTCTCAAGAAATAACTAGAGGAAGGGCAGACCTGCTGAGATTGTTAATGATGCTGCAGATGAATAGGTGCAAAAGATTATTTATTGTTATTAATTTTCTCAAGTATCAAAGTCTTCAAAATGTTTAACCTGCCACCTAAGTTGCCAAACACATTCAAACATTTGCCAAAACCTTTGGCACTGAGAAAGGGAAGGGTAGAGAAAGTTACATGTAAAGTTTTAAAGACATCAGGAAACATTAGATATTGCTTATTGAATATTGCAGCATATATCTTATGAAGTAGTATATACTTCCCATTCACTATCTCCAGTCATTGGCGAAGCTACATGGATGGGAATTGCAGATCTAGAACAGAGAGAAAAAGACTACAGTGAAACTCCTCCAATAGAGAACCAGTAACAAAGTGCCTAATTCTACTAAGAGAAATGTATTTTAAAAGTTCATTCCGATGGCTCAGTCTACTTTAAAGGGACAGATACTTTAAAGGGAATCAGTCTACTTTAAAGGGACAGACATCAGCAGAACATAAATAATCAGAATAATTTATTATTTATATGCTGATATGTCCAAGAGTTTCCTTTATATATTGAAGACAGGAGGACGATAAATATTTACCAGCCAGGGCTAACAGTCTAAATGCCCCCCAAAAAGGTAAAAAAGAAATGCTGCATTAATAAATGCTGCATCATAAAAAATAGTTGTAGCCACCTGGATTTTTACTTTTGAATAGAATTTGGGATTAAGTCAGTGTGTGCTTCTATCTGTTAGAATCTTTAATTTAGATGTCTGGACTGCTGATTTCACAGGAAACCATGAAAAAGCTGCTCAATATCTTAAATTTAGGTAACTTTCTACCTCTGTGAGCTTTTGTTTTGGATTTATACAGAGTGAAGGAGCTTTTGTTCACCCTGCAGCCTTGGCTTACTTCTCTTAATAAATAAGAGGACCAATTTGCTTCCCTTCCTTCTAGAGAACAGATGAGAAACCCATAGTCTATTAGACAGATTTCATAACTTTTTCCAGGAGATGGAGGCATATTTCTTTCTACCTCTGCCGGAAAAATAGAAAGGCGCTAGATTACTGGGTGGCTTTCTGGAGTAACTACCCAGGCAAGTTTTCCTCTCTTTCCCTGGCTGGACGGGTCTGGCGAGGTTAGGAACCGCTCTTGTTGGCTGTCCTCCGCAATGTCTCAGTGCGGCCCGGAGGCGGGTGATCGGGCTTCTGAAGATCGTTTGCTGGCCTCGAGGAGCAGGAGCGGAAAGGCCGCGTTTACTAATCGCCTTGCCCCTTGTTTTCTTTTGGCTTCCAGGTCTGGTTCCAGAACCGGAGAGCCAAATGGCGGAAGAGGGAAAAGGCCGGTGCTCAAAGCCACCCACCCGGCTTGCCTTTCCCTGGCCCGCTGTCGGCATCTCATCCGCTCAGTCCCTACCTTGATGCTAGTCCTTTCCCTCCTCACCACCCAGCTCTCGACTCCGCTTGGACTGCCGCCGCCGCCGCCGCCGCCGCCGCCGCCGCCGCCTTTCCCAGCCTTCCACCTCCGGGCTCTGCAGCCTTGCCCCACAGCGGCACCCCGCTAGGCCTCAGCACTTTCCTGGGAGCGGCTGTATTTCGGCACCCGGCCTTCATCAGTCCAGCTTTTGGCAGGTAAACTCCTCACCTGGTGCCTTTCCCCCAGTTGGTCAGCGGAGGGTCACAGAGGAGGTGATGAACTTGTCCCGCGGCACAAGGATAAAGTGTGTGTGTGTATTTCCTAGGAGTACGTATGTGCTGTGTAGATCCAGAAGCACCTATTTCTGAAGTCAAAGGGGCGGAGCTAGGGGCAAGTTGGTTCTTGGGGAAGATGGGTGGAACTCTTCCGCCTAAGGATTTGGAACATGGACATTAACAAAAAAAATCTAAGAATTCTTAGTGCCAAGATTACATCCATGAAAGCTAAGGATGGGAGCCCCGATGGATGTACCCTTTTCAACCTCCCAGGTTTGCTGTCCAGCCCTGGCTGCGATTACTCAGAAGTTCTCTGTACCCAATGTAGGCTTGGCTGCGGTAGGAATGGCAGCATGTAGCTAAAGAATTCCATTTGGGAGGCTGCAAGAGTTCAGTCTCTTTGGGGAAGGTTGCACATTTCAGCAGTTCCCGTTTTTAAAATGATGGATTTGGGGGGAAAAACTCTCATGTCTGATTTTCTATGTTCTAATTGGACAGCGATTTATAAAAGCTTTGGCAAGTGCGTTTCGACTATTTAAGTTTAAACATCTGTTAAAAGTTGGGTATCCCCCTTCCCCAATGATTTGGAGCTTGGGAATTATTTCCCTATAACAAGAGTATATTTTACTCCAAATGCTTACAGAAAGAACTGCAATATACATTGACATTAAGTGGGGAGAGTGAAATCATAGGTAGGCCATATTTAATTAAACTTAATGCAACTGAAAACTGTGTTCGAGAGAGACGGCCAAGTTCCTTAGCTTGGATGGCAATCAGCTGGATAGAAAAATTATAAATCAGGCAGGGAGAGGGGCGGTACTGTAGTTGTATTTCCTTAGATAAATTCAAACAATGAAATAAAAAGCCTATAACTGATTAAATAGACGAGACAATATCGAGTTTATTAAAACGGGAAAGATGAAAATACATCTTAACAGGAGAACAAAAAAAAATATTCATCGGGGTACGACGCTACTTAAAACAAAATTATCTCTTGCAGGAGGAATGGAAATCCAAGTTAAATTAAGATTTTAAGGGGCAGGGAATGTCTACCAATAAAATTGAAACTGTTTCTGCTTCCCCTCCACAAGTAGAGTGATTCGATTTCCCAAACGTTACTGGATTACTACGCCCCCTACTGATCACGCTGTTCCTGCGCTTTAATGCTTTTCTTTAAACTCTACATAGCCTGGTGTTACAGCTCGCTCTCTCCCGCCAAAAACATTGACAAATTAGTTGAAAAAAACTCGCCGAGCATATTTTAAAGGGCAAGTGAAGGAACAGGGTGGGTGTAGGGAGAAAAAAAACCCCTCTCATCCTCTTGAGCTAGATTTCACTTTGCTCTTAACGTTTTTAGGAAGGCGTGCAGGCAATTTGAAACGGCTTCTGTTTCCAGCTACACCTATCAGATTCCCCAGAACTGCGGGACTAAAACTGCTAATATTTCTAACTCCGAGGTTCCCAGTTGAGGAAGATTGTTATTGCAGGTCTACTCCCCCCACCACCGCAGTTGCTCTTTCCATTCTGCAAACGAAAGGCTACAGAAATCTAGCCTGAGTTGAACTGTATAAAGCCTCTCACTGAATACGGCGGGTGAGCTGGGGACAGAAGCCACTCCAGACGGAAACCAGGCGCCAGCCTCGGCAACCTGTCCCAAAGCCTAGCCAGTTTGGTCTTAGTTGGTCCCTCCCGTTGCCTTCCAGGCCCGCAGTTCAATTCCTCGCCGCGCTGATGTCAGTAATCACCTCCTTGGTTAATGGAGAGCTCGTGTCTCTCGACGTGCCGGTCAAAGAGGGTCAGCTGAATAGCACCGGGAGAAACGCAAGCGAAAAAAGGAAAAGGGAAAGCATGCCGCAGATTGTGTCATTGGTAGGGGTTGCCGGAGCGTAATTGGAGTTCCGCTGTGAGGCAATCCGCTAGAACAGCACTCCCCGCTGGGGAGGGGAATCTGCGCGGCAGCAGAGCCGAGAGGCGGCCGCCGCTTTGGGCATCCGGGCGCTGGGAAGTTTCTCATAAAACGGACGGGGGGGGGGTTGCCACAGATAGACACCCTAATTAAGAGGCCGAGCGCAAGTTCGGCAGACCAGTTAAGGTCTATCGAAAGCCACCCCAGTCGTAGGTTGGAGGGAAGAGGCGAGAAGAGCCGACATCTGTCTTGCTGCCTAACCTCGCTCTCCGTGCAAGCCAATTTCGACCGACTGCCAGTTTCTTATAGCGAACTACTGTCGCCAATACACGGGCGACCTACCAACCTATAAACGCGACTTTGCCCGCCGGCATCGGGGTTTTTCAATCTTCCTCTTTCTCGAGCCTCCTCCCACAACTTTTGGGTTCAGAAGGGCCCACCATGGCTGTCCCGTCAGAAGCGTGCAGAGTTGCAGACAGAAGAGGCTGCAAAGAAAAGGAGAAATGCAGGATTCAGTCCCCGGTCCGGGAGGAGGCCAGAAAGCGGACGCAAAAAGAGACTTCCTCGTTCTCCTGCGATTTCCTAATCGGGCTCTTGCAGTTCGAGGTTGGCAAGTTGTCGCCTTCACGATTTTTGGAGCTCTGAAAAGCCGTCTGTCCTTCTAAGAGAATAAAATTGAAACCGAAATGGCAGCCCCCTCTCGCCACCATAAAAGCAACTGCGGACTTTCGGTTATTTTAAGATTGACTCTTGCTCTTCTCCTTTGCTTGCAGGCTCTTTTCCACCATGGCCCCGCTGACTAGCGCTTCCACTGCGGCTGCTCTGCTGCGACAGCCAGCCCCTGTCGTGGACAACGCCGTGCAATCAAGCGGCCTCTCTGACCCGGCCGCCGCGGCAGCGGACCGGCGCGCCTCCAGCATTGCGGCGCTGCGCCTGAAAGCCAAGGAGCACGCGGCGCAGCTTACGCAGCTCAATATCCTCCCCGGGAACAGCGCGGGCAAAGAGGTGTGCTAAATCACTCCCGGGGGGTGGGGTTGGTGGGCAAATCGGCCGAGGCACGAATCCAAGACCAAAACGGGAGGGAAGCCAGTGGACGCACGCTTTCTGGAGGGGGACAGGAGGCGGGGTGGCGCCACTTCTGCGGCTTCCCTTGGGCCAATCCTCAGGAGCCCACCCTTCCTCGGTTGGGAGTTTATTCCTTGCTAGATCGTCGACTTGGGTCAGCAAAGCACCTGCCCGAGTTGCAGAAGGCTGAAGAGAAGACCGGGAGGGCGGTGAGATTGCTAAGAAAGCGAAGGGCAATGGAGGCCAGGTTACGCTCTTTGCCTAGGCTGTTCTCACCGGGCCAGAAAAGATACTTGCTGACAGAGCCAAGGCTGAATCAAAGCCAAGTAGACCACTTGGGGAGGGGCGGGTTTGGTCTCTTGTCCACCGATCACATCAACCAAGGGTTTTATAGTAAACCAAAGGGAAATATAACGCTAGCATATGGACTGTTTAAGTTACTATACTGTGATACTCAATACTGTACATACCATTATTAAAAAATACGGAAAAAAAAATCCAGAGCTTTGTATATTTGAAATGTTATATAATAATTGCACTCAGTGTAGTGTTTGTACAAGTTTGACATTTCTGTAGATTTCTGTGTTGTAGATATTATAGGGACTTTAGACAAATATTTATGTACAAATTCTTTAACTTATTAATTGTAGTTTCCCAAAACCCCGAAAGAGAATGCCAGCAAGCCAGAGAAAGGCCATCGGAAACGTACGTTTGTGTAATATTATTGCTCTCACTTTTCCTTGCGATTAAGTGGGAAAGTGTTACCCATAGAAAATAAATATATCTCTCTATATCCGCACGTTTATCAATAATTCCAAAAGCTACATGGAGGTTCAGTGTCATTGAAAACAACTATGCTAATAACAGGGAGTGTGGTGTATAAGCAGATACAAAAGATTTAAGTCCTTTCCAGAACGTGGAGAAAAGATGGACTTTTCACAAATGTTCAAACTGATAAGTAGAAAAGGGCTTTGCCAAATTTTCCGAAAAAAATCTGACTTGGGTTTAGTTAGTGTAGAATCCTCACCCACTTGCCAAAAGGCTTGGCTGGGAATTCTGGAAATTGTAGTCGCAGAATAACTGGAGGAGACCAAAGAGGGAAAGTAAGTCCAAAACTATGAGGTGGATGTAAAAGGCCCAGTCCTGCTCATGTCTACTCAGAGGAAAGTCTCACTGAGCTTTTTGGAAAGTGGGTGTAAGATCGTGGCCTAGGCAGAACCCTTAAAATAAGTTAACATCAATAGCAGTGGCCTATAGAGCCTTGGCCATATCAAATGCATTTTTTGGAGAGTAAAACCAACCCAGCATAAGAATTATTCCCAAATCAACGTATTGGCTATTCTAACAAGGAACGTTTACTCTATCCTTTTCAATGGGCACATTATTATTCTGCTTTATATGTGAGCAAAGATGGTATGCGCGCGTCTCCCCCTCTTTCGATCCCTTTTCGTTCCTTCCTTCGCCGAAAATGCCTCTCCTCACAAGGGTGACTTTGGGAGGGACCTGGAAAGGCTTCTGCTTGGCGGCCTCCATCCCTAAGCGTGGGCTTGTAGACCAGGTCGGCCTGTCCCGATGCCGGGGCCGTGTATCAGCCAGCAACTGTGGGGAACGAGGAGCTGGAGGTGTCTTGGCGTCCGCTCTGAGCCCTCACACATACAGGCTGGTTGAAGTATGAAACTGTGGAGCTGTCAGAGGCTGTCTCTCTCGCCTGGAAATTTGGCGGGAGTTTTCAGGGCCAAGCTCTGAGGAACTAAAGTGAGGCTTGCCACACATCGGGTTTTTTTTCTTTCCTCAGTCCCAGAGGCGGGAAGAAAAATGGTGCTATTTTGCCCCAGGCATTACCGCTCCTACTTGCAAGATTGGCAGATGCTGCCTGTCCCTTTCCGGGAGTCGGACAGTAGCCGCGGGTGAGGGCCCAGCCCGATCTCTCCCTTTTCCAAGCCATTTGACCTGCCATGCAGCTGAAGCAAATCGCGTGAAATTGCCTCCAAGGATTACATCGGCATCCCATTGAAAAGCCCCTGAGCCCCTGGTTTACCAACCTCCTAATCCCATGTCACGGCTGGTGCAAAACCCCCCCCCCGTGAAACGGCCCCTATTCTTCCGCAGCTGGGGGGGGGCGGCTTTACAGTCGGCCATGGCGGACTGAGCTCGCGCGCTTCAAAAAGGAAGGTCGGTGTTCCCCGGATTAGAAGAGAGCCGGGCTGTCACGCCTGACAAGCCCTCAAAGCCGCCACAGAAACCCACGACCTTTCCCTTTCCTGGCTCTGTGGCAGCGGGGAACACCTAACAGGCCCTTGCGAGAGCTCTCCAGGTGTTTCAGCTTTGAATGGGGCTCCGGCAAGGTAAGGAAGGTAAAAGGCCTTCCATAAATCCCATTTAAGGCTTCCCAGGAAATTTCACAAAGCTGAGCTCCCTGCTCTCTTTTCTTTTTCTAAGGCACTTTTCTCTCCCCCACCCCTTCTGTACATCCAAAGGCTGTGTTTTCTGAATAAGCTCAATGGTGAAAAGGGGAAACGCCATTTCACTTTGGGTAATTCACCAGAAACAACTGAAGCCAACTTCTCCTAAATTGCTTCGTTGTAAATTGATGCTGTATATGGAAAAGAAATGGTTGTACAGTACACCTTTCATGTATGCATTACATATTCCCATTGCCACCTCCACCCAACATACACATACATATTAGGTTAACTAACAGGAAATGAAAGGAATTGATCACAATACTGCAATAACCTAAAACAGGCCATAGCTTGCCCATTAAGGAAGACTTTTGGTAAATGTTACAAAGAGAATTTAAGAAAAGGCTTCACTGAGACGGCTCTAATGGAAGGCCTCTAGGGTGAGAATGGCAAATTTTCAAATTTTCCTTCCGTGCATACTACTCTTCTCAGAATTTGCATTTATACACATGTAGTAGGCTCTTCAGCATGTTTGTTTTTATGAACAAACTGAAAAATTCTTCCAAATAACCATAAATTTAACTGACACCATCTTATACACATATGCATTTTGGAGTATATATATTTAAAAACACCATAGGTACAAAAATATTTTTATAGAAAAAAAGAACATTTGCTCCTGGACATGATTAACAGTAGAGTCTGAAATGCATGTTTTACTTTAAAGAAAAGGGAGTCATTATCAAGCCATTATGCATTAAGAAATGTCACTCAGTCATTTTTATTCATTCTACAGAAATCATTGTAAAAGCCAGAATCATACTTCTGTAGGCAGCAATTTTGTTCTGCAGGGGGGTTATTACTCTGGTCCCTTATTAGGATCTATACTGCTGCCAAGCAATCCTATAACCATCTCAAAAGAAGTTTACCTTCATGTTATAAAACCAGTAGTGGTATTTATACTGTGCAATAATTAGTGTATTACTTGAATCCACTAACAGGTTCATTTTATCTCTTCACAAAACCTCTAGCCTGCTTACAGAAAGCTTGTGCCTCCTTTGGTGCTGTTAAAGGGGTAAAAGAGTGAATGAAGGCTGGTAGCACTCTCTCTTTTTGCCTTGCCTTAATTCCCATCTCTTTTTGCTCTCATCCAATTAGTGCAGTGTATTAAGCAGTTTATCATCTCATAGTCAGCTATTGAGAGAAACAAGACGAACACTTTGCAATAGAGCCTGCTCTCCTTTGACACCCTCAGGTACTTACATATTCCACTGTGCTATGAATAATAGAGGAAGAATAGAGCACTAATTCCCTCATCAAAGAATGCCTTGTCTGCTGCTTTGCTCAACAACACCATTCTGATCAAAAGAAAAGCAATAAAGCTTAGCATAACAAAACGAAACCTACTTATTAGCTTAGTGGTTAAATTAATGCAGAGACGCTGCTATTCAAAACCAAGGTTTGAAAACAGCCTCCAATAACCTGATAATGCTGCCTTCAGGATGAAGGAATTTTAATCTGAAATTTGAAGCTGGCACAGATGAGTTAATCTATTAAACAGCTATAAGAGGAGTGCAGGATGAGTAGTTCAATTAAGAAATATTTAGGTGGTCAACAAGAGAAGCAAAGGAGGCAAGATCAAAAATAGGTTGAAGCTGGGAAATAGAAAAATAATTTTTATCCAGTAAGAAATGATTCTGGCACAAGATGAAACGATTCATCAGATTTCTTTCTTTTAATAAATACTAACTGTGAAGGCTGGCTTCTAAACTTATGTATTAAAGCTCCTTCTCTATCCATCAACCTAACTTTGTTGTTTATTTTTAACTACACGGAGAAAAAGGAGAGTAACAGAGCTCAGATTGCTCTGAGGAACTCCGGCTTGTTTTTGGTTTTGTAATTCTACAGTTCAATGAATTTAATATGCACGTAAAGATTGATGTACACAAAGAAAGATGACTTTTCAGTTTTTCCATTGTTAAAATAAGGTGAAACAGTCAAAGTAGTCTGTGTAGTCAACAAGGGTCATATCAGTAGCAGATTTAGCTGACTAAACATTTACTTGTTAACAAAGCATTAAACAAGATAGCTTTATTTATTTAATGGTGCAAAAATATCTTCCCTAGTAATTAAGAAGAAATGCAAAATTCCATTTTGAAATTTATATTTATAAAATTTACATTTGTAGAAATAAAATGCTCAAATTTTCGGCAGAATTCTATATAACAATGTATGTGAAATTATAGTCTTGCTGAGATTATGTCATGTGCTTGTTTACACATACACATTATTTTTCATTTCCTCATATTTTACAATAAATATTCTGAACATGGGCTATACCAAAACCTGTGCAGTATTTGTAAATATGGTATGTTATTCTAATTTAGAAGGAAACTGCTTTTATCCCTCAAAGCCTGAGCTACTGTAATTGGGCAGCTGATTATAGTAGTAATAGGTACTACTAAAAATGTACAGCCATCCATATGATAGTCTCCCTTAACCAATACTAAAATCATTTACTAGGAAAACAGAACATTGCAAAGTAAACTTCCCAATCCAGAGCTGTTTACAAAGAAATTTCTCTCTACATCAATGCAAGGATGGGTTGAACTACTCGACCAAACTAATGCAAAATCTTTATAGAGGAGTTCTATTGGTACACTGCAACTCACTCTTCAGCAAGGCAAGATAAATCTAAGCAAACGTTTTACCTGATGCCTGTCATTTGTATTAATGAAAGCTGAAATAGATGGGGCATCACTACCACATTTGTTTATTCATCTGTCAGTACAATCAGGCAAGAAGTGGGGGATATAAAGTACAAATGGCTTGTCCATCCATATCATTATTCTTTTTCACAGATATATTTCATATGAATGCACCATTCAGATATTTATACCAATAATTTTATTATATTTCCTTCAACTGTGTAAATGTTTACATGCACATTTAAAATGCTTTTACATATACCAATAAATGTTATTACCCTCATAGAAGTTAAGAAACACATAAATCTATAGAAGGAGTCCAGCATCTCCCTTTCCCAACCCAAAGACCCAGCCAGTAAGGTTGGATTGACTTTTGTTGTACCTGTTGTTTATTTTATGCAATTAAAAGATTTTAATCATTATAAGATAATGTTTCCATGGCTTTATTTGCTTGCTATAAGGCCATTCCTTTTGTCATCTTAAATTTATTCCCTTTTGGTCTCAACTAGCTTTTTTTAATGATAA
Organism: Ahaetulla prasina; assembly: GCF_028640845.1. NCBI lineage: Eukaryota > Metazoa > Chordata > Lepidosauria > Squamata > Colubridae > Ahaetulla > Ahaetulla prasina. Next base: position 77,737,542 of record NC_080543.1, on the reverse strand, counting down.
TAGGCTGCCCTATTTATTTTGATGACTCCCAAGAAATTAAAGAGAAACAATACTCTTGTTTGGTATGTCCTCCTAGGAAAAAAAAACCTTTTGTCACATTATCACATAGTAGATAAATTATGAAAACGTAATCTATCAGTGCTTCTACACCTTTGTTAACTTCTTTTCTTGAAAACACCTCTTCCTAAATGCCTTGATTAAAGTCTAGGATCACATACATTGCAGCAACTCTCACTGGAAATTATTCGGTTAAAAAAGCTATTTTTCTATTTCTTGCTTCCATTCTAGGTCTCAATAAGCAACTTATTATAAAATCTAAATTGTGAGCTGCTTATTATATTCATCAACTTTTAATCTGCTTTTCTTTTACATATTTTATTACTGAATAAACTTAAGATTTTAAGTATATTAGTTTTCTTAATCTACAGCCATACTAGGAAGCCTCAGAAAACAGAAAATAAGAGAAAAAAGAGGAAGATTAATTACTGCCTATAAATGGACGTCACAAACAACATTTTTAAGTACTGGACTCGTCCCCGGATTTTACTATACTGAATATCTGAAAGAGTTTGCCGAGGTTTACTTCAGAATAGTTGCTCATAGACAACCATTTGTCTGCTGTGATCTTCAGCTTTTTGTATCCCTCCTTGTAGGCTTCCAACATCTTCTTCAATTCATCTATAGGGATAGAGAAAATTAAAAGATTAGAAGGGGGGAATGAATTACTACTTAGCCATGCTTTGCAGAACTTTTATGTCTTTAAAACATGATGATCTCAAAACCCAGAATTCTTTGCAAGATGCCTGCTGATGAGCCTGCTATTCCCCTGCTTACATTTTTAAAAAGTACTTTGGTCGGCATGTTTATGTAAGTGTCATACTTGTTATTTACAAACATATCAAGTGCATCAAGAATTAGTCAACCCACTTGTCATGCCCAACTGTATTAGCACACCAGCTTCTGTCAGTAAATGTTAGGAAGTCTAGTTTGTCCATTAATGCTGAATAAATTGGGGTAGAGAGGGTAGAGAAGAACAGGAATGAGGGAATAGATTCAGCTGTATCACAGAACCAACTGATAGCTAAGAGGTTTAACGAAGAAAACAAAACCAAGTTTAAATCCACAATTGTCTGACCATCTGTTTTCAATGTTGTAAACATTGTCTCCTTACTGAAGAGCTTTAGAATGATGAGGACATTGGGAACTTTCTTTAATTGCTTATTATAAGGCATAGAAAAGTCCCTACAGAAATGCTCTGAAGGCTATTAAAACAAAATGAACATTCTGTTCCACACTTACATTTCCCCCTCAAATTTTTAGAAAAGCCATTTAAGAGGACTGCAATCAGAAAATCAGAAATTCTCCTTATGAATTCATTTATGCACTTCTAAAGTGTTTGAGAAAATACTTGCAGGCACCCTTCCCCCTTTGCTATATGCATTAACACATTCAGTGGGAATAGCAAGCAAGTTGCATATTTTATTGAGGTACCTTTTGGGGAATATATAGACAAATAGGCTTTATAGCTAGCTAACCTATAGCTAACTTGAGAAAACAATCTGAAACTATATGCCACTGGAAGAACCAGAATGACTAGAAGACGTTGTCTTATATCAGATCAAGCTATTCCTTTAGATCAGATTGTTGACTAATTAGTAGTGGTTTTACTTGGCCCTTTCAAATTGTTTGCTACCAGAAATTACCATCCTCTCTGAAAATAGTAGTGCTGAAAACTAGGCAATTTATTAATCATTACAGGTAGTCCCCAAGTTATGAATGTAATGGAGCCTGCCCATTCCATTTATTATCTGAGAATTTGTGGGAGTGAATCTTGTACCTTGAACAGGATCACTTCCTCCTTTTGCCCATGCATTCATTAATTGAATGCACGGTTTGTTAAGTGCATATGAGGTATTTCAGGGTGGGAAAGGCCATGGGGTGCCTAGTGATGGAACAGGCCACCTGCTTAAGACCACCCAAGGCCTCCCCGACCCATTGAAATACCTCATGCTCCCCACAATTGTTTTCCCCCTAGCTTACCGTGTGAAGATTTAGCAAGCTGTCTCTTCTCCAGCCTCTCAACCATGTGTGCCCCTCTGTAACTCCATTTTGGTGTGTGCAGGCCTCTCTCGGCATTTTGCAAGCCAAAATGTAGGTTTGGAGAGGCAGGGACGCCTGCCCCCGCTGCTCCGTTTAGGGCTGCACAGGCAAAGTCCTGGGCGAGGCCTGTGCAGGCCAAAACAGAGTGTCAGAGGGGCAGACTGTTTTGGCTGGCAAAGTGCAGGACGAATATTGCAGAGCCTCTGTGGCTGTTTGTAAGGGCAAACAACCGCCATGGTGCTTAAAGATTTGTACTTTGGGGACTTGTTTGTAAACACTAGGGGGTGCTGATTGTGTAAGTTTGAATGTTCACTAAGGGAATTGTAACCCAGGGACTACCTACAGTATGTACAGTGGAATTTACAAGAGCAGATCATTGTGAATTTATTTTCTTGTGGATATTTCATTATCCAACTAGGTAACATCTTCAGTCCTGTAATACCACTGTACCAGAGCATTTCAAGACACTGGAGTTTTAAGATACGAAAGTCTAACAATTCTTCTAGTAAATGTCCACTGCCACTTGCCTGTAAATTAGACTGGCTTGAGAGACTGGCTCAAAGTCACCTAGTGAAATTATGTGATTTAGGATGGGCTTAGAATTTTAGAACTCTTAACCTAACCTCTTTACCACTACATTACACTGGCACTCTGTGAATTTGGAAGAAATAATAAATATACAAACTGCTTTTTCTATTTCATAAAGTGGATTATTCTAAGGCTCTGAAAATCTTTTAAAATAAGCATTTTGGAATATGCAGGAGTATATATGAAACATGTTTTGAAATCATTGAAATATCTAAAAAAATTTCCAGGTTCACATGACAGTTTTAAATTTTAAGAAGATGTTTCTGGCTGTCTCTGAAACATTTTGACAACATTCTGGCTGTCTTCTTTTTGCATTTTTTTAGAGAAAAGCAATGTGCTTCTGTATCCATTTGCCCACAAAAAGATGTAGATGCTTTAACTATTTGAAAGAGCTACTTTGTATGCTTTTCCGACAGCTTTTAAAGCATATCATACACAGGCTTTGCAGAATTCTAGATATTATTGATTTTTTTTTGTTTTTACTCATTCTCATTTTATGCAAGTTAGAGAAGTCCCATGAATTCAGTGGATGTTACTAGCTCAAGAGAGCAACAACATTTCAGTTTGCAAATCTCATGATTTTCCATCATTAGTCATACGGTGAGGCATGATGAACATCTAGGAGGGCCATACTTTCACATTAAGGAAATTAATAAAAAAAAAATCATTAAGGTTTACTATTACATATGTTCCTCACTTAACAACTCATTCATTGACTACTCGAACTCATAATGGTGCTGAATGAATGGTAATTATGACTGGTCTTCGTAGCTACATTTGTTGCAATGTCACCATGGCCATGTGATTGTAATCCAAGTTGCTGGTTCTCAATTGTGATATTGCAGAATTTTGTGGTTATGTGATTGCCATTTGAGACCTTCTTTGCTGCCATGCTACAAGCAGTGGAGAAGTCAGCAGGTAGTTGTAAATTGTGACCATATGATATCCTTACTTAACGATCCATGGTGATTTGCTTAACAATGGCAACCAGAAATGCTGGAATTTCTGTTCAATATGTCATTAAAATTTATAACCATGTTTCTTTAACAATGGAAATTCTGGTCTCAGTTACCATCATAAAGTAAGAACAAAAATTCACTATTTTTCACTGAATTAGTTTTTACTGCCAATTTTTTCATTTGTCTATTCACATCCATCTTTTTATCCTATATAATATATACGTCTATATATTGAATGGTTTTGCCTGGGGTTAGTTTTTTAAATAATAATTTTATTAATCATTACATTTAAAAAGATAAAAGCTAATACAAAAGAAAAAAGAAAAAGTAGAAAGAAGAAAAATAGAAAAGAATAAATAAGAATATAAAAAGAAAAAGAAAATACATATAAAGAAATCACTTTTTTCTCTCCGTACCTTAGGTATAGAATTCATGGCCAACTGATATCTAGTCTACAGTGCCTTCCTCACTTTTTAAAAAATACATTTAAAGTAACTTATATTAGCATTTATTTACTTGAATGAAATTTGTCAATTAGCACTCCTTTAGCTTTTTCACTCCATTCTTGTTTTATTAAACCATGGATCAGTGAAAACTGCCTTGCTCTCATGCAGTGTCTACCTTTTTCCTTAGCATTTCGTTATTATGATACATATATTAAAACATACGATTAAAAAAGGGCTAGTTATGCTAAATGATTGGACATCCATGAAGTAGTTCAATTAAACAAAACAAAAAAGTAACCATGAGAAAAATTTGATCAAGTTTAGTTTGTCTTCCCCAACATGGCTATTGTTAAGAATATAGGAAACTGAAATTTATACACCTAGAAAGTACTGAAGCTGGGGACAGTTGTTAAACAATGATTTGATTGAAGACAGAGTCATATTTTTGTGTAAGTTTTTTTTTGCATATACAAAATTGTCATTTTTTCATCCAACTAAAATATGATCTTGATGGAGTAACTTACCAAGTAGGGCCAGCCCAAGAGATTTGACTTTCTATAGCAAAGGATGGGATATCATCTTGTCATTTATTTATTTATTTATTAGATTTTTATATCGCCCTTCTCCCGAAGGACTCAGGGCGGTGAATAGCCAAGTAAAAACAAATAACTACATAGACAAAATTAAAACATATTAAAAAACTAATTATAAACTGGCCAATTAAAATTAACACTAAAATAAGCAATCCTAAAACCCCTCTTAAAATTTCCTCAAGCTAGCCCTGCATGGTGGAAGAGGAAAGTCTTGAGCTCGTGTTTAAAAGACCGGAGGTCGGGGAGTTGACGCAGCCCTGGAGGCAACTCATTCCATTGTCATTCATGTGCAGAAGATGGACAATTAAATCTTACTTTGATAATATTAGTCTGGTAATATTATCTTGTAATAGAATGGTGTCCTTCAGAAAATTTGGTAGCAGCAAATTAGAGATGCCATACCAGGCTATGGGTCATTAAGAGTCTAGTCATTCCATCACTTGCTACTGCCTCTGATGTGCTGTAACCTCACTAGGTCTAACAGTAGGAACACACACACACACACACACACACACACACACAGAGGTCTTGGCATATTCGGGTCTTTTCCCGTGTAAGGTTGAGAGTATCTTGGCGACGTTTCGACGAGGTCTCACTCATCATCTTCAGGCTGGTGCTTTCGGCTTCGTGCTTCTGTGAACAAAGCTTTGCTAACAGAAGCACGAAGCTGAAAGCACCAGCCTGAAGATGATGAGTGAGACCTCGTTGAAACGTCGCCAAGATACTCTCAACCTTACACAGGAAAAGACCCGAATATGCCAAGACCTACATACCTATACCCGTGAAAACCTACGAAAACATACACATACACACACACACAAAATTAGGTATAAGTTGCTCATATAGAAAAGTGCTTTGCAAAATTAATGAGGAATATTTTTTAAAAAAATATAAAACAATAAAGAGAAAATACACCACTAGACTATAGCCTTATTTGTACTGCAGCAGTATATGCATCTGAATGACAGAAGTGCATTTGATGACTGGGGACAATAGATTTAAAGATCTGTAGTAATATAGAGCAGGGAAGATGAGAGAGGACACAGCTCCTGATGTGTTTACCTCCTCTACTGATGGGATATTGACTTTTCCCACCAGGTTGGTTAGAAAGGGGACTATTTGTGCTGCCACACAGCAGAGTAAGAATGGCAACCAGCATCCTTCTATGCTCTCCTTAGTAAAAGACAATTGTGACCATTGTATAGCACACAGTCAGTCAATACTTTCAAGCTACCATACCATCCAACTTGGAGATGCATATAAGAACTCCATTTTTTTTCTAAATAAAATTTAAATCAATAAAATAGTTCATCTTTTTTGAGAACATTGTTACATGATGGAAATTGCTTGTAGAACATTCAGATATATGGACAGAACACAATTTTATACCAACTGCTACCATACCCTTTACATTTGTGCAGAAAAAATTCAAACAGTTTTTACAATATCAAAACAAGATATATACTATGCAATGTTTTCACACAAAGAGCTTCCTAAAGATTTCCTAACTTTTAAATACAATACACAATTAAGTTTTAAACTGAATAATGTAAACTATAAAAAAAACCAATTTAAATTAAACATTTATCAATTGTTATTCTAATAATTGAAGATAATGTGGAATTTATAAAATGTATTAGCATTCTTCTAAATATTTTCATTATTTAGTTTTTCTTTATTAAAATAGTGCACAAATAAATATAGAAGCCTTCTTTTGGTTTGCTTTCACTTGTATGGGAGATTTTTATATTTTATATCCAGTTAATGGACATTTAATCTTTCCATGTTAAATTATTAGTGAGCAAAGCTGTTAATTTATTGTCTCAAATATTACTTGATTTTTGTTAATCCTAAAACTGTGGAGAATTTTAGCAATGGATGATTTTTCATTTAGAAAGTTGTACATACAGTTCTTATTTAATTATTCTTGCGTGTTCAGGAGTCAGTTCAGAAGGCATCATTCTTATTTAGTTAGCTTTTTATTTGAAGAATATGCTAAATTATAAAACATTAGAAGCTGATTTTTTAAAACTTTTCCTACATTATTGTATTTAATTATATCAAACACCGGAACACTAGCAATAGACTTTGTTCTAAATACCTGTGTTTCATCTATTTCTATGCAAAGATAGCAAACAACAGTCAGTCATAATTGATTCTGTCAGATGTTATACAATCAGTCATAATTGTCTGTCTAGAGGTGTGTCAATTTACAGTAAGTTAAATAAATATTCTGTCAATTATGAAATCAGTTAAAGCAAGTCTTTTTTTATAGATTCACCACTTTGCAACATACAGCACCCTTATCCATGATGATAACTCTATCATTTCTACTATGTCAATATAAAAGAGGAAAAATTAGCAACGTTACAGTCCCCCCCACAAAATATTTATTTAATATCAGTGATGATTAAAAAGTAGCAAGAGTAATGTTAATTTATGATGTTAATACAAATGTGTTCCAAAACATAGTAATTCCAGTACCATTATGATAAATACAGGTCAGCAAACTCTTGTATTGTACATAACTCTACAGACATATGTGAACTATATACTGCACTAATTTCAATTCAGTTAATTTACACATTACATGCATAAGATGTATGCAAGGAAAGCTACAATCAATATTTGGACACTAAAGCTGCTTTACTACTTCCATAAAAACCCCTCAACAAATTTTTCACCACATCCCAACTTTTGTTTTATATATTCTTCTGGTAGCGAACACCATTTCTTCTGTTTAGTAAGAATCTGGCATATTATAACCATTCAAATACCTAATCAATTTTCTATTCTGTTAGATTTTTTTGACAGCAGAATATATTTAATATATGAAAATTATCTCTCTCTTACCAACAAAGAAAACCCTTCAAACAAAGACCATTGATACTATCACCGTTAGCTGCTGAAGTCCACCACCATTATTCTACAAACAGAGTCTCTTTTGCTTAAAAATAATTATCCTCACTTTCCTTGTTCTGTTACAAAAATATAGCTTCTAGGCTGAATAAAAAAATAGGGTCTGAGTGTTTTATTACAGTGATCTCACAAATATTTAGAAGTGTGATTTTAAGTCCATTCATTCTTGGTCTAATTCAGATTCAAATCAACATGGATAGCTATTTTCCTTTGCTGCATCCAGTGCTATGGAACAGAGTTATTGCAGATGTGAGTGAGGAGGCCTGGCCGAGAAACCTGTCTACTTATAAGAGAATAAAGAGCATTGTTGTGGGGTAGGAAAATATTGTAGGGAGGTATCAGAAGGTGCAAATAGTGCTTTTCTCATATTTTACAAGAACAAAGTTATCCTGAAAGTGATAAATTTATTTCAATAGGACGAATGATTGTATCAGGGGTTGAGCAAAAAGCTGTTTTGTATTTCTAACTCAAAACAAAATTGTACATGCCCCCTTGCTGTGGATATAAAATACTGTTAGCATATTGGTCAGAATTTATTTTATTTATTTTGGGGAGTGTGTATATACATGCAGGGGAACATTCTGCAGGATCATTAAGCACTGTTGTATAAATAAAGTTAGAAGATCAAACAAAAAAGGGGCCCCAGGTTAAATGCTGGAAGACAAGCTTAAATAAAGTTCTGCAGAAAAAAAGCAAGACATGCTGTAATTCCAAGAACCTATTACTTCAGACAATTTACTTCAAAAAATAAAATCAGAATGGTAAATGATTACCCCAAAGCAATCATGTCATCATCACTGAAAGATGGAATAAAATAATTTTTTGTGAAGTGGCTGAATGAGAGCAACTTAAAAGCCACGGAGCCTGTCAGAAGCACATTATTTCTTTTTACACCCCGTTTCCCAATTCATCTCAGTGCTGCTGACTAACCTTGGCTCCCAGCAGGTGGAGCATTTAAAATAAATAGCATTTCCTACAAAATGCGCTCCAACTGCCCCATGACAGACGCTTCCAATTCCTGGCCAGCCACTGGATCAGCTTCAGCGGTATCTAACAAGGTGTAAATACAATAACAAGCATGTAATTAAGTGAACATGATGAAGTTAATGGAGATAATTCATTCCATTTTGGGCTTATGAATATTCTATTAGATGTTATCAGGCAGCTGGAATAGCTGTTAATTTAATCATCATTCAGACCAGCAAAATGTTCTTTGTGTGAGTATAATTGCAGAGAATGAATAATTGATTTGACAATTGTACCAGTGGATTTCAAACAGTTCTGTGCGCTCTCAGAGCAGGAAGGGAGGAGAACTGGAATACTCAAAGCAGTGAAGAGGTGGCAGAGAAGCCAGCCTGTAAATTGAACATTATCAGGACATTATCAGGACACAGATAAAAGACAATTTTTATTTTATCAATGCAACACAATTACATTACAGAGTGCTAGTAATCACTCTGCCCACACTTTAAAAAGGGAAATAAATTACTCTTCATGTAAAAGGACAAAAAATAAATATCAAAACCATTTAGAAACCATTGATATTGGATGTTTAATTTTTTGCATTATATTTTATTATAGAAAATATCAAACTGTGCCTGAAATTGCTGCACATTTAAATCTGTTACCTGGAATCAAACACACAGATTGTATTTTATATGTATCTCTGAATTACAGAATGTTCTATGAATTACAATTATTTATTTCAATTTTTAAAGAACTTATATCTATATAGTTAAAATATATTTATTTTAATATATAAAGTACAACATATCTAAAGCATTTATATTTCATATGAGCAAAATGTGTGTGAATCTGTGTTTGTCTATACACTCATACAAACTTACACACATATATAAACATTGACATTCTATGGCTTTTATTTCCTTGAGTAGCAAAACAGGAAATATTTACAATATCATCAAGAGAGGCAATTATTATCACAAAATTTGCTTTCAAACAGTGAAGGCCCAGATCTACCAGGCAATATTAATATATACTCTTTCTCTTTAAATGTACCTAATATAGGGAGATTTTTAATGCCCCAAATACATTACAACAAATAGAAAAAATGCAACATTTCTGTACTTTGATGTACCTTGATGAACGTATCTTTTCTTTTATGTACACTGAGAGCATATGCACCAAGACAAATTCCTTGTGTGTCCAATCACACTTGGCCAATAAATACTATTCTATTCTATTCTATTCTATTCTATTCTATTCTATTCTAAATCTATTGAATAACAGAAATGTAAACCATTGGCTATGTGTGTGCCCAGGGACACAAATCATAGAGAAACCAACCACCAATAAAGTCTTAAACTCTTATTGTCTGAAAGCTTTAACAGATCCAAAGGAAATTCTGACTAGTACACCTCTAAGGAAGAGAGGTGTGCTGAGTCTATATGCTCTCAATTGTATAGGTAGCCTAGAACAGAGCACACTTCTCACAGTATGGGATTGCTTAATGTTCTTCCCACTGATTCTTCAGCAATTTGCAAAGCCATTATCTGTTAACCAGGTATGTTCAAAGTTTAAGATTTAGTATATAACTCACTAAAGTAAAATTAATGTTTAAATGTTGCAATATTTACTTTTTTCATCAATTATATAAAACAAGTTATTTGTGACAGTTAGAAATAAGTAAAAATGATGTACTGATAATTTGATTTTTTTTTAAAAAATTCTGAAAATCTTAATGGAAAATTCATACTACTAGACAATGCCTGAATTTTTCTGTATTATCATTTTTGAAAACATACATACAGAAATTACAGGTGTTCTCGTCTAATCTTGCATAACTTAATACTCTCCAGGTATGTTAGATCTATCACCCTTAATTTCCAGCAGTTATGCACCAAGACAAATTCCTTGTATGTCCAATCAAGAATTCAATTCAATTCAATTCAATTCTAGTACACTGGCTATTTGTTTTTATTCTTCCTTGCTAATAATTAAAGTTCCAACCATATTTCTAACATCTGTAATGTATAGATAGTACAGATCCAAATGAAAAGGGGAAAACCCCTAGTATTTCATTTCCCTCAAATGGCTTTTGGAATGACCCTCATACATATCTATTCTTTAAAATATTTCCTTAAAATCTCATTGAAGTCTCTTTCCTCTCATGCTTATTTCCTTTTATTACTTGGATATATCCATATTATTTTCTTGGCAATAATATTGAAATGTTAGTGCCTTCTTCCAGATTTTTAAAAAATCAACTTTGCTATCTACAAACTGGGATTAATTCGTGTTGACCAAGATTCAAATACTAATCCTGTCCAATTAGCCTTGTCTAGGAGTAGCCATCTCTGTGATTTTTTTCACTTAGTATTTTTAGCTTAAGATGGATTGCCAATTACATGGCAAGTATAAGGGTTAGCATATGCAAGTCGTATAGATAATATTTATTGATATTCCTGGCATATCTGAAACACAAGAATAAAGATATTATTAACCCAGATACAGATGCTATTGAAGATTCAACCATAATAACAGGTGTATGTTAGAATTTGTAAGGATAACCTATTATGTTTTACTAAGTTTATTTATTATTTTATTTATTTATTTGATTTTTATACCGCCCTTCTCCCGAAGGACTCAGGATAGTGTACAGGCAAAAAAAACAGATAATACAATGTACAATTTAAAATGTAATTAAAAAACTTATTTTAAAATTAGCCTGAGAAGTAAAAATATACAATAAACTAAAAACCCCATTTAAAATTAATTAATAAAAATTTAAAATTAATAAAATTCAATTCAAGCCAGCCCCGCGCGAATAAAAAGATGTGTCTTCAGTTCGCGACGGAATGTCCGAAGGTCAGGTATTTGGCGTAAACCCGGGGGAAGCTCGTTCCAGAGTGTGGGAGCCCCCACAGAGAAGGACCTTCCCCTGGGGGCCGCCAGCCGACATTGCTTGGCGGACGGCACCCTGAGAAGTCCCTCTGTGAGAGCGTACGGGTCGGTGGGAGGCATGTGGTAACAGCAGGCGGTCCCGTAAGTACCCAGGCCCTAAGCCATGGAGCGCTTTAAAGATAGTAACCAAAACCTTAAAGTGCACTCGAAAGGCCACAGGTAGCCAGTGCAGTCTGCGCAGGAGCGGTGTTATATGGGAGCTACGCGTAGCTCCCTCTATCACCCGCGCAGCTGCATTCTGGACTAACTGAAGCCTCCGAGTGCACCTCAAGGGGAGCCCCATGTAGAGAGCATTACAATAATCCAAGCGAGAGGTAACGAGCGCATGAGTGACTGTGCACAAGGCATCCCGATCAAGGAAGGGGCGCAACTGCCGAACCAGGCGAACCTGGTGGAAGGCCCTCCTGGAGACGGCCGTCAAATGATCTTCAAACGACAGCCGATCATCCAGGAGGACACCTAAATTGCGCACCCTATCCTTTGGGGCCAGTAACTCGCCTCCAACAGTCAGCTGCGGCTGCGGCTGCAGCTGACTGAATTGGGATGCCAGCATCCACAGCCACTCCGTCTTGGAGGGATTAAGCTTGAGCCTGTTTCTCCCCATCCAGACCCGTACGGCTTCCACACACCGGGACAGCACTTCAACAGCTTCATTGGGGTGGCCTGGGGTGGAGAAGTACAGCTGGGTGTCATCAGCGTACAGCTGGTATCTCACCCCAAAGCCACTGATGATCTCACCCAACGGCTTCATGTAGATGTTGAACAGAAGGGGCGAGAGGATCGACCCCTGCGGCACCCCACAAGTGAGGTCCCTCACGGTCGACCTCTGCCCCCCTGTCAACACCGTCTGCGACCGGTCAGAGATATAGGAGGAGAACCACCGATACACGGTGCCTCCCACTCCCAATCCCCCCAACCGGTGCAGCAAGATACCATGGTCGATGGTATCAAAAGCCGCTGAGAGGTCTAATAGGACCAGGGCAGAGGAATAACCCCTGTCCCTGGCCCTCCAGAGATCATCCACCAATGCGACCAAAGCTGTCTCCGTGCTGTACCCGGGTCGGAAGCCGGACTGGAACGGGTCTAGATAGACGGCTTCATCCAGGTATTGGGGTAGCTGTCGCGCCACAGCACTCTCTACAACCTTCGCAACAAAGCGAAGGTTGGAGACTGGACGATAATTACCCAAAATAGCTGGGTCCAGGGAGGGCTTCTTGAGGAGGGGTCTCACCACCGCCTCTTTCAAGGCGGCAGGGACAACCCCTTCCAACAAAGAAGCGTTGATAATCCTCTGGAGCCAGCCTCGTGTCACCTCCTGAGTGGCCAGTACCAGCCAGAAAGGACACGGGTCCAGTAAACATGTAGTGGCGTGAAGCCTCCCCAACAACCTGTCCACGTCCTCGGGAGCCACAGGGTCAAACTCATCCCAAACAGACTCAACAAGACGTGGATCATCTTGGATCGCTTGGATCATCCCAATTTCGGTCCAGACCATCCCGGAGCTGAGCGATTTTATCGTATAGATAACCACTAAACTCCTCGGCACGTCCCTGCAACGGGTCATCCCGCACCTCCTGATGAAGGAGGGAGCGGGTCACCCGAAACAGGGCGGCCGGGCGGTTATCTGCCAACGCAATGAGGGTGGAGGTGTATGAGCGCCTCGCCTCCCTCATTGCCACTAGGTAGGTCCTAGAATAGGACCTAACTAGTGTCCGATCAGCTTCGGAGCGACTGGACCTCCAGGTGCTCTCTAGACGTCTTCTCCGGCGTTTCATCTCCCTCAGCCCCTCGGAGAACCAAGGGGCCAGACGAGATCTGCGCCGGGTCAGAGGTCGCAAAGGCACGACACAGTCCAAGGCCCCAGCCGCGGCCCGCTCCCAGGCCGCAACTAGTTCCTCAGTCGTGCCGTGGGCCAGATCCTCAGGGAATGGCCCAAGCTCCGTCAGGAACCTCTCAGGGTCCATCAGGTGCCTGGGACGGAACCACCGTATAGGTTCTGTCTCCCTGCGATGGTGGATGGCGGTTCGGAAGTCTAGGCGAAGGAGAAAATGATCGGACCATGACATCGGTTCTGTTACTAAATCATCTAGTTCCAGATCATTTAACCACTGTCCAGAGATATAAATCAGGTCCAAGTATATCCATAACTTAATTAATAGTAAATATGAAGAGTATAATAGTTAAGCATATATAAAGTTAATAGTCTAATCATGCAAGTCAGTAAATAATCTAAAATTGGCCAGTCTAGAATTCCAGCAAAAGTAATCCTGGTTGTCTGAAAATCCTGAAGGTGTGTTCCCAACACATCTGAAGTGGCTAAGGTAAGAATCAGGAAATTTTTTTATAACATTGTAATGCCTTTAATTTGGGTGTCATTTTTTCTGTTTCAGAAAGCTTTATATACCCCCATTGGAGCCCCAGGCCAATTGCCAGATCCAAGTCTTTAGCCCCTTTTAGAAGATCAAAAGGATAAGTGGGGATCTCACCTCGGAAGGCACAATGTTCCAGAGGATGAGAGCCATGGCAGAAAAGGCTCTTCTTTTGGATCCCGCCAGCTGGAATTCCTAGATTGATGGGGTCTGCAGGAAGCCCCTTCTATCAGTAGGCCTAGAGCAGGGGTGAGCTAGTTCCTCAAATACTCTGCTGGACCCAAAGCGTAAAGGGCTTCTAAAGAATTCAAAACTTGAATTTGATCCAGAAATAAACTGGCAAACACTGGAGCTTGCAAAACAGCAGTGTAACATGTGACATCCTAGGGACCTCACGAACCTTCCAGCAAACTGCTTTCTGCATTACCTATAGCTTCCAAATACTCTTCAAGGGCAGCCTGATGTAGAGCAAGCAGGAGTCATAAGTCTAGGAGAAGCCCCCGAGTTGTGCACTGGGTCTGTCTGAGGCAGTGCCCATCAAGAACTAAAGATGTTAAACCCAAAAGTGCTTTTTCAAGAGGCAACTGGACTTTCTTGATATTCTTTGAAGACGTTTCACTTCTCATCCAAGAAGGTTCTTCAGCTCTGAACAACCATGACCTAGATGACTGAGAATCTCATAGACATAAAGATGTTAAAGTCCTGGATCCTGAAGCTCCACACACTCAAAAGCCTGTTGTCCAGTCTTGCCAGGCTTAAGCCTCTGGTGGCTCAGCAGACTAAGTCTGTCTGTTATTAACACAGATACTTGCAATTACTGCAAGTTCAAGTCCCACCAGGCCCAAGGTTGACTCAGCCTTCCATCCTTTATAAGGTAGGTAAAATGAGGACCCAGATTGTTGGGGGCAATAAAAGTTGACTTTGTATATAATATACAAATGGATGAAGACTATTGCTTAACACTGGCGGGTTATAAATTCAAAAAAAAAAAAAAAAAAGAAGCCAAAGCCTGTTATCCCCTATCCAGAGTCCACAGTTTCTAGGCACTGCAAGAGGGCAGCAGCAGCAGTATTTGGGTCACCAGGGATGGAGATAGAAAGCTGAGTATCATCAGCATACTGATGGTACCTCATACTCAGCGGCTTCATGTAGATGTTAAAAAGAAGCGGAGAGAGTTCCAAGCCCTGCAGCATTTCACAAAGGAACTCTGTGATAACAGAATTTGCAGCTCAAGCAAAAATGGCTAGCAGGACAATGCCCTGTGACAGAAGTGGAGGGAATGTACCTGCAGTAACCTCAACAGAAACTTATACTTGACAGTGTCTCACCATATCACCACTAAGATAATGAATGAGGCATTGTTTATCATTCATAGGCCAAGGAACAGTTAAGGTTGAAATCAGTCAACTTCCACAGTGAATTTGGGATAAAATGGAGGCTGTGTGAGACATCTGGCAATAGATTATGGAGAAGAACCAGAAAGTATTTGAAAAGTAGGTATAGTAAGTATGGAAGCTCAATTTCAAAATTGCTAGATTCTGGAGGTACTGGCTGCTGTGGCGGTTGAGACCCCCAGACTTATAGTCATGGGGGATTTCAACTTGCCATCAGTTGGCTTGTCATCGACGGCAGCTCGGGAGTTCCAGGCTTCCATGATGGCCTTGGACCTGATTCGAGTAAATGATGGCCCTACGCACACAGGGGGAGGCATGCTGGATCTGATTTATATCTTTGGACAGTGGTTAAATGATCTGGTATTAGATGATTTAGTAACAGAACCAATGTCATGGTCGGGTTATAGAGGGAGCTACGCGTAGCTCCCATGTAACACCGCTCCTGCGCAGACTGCACTGGCTGCCTGTGGCCTTCCGGGTGCACTTTAAGGTGTTGGTTATGACCTTTAAAGCGCTCCATGGCTTAGGACCTGGGTACTTACGGGACCGCCTGCTGTTACCACACGCCTCCCACCGACCCGTACGCTCCCATAGAGAGGGACTTCTCAGGGTGCCGTCCGCCAAACAATGTCGGCTGGCGGCCCCCAGGGGAAGGGCCTTCTCTGTGGGGGCTCCCACACTCTGGAACGAGCTTCCCCCGGGTTTACGCCAAATACCTGACCTTCGGACATTTCGTCGCGAACTCAAGACTCATCTTTTTATCCGCGCGGGGCTGGCTTAAATTGGGATTTTAATGTTAAATTTATTAATTTTAAACGGGGTTTTTTAGTATGGTAAATTTTAATCACTGGGCTAATTTAAATAAGTTTTTTAAATCGTATTTTAAACTTGTATATTGTATTGTCGGTTTTATTATGCCTGTACACCGCCCTGAGTCCTTCGGGAGAAGGGCGGTATAAAAATAAAATAAAATAAATAAATAAAAATAAATAAATAAATAAATAAATTTAAAAAAGAGAAATGTTGCTAGTATAATGAGCAAAAATATACAGAGTGCTTTCACTGAACATTTTCTTCTATTAACACATCTAATAATCTTGAAAATTCTAGAATAAGTAATTACTTAGTAAACTATAACTTATTAAATTAGTGAATGAATTTGTTTTTAGTCTCACAAACCATTGTTTTTTCTGCACTTTGTGTTGCCACTAAACAAACCTCAGTTTTCTATGTCTAAGCCTTGAATAATTGTCCTCAGTATCCTCTGTGCGCCTTACCTGTCAAAGTAAAAACCTCTGCCCTCTGCTTAATTTGCTGTATTGTTATTATTGGGAATCATAACACATGGTAGTGCATGACCTAATTATTTTCTTTCTGTAAATTCCTGTATGAAAGATTTTTTTAAAAAAAATCTTCCTATTTGCTAGATATGCATGAGTAATTTGCATGAAATAATAACTGCACAGGAATTTGGATAATAAGACACTAATTCTTCATCCTGGCAGTTGTTAGCATACTGGCCCTTCAGGATGAAAGACTTTTAAGTTCCAGTGATAAATCCTAATTTGTTACCAAAGGATCAGTCTGGTCAAGTAAGTAACAGAATAACAGAGTTGGAAGGGACATTGGCACTCTTCTAGTCCAACCTCCTGAACAACCTGTTCAGGCAGGAAGTCCTATACCATTTCAGACATATGTTGTCAAATCTCTTCTTAAAAATTTCCAGTATTCACAACTTCTGGAGGCAAGTTGTTCCACTGATTAATTGTTCTAACTGTCAGGAAACAGTAAGCAAATATTGTTTACTACTGTTTACTACTTTTAATACTATTGTTATTGATATTAGGAGACAAAAATATTTTAAAGTCATTTAAGGCAACCAGGATGCATAAGAAAGGGATACAAGATAATCTTGAATACCTTCATAATGGAAGACAAGTGAAGGAAAGCAAAAAACCACAGGTTTTTTTGATATGGAAATGTTTCTCTTTTGCAGGTGGAATCAAGGTATGGAACAAAGGATGTCTATGAAGAGTAATGGCTCTGGATGGCTTCATTAAACTACAATCCATATATTGCTTTAGTGGATGTGGTGGAGGTGATCTGAAGGTTGTAAAGTTAAGGCAATTTTTTTTCCTACTATGTCTTCCTTATTATCCCAAAAACATGGAAAGAATGCTACTTTTTCGCTGATGGTTAGCAAACCCAAATTATAAAGAGCAGCTTGCTGTAGGTTCCTGCTCTCCAGAATGAATTGAATGGGTTTTAGTCTTGTTGTGAGCTGTCTCAACCATTTGGAAAAGGTTACTGGAAGAGAAAACATTTCTCACAGAGTACCTAATATTTAAACAATTTTATTAAGTTGAAATTCTGAGGTGTATTTTCTAGCCAAATAAGAAAAAAGTGGCTGGGTGAGTAGAGGCAGAAGAAAAGACATTTTTTGCCTACCAACGATGACTTTCAGTAAGTCCCCGCATCAAACAAATATATATAAAAGATGCTTATGTGTAAAATTGTACACTTTCAAGAGCCCCTCTTTGAGGGAAATAGGCAGTTAACAAATAGAAAAAATAAATAAAATAAATAAATAAGGCATCAAGACATGTGAAATTATTATGGCTAAATTTATGTTGATAATCTTATTATAAACATTGACCTTTGTCTTCTATATCTTTTATCAATTTTTAAAATATATTATATGTTATTTACATATAACCGTGTTTTATTATTTTTATATTGTCGACATTAAGACTTTAGGAGTGTCATTTCAGAATACATATTGCTGATGCTGCCTATTGCTTGAATTGGCTAAAGACAATTCAAATTGTCTTGAATTTGTTGCTAATTGATTGGAATAATGCCTGCAATTGTATGAAATCTAACATAAATTTAAGGTAGAAAAGATACAATCAAATCCGAAACCATGCTGTATGGATAAAAAATGAGTCAAAAAAATTAAGTTAGCTTAATTTAAACATAAAGATTTATCAAAAGATAAAATTATAAACCCTGCCATTTACAATCACAAACAAAAATGTAAAAAAAAACAAAACAGGAAAGAAACATCTATAGGGCAGTGATGGTTAAACTGTTGGTGCTGAGTGCCCAGAGCGTGCGCACGCAAATCCATGTGCAAACCCCTAAAATGCAATGTGAGTACCCCCCGTGCATGCACCCTGCCCCCATGTATGTGCCCCGCATGCCCATGCGTCTTGCATGCACATGCCCTGCTACCCCATTTTGGGCCTGGAAAGCTGCCTGCACCAACCTGGAAGCCAAAATGGGGCACAGGGGCTGCGGGAGGCCCCTCCAGGGCCCATTTTGGGCCTGGAAAGCCTCCTGCACCAACCTGCACCATCCACATGCGCCCTGCCCCCTGCGCATGCGCACAGAGTTTCAAAGACCAGCTGGCTGGCAGGAGGGGCATGCATGGTGAAGCTGAGCTGGGGTGTGGGCTGGCATGCCTGCAGAGAGGGATCTGTGTGCCACCTGTGGGTCTATAGGGCCTAATGGCTATAGGGTCTAATGGCTGGTTGTTTAACAACTGTTTGGTGTTACAATGACCTTGGAAAGGATTCTCTACCATCCATTGTAGGAATTTAGCACCCACCCCCCCTCCTAGAAGAATGAAATATTTTAGAAAATATTTAAAAAGGCAGAATATATTTCCCTGGATGAGAAATGGAGAAACATGTTTTAAAGACAAAGGAGCTCCCTGCAACTTCCTGCCACTCCCACTTTTGTCAATGGGCCATTAAAGCCTCAACCAAGCTCACTCATTTCCCCCCACCTTTGTCAATGGGTCAGAGGTAGAAACTCAATCCCCCCACCTTTGTTAATGGACCATCTTTTGCAACACAATAGAACAGAAACTCACCACATGGCAAGGCTCAAGCAAGCTTGAGAGACAACCTACAACATTAGCTAAGACCCCCACCCCCTGGGGGTCTGACAGCCAATCAGGATACACTTCCTGTGCCCCAGAAAGTTCAAAGCTCAGAAAAAGCATAAAGCCAGGGAGCGCACAGGATCTCAGCCCTTTTCTGTTCAGGATCTCAAGCCATGTGATCCTGACCACCATTAAACCATCTTTCCAAGCAGCCTCCATGTTTCCAGTGTCTTTGTCCCCACTTGGAACTGAACCCAGATGGATATTTCTTCCAACAATTGGCACCCACAGATGGGACTCCAAGCTAACCTAACCAATGGATCTGGCCCAGGTAAGCCTCCCTTGCTAGCAGCAGACCCATTGAGTCTATGGGTAAGTTTTCCTGGACCATTTGGAACTAGGTTTTAAAGGGGTTTTGAGTGTTGAGCTCAAAGGCTGCTTGGAAAGAAGGTGAGTACCTCTAAATTTTAATCTTTAAGCATGGAAAAGCATGGGAAATATGTGTATGCCTGCATGTGTGTGAATGAGAGAACCCTTTTCCCAATCACAGCTGGATCTTGCTTCCTCTGTGCATTTCCTAACCGCAGAAAGACCAAAAGTCTGGAGAGCATGGGGTTTTTGCCAGAGCACAGGGCCTTCTGTTAGGAAGGAACAAGTGTGTGTGTGGGATTCCACCTGAGGAAACAATCTGATTCCACCTCTTTGAGCAACCTCTAGCCGCACCTCTGCCTACTGCTAGCTCCACCGAGCCGTGACCGGTAGGATAGAGAAAGCAAGGGGGGGAAGCCAAACGTGGAACTTTGTGTTTTCAAGGAACGGAAGCTGAGTGAAAGGAAAAGAAGTGTGAAGGGGGAAAAAGAAATATATAGGAACTATTGGTGTATCTAAAAGAAAGCAAAGCCTAAAGTGGTGCATGTGGAGTGAGAGGAGGTGCTCGTACCTGCTGTAGGGGCAGCAAGGTCCTCCGGGATCACTATTTTTTTTTTATTGGTGATCTTCAAATAAGAGTTCCCTTAAGGAAGGGGCCCATACTTCGACAGAAGGGAGTCGGAGTCCTTCGCGGATACCTTTTTTTCCGAAACTGCGGGAGTGCCCGGCTATGACAAAGTGAGCCTCACATTCCGAGGATCATGGGAAGCGTAAGCTCGAGGGTAGAGGGAAATCCCCTGAGAGACATGCTTGGGGCCTGGGACGCCAGGCAGGTGCCAGTGTTGACTGGCATGCGAGATTAGAAATTGTAGAAATTGTGTAAAAAATGGGCTTTGCTAAGAGATAACACCAGGAAGACAAATTTGGCTAAATAAAGGTACTTAAAAGAAAAGGGAAATATATAAATAGGAATGTTTGGGTTTTTGTTTGTTTGTTTGTTTGTTTGTCTCTTTCTCTTTCTTCTATGGAACCACGTGGTCTGTCTGTTAAGATTTGTGCCTTCCCTAATTTAACTGAGATTTATGGCGGGAATGATCAGTGTGTGTGTGTAAATCTCAGAGTTTTGTTTTCCTCTCTTTGTCCTCCTTGTTTTTTATGTGTGTATGTCTGTCTTTGTGGGCCCTTGAGGTAATTTTAACTGTAAAATGTATCTGATCTCTAGAGACAAGAATTTTAAATTGTTAGGGAAAAACAAAAACAAAAGGTTGAAACAATGAAAATGGGGAAAAGAGAGAGAGAGAAAAAGGAAAGAAAGAGCCTTTACCCTGTTTTCGTGTGGCCACCGGGAATAGGGTACAGAACTTTTCATTTCTGCTTTTTTCTCCTCCTCTTTATCTTAAAGTAACAACTCAAGTTTATAAGGAAACATTTTAAGTTCACTTACAAGATAAGTTTATGAGGAAACGTTTTAAGTTCACTTACAAGAGAAAAAAAAATTCAGTCTTGCATTTACTGTGTGTTTAAATGATTTTACCTGTTCCTCTTCCTAAAGCATGTGAATCCAGTTTTTTTTTCCTTTCATCAGTTGTGTCTCCATTTTGTTGAAACTGCATTACCTTTTAGTAACTGCAATATTGATGTGTTGTATCTTTTCAAACTCTGCCTGCAAGATATCTACACCACCCCCCCACTTTTAATCCTGTTACAATGCCTTTCCTGAGAAGATTACCCACAAAAGTGGGGAGGAGATTCTGTTCTAATGTCTTTCAGCCCTGAAAAGATGACTCTGCAACTGTGGAAGCAGAGCACATGGTTCCAGATGCTGCCCCCAGAGGAGACCTTCCATTTGTTGGAGCCAGGAATTGAGTTTGAATCCAGCCCCCACTGAAAGCCATCACAGCAACCAGATTGGAGTAGACCTTCCAAGCCTGACTAACCAGCCTTATTACCAAGCATGCTACCCAGCAGACATGAAAGAAAGGACCCTGAGATGTACAAGTAAAGACTAAAAGACTCTTTTCAATTCCCAGAAGACAGCTGGAAAGACTATGGGAGAGGGTGGAAATTCATTGTAAGGTTTTCTGTCTGGTCTCCTTTATATTGTAATCAGTCTAAAGTATTCATGTAAGGATTGTATTTGAAAGTGGCTGCCACAGTTAGTTCTGAACACCTGAGATTTCTGTCTAATGGTAGGGAAATTTGTCCAGCATGTTTGTATTGTTTGTATTGTCTGAATTGTAAAGGTAGCTGCACACACAGAGAGAGACACCATTCAGAATTAGACTGAAACTATTCCCTTCACTTACCTCCACACAAGACCCCTAGGTTGATTTTGCTCTGTGGCACTAAAAGCCCAAGGAGTCAGATCTCCCTGCTAATTCCATAGGGGAGGGGCATCCCCCTCAGGCAATTCCTCTCTTGAAGAGATAGCAGAAAAAGTGATATCCAAAACCCAAGCCCTGACTATGACTCACAAATGATGCTGCCCAGTTGCCCAGTAAAGCAAGATATATTGCACTGGTGGTCTCATGAGTAGAAGTCCCAGGACTCATTGTGTGTAACTTAAAAAAAAAAAAGAAAGAAAGAAAGGAAAAAGCCTGGATTGCACACTGATTAACCTCAATTTGGACTGAAAAAAATCTTGGATAGACTAAAGTAAGAGCTAGGGCAGGTTCAGTAACCAACCCTTGGAAATGGGCAGCCTGTAATTTAAAGGAAAACCATGGCTGTGAAAATTTTGGGATGTGTGCTTGCTTGAAACCTGACTGGAAGCTCACAGAAAGTGATATCTAACAGCTGAAATTAATTGGCATAGAAAATTGGATACTGTAAAATTCTTACCAGAACTTTTCCCCTGGCTGCTAGACCTTCATGGTTGAAAGCTTTTGGGAGCCACTGAAGGAATCTTTTTTCTGTTGTCTCTATCAATGGCTTCCTTTGCATCAGGAAAATTAAAAGTACCCACTGATTTGATCAATTTTAATTTTTGCCAAGAGCATGTTTCAAAAGTCACGTTTTGAAAAAAAAAAAAAAAGTAGGGATTGTAGGAATTTAGCACCCACCCCCCCTCCTAGAAGAATGAAATATTTTAGAAAATATTTAAAAAGGCAGAATATATTTCCCTGGATGAGAAATGGAGAAAGAAACATGTTTTAAAGACAAAGGAGCTCCCTGCAACTTCCTGCCACTCCCACCTTTGTCAATGGGCCATTAAAGCCTCAACCAAGCTCACTCATTTCCCCCCACCTTTGTCAATGGGTCAGAGGTAGAAACTCAATCCCCCCACCTTTGTTAATGGACCATCTTTTGCAACACAATAGAACAGAAACTCACCACATGGCAAGGCTCAAGCAAGCTTGAGAGACAACCTACAACATTAGCTAAGACCCCCACCCCCTGGGGGTCTGACAGCCAATCAGGATACACTTCCTGTGCCCCAGAAAGTTCAAAGCTCAGAAAAAGCATAAAGCCAGAGAGCGCACAGGATCTCAGCCCTTTTCTGTTCAGGATCTCAAGCCATGTGATCCTGACCACCATTAAACCATCTTTCCAAGCAGCCTCCATGTTTCCAGTGTCTTTGTCCCCACTTGGAACTGAACCCAGATGGATATTTCTTCCAACACCATAAAGCACTTTCAGCTGCAGTAAAATGTCACACAGTCTCTCTCCCTTCAGTTACATGACTGCATTTCAGGCGCTTGGCAACCAGCTACCATTTAGGAGTGGTTGCAGAGCTTTGTGGTCAGGTGACTATTACTTATAATATTATTTGCTGGTTTCTAATATTTTTTGCCAGATTCTGGCAAAAACTACCCATTTAGGAAGGTGGATTCATACTTATGACTGGATAATTTGCTCAATGACCATCATAAAAATCAGATCCAGTCACATGGTATATCTCCTTATGACATGACTTACAATCAAAAATTCTGGTCCCAATTGAGACTGTAAATTGACGACTACAGCCAGTGAGTGAACCATTAAAGACACTTTTCTCATACTTGATTAGAATGGATATATATATATATACTAATTCCATCTATGTGATGTTCTTTTTTATTAACAGAGAAATCATACCATAGTTTCTAACTATTCATAATAATCATGCAATATGCATTTCTATAGATATGGTTTTACAGCAAGAAATTAGAAGAAAAAGGCAATAACTTTTCACAATAGAAAAATAGGAATAGAGTCTTCTGTCCTGGGTCTGCTTTGGGACTGGCATAATTCATTAATGATTTGAAGTAACAGGAAATGGTAAAATACTCATTTTTGTGGATGATAACAAACTGAATGAAGGCAAATATATGTCTCTTAGGATAATATTGCAGGATCCAATCTGGATCGGTAGAATTACAAACAAGTAATAAAATGGCAAATAGGCAGTATTAATGGCAAATAGGCAGTATTGAGGGCAAAAGCACATCTTATCTTCAGTTGGGAAAGTTATTTGCATTGGGGATGGGAGAGCCGATTTGGTGTAGTGGTTAAGACTTTAGGCTAGAAAGTGGGAGACAGTGAATTCTTAGGCAGAAAGCCTGAGCTGGGTGACTTTTAGCCTGTCACTTTCTCAGCCCTAAGAAAGAAGCAACAGCAAAACATTTCTGAAAGTCTTGCCAAGAAAACTAGGAACTAGTTCTGAAATGACTCAAAGGCACGAAAGGAGAAAAAAAAATAGTGATAAAAGGTGAAACTTTAGTCTACTCTTTCTTGACATTTAAGCTGTTGAGTCTTTAAAGAATACAAGTTCATTCATTAGCTGAAACTTTACCCCAGACTTCTTTTTAAAAATTCTTAAAGAAACCACTAATGTTAGTGACATTGACATTGTCAGTTATTTTAAAAAATATTTTATTTGAGTTGGCCCAAAGTATTAACTAAAAGAAATTTTCATATAAATGTTACAAGACGTATAGAAAAAATATTCTCTACGATTTCCTTGTCATATTTTATGTTTCTTTTAAACCTCTATGGTCTATTATTACTAAAACTTCTTGGATTAGCTTCATGATTAATTATTACAGTTTATCTTTATAGCAATCTGTTAAATTTCTTTTTTGTTCATATTGCCAAATCACATTTATTTTGTCAGCATTTTAGAATCTTTTAATTTAGTCAGGTAAAATGTCAACTTTTTAACACTAGCAATTTTGAATGCTTTTTGTGACTCCAGTATTTAATAGTACTTGTATTTTTTAGAGGATGCATATTTTATTGCTTAATCTCATTGTTATTGCTGGTTTATTTATTTTAGCTGCAGCCAAAGTTTCATTTTTCTTTTGGGAACATTCTTTAATTATACTTAGATTCAGAGTATATTGTTAAATTTATGTTCAGTTATATCTCACTAAAAGTCATAAGCTTAAATCCATTATTTAAAAACAATCACTTCTATATGTATGAATTTAAACATATAGCTGGAATCTATCAAAATTATGTATCACAGTCAAATGTCAAATTTACATTCATGCATATTGAGCATGCTGTTCTTTCTCAGGTCAAGTAATGCATGCAAAACTCAAAACAGGACCAAGAAATAGTAAGTAAAAGAAAAGAAGGCATGGGATGTGAAAAGGAAATGTAGTTAAAACTTGTTTAAATCAAGATAATTCACCATTTTATTCCATACTTATCTCACCTTGCAAACCAATCTGTCTTCCATCCTGAGAACACAGTATTCATTGTTCTCCAAACGTCTCACCCCACTTTTTTTGAGGATTGCATCAACTTCCCCAATCACAAATTTTCTTAGAAACTACCTCTTAGCATTTTCATTCTTTCTTCCAACTTTTTAAAAAAGTTCATTCTCATTCTCTCTGTGACAAAATTATTTCAGCAGAGTTTTTATATTGATCATTCACTTTTGTATTTCATCCACATGTATTCAGCACTCATACATTCTTCATTTTATCTTCCCCCATACTTAAATATCCAATTCCCATCACCATTAATTTACTTTGATGATATGTCGCAAATCAGTAGAAACATGCTCAGAGACTCAACTGTTTATCTTCTTTTGGCATACATTTGTTACTAGCAACAAATGCATATGCTAACCACTATATTTCTACTTGTGTTTGCGTTTCTTAAAATGTTCCATTTATTTCTATATCTTTAGTAAGCAATATACCACATAGCACACAAATTTAACTACAGGTTTCTCATAGTCATTTATATATAATTTAGACATATTTGTGCAATTTTTCATGCTACATACATACATTTTCATATCCCCTCTCCTTATTTCATTATATTATCTATCTAAAATTGGCTTCAAAATATTATTATTCAGGTTTTAGTCAACAGCTCAGAATCATGTGCATATAAATGTACACATATATGTACATCTACAACAAATGTACCTCTAATGTGGCAAGCATTTTTATACATTATTAAACTGCAGAATATCATGCAACTTCATTTTTCCCTTCTCAGTCCTAAATCATTTATGAATGGCTTTTTTTCATTTTTCTTATTAGCCTAACACCACACACTTTTGTAGCACAATGTAAAGTGATTATTTTCACTTTGTTTCACACAACTTTCACCACCCTTTTCCATACCCAATTCTCCTGGGAGACTCCTGGGAGACTAATACATTTTCATAGGTATGCTTTTCCAATGATCTTTCTACTTTCATTCTACGTTCATGTCTTTCTTTTCTTTCCATGATTATTTCCCCCCAAAATCCACCCATGAAACTACTCAAAATGGTCTTTGCATTCAGTGCTTATATTCTTCTTCTATGTTTCATCATAAACAATCAAATCAATCATCCTTTCACATCTATGTACATTCCATTGCCATGTGTAATACTGTAAACTGTCCAGATTTGCCTTGTGGTGAGACGGGCAGCAAACAAATTTAATAAATAATAATGAGTACATATCACATGCACATTCAAGTGTCCCAAGTATTCAAAAGAAGCAGATTTTTTTAAAGTGAAAACCAGCAAGCAGTTTCTATTCCCATTCATTGTTAGTCTCTGTAGGGTGCAAAACCTTCTAAAAAATATTATCTTACCCCTTTCTCACCCATCCGTTCCTATTACCTAGCCAAATAACGTTCCCTCTGATTGGAATATTGCATATTTTATCACAAAAACATTTTAATTTTGTCATTTACCAGTGCCTAATATGCAACTATCACTAAACTATGGATTTCTATAAATACCAAGAATTCTGTAAAAGACACTTTCTGGTATACATTTTAGTCTTTTCACTTAAAATTAACCTTATACCTTCAATGCTATATGTGTTCAGCAAGCCCACAAGTTTAGACTATCTTCATTTGCTTACATCCTTCCCTCTTTTTTACACAGCTCCATAATTTATTTAATTAATTTGTTAATTTATGCTCTTTACTATTTGCTTTTTTATTTTTCAAGTAAGAATCTTCCCCATACTGTTGCCATCATCACAGGAACCCATGCCGCCCTTCATGGCTTTTACCAGTTGAGGTTTCACATAATGCTCTTTAATAAGATGAAGAAGGTGTAAACATGGTTAACCACCTTAGTCATACCTATATCACATGTAGCATTCTCTATAATCAGTAAGGATAATAACTATCAGCATAGTTTGGTGCTGAGGTAGTCCAGTGTTAGCCCATGCAAGCTTTCACTGCTTTAGGCAAACTAAGATTTCCAATCTAGAGACTATCTTGCAAAGGAAAATACATTTACTCATACCCACCAACACAGAGGTAGATGCTATGTACTAACAAAGTTGAAAGAAGTCAAATTTATACAATCTTGTTTTGTGGCATGTAATGCAAGCTTAACTTCTATTCATTTCTCTTATTAAACCAGCTGTCAACTAATGAAGCATCCCTGACCTGCTCTTGAGTTGCCATGGGCAAGGGGGATGGGGAATTGAATCTCACAGCTGCATCAAGGAACTTGCATTTCAGTCAAAACAAAGCACGTTCCAGCTGGTGGCATCAAGATTATCTTCACAGGAACCCACAGTGACCAGAGTAACTTCTACAACCCGTAAAATTGCTTCGTTGGGGAATGTGACTGATGACACATCTTGGGGGGAGGGGGAAACAGGGTCAGAGCCAAAGCACAAATTAAGTGAGGTCAGAGTTGGCTCCATTTGGTCTGTGATGACATGAGGCTCCTAATAAATAACTGGATTTCCTTTGAAGCTTGGCCTGAAGCTCATGATTTCATTAGGGCATCAGTTGGAAACCCTGACAGTGAGCCAATTCTCCCAAAACTAATAAAAACGACTGGGATTCCTGAGCCCCGTACTCTCCATCCACTCCCTGACACCTGGGGTGCATGGAGAGAAACTCAGGCTACCATGACAGAGGGTAGACTATCTGAAGAGAGCCTGCTCCAGGCGACCCAGAGTGGGGTAGAACTTGCCCCCACCCACGGAGGCAATCAGCCCAACTGAAAGCAATGATAGAAGAAGATACAGAGTTAGTAAAAAGAAATTTGAGATTTTTAAATAGGAATTTTTTTGAATTTAGTAATAGAAATTCTAAATTATTGGCAAAGATGGCGAAAGATAAAAGAGAGAAGAGAGAAATTGGAGTTTTGATAGATGATAGAGGTATAAGATGTTATAAAAAATTAGAGAAATGTGAAGTGGTTAGAAACTTTTTTCAGAATCTATATTCAAAGAAACCAATTAATCGGGGAAAATTGCAAAGCTATTTAGAAAAGTATGTGGTGAAAATTGATCAAACATATAAGGAATTGATGGAAGAAGATATAACACAAGATGAGATTAATGGAATAATACAAAAATTAAAATTAGGGAAAGCTCCAGGTGAGGATGGATTACCTGTTGAGTTTTATAAAGAATTTAAAGAATTAATAATACCAAGACTGCAAAAATTATTCAATGGAATATTACATGGTGGGGAAGTACCTTCGTCATGGAATAGAACGGTGATATCCCTAATTCCTAAACCAGATAAAGATTTAGAAAGGATTGAGTCCTATCGCCCATTTCTTTAATTAATCAGGATGCAAAGATATTTACTGCTATTATAAGTAATAGATTAAATAGATTTTTACATAGATATATAAGTTATAATCAAGTAGGTTTTGTGAAGGGTAGATACATGAGTGATATTGTTAGAAGAGTATTAAATATTATAGATGTAGCTGAATATAATGGTGATAAAATTGGTATAGTATCATTGGATATTTTTAAAGCTTTTGATTCTGTACAATGGGAAACTATTAAAGTAATTGTGGAGGCTTTAGGCTTTGGTAATAAGTTTATACATGTTATTTCAAAATTGTACCAAAAGAGCAGTGCAAGAGTGAAGGTGAATGTAATATTAACTGAAGAGATAAAATTAGAAGCTGGTACGAGACAAGGATGTCCCCTGTCCCCAACATTATTTTTATTGGCTATGGAAATATTGACAAAATGATAGAAAAGATGAAGAATTAGAAGGATATAAGGGTATAAGATAAATTTGTATGCGGATGATACTTTAATTATTTTGAAAATGTAGAGAAAGATCTGAAAAGATATATAAGCATTTGATAGAATTTGAGGAAATGACAGGATTGAAAGTAAATTGGTCAAAGTCAGAATTATTGATGGATAGTAATGGTAATGAGTCTGAGAATATGCAAGAGCAATTTGGGATAAGGATTAAAACACATTGAAATATTTGGGTATAGTGCTTTCACTTAAGGTTAAAGAATTGAAAAAAACTTAATTATGATGTGGTGATTAACGAAATTGAGAAGAAGATAGATAAATATAAAATTTTAATGTTGTCTTGGTTTGGTAGAATTGGAATGTGTAAGATGATGTTGCTGCCCAAGTTCAACTTTTATTCGAGATGCTACCACTAAATTTGACAGAGAAAGATATTGAAGGATATCAGAAAAACTGGATAAATTTGTAACGGTGGCAAAAGACCTAGATTAGTGAAGAAAATGTGGTATCAAAATCAAAAGGAAGGTGGATTAGGAATCCCCAAATTATTTAATTATTACTGTGCGTATGGTATCCGGATAGTGGTAAAAATATTTAAAGGTGAAGATAACTATTGGAGAGACTTAGAGTTAAAGGATATAGAGAAATTTGGATCAAGGTGGTTTTTAGATAAAGCAAATTTAAAATGTGTAAGTAGAAGTTATTGGTTAAAGGGATTAAGTAAAATGTGGAATAAATTTGTTAAAATTTTAATTCCGGATATAATCTTTTTGGGGGAGACAATTGGAATTTGGCCGATTAAAAATAATATAAAACGTAATGAAGTGATTAAAGAGGAAAATATAGAAATTATTAGAGATTGGATAAAAGTTATGGAAAATGAAAGGAGGAATAAAGAAATTATTGAAAAATTAGGGTTAAGTTGGTTTGAAAAAATACAGATAGAAAAATGGACAAAAAAACTAAGGGAAAATTATTCGATAAATAGATGTGAAACTGAATTTGAATATTTAGTATCTCGGATTATGAAAGATGAAATTGGGCTAAAGGCTCGTTAGTAGGGTTTATAAGATTATAAATTCTGATGAAAAATTACAAAGAGTGATGAGGACAAATTGGGAAAAAGATCTTAATATTGAAATACCAGAGTCAGATTGGAATGTGAATTGGAAGAGTAGAATTATGAGAACTTTATCTATAAGGATTAAAGAGCACAATTATAAAGTTGTTTGGAAATGGTATTTGACTCCAGTAAGATTGTCACAAATGGATAAAAAAATTAGTAAAAAATGTTGGAGATGTGAGATGGAATTGGGGACTTATGAACATATGTGGTATAATTGTGATAAGGTTAAAAAGTTTTGGCAACAATTGGAGAAAATGATATTTGAAATGATGGGGAAAGTAATAACATTGAGAGTGGAAACTATATTATTGTTGGTAATTAAGGAAATAGAATTAACAAAATATGAAAAAGAATTGATTAGAATTATGATTATAATAGGTAGAATTATAATAGCTAGATATTGGAAACTAGATGTGATTTTTAGAATAGAAGAGTGGAATTCTGAAATGTGGAAATTAGCTTTAAATGATAAAATGACATGTGATATTAAAATTAGAAGTGGTGTGTATAAAGAAGATATTTTTTGGAAGACTTGGAAACCATTTGTGGACTTTGCGCTTGGAACATTGGACGCTTCAGTACCTGTACCTCGAGAACGTGGATTTTGGCAATCATGAGGATATATCCGAAGACCCAAATCTTCCTTTTATGTATAGCACAAGGGTGTAATAATGTATTTTCTTTTTGTTTGTTTGTTGCAAAAAAAGTAATTAAAAAAAAAAAAAAGAAAGCAAACCAGCAGCCCAAACAGAACCAAATTACAGCCCTCCTTGGACATCAAAGCCGAGATACCAGTCTCAGCGACTGGAACAAGAAAAGAAGAATATTGTGGTTGAACTCCCCCACCCTAGACTCCAGGTCTGGGGGAAATCCCTGAGTGAGCTAGGAAGACTGGAATGGATGATGGACTGGGAACGGGCCAGGCTCCCAACACCTATGAGCCACCCAGATGCAAGACATCGACAACTTCCTACAAGATCTAGAAGCCAGATTTGAGGAGGTGGAGGAGGATCCATACATGGAGGATGAGCTCCAAAACCTAAAGGATGGGGGGGGTGACCCATTAAGGAACACATCTGTGAATTCAGGAGAGTCGTGGGGAAGCTACCCCCTTTGCTGGAGTGGCTATTAGTTCACTTTTTCAGAACGAGTCTGGACAAGCAAATTGCCCAAGTAACTGACTATTGGGACATTCCAAACCAACTCTCTGAGTGGTTCCGAGTGGCCTTAAAAGTTGACTGCGGATTGCGTGCCAATGACATGCGGAAGCAACCGGGCACCAAGGAGGGAGGCCAACCAGACTGGAGACCATCTGGCCGACGGGAGGTCGCAGCGTACAGTCGGCCCAAAAACAAACTGACTCATGAAGCCAGTTGAAATCCTACAGATGTGGAGGGATGGGCCACATTTCCTCGGAATGTGCAATCCCAGCTCCGAAATCCAAGCCAGAGCCACCACCCAGGGCATGACTGGAACAAGGCTCCAGGCATGCCGTCAACATGTCCTGAAAAGCCCTCCAGGCTATAGAGGTCCCTCCTAACCCAGTCGAAGAGGCCAACAATGATCAATCACCAAACCCTTATGACAGTGGGGATGATGGTGAAGATGATCCGATGGTGAGTGAACCGATCAACCCCCTTCGTCCTCCCTATATGCTTCACAGCCCCAGAAACAAGGACCCAGGGCACTTTTCAAGCCCAAATAAACTCAGGCTGTACTAGATGCCTGATTAACCTAGCCATGGTCCTGAAACTGGGGATTAGAGCAAAGAGACTGGCCCACCAGATCAGATTCAAACAGGTCGATGGGTCTCTATTGGGAGGAGCCTATGCCACCCATCTGACTGAACCAGTGAAACTAGAGCTAGTGGACCACTGGGATGAAATTTGATTCATAATAGCCCCCCAATGACAGATGCAGTCATATGGGGCTCTCCTGGCTAGACAAATGGGGGACGATGATCTGGTGGGAAGGGGGCACCCAGAGGCTAAGGATAGCTAGAGGACCCCAACCCCTCCCACATCAGCAAATAAAAGCATTGCCCACATAGGAAACCCCCCCACCAAAGGCCTCTCCAGAACTATTGGCAGCCACCTCTGACAAAACTCCAGAGGTTGAACAGATCCCCAAAGAATATCAGGACCTTGCGGAGGTGTTCAGTGAGGCTGAGTGCGACGTCCTACCCCCCCCCCACTGTGAGACAGACTGCACCATTGAAATAATCCCCGGTGCAAAACTACCCAAAGGCAAACAGTACCTGAGGGGTTACATGAACTATCAGCAGTCCAATTGGGCAGACCTCTTGCCTTTCGCTGAGGTCGCATACAATAATGCTGTTCACAGTAGCATGGGACTAACTCCGTTCAAAATAGTGAGTGGCATGGACTTTGTCCCAACACCAGAATACCCAAGGATCCCCCCTCCTCAATCAGCTTGACAGATTGGCTGTTGATGCTAAAAGCAGCATGGGAAAATGTCAAGAAGGCGCTAGCTAAAGTGGCGCAGACCTATAAGAAACAGGCAGACAAACACTCAGCCCCACAACGACCATTCCAGCTGGGGGAAAAGGTCTACCTCTCCACAAAATATTTGAGGTTAAAACTCCCTAGCAAGAAATGGGCCAAAATTTACAGGACCATTCCCCATAGTGAAGATTATCAACCTGGTCACGGTGCAATTAAAATTGCCACAACTGCTGGGAAGATACACCTAGTATTCCATAGCAGCCTCTTAAAACCCATGGTTGGGTCAACCCTGAGACCACTACCCCATAAGCCCTCAGACCCAGTGGTTATAGGAGTCCAAAGCCATTAGGAGGTGCAATGAATCTTCGACTCAAGATGGCATGGGAGACAGCTTTAATACATAATTAAGTGGAAGGGCCACCTCTTATCAGAGGCGTCTTGGGTAAGAGTAGAAACATCCAAGCTGATCGCTTCATAGCTAAATTCCAAAGAAGCCTGGGATGGTGGTGGTTCGCACCCCTAAAATCTAAAATCTCAAACTGTCTTTGCTTTGCACAGGTCACCTTCAGGAAATGAGGGAAGCCAAATGTCAACTCACAAAGCATCCCTGACCTGATCTCAAGTTGCCATGGGCAAGGGGGACGGGGAATCGATACAGCTGTATCAAGGAACTTGCATTTCAGTCAAAACAAAGCACATTCCAGCTGGCGGCATCAAGATTATCTCCAAAGGAACCCACAGTGACTGGAATAACTTCTACAATATGTGAAATTACTTCGTTGGGGAATGTGACTGATGACACATCTTGGGGGGGAGAGGGAAACAGGGGAGAGGGAAACAGGGTCAGAGCTTAATTTTGTGGGACTAAATTTTAATATTCTAAAGCAGTTTCATACATTGTGTTATATACAATCCTGTATATAGAGGCATTTCATAATTATTCTTTTAGTTTAGTACATTTTTGGAAAATTAGAGCCACCTTAGGATTTTTACACTGTAGAAGGAAGAATTCCATGTGATACCAGTACAATTTCATGATGTAGCAGGAGTGTCAAACTGGCGGCTCGCAGGCCGGATGTACCAAGTGCAGGCCACACCTACCCCAGCTCCATGAAGGGAAAAAAAGTCACAATATGTGACGTGACATGATGAACAGTATATCTAAGCTATCTGGAACTTTTAAATACATAATGGCTCAATTTATCCAGAGAACACCTAAAGAATTATACTGTTTGATAATTGATCAGAGTCCCAATTATTGAGCCATTGCTCAAATCTTATTCAGATTCTCAACTTTCTGAAATCATTATTTTTACACGCATATATGTGGCCTTCTTCCTTCTTTTTTAGTTGTTGTGGTAGATGGATCAATTTAAGAAATAACCAGAAAGTCACAATTCATAGAAAAATATCTTGCAATCTTTTACAGAATTACTTCAGCCAGCACCAGACTGTAGTCAGAGAGCACATAATGCAGCAACTTCATTAAAATGAAGCAGGCTTATATTTTGTATTGGTACCTGGATATACTTTCATTTGAGTCTAGTAACAGAAGGCAGGATAACCATGTATTAAACAAGCAAACCAATGGATAGGTCAAACCAAAGCAATTATGCCCCAAACAAAGACATGACAGCATTTAATTTAACATTTACAAACAGGAAGCAAACTAAAGTTGCACGTTATTTATGATACTTTCCACTAGATTAGGAATGGGCAGGCTGTGGCCTAAATTTTGGAGAAGAGCATGAAACTTCTGAAGTTCATGTCATCAATATTTGGTAACAAACCAGTGAACAATGAATGACAGGGCTACCATTTCCTGGTTTCTGGTATGAAACAGAGGCAAACTGGCTCAATTAGGAAAGTTAAAGAAAAAATTCAAAATGAAAAAAAATCTTATTCATGCTCCTTGTAATGAGATTATTACATTACTGCCCTGTCCCAAATAATACTAATTTTAAACAATGTACCTCTAGCTATTGAACAGCTACCTGTCCTTGACAAGAAATTTCCATGGAAAATATGAATATTTTAAGAATGGTTAAAGAAACAAAATTTACCAAAAATTACAGAGAATCAGAAATGGATTATGAATGGATCTATAACAATAAGGGAAGTTCACAAAACTATATAAAAAACCTAAAACATGAGAAATGCCTAGATCAGATGGTTACTGGCTCTTTATTATAAATGCTTTGAGGCAGGGTGAAATCTAAAAAATTTCCTTACTGGTTCTGTGGGCATGGCTTAATTGGTGGGCATGGCATGGTGGTCAGATGACTGGGTGGCCGTGGTCAATAACAATACATAATAAAAATAATAAACAAAGTATACAAAACAATAAGTGGTACCAAAAACCATATTTCACACTTTACACATACACAGCACAACACAACACAACTGACACACACACAATGTAAAAGCAGCCACACTTCACCCAAAATGGCCCTTGCAACAAGTAGGAACCTCACACAGCCACAAAAAGCTCAAAAACCAACTGTCACACTTTACACACACACAACACAACTGTCAGCCTCCACTCCAAACTTTGTATCTCTTTGTACTCCTTATATTCAGTTGTTAGATAGCATGGGATTGTATTTCTAATGTACATAGCTATTGGATTCAAGTTAAGTAGAGAGGGACCTTTAAGAGTGTCGGTCTGACATAATTAAGGTGGGAGGGGATATTAATGTTTTGAATTCAACAGGAATGTTTGGGCGCGAACTCTAACGGACATTGCATTCCTGATATGATTGACAACCAGAGACCTGCGGAAGAAGATTACCACGGGACCACGGGAAGGAGCTGGCATTGGACCAGACCTGATGACCTTTTGGGAAAGAGGAGGGAGGAATAGGGTGATACAGATTGTTAGCCATATTTTGTCTCAGATTCAACTTAGCACTGCTGCTATCCAGATGTAACTAGTAAAAGTACTTTTCTTTATTTGCAAATGAAGTCAAGCTGTATTCTTTCCTAGATATAATCAGAGGCAGCCTGACATTAAGTTGAATCTCCACAGCATGTCGAACAACCAGGATTTTAACCAAAATACCGAAGGGGTTGACAGGAAAAATTTGATGGGAAGCAAGCCAGCTGCTGAACTGGGGGAGGCGACCGGAGGTCAGTTTTAACCCTGAGCTGGAGAAATTGCAGTTGGAAGAAGAGAGGAGGCTACCAGACTTCAAGGAACCTCCCTCTGGAGTAACTACAAGGAGAAAGGGGAAACCACGCAGTTTTTCCGAGTAGATAGAGGAGCAGAAAATCAGAGACAGCCTCCAATTCGAAGAGGCATTGCGTCTATTTCGTGAAGTGAAAATAAGGCCAGCTGCTCGCCAAAGATATGAACCCCCTATTCAGTCCTCCAGGTGGGAGGGAGAAGAAGAGGAAGAAATTTCCAAGGGGCCCGATGGATGAGTTTCCCAGGGCGTAGAGATTTCAGAAGGCTCAGAGCCAGAAAACCCCTTCCCAGAGGCAGCTGAATTGGATGGAGGGCCACCTGCTGACCAAGTGAGGCTGCGCAGGGGAAGGAAAAAGCCAAAAATCCCCCCCATATCAGAGAAATTCGATGGGAATGCCAAGGAGCTAGGACTGTTCCTGGCGATAGTGAATGACCACATGATAGACTGGGGGGAAGATTATTGGTCACAGGCGGCACAAGTTAGAGCTGTGACCCACAACTTAACAGGAAGAGCAGCTGCATGGTTTGTGTCATTATATACCAACCACTCCCCCTTACTGCAAAACTACGAGCATTTTATGACTGCACTGAGGAGGAGGTTCGAGGACCCCCTGGCAGAGCAGAAGGCCAAAGGCCGGATGAAAACCATCAGGCAAGGGAGGAGACCAGTGGCTGATTACAGCCAGGAGTTCAGTGATTTAGTTCCCTTGATGAGAGGATGGTCGGAGGTGACCCTTGTGGACATTTACAAAGATGGTCTGAATAGAGATCTCTATGAACTGTGCCGGGCACAGGCCTCTCCAACCACGTTGTACGGCTGGTACACCCTGCAGCGGAGATGGAAATCGAACTAGTGAAAGATCGTGGCAGAAGACAGCGCACTGGAAGGCCGTACCCTGCCCATTCTCCTGGAGGCCCTTCTAGGGACGCTCCTACATCGGAGGGTGGGAGACAATGTTCGACTGCGTGCTACAGATGTGGAAAAGAATGCCATCTTGTTGGGTGAAGCTGGTGCCAAGGACGACCTCTGGTGGTGAAAAGGAACCAGTGAAACCAGCTGCTAAGGCACGAACGCCGGCAAAGTGGGAAAGGGCGTCGCCAAGAAGGCCACACCCATCAGGGAGGAGTGCGAAGCGTCGACCGAAACTGATGACAGCAAAACCACGTCAGAGTCCGATGAAGATCTTCTGGTGAGTTGGACACGGGGTCCCTTGGACATTCCAATCAAACTCCATGTACCCTCTTCGGGTAATAAGGGGGAAATGTTAGCACTACTAGACTCTGGATGTACTAGATGCATGATCAGTCCCGAACTAGTAGAGAAAATGGAACTAAAACTGAGAACCCTAAGTAGGCCCATAGCCTTTGCCCAGTTGGATGGCTCTGTGGCAGGGGGAGGACCCACCCATTTCGTAACAGAACCCATAGAAATGATAATGGGAGACCATCGAGGGATCCTAAACTTCATAGTAGCCCCAGGGATGGACCAACTCCTGTTGCTACGGTTGTCATGGCTACGGAAGTGGAACCCCCATATTAACTGGAGGACGGGAGTCTTACGTTTCCGCTCTAGGACACTAAAGGGGGAGAAAAGAGAAACCAAGGAGGGATCTACCGTGGCCATGTTCTAAGATACGATGGGGGCAATGATCGAGCGAATAGAAGGGGAGGAGAGGATACCTAAGGAATACTGGGACTTGTGAGAAGTCTTTAGTGAGAAAGCATCAGATGTTCTACCTCCCCATAGGCCTATTGACTATGCAATAGACATCCTTCCAGGGGTAAAGCTTCCACAACCAAAAGCTTACCCCATGACCCAAAAGGAATTGGGGGAGCTGCGTAAATTCATAGACAAAAACTTAGAGTGGGGGTTTATCCAACCGGCTAGGCCTCGTGTGGCTGCACCAGTGATGTTCTGAGAAAAGAAAGATGGCTCTTTTTGTCTTATAGTTGACTACAGAAACCTTAACGCAGTGTGCGCCGAAAACGTATACCCCATGCCGCTCATGAAAGATATATTAGCGCATCTAGCAAAAGGAAAATTTTTCACCAAATTAGACCTACGAGAGGCTTACTACAGAGTTCGTATAAAGGAGGGGGATGAATGGAAAACCGCTTTCAATTGCCCCCTCGGGTGTTTCCAGTTTCGAGTTTTGCCGTTTGGATTGCAGGGGGCGCCCGCAGTTTTCATGCAACTAATAAATGAAATACTCCATCAACATTTGTTTAAAGGAGTTCTGGTCTACCTTGACGATATACTTATCTATACAGAAACAATGGAAGAACATATTAAACTAGTAAGAGCAGTTCTTAAAAAATTATTATCTGCAGAACTTTACTGCAAACTATCCAAATGTGATTTCCATCAAACTAAAATAGACTACTTAGGGTACCGCATATCGGCGGATGGACTAGAAATGGACCCAGGGAAAATGAAATCTGTCTTAGAATGGGCTCCCCCACGCACACGCAAACAGTTGCAAAGTTTCTTGGGATTTGCAAACTTTTATCATCAATTCATCCCTTCCTTTGCTCAAATTGCTTTGCCAATCACCAACCTCTTAAAAACTAAAGGAGATACAAAACCCAAACCATCATTACCTCTTGAATGGACAATGGAATGTCAAGCAGCATTTGAGAAATTAAAATGACTGTTTGCCGCTGAACCTATTTTAAAACACCCCGACATGGATGTTCCTTTTGTGATACAAGCTGATGCTAGTGATGTAGCAGTCGGAGCCGTTTTACTCCAAAACAATTCCGATGGTAAACTACAACCCTGTGCTTTCACTTCTCGAAAATTAACTGAAACTGAAAGACGATGGGCTATTTGGGAAAAAGAAGCATTTGCTGTCCACTGGGCTCTTCGCACATGGAGACAATTCTTGGAGGGTTCTAATCATCCTTTTGAAGTTTGGACTGATCACAAAAATTTAGAAGCGCTAAAAACTCCTAGAAAACTTTCACCTAAACAAGCCCGGTGGGCTCAATATTTTAATCGCTTTAATTTCTCCTTACATTACATTCCTGGAGGGAAAAACTTTTTGGCAGATGCTCTTTCACGTTTGCCCCAATACAATGGTACTCGCTCCGAGGTGGTTCGCCCAATACTTCCCATTCAACAGTTAGCAGCTCCAGCTATAACTCGAAGCCATACCAAAACCGAGTCATCACTACCAGATGAACTAACTAACTTGTTTAAGGAAGCTTTGAACTCTGATGACTGGTTCTTGGCACATTCGCATGAATGCACGCTCCGTGATGGACTAGCTTGGATTGGAGTGAAACTATATTTTCCTTTATCACTCAGAGAAACCATCCTACAACGATGCCATGATGCCAAAATGGCAGGACATTTTGGATTTGTAAAAACCTTGCATCTTCTTAAAAGACAATTTTGGTGGCCAAGTCTTAAAAAAGACATTCAATCATATATCTCAAGTTGCCCTGTTTGCACATCATCTAAAAGGCCTCCAGGAAAACCTCCTGGACTACTTCAAACAGTAGCCCGACCAGGAGCTCCATGGAAAGAAATATCCATGGATTTCATAGTAGAGCTACCCGAAAGTGCAGGCAATACTGTAA
The DNA here is from genome assembly GCF_028640845.1 of Ahaetulla prasina. NCBI lineage: Eukaryota > Metazoa > Chordata > Lepidosauria > Squamata > Colubridae > Ahaetulla > Ahaetulla prasina. The sequence goes on along the minus strand of NC_080543.1, from coordinate 77,698,210 downwards.
TCTGGGTAGTGACAGACCTTTTCTCCAAACAAGTCCATTTTATTCCATGTTCAAAAATACCCTCCTCAAAGACTCTGGCGAAGTTGTTTGTGCAACACATTTATAGACTACACGGCGTCCCTGAACGCATCATCTCAGATCGCGGAGTTCAATTCACTTCTCAATTTGGGAAAGAGTTTTTATGACTGATTGGCTCCACCCAAGGATTAAGCTCCTCCCATCATCCCCAGGCTAATGGAAATTGTGAACGCTCAAACTCGGTAGTGGAACAATATTTACATTGTTACATTAACTATCAACAAGACAACTGGGCAGACCTACTACCTTTTGCTGAAGTCGCCTACAATAACTCAATTCATAGTAGCACAGGATTTACTCCTTTTAAAGTAGCTTCAGGCCAAGATTTTGTTCTCATTTCAGAACTTCCAAAGGAGAAAACCACGGTTTCCTCCTTATCAGAATGGATAGATCAAATACAAAGCACATGGAAAATGACTCGCAAGGTCACCATGCACATAAAAAACAAGCAGATAAAAAAAGATCCCCTGAGAACAAATACCAAGTTGGTGACAAGGTTTATCTCTCCACCAAATATTTACAAACCACTCAAAAGTCTAAAAAACTGGGACCTAAGTATGTGGGACCTTTCCCCATAGTGAAAATCATCAACCCCGTGACTGTACAGCTAGAATTACCAAAAACACTTAGAAGAATTCATCCTGTTTTCCATGTCACCTTGCTGAAACCGGAACACACATCCACTTTCCGTGCTGACCATATACCCCCTCCTATACCAATTCTCATAGACGGCGAACAACATTTTGAAATAAAAGAAATCTTGGATTCAAGAAAACATAGAAATAAAATTCAATATCTCATTGCTTGGAAGCACTTCCCTTTGTCCCAAGCCGAATGGGTGAACAAGGAAGATGTTCGTGCTTCAGAAAAGATAGCTCAATTCTATAAAAAATATCCTGACAAACCCTAACTTTTCTTTTTTCTTTCTAGGACTGACGTCCTTGTTGCAGGAGGGCCGAATGTCAGCCTCCACTCCAAACTTCGTATCTCTTTGTATTCCTTATATTCAGTTGTTAGATAGCATGGGATTGTATTTCTAATGTACATAGCTATTGGATTCAAGTTAAGTAGAGAGGGACCTTTAAGAGTGTCGGTCTGACATAATTAAGGTGGGAGGGGAGATTAATGTTTTGAATTCAACAGGAATGTTTGGGCGCGAACTCTAATGGACATTGCATTCCTGATATGATTGACAACCAGAGACCTGCGGAAGGAGATTACCACGGGACCACGGGAAGGAGCTGGCATTGGACCAGACCTGATGACCTTTTGGGAAAGAGGAGGGAGGAATAGTACAGGTGGTACAGATTGTTAACCATATTTTGTCTCAGATTCAACTTAGCACTGCTGCTATCCAGATGTAACTAGTAAAAGTACTTTTCTTTATTTGCAAATGAAGTCAAGGTGTATTCTTTCCTAGATATAATCAGAGGCAGCCTGACAACAACTGACTCACACACACACACAAAATGCCACATATAGCTTTGTGAGATTTTGTGTGTTTGTGTAGTTAGAGTGAAACACTATAGGAACACAACAAATCTTAGCTGCACAAATATTTTATTTTATTATTTTATTTTATTTTATTTATATTTTTTAGATCAGGGGCCTCCAACCTTAGTAACTTTAAGGTTTGTGGACTTAATTCCCAGAGTTCCTCAGCCAGGCAGATTAGTTGCTCACTGAGGAAATAGATTAGCTAGCAACTGATTCTGTGTGCGTGCTGAAACTGCTCCTTTCGGGCTGGGAAAGCCATGCGTTAGATCAGTAATTAGGTAAGTGTCTTAGAATCTCTTAAAAGGAGGTTTTCTACAAGCTCTTCGGCCGAAGAGCTTGTAGAAAACATGTTTTTTAAGGTTCTGCTGATGAGGAACTCAGCTGCAATTGCCAGAGGAGCGTTTTAAAACTTTTTTTTACAACCTCTTTGGCTGAAGAGGTTGTTAAAAAAAGAGTTTAAAGGGTTCTGACGATCTCAGCTGAGCCGAGGGATCCTCAAAGGCTTTTTTTTTTTACTTTTAAAGGCATGTTTTCGGCTGAAGAAAAACTGCTTTTAAAAGTAAAAAAAAAACAACCTCTGCTGATGGTGCAGCTCAGCAGAGGGCGGGGCCAGGGATTTTTTCCACCGGTTCTCCGAACCAGCCGCCGCCATCGCTATCGGATTGGGTGAGCCGGTCCGAACCGGGAGCATTTCACCCCTGCTTTGAGGATGAACAAAGTAGAATGAATTCTATTTTATAGAGGGGAAAGATGCCAAAGAACTGGAGAGAGGCTATTATAGTATTAATATCTAGGGTCAAGATTTGACTTTATTATTATTGAATAATGATAACATGTTGTTTACAATTATTTTGGCTGAGAGGTTAAAAATAATTTTGCAAGAATATATTTATTAGGATCAATGTAGATTTTTACCTAAAAGAAAATTAAAGGATAATATAAGAAATGTGTTGGACATTTTGGAATTCTTGGAGAATCATAGCGAAACAAGCCATATTGATTTTCTTAGAATGAAAACTGCAGGAAAAACAATTGCTACTAACCTGCCTTCCATTGAGGACCTGTATACTGCACGAGTCAAAAAGAGGGCTGTGAAAATATTTACAGATCCCTCACATCCTGGACATAAACTGTTTCAATTCCTACCCTGAAAACGACACTATAGAGCACTGCACACCAGAACAACTAGACACAAGAACAGTTTTTTCCCGAACGCCATCACTCTGCTAAATAAATAATTCCCTCAACACTTTCAAACTATTTACTAAAACTGCACTATTATTAATCTTCTCATTATTCCCATCACCCATCTCCTTCCACTTATGACTGTATGACTGTAACTTTGTTGCTTGTATCCTTACGATTTATATTGATATTGATAGTTTTCTGATTGCTTATTTGTACCCTAGAACTATCATTAAGTGTTGTACCTTATGATTCTTGACAAACGTATCTTTTCTTTTATGTACATTGAGAGCATATGCACCAAGACAAATTCCTTGTCCAATCACACTTGGCCAATAACAAATTCAATTCAATTCAATTCAATTCAATTCAATTCAATTCAATTCAATTCTACTCTACTCTACTCTACTCTACTCTACTCTACTCTATTCTATGAACAGAAGGCCTTTGACAATTTGAACTGGGCCTTCCTGTTTAAAGTAGAAAGTACTTTAAAGTAGAAGATATTGATTTTGGACAGAATTTTATTAAATCACTAAGATTTACATTTCACAGAAAGCACAAATGGAGATCAATTGAGATCTAAGAAAAGCCTGTGAGATAAAAAAGGGATAAAGTAGGGATGTCTGTTGTTTCTTCTCCTGTTTATTTTAATTCTTAAACTATTTAAGAGAGATATAAAATGAGTAAATATTAAAAAATGAAAAAAAGTTAAGGACATTTGCTAATGACATAGCGTTAGTTTTGGGAGGATCCACTACTAGAAATATTAATGGGAAAATTAAAAGAATTTAGAATAGAGTAGAATTTTTTTGGGGTACACTAGCAGGTTTTAAGAGTAATAAATAAAGACAAAAATATTAAGTTGGATTTTAAGATTTGATTTGAAAATAATTATGTTAAGTTATGGAGTGAGGTTAAAAAATATACCTTAAAATGATCTCTGGAGATCTCGGGACAGGGGCTGTTCCTATGTCCTGGTCCTATTAGATCTCTCAGCTGCTTTTGATACCATTGAGCATGGTATCCTGCTGCGGCGGCTGGGGGTTTAGGAATGGGGGGCACCGTTTTTCGGTGGTTCTCCTCCTATCTCTCTGACCGATCGCAGACGGTGTTGGCAGGGGGGCAGAGATCGACCTCTAGGCACCTCATATGTGGGGTGCTGCAGGGGTCGGTTCTCTCGCCTCTCCTGTTCAACATCTATATGAAGCCGCTGAGTGAGATTATCCGTGGTTTGGGGTGGAATACCATCTGTACGCTGATGACACTCAGCTGTACATTTCCACCCCGAACCACCCCAACGAAGCCGTCGATGTGATGTCCCGGTGTCTGGAGGCCGTGCAGGTCTGGATGGGGAAGAACAGGCTTCAACTCAACCCATCCAAGACAGAGTGGCTGTGGATGCCGACATCCCGGTACAGCCAGCTTATTCCATCGCTGACTGTTGGGGGCGAATCATTGGCCCCCAGGGGGAGGGTTTGCAACTTAGGCATTCTCCTGGATGATCAGTTGTCTTTAGAAGAACATATGACGGCCGTGGCCAGGGGAGCTTTTTATCAGGTGCGCCTGATACGCCAGTTGCATCCCTTCCTAGACTGGGATTCCCTATGCACGGTCACTCATGCCCTTGTCACTTCCCGCCTGGACTACTGCAATGCTCTCTACATGGGGCTCCCCTTGAAGAGCACCAGGAGGCTCCAGCTGGTCCAGAATGCGGCTGAGCAGGTAATAGAGGGAGCACCGCGATGCTCCCATGTAACACCTCTCCTGCGCAGCCTGCACTGGCTGCCGGTGGTCTTCCAGGTGCAATTCAAGGTGTTGGTTATCACCTTTAAAGCGCTCCATGGCACAGGACCGGGTTACTTACAGGACCGCCTACTGCCACCAATAGCCTCCCATCGGCCTGTGCACTCCCATAGGGAGGGCCTCCTCAGGGTGCCGTCAGTCAAACAATGCCGACTGGCGGTCCCCAGGGGGAAGGCCTTCTCTGTAGGGGCTCCCGCCCTTTGGAATGAGCTGCCTCCGGGGTTGCGTCAACTCCCCGACCTCCGGACCTTCAAACGTGAACTCAAGACCTTTTTATTCCACCGTGCGGGGCTAGCCTAACAAAATTTTAATGGGGGTTTTTATGATTGTTTACATTAGTTTTTATCTTATTTGGCCAAATTTTAGAATCAGTTTTTTAATATGTTTTTAATTTTTGTTTATGTCTATGTCGTTTTTATTTTGGCTGTAAACTGCCCTGAGTCCTTCAGGAAAAGGGCAGTATAAAAATTGAATAAATAAAATAAAATAAATAAATAAATAAAATGGGAGAAATTACAGTGTCCATGATTAATAAGAATGCTTTGCTGAGAATGTTTTTGTTCCAGACAATATTAATTTTAATAATTGATATGCCATATAAGTGGCAAAACAATAATTTAATTTTGTATAACAAGGAGAAAGACTCATGGGCTAAATATAAGCAGAATGGGTTCTTGATTTGAAATTGTACTTTCCAACCTGCTGTTTGATTTGGATGAAAGAGTGGAGTTGCTGAGAAATACAACATTTTTAGAATGTTGAGTGACTCAAGATTTGGGTGGCATGGAAGCTTCCGGTTTGGCGGTGCAGTGAGATGGTCGGGATAGCAGGGCTCTACGAAATCCCGACCTATTCTTCTTTGTTAGCGGGCCCTAAGGGGCTAAAGTCACCCTGGAGGGGTGACAAAAAAAGGAGGGATCCCTTGCTGATTGTGGGAGAGTGGTGGCTCTTCCGCTTGATCCAAGGTGCCCTTCCAACCAACAAAAAAGAGATGATTATTATTATTTATTAAATGTAAGGGCCGGTTTAGCTCACGCTGGTAAAAGCCTGTTATTAAGAACACAGTAGCCTGCAATTACTGCAGGTTCGAGCCCGGCCCAAGGTTGACTCAGCCTTCCATCCTTTATAAGGTAGGACCCAGATTGTTGGGGGGGGCAATAAGTTGACTTTGTAAAAATATACAAATAGAATGAGACTATTGCCTTATACACTGTAAGCCGCCCTGAGTCTTCGGAGAAGGGCGGGGTATAAATGTAAACAAAAAAAAAAAAAATTTCTAGACCGCCCTTCTCCCGAAGGACTCAGGGCGGTGTACAGCCAGGCTAAAATCATACACAATATACAATATTAAAAAAAAAAAAAACTAAATTAAAACACTTATTACACAATTGGCCGAAAAATTAAAATAATTAAAATCTAAAAAACCCCAATTTAAAATATAAATAGAATTTAAAATTTAAAAGCTAAACAGTTTAAAAACGTTTAAGCTAGCCCCGCGCGAATAAACAAATATGTTTTCAATTCGCGACGAAAGGTCCGAAGGTCAGGTATTTGACGTAATCCAGGGGGAAGTTCATTCCAAAGAGTAGGAGCCCCCACAGAGAAGGATCTTCCCCTGGGGGCTGCCAGCCGACATTGTTTGGCTGACGGCACCCTGAGAAGTCCCTCTCTGTGAGAGCGTACGGGACGGTGGGAGGCATGAGGTAACAGCAGGCGGTCCCGTAAGTACCCAGGTCCCAAGCCATGGAGCGCTTTAAAGGTGGTAACCAAAACCTTGAAATGCACCTGGAAGGCAACAGGTAGCCAGTGCAGTCTGCGCAGGAGAGGTGTTACATGGGAGTTACGTGGAACTCCCTCTATCACCCGCGCAGCTGCGTTCTGGACCAACTGAAGCCTCCGAGTGCATCTCAAGGGGAGCCCCATGTAGAGAGCATTGCAATAATCCAGGCGAGAGGTAACGAGAGCATGAGTGACTGTGCATAAGGCATCCCGATCAAGGAAGGGGTGCAACTGGCGAACCAGGCGAACCTGGTGAAAGGCTCTCCTGGAGACGGCCGTCAAATGATCTTCAAATGACAGCTGTGCATCCAGGAGAACATCCAAGTTGCGCACCCTTTCTCTTGGGGCCAATAACTCGCCCCCAACAGCCAGCTGCGGCTGCAGCTGACTGTATCGGGGTGCTGGCATCCACAGCCACTCCGTCTTGGAGGGATTGAGCTTGAGCCTGTTCCTCCCCATCCAGACCCGTACGGCCTCCAAACACCGGGACAGCACTTTGACAGCTTCGTTGGGATGGCCCGGGGTGGAAAAGTACAGCTGAGTGTCATCAGCGTACTGCTGATATCTCACCCCGAAGCCACTGATGATCTCACCCAACGGCTTCATATAGATGTTGAACAGGAGAGGCAAGAGAATCGACCCCTGCGGCACCCCACATGTAAGGTGCCTCGCGGTCGACCTCTGCCCCCCTGTCAACACCATCTGCGACCAGTCAGAGAGGTAGGAGGAGAACCACCGATAAACGGTGCCTCCCACTCCCAACTGCCCCCAACCGGCGCAGCAGGATACCATGGTCGATGGTATCGAAAGCCGCTGAGAGATCTAACAGGACCAGAGCAGAGGAATAACCCCTGTCTCCGGCGTTTCATCTCCCTCAGCCCCTCGGAGAACCAGGGGGCCGGTCGAGATTTACGCCGGGTCAGAGGCCGCAAGGGCACGACACAGTCCAAAGCTCCAGCCGCGGCCTGTTCCCAGGCCGCAACTAGTTCTTCAGTCGTACCGTGGGCCAGGTCCTCAGGAAACGGCCCAAACTCCGTCAGGAACCTCTCCGGGTCCATCAGGCGCCTGGGACGGAACCAGCGCGTTGGTTCCGTAACCCTGCAGTGGTGGGTAGCGGTCTGAAAATCTAGGCGAAGGAGAAAATGATCTGACCATGACACTGGTTCTGTTTCTAACTTATCTAGTTTCAGATCATTTAACCACTGTCCAGAGATATAAATTAAGTCCAGTGTGCCTCCCCCTATGTGCGTAGGGCCATCACTTACTTGAATCAGGTCCAAGGCCGTCATGGAAGCCTGGAACTCCCGAGCCGTCGTTGATGACAAGCCCGTCGATGGCAGGTTAAAGTCCCCCATGACAATAAGTCTGGGGGTCTCAACCGCCACCCCGGCAAGCACCTCCAACAACTCGGGTAGGGCTGTAGTCACGCAGCAAGGAGCCAGGTACGCGATCAACAGGCCCAACTGATTCCGGTGGCCCCACTTCACAAAGAGGGATTCACAACCAGCCATCTGAGTTACAGTGGCCTCCCTTGGCTCTAGACTTTCCCTAATAACAACTGCTACCCCCCCACCCCTACCTTGGGCTCTTGGTTGATGAAATGCTCGGAAACCTGGAGGGCACATCTCCACAAGGGGAACTCCCCCCCTCTGGACCCAACCAGGTCTCTGTAATGCCCATAAGGTCTGCGGCTTCCCCCTGAATAAGATCACATATCAGGGGGCCTTATTCACCACGGACCGGGCATTACATAACATCAACCGGAAACCCAAGCTCTGAGGACCATGACCTCCCGGGGAACGGGTGAAGACTGAGGGGCCGGAGCATGTGATCGCTTTATAACAGCGAGCACGTGATCCCAACACTCGATGCGGCCCCCCGCTTCTGCCATATCTGCCTCTCCCACTTACCGTACAGATTAAACAACTCTCTACTCTTGGAACGGACCCCTCAACCTCTGCCTTCGGACCAGATGGCGTAGTGCCGCGACCGGGCACGGGAGCTAGACCCCTCCCCGACGGGTTATTCCCCCCACCCGTCGTATCCCTCCCCCCCTTAAAAGACCCCTCCTTAAAAACCTATTTAAAAAACCCCCAAAATTCTTCTTGGCCGCATGCCACCTCTCTGGGTCCCAAGACCCTTCGTTAAGGTAGGCTCTCGATAACCCAGAGGGCCATTCCTGCGAGGCGGAGGAACCTCGCAGTCGTAATAGCTCGGTGGACTAATATCTCATGAAAGAATAACAATTAGGACAGCAAAAGTCGAAGATGTTAAACGTGTTCTAATAGTCCATCAAGAACCCGCAATAAGATGGTAAAATCAGGTCTTGGGAACATAGACCACCAGATTGTCCGCTTCGCTCCTGTCCTCATCACAGACGGAGAAGGGAGGCTAAAATGCCAACCCATAATCCGTTGAATTCCGGGGAGTCAGAGAACCGGTCCAAGTCCAGATGATCCAGGAAACAACCAAAGGGTCCAGAGGTCCAGCCAAGCCCACTGGCCTCCCCCCAAAGGTGGTACAATAATATCCACTTCGGTTGCCGACCGCTTAGATAGAAAGATCTCCCTCGGAATCCCGGGTTAACTCCGTCCTGAAGGACCTCATGCCGCTTGGTGGTCAGATGGAATACCACACGCCCCAATACCGCCAGTACCGCCATTGCCGTCAATGCCGCTGCCGCTTCTAGGCCGCCATTAATCTCGCTGGAACCGTATTAACTTCATGTTCCAGCTTGCCGCTGATGAAAAAACAGGCCAGACCGCCAATGTGCCGCTGATGAAAACGCGGCCCAAAGAATCCTGCCGCTGATGGAAATTGCGGCAGAGCTAAGCCTAACCTGAAAGTCAGCTGAGGGGGGGGGGCGATCTTCGGGCCCTCCAAAACTCCGAAACCAAACGGCCCTCCACGCTGCCACCGACCTTGTGCACAGCCGGGGATCATGCCGAGAGTCACACCAAGGCCGTATCTTCAGACCCTCCAGCTCCAGCCCGAATGGCCCTCCACGCTGCCACCGACCTTATGCACAGCCGGGGATCGCGCTGAGAGTCACCCCGAGAGTCACCCCAAGGCCGAATCTTCGGGCCCTCCAACTCCAGCCCGAACGGCCCTCCGCGCTGCCACCGACATCGCACATGGCCGGGAATCGCACCAAGGCCCGTCTGGAACGGCAACCCCCCCAAAATGGCCGCCGCCATCCGCTGTTCGCCCAAGACTCAACCAAGGCTCCGGCCCCATTCTCAGCAGCCGAGAGCTCGTCGAGGTCCAGAGACCTCGCTCTCGGCTGCTGGTACGCTGAACAACCCGGGGCAGGAGTCCACGCAGCCCGGCGGACGGCCAAACGACATCTCGGCTGGGAGCACCAGCTGCCCTTGCCACAAGAATCAAAACGCCACCGCCATTACGCGCATGCGCAGAAGAAGAGATGGCCATTATGGCTGAACTAAAGCTGGGGCAACCAAAGAAAGAAATGATCTGGAGTGGTTTGTGTACAGTGAAATGGAACTGGGTTAGGTGACTTTCAACTTCTATATTAGAGATCTAACCCCAAATAAAAGGACCTTTGAAAGATTCTCTAAAGCGCTGAAAGTGGCAAGCTAATACAAAGAGATTATAGACCCAAAAAAGAAAGGAAATTTTAATGGGAGACTATGAAGTTCTAAAATATAGAAATATTGGACTGGAACTTGCAGTATTGTGAAAAGTGATTTTAATTTGTTGACAATGTTGTTTGACTATTGTAAGAAAATGTATAAAGAAATAGATTCTGTGACTATTTGGCAATCAGCTGCAACAGCTTCCGCTCTATTTTAATGTGGAGCTTTGGGCTGGGGCTCCATTTCCTGGTGGAAAAAAAGATACTATACTATACTGGAAAAGATCTTGAAACTCAGGATTGATAAGAGAAAGGGAAATAGAGTGCAAATAACACCTGGAAAGCTTTTTGTTTTGTACTGTGTTTCCCTGAAAATAAGACCCTGTCTTATATTTTTTTGAACCTTGAAGTAAGCGCTTGGCCTTATTGCCATGCGCTCAAAAGCCTGATTGGGTTTATTATCAGGGGATGTCTTATTTTGGGGGAAACAGGGTATCTGTTTGCTTTTTGGCTGGGTGGGAGTAATTGGTGAGCCTTTTGAAGACAATAAACAACAGGAATCACCCTTGAAAATGAACATTTGACTATGTGGATTAATGAGACATGGGGAAACCTGATGGGCTATTCTGGATTATAAATGCTGCTCAATAGAACATCTTACGAAGCGAAATAAGAAAAGTTAAACAAGACCTACAAATTCGGAAAATTGAGAGGAAGCAAATTCACAGTTCCTGAAGATCCCAACCCTAACCCTAACCCTAGCCCTAAACATTGTGCATTCTGAGGAACAGTTCCAGGACTGAGTAAATTTTTTTAATATTGGCCATTTGGTGTGATGAACAATTGGGACATTGGGATCTTGGCAGATTATTGAATAATTTTTATCCCATTAAATTAAAACAAAATGTCACAGTTAGGGAGAATTAGATGCATTTCAAAAAGAAATACTACTGATTTGACTGGAAGCGTTGCGGCGAGACAGTTGGGGAATAGCAAGCTCTGATGAGCTTCGCAAAATCCCAGATTAACAAACTGCTGAGGGGTCTTCAGACCAGATCTGTCCTGTAGGGACGGGGAAGAAGGAGAGGCATCTCGGAAGACCAAGAGGAACCGGCAAGTTCCTCGGAGGTCAGAGAAAACTCTTCGATTTGGTGGTGGTGGCCATAGCGGCCATCATTAAACTGGGGCAATCGGACCAAGATTTTGAGCAGGAGCAGTGATTTGGATGGAATATTGAAGCCAGGTGAGTGATTGCCAACTCATAGAAAAAGCTAAATTATTTTTAATTTGGTAAAAGGTGTCCTGGCGGAGAAACAGTGGCTAAACTGGAGTGGGGGAACGTGAATACAGGAAGAAAAAATAAAATGGAACTATTAAGGCCTTAAAGCCCGAAAGGGAACTTTGATTTTTGGATTATTATTTGTGGAGATATTTAAAATATCAGAAGAAAAAACCCATAATAGATTTGGAGAGGATTGAAAATCTTTTAAAATGTCTTTTTGACCATAAAAGGAAGAACTGAGGGAATTATAAACAAAAAGCCTGGTGAAGTTTGTTTTTATTCTCCTTTCTTCCCTTTTTAAACGGGGCTTGGATTCGGATTAGACACAACAACAGTTTTTTCCCAAACGCCATCACTCTGCTAAACAAATAATTCCCTCAACACTGTCAAACTATTTATTAAATCAGCACTACTATTAATCTTCTCATCGTTCCCATCACCCATTTCCTTCCACTTATGACTGTAACTTTGTTGTTTATATCGTAAGGATTGATTATTTTCTGATTGCTTAATTGTAGCCTATGACTATCATTAAGTGTTTTAAGTGTTGTACCTTGATGAAGGTATCTTTTCTTTTATGTACACTGAGAGCATATGCACCAAGACAAATTCCTTGTGTGTCCAATCACACTTGGCCAATAAAAAATTCTATTCTATTCTATTCTATTCTATTCTATTCTATTCTATTCTATTCTATTATTCTATTCTATTCTATTCTATTCTATTCTATTCTATTCTATTCTATTCTATTCTATTGAACGGATTTGGATATGGATTTTAAATTGAAGTTTTTGGGGAAAAATGATGAAAAAGTAAAAGAAAAAAGGATAAATATTGAATGCAGCTTTGAATAAATAAAATGAATACCTTCGTAGCTTGTTGATTGGAATTGTGGATTGGAGAGAGACACCTTCAGCTGGAGAAAAAAACTACAACGCCTACCTTGTATTTTGAAAAAAAAAAGTCTTTTAAAGTGATAAGTGAGAACTTTTGAGGAGGTTTTGTGTGCTTGCAAGCTGTTTGATTTTGATAACCAAGGAAGGTGAAGTACAACTCAGAAAACAGAAAATGGTGCAGGAATTAATTGAAATGATTAAAAGGATGCATACATCTTTAAAACTGGAAACAGAGGAAATGATTACAATGTTACATGGAAAATCTAAATCGGATGAACTAGGAACTGTGTTGGAATATATCCAAGAAGATGTAGAAATTATGAAGAAGAAGCAAGAGAGTGTTATCAAAGACAAAGAAAAAAATACTAACTGTGAAAAATTAAATGATTACGTGGAGAATAATGATGAAAAAACTAATAATGATAAAAATAGAAAGATTGGAAAGAAACAAAGGGAAAAAGAAGAGGGAAAAAGAAAAAATATAAAAAACTTAAATGATTACACTGGGATTAATAGTGACAAAATAAGAAAGATAAAAAGGGGAACAAGGAGAGCAGATGGAAATATATTGCAAATCAGGAGAGCAGACAAAAAAGAGAAGGTAGAATGAGACAAGAAGGAAAAAAAGGGGTGGGGGGAAGAAAAAAATATAAACTCAAAGGATTACACTGGGATTAACAGTGGGAAAATAAGAACAAGGGAAAAGAGAAGGAGAGTGGATAGAAATATCGGTCAAATAAAAAGAGTTAAGGATTTCAAGAAAAAGAAAAAAGAGAGAAAAGAAGAAAATAAAAAATAGTTGACAATACATTAATAGTTCTAATGGTTCTAATAATGGAATTTGGAATTTAGCTAAAATATCTGAAAATATTGAATATTTTTAATGGCAATTATGGAACTCATTTAAAATATTTGAAATGATATTATGTTATGAAGATTAACTGAGTTTTTGATTATGGTTTATTTTGAAGAGTTATAAATATATATACATCTGAATATTACATAATATGTTTTGAATTGCAAATATATGAATGATTTTAATATTTGATAAGTGGTATATGTAAAATTTTATAAACATTAATTTTTCTGATTGGAAAAATGGAATTTAAGGAAAATATTTGAATTTATGTTCTGAGGTGAAAAAGGGGTAATGGGAGAATAGGAGGATTTAGAGTTAGAGTCAAATATTAGAAAAATAATTGATTTGAAACTAAAGGGTTTAATTTAGAGGAAATAATGAGAGAAGGGGGAAAAAGGGGGAATAAAGGAGCTGATTAATGATTAGAGTTTAGGGCGAAGAGCAAGATTAGATATACAATATAAATAAAGAAAAAAAATAAAAATTAGAGAGAAAAAATACGGAAGATATGTATGTATGTTTGTGTGTGTGTATTTGTTAAAAAATAAAAAAAACTTTAGAAAAATACTACTGATGCTTCAATGTATTCAGGAAGCTATAATAAGGAACTCTGGGCCTCTGGTGGCTCAACAGACTAAGTCTGTCTGTTATTAACACAGCTGCTTGCAATTACTGCAAGTTCAAGTCCCACCAGGCCCAAGGTCGACTTAGCCTTCCATCCTTTATAAGGTAGGTAAAATGAGGACCCAGATTGTTGGGGGCAATAAGTTGACTTTATATATAATATACAAATGGATGAAGACTATTGCTTAACACAGTGTAAGCCGCCCTGAGTCTTCGGAGAAGGGCGGGATATAAATTCAAATTAAAAAAAAGAAACCATAGGGAGATGATGGAATTGATACATGACACAGATGTGAGATCAGGAAATTCTTCAAAATGATAATGAAAAATTCAAGATTCAAGAGGAGAAATTCAAGAGGAGAAAGTAGAAAGAGTAGAGGAAGAAATAGAAAAGACAAATCAACAAATGATACAAACAGATAAAGATGAGGAAAAGATAGTAAAAATCCTGAAATAAAGCAGGCAGACTACGCTTTAAGAGCTCAAAATATAGAAGAGGACAAAGAAAAAGAACTCCTAGGAGTGATGAAAAAGTCATGGATGGACATAATGGAGATTCAACAGTGAAAGATAGATGTAGAGGCAGACGAAATATTTAGATTAATTAAGAGTGATGTAAGGAGATGCAGGATCCCAATGGAGGAGTATGGGAGATTGGTCAAAAAAATCAATAAGAGTTGAAATACGAAAAAGGGCGAGAGATGATGGATAGAAATAGAATACTTCTTAATATAAGATTTGCTTGATTAAGAGTTAGAAAATAGAGGTAGAAATTAGAAATGGGGAAAATATTACTAGGTATGTTGCTATATAATATATTACAATCAACATGCAGATGCAACTGTTAGAAGTTGAGAGACTATTATCAGATATATCTGAATAGTACTATAATTGTTATTAGTATTGAACATAAAGTAAATTGATTATTATTATTATTTCAACTATTATCATTAATACCAGAATTATTATTTTGTAAACATAAAATGACTCAGACAATATATACTGTTCATTAAGTACTGTTCATTATGTATGTTTAATGGGAAAAAAAAGGATAAATAAAATAAAAAAAAGATTTGGGTAGCATGAATATTTGTGGTATAATAAAAGGGTTAATACAGATTTAAAAAATCACTTAGACATGCTATATGAAGAGTATGGAATACGTAGATACAAATTCAGGTTTTGCCGAAAGTGTATTTGTGGCTCTCAGCAAAAGAAATATTTTACAGATGAGAAATAATAGTTAACATACCATGAGATATAACTCTGTCAAGGGAATACAAAATCAAGTGTCACTATGGCAGAGTGACATTATTGTCAATGGTTTTCCTATTTGCAGGATCAGAAAGATTAAAAGCAGATAAAATAATTGAATATTTTAAGACTAACTTTGAAACGGAATTCTGTACAAATGATGTACTTTTAGTAAATGCTAAAATATATAAACTTTTATTGAAATTTGAAACAGAACAAATTAAAGAATGTATGATATAGTGGGCTACTTTTTTTTGGTTATAATATGCACATGAAACAATGAGAAAATATGTGGTTGAAAGGACTGAAATTCAGACTATGTTATAATCTTAAAGAGAACTTTTATAAAATGATATACTGTTGGTATATGATACCAGAAATACTGAAATGGTAAAAGAGGAAGTAAATAAGACCAGAGATTATTGTATGGGAGTAGTTAGAAAGGTTTCTCAATATCTACAACGGAGGAATGGTTCATGAAGATGATAGAACTTGCTGAGGTAGCCAAATTGACCTATTTGATTAAATAAAAGATTATCTACATTTACTGCTAACTGGGAACCTCTTATGGACTTTTTGCATAAAACAGAAAAAAATGAACATGATTTATGGTTTTGATGATTACACAGGATATTTTACAGAAAGCAGTCATGATGTAACTTTTAGAGAAAAGTAAATCTACAATTGCACTTAGAACAGCTATAAAGAAGATCAGAAACTATTTCTTTATTTTCTATTTTTCATCTCTCTCTTTTCTTGACTTTTTTTGCCCTTTAGTTTTCTTTTATTTCTTCCTTTTAATTTTTTCCTTCTTGTATTAATTTTTACTCTTGCCTTTAAAATTCTTTGATAAGTACATAAAAAAATAAAAGTTCCTTACCATTGCTTTAGACCAGATGTCAAACTTGTGTTGTCATGGCATCGTCACATGACATATCGGGACTTTTCCCCATTTACTAAACCCATGACACATCCGGCCCATGGGCTGGGAGTTTGACAGTCCTGCTTTAGGCTATATTTAGACCGGAAGTTAGACCATATCTTTTATTTTATGCACAACTGATAAAATTTTCTCTGGACTGAACTTTATATTATACTAGGGCAAACCACTTGAAGACTATATTTATCATTTGTGGACAGGGTTGAAAATATGCTGAAAAAAATATTTCAATTGCTTAAGTTCAATCAACTTAACTTTTGAACAGATGCACCATAACATTAAAAAAATCTGAGTGATCTTTTCAACTGGATTTATTTCTTGCTGGGTCTGTCCTCTAACTGATGACATTTTTAATATGGATGGGAATCAGTGGTGAAATTCAGCTGGCTCTATCCGGATCATGCGATCAGGTAGTGCTGACGGTGGGAGGCTCCGCCCAACCCCTAGACATCATCACATCCTGTTTTTGACCCTCTGCGCATGCACAGAAGGCTCTGTGCATGCGTAGAGGAGGTGCATGCGAGCATAGTGAGCGCACATGCACTCACATTTACGAACCAGTAGCGAAGGTAAGTGAATACCACCCCTGATGGGAATGGATATGACTAGATGAGTTTTCATAATTCATATTGTACTCTGTGTCAAGGTTCCAGAAAAACCTCTTCTGCATAAAAAAAAACTCAGAAGCCATTGTATTTCAGAGTTCTTTACTAGCATGAGGAAACTGGCACACAATGAGTGAAATTCCAAAACTGAACTTCCGGATTCTTTTCCCAGTTATACAAACCCCAAGAGTCCCACCCCCCTAACCCCTTTGCTGGTCACATGGTCCCACGTTCTCCCAGTTCATTCGAATATCTTCTCGCCACTCCTCCTGCAGAAGTGAACACCATCCGACCTTGACCGCTTGAAGAATGTTACCATACCCCTCAACCCCCCTTCTTCCCCTCAGGGGAAAAATGTGGCAGCGTCTGGAACCCTAAAGTCTAGTATGGTTTCCAGGCCTGACACTCTGTGCTTCTTAACTTGGGTTCTTATTTAGTTACACTTCAGAACTGCATTATTCAGTTTTATGATGTACACATCTTCCATCTCTGAAAACAGAATTATTGGCCTATATGAGTAATCTAAATTTTCAGAATTATTAATGTGTAGTATTTCTTTCTCAAAGTATTCTCTTTAATAGATCCCATTGATGCTTTTGCACAATCAGAATTATACATATGTATATAACCAGAATAATGTTCCTTTTTGCAGCAAGCAACATTATGCGAAGGTCAGTAAACAAGTACATAATAATGAAGGATGTGCATGAACTGAAAAATGTGATTTGGTGCACAAAGCAAGCATATTGTGCTTCAGTTCAACTAGACAAGTGTTGGCGAACCTTTTTCGGCACTGAGTGTGTGTGTGTGGGAGCACCAGAAACTGGAAAAGCAATTCCCCAGCGCACATGCATGGGAACGTCAGAAACCAGAAGATCAGTTCCCGAGCTTCCAGTTTCCAGCGTGCACATGCATGCCAGTCACCTGGTCTTCCAGTTTTTGGCACGCATGCATGCACGAAGACTAGCTGGCTGGTGCGCATGTGCGCACTGGAAACTCAGCTTCCTGGCATGCACATGTGCGCCAGGGAGCTGCTTGTCTGGTTTCCGGCGCTTCTGTGTGCACGAAGACCAGCTGGCCAGCACGCATATGTATGCTGGAACCCAGAAGAGCAACGGGTGACAACTGGCATGCCCAGAGAGACGGCTCTGCGTGCCACTTCTGGCACGCATGCCATAGGTTTGCCATCACAGAACTAGACCATTCTAGGCAGGTCATTATCCAGTTAAAGCAGAATCCAGACAATTTAGACTGATTTTGGATTTTGGCAAGAAAAAAAAGAAGTCGTTGGCAGGAGTATTAAGGGACAAGATGGCAAAGCTGGTGTGCCTTGCCCCTCTTTCCTCGCTCCTCCTCATGGCTTTTATGCCACAATCACTTAGAAAATCTGCTCCACCTTTCCACACATCACCATTCTTCCTTTTCCTGTCTCCCACAAGGGAATATCTTTCAGAACAAGCATGCTCTAAGTCCATATACGTGGTCTCTGAATCAGTTGATGGATGAAGAACATATAACTTCAATCTGTGAATGGAACATTACTGAACTTAAATTAAATCCAGAACTATCATAGACTATTTGTTAAATCTTTCTATCTAACTTGATGTATTATGAACAGTAACTATGTCTGTGGTTGATACATGTTTGATACATCCTGGCCTATATTATCAATGAAAAGAGATTAGTGAGTTACAAAACAAAAGACCTGAGTACTACTGTATAAGACTGCTTACTTACAAGAGCAAGTTATTTAGACTTCTGAAACCTAATTTGTAAGTTATATACCATATTTTTCAGAGTATAAGACACACCTTAGTTTTTTGGGGAGGAAAATAAGAAAAAAGCTGATTTGCAGGTGGGTTGGCCTCTCGGAATACCCCCAATCAGCTGTTCCCAGAGGTGAATTTTACCAACAGGTTCCTTGGTTGTGAGCTCTGTGCCTTGCATCTTTTTGCTTTTCTTTTCTGCCTCTGAAACTTCTGAAACTCTGTTTCAGAAAAAACTCTTTTTTGCCTCTGAAAGCCTCCAAAACAGAGCTTCAGAAAAAAAGCCTCTGAAGCTCTGTTTGGTTTTTTTTTTCTGAAGCTGTTTGGGGGCTTTTTTCCTGAAGTTTTGTTTCTGATGCTTTTTTCAGCCTCTGAAACCTCCATTTGAGAAGCTGGGCGGGGCTACATTCAGAGTATAAGACACACCCAGATTTCCACCCCTTTTTTTGGAGAAAAAGGTGCATCTTATACTTTGAAAAATATGGTATGCAGTGAAGACACAGTATGAAAATGCTAACCTGGTCTATGCTTAGAAAATACACAGAGGAACACAACAAGCAATGGAAAATAATTTCATACACTTGATGAAGGGGAATAAATATTTAATTAATAGGAATATCTATTAACATTAATAGCAATGTTGTTATTGTGGAGAAAAATAGATGTCTATATCATCTTTAGCTCCTGAAGTCAGTGCATATTTCCATATAATCCAGTGAGTTCATAGACAAATGAAATTGTGGAACTTTCATTCTACTTTATTCTTTTACTGCTGAGATTGAAAAACATTCACAAAAACAGGAATAAATAGTAAAAAAAAAACAAAAACAGTAATATATCAGTCTGCCCCCTATTGGCATTGAAAATATATTATTTGTTAAAAGTTTTCTTTAATTTTTTTTCAAAAGAAAAACTTTTTTTCTTACTTGAAATATAAATATCCATTATGTTATTTCATTTTAGAATAAGTGTTGTATAGACATTTCTATACAGGAAGGAATAAGAAGCAATAAGCTGATGAAATAACGGGTCTGACCTCATTGTAAGAAAATGAAGCATAGTTAAAATTATCTGTGACTTACTGTAATTGTTTATTCTTCTAATCTAAATCATTCTTGCTTCCACCAAACTCATGTATAATTTTATAAGTGGTTTTATGTTCATTAAACTTCTGATTTTTTCTTTTGATGATCTTATCAACTCTATCTAACTAATATTTTTTTGATCCACTTATTTTTACATATATTTGTTCCACAGTTATTCTCTTTTAATGATGAAACCACTTTGATACATTTCTTTTATGCTGCATCAGGATTCTGGTAGCACATTTTTGACTAGCACATTTTATTAAAAGGCACAAGCTTTTGTTTAATCCACTTTATGTCATCACCCGTTCATTCTTGATTCTCTCTCATTTTGTTTTACCGTTGCAGTTCTGTATTAATTCTTGTTGCATTTTTTTTGTATACAAACAATAACATACATTAATTAAATCACATTGCAAACCTTTTAAACCTTTTCCACATTATTCACATTTGAAGCCTTATATTTTTGTTCAATATTCTCACAGTATTTCTGAATTATCTTTTATCATTTTCTTTCTGGATATTAACATTATATTAGTTGGTTCAATTCCACCTTTTTGCATGTATTATTCTTATAAATCTTTTAAAAATATTATTTCTATAATTCTCTCACTTCAATTAAATCCCAAAATATTTCATGAATTTCATTTTTAATTCCACTCAGGTTGTTAAAAGTTCCTTGCTCAACTCTCTTCACTCACTTTCTTTCAAAATAAATCTGTACTTTCTGTCTCTTTTAATTTTAACTATTTCTTCCACTCTATAATCATATTCTTTCCAACAATGTATCTCTCTGTAAACATTAAATAGTATTCCTGCCTCATAATTTTTTAAAAAGAACTATTCTCTTCATTATCTAGTCTTTTTTTAATCTATTTTTATATGCATTTTATCAAGTTTAGTCTCTTTTACTTCATTCCAGCAAGCATAGTTCTTATATTTTTCTTCTGTGGTTTTTTTTAAACATAATTGTTTTAAATTCATTTCCAAGTATCTTCCACACCCTTTCCATTATTTCTAGTGGGAAAACTATGTTGGATCCAAGATGGCGCCGACGAAGGCGGCCTCGGTGAAATGCTCTCTAATTGTTTCTTTATTTCTAATTGTTCTCTGTGACTCACTACGGATTTCCTACTCACGAGACCATCTGCTAAAAATTAAGGAACATTTCTTTAAGGAGCAGCTTTCTTTGATCTCATCCCCGCCTGTCTTTACAAACACGGAGGAGATTCTAACACAGGAGGAGGCAATTCCCACGGAGCCATGGATTACTAAAAAAACCAAATGACTGAAGGTAATCAACAACTGGCAGATGACCTGAATGAGTTTTACTGCAGGTTTGAAAGGAAACTACAGCCACCTATCTCCACAACCCCCGTCTCAGACACACCAACAACAGTCAAGCCTCCTAAAACTGACCCCATTTCATTGGGTTCACAACCCCTATTGATCACAGAAAAGGAAGTGCAGGACTTATTTCACAGACAAAAGCCAGGAAAAGCTCCAGGCCCAGACAAGATAACTCCTTCTTGCTTAAAAGTCTATGCTGACCAATTGGCCCCCATCTTCACCCATATTTTCAATAAATCACTAGAGATGTGTTATGTTCCTTCTTGCTTCAAACGCTCCACCATCATCCCAGTGCCGAAGAAGCCCACCATCAAGGAACTGAATGACTACAGACCAGTTGCTTTAACATCTGTAGTCATGAAAACCTTTGAAAGGCTAGTGCTTTCCTACTTGAAAACCATCACCGATCCGCTGTTAGACCCCTTGCAATTTGCATATCGAGCAAATAGATCAACAGATGATGCTGTTAATATGGCTCTGCACTACATCCTACAACATCTTGAGTCTCTAAAGACCTATGCAAGGGTCCTTTTTGTAGACTTTAGTTCAGCATTCAATACCATCATTCCAGACATTCTTCTAACTAAGCTAAACCAGCTACAGGTACCGGAACAGACTTGTAAGTGGCTCACAAGCTTCCTAACAAACAGGAAGCAGCAGGTGAAGCTAAGCAAGATCACATCAAATACCTGTACAATTAGCACAGGGGCCCCCCAAGGCTGTGTGCTCTCCCCACTTCTCTTCTCTCTGTATACCAATGACTGCATCTCCAATGATCCATCTGTTAAGCTACTGAAGTTCGCAGATGACACAACAGTGATTGGTCTCATTCGAGACAATGACGAATCCGCATATAGACGAGAGGTCGAACGACTAGCCTTGTGGTGCAACCAAAACAATCTGAACTGAACATACTCAAAACCGTAGAAATGGTGGTAGACTTTAGGAGAAACCCTTCCATACTTCCACCTCTCACAACACAGTATCAACGGTAGAAACCTTCAAATTTCTAGGTTCTATCATATCGCAAGATCTAAAATGGACAGCTAACATCAAAAACATCATTTAAAAAGGACAACAAAGAATGTTCTTTCTGCGCCAACTCAGTAAGCTCAAATTGCCCAAGGAGCTGCTGATTCAGTTCTACAGAGGAATTATTGAGTCTGTCATTTGCACCTCTATAACTGTCTGGTTTTTCTTGTTGCAACCCAACAAGAAAAACACAGACTTCAGAGGATAATTAGAACTGCAGAAAAAATAACTGCTACCAACCTGCCTTCCATTGAGGACCTGTATACTGCACGAATCAAGAAGAGGGCCGTGAAAATATTTACAGACTCCTCGCATCCTGGACATAAACTGTTTCAACTCCTACCCTCAAAATGATGCTATAGAGCACTGCACACCAGAACAACTAGACACCAGAACAGTTTTTTCCCGAAGGCCATCACTCTGCTAAACAAATAATTCCATCAACACTGTCAAACTATTTACTGAATCTGCACTACTATTAATCTTCTCATAGTTCCCATCACCAATCTCTTTCCACTTATGACTGTATGACTATAACTTGTTGCTGGCAATCCTTATGATTTATATTGATATACTGATCATCAATTGTGTTGTAAATGTTGTACCTTGATGAATGTATCTTTTCTTTTATGTACACTGAAAGCATATGCACCAAGACAAATTCCTTGTGTGTCCAATCACACTTGGCCAATAAAAAATTCTATTCTATTCTAAAATACTTTTATACAGGATTTGTACATCTTTTTCTTCTATAGCCATTTTTTTCGTGATCTATTCTCGATGCTACCAAAAATTGGTCTGCCCCATAATTATAAATTCTCATCTTCATTTTCATTAATTTTTTCAATATTTTTACTAGTCAAATCAACAATTTTAGATTTACATTTATTTACATATTTTCCTTCACGTGTACATATGAATTGATATATTAAACCATATAGTAGAAACAAACAGAACTTTTTCCTAAGGCGATGCTTACCAAACAATGACCATTCTCATTTATTTAGGCCTCTGAATGTACCAATGACATTTTCTATATTATCTCCTCTCATTCCCACATTTCCATTCCTTTCAAATTGCAGAATATTTTTTCCCATGATCACATTCATTCAGAATTTGCAAATTTCATCCATAAACAGACTTGATTATTTCATTGTTAGTATTCACTGGGATGTAAGTCCACCAATCTATAGTTTCCTACAGACCTACCCCAGAGTAAACTAGATTACATTGATTCAGATTTTACACTTAGCTCTTTCATTCATAATTAACATTTTCACTTTTCTGCATGTATTCATCAATTCCACCCCACAAAATTAGATTATCTTTATTCAGGTCTCATATCCTTCTCGTTTCTCTTAGTTTCATGGATGACAATTCATCTATTTTTATTTATTCTTTAACTATGCTTTTTATTATTTCCTCTTGCATTCTAAGCTGCAGTCTTCTACGTGCTTTGGTCTACCAGACTGTTCCCAAAGATATTGACCTCAGTTGCCTTCTGGCTTTAGTCAGTTCAGACTTTCATTTTTTTTAGTATGTTAGAAAAGGCATTGGCTAGGTTATCAGTTTTAGGCCTACTAATGCAACATATACCTTTCTCTGCTAACAGTGCTTTGTGTACCACATGTAAAGGACAAAAACCAACATTTTGCACGTTCTTCTTGCTTTATTACACTGTATTATAATTTATTAAATCAATTGAAATATGCTTCCTCTGTATACAGTAATTTACCTAATTTGTGTATAATTATTTTATCTTCCATCTAAAAAGCAAGCTAGTACCAACACTTGCCATCTGTAGCTTCTATTTGCTTTACAA
The DNA here is from genome assembly GCF_028640845.1 of Ahaetulla prasina. Classification (NCBI taxonomy): domain Eukaryota; kingdom Metazoa; phylum Chordata; class Lepidosauria; order Squamata; family Colubridae; genus Ahaetulla; species Ahaetulla prasina. Next base: position 77,674,755 of record NC_080543.1, on the reverse strand, counting down.
GTAGTAAAGCAAATATCCTATTCCCAGGAATGCCAGTAGAAAGAAAGAGAAGTGGTATTGAAGGGTAAGAGAACAAGAGAGCAAATAAATTCCATTTGTGCCATTAAAAAAACCAAGAAAAGTAAACCCAGTTATTGACAACTGAAGATAAAGAAAATAGTAATCTTGTTACAGAAACCAAAGAATTATGCTCTTTCATCCACACACTTTCTCTTTTGCTCTCACACTGTACAAACTCTAGCACTCTAGCAGCAACTTACTCTCCTGCTATTTCCAGCACTTTAACGAAATTTTTCAACATTTGTTTGACACATTTTTTCAACACTAAGGTGGAGACAATAAGTAAACAGGTACTGAACAGCTATTTAGAGAGCTGGTCAGTCACTGTAATAATAAAGAAAAAAGAAAAAAATATAAATAAAAAGCGTTCTACAGAACAGAACATCTATCCTATGTACTGTAGCTACCGTCAACACATGACCTCTGACAAACAGTTTTCAGAGTAATTTTAATGCTACTCTGGATTTAACTTGACTAACTGGTAGCAATTGAGCACATCTTTTTTTGTGGCAGCAGTTATCTAAAATGCTACAATAACAGCATCAAAAGTAGAATGGTGGAAGATTGGTTTTCCATTGTGCTGCTGAACTGGCATAATGCCCACTTTAAAAGCAATTCGCTGTTCATCACTGAAATCTGGCAGACACGACACTAAATGCCTCGAGGAGAAAAAAGCATGTCTTGAGAATGGAGAACCACTCCAACTACCAACTTGGGGGGGGGGGGGGAGGAGGTGAGATGGGTAAGAAAAGAGATAAAATTAAGTAAGAAGAGAAAATTATCAAATAGAAAGTTTAGCATTACATGTGGACTCAACTGGCTCTACTTAATTTGACTAAAGGTTTTATCATAGGCTTGTATTAGTAATGGCAGAACTAAACAAAAATAAATATATATTTTGGGCTGGCTATTGTTCTAATGAAGTGAAATCTTACTATTTATTTATTTATTTATTTTTCGCATTTTTATACCGCCCTATCTCCCTAGGGACTCAGGGCGGTTTACAGCCAGAATAAAACATATATATAAATACAGGATAAAACAACAATTAAAAAACTTATTAAATAAGGCTGAATATTTAAAATAGAAATACAAATAATAAAACCCCATTAAAACCAAATTCAAAATTTAAAAATTCTAGTCCAGTCTTGCGCAAATAAATAGATGTGTCTTAAGCTCGCGGCGGAAGGTTCGAAGGTCAGGAAGTTGGCGAAGTCCTGGGGGAAGTTACTGAGTTACATCAATCATTTTCTTTTTTTTTTAATTGAAAAAGTTTTACAAATTTCCCCCCATACATCCCCCCCTCCCCACAACCCTAACCCTTCCCCTCCCTCCTCCCTCCTTCCCCCATTTACATCAATCATTTTCAGATGCAACTCCTTAGTTTTATTTACAACCAAAAGTAATGAATAAATATATGATAATAGAACTTTTCTTTTTTCATGGACATATAAAATCCCTTCTCCGCCGACGTCTAAATACAGGTAATGATTTAGGAAGCTTTCTTTTTACTGTCAATAAATAATTCTATTCCCATTTTCATGTAAAAAAAAAGGCTATACATATGAAAATTAAAATTAAAATTCTGATTATAGTGTAGTATGACAACACCTGTATTTATAATTTTACTGTCAACTAGCTCTTAGTGTTTAACAATAGTTTGAAGCAGAAAAGTAATTAGAAATTGCTTGCAACATGCCAGATGACTACACTGGGTGCTTTGCTATGCTTGGGCAAAATTTGGTTGGATGATAAAACTGATAACATTTATAAAAAATCCTACATTAAAAGTTAATCAGAAACCAGGAATATTGTTTATTATTTCTTTTATTATAATATTTATATACTTTATATGTGAAAATGAGTCATTCCTTTGATTTTTAATCTTAGTCAATACTAGATGAAAATATATATAGATGGATGTCCACTGCAATGAGTGGTGTTGTGACCCAGGCCCAAGTAGGTAGTAGGAAACTCAGTCAGTGTAAAAACAAACAATCTTTATTATAACAGCTGAGAATTAACTTATTTTCAGCGTAATTCAACTAAACTAAAGCGAATTCCTCCCAACTCAATTCCTCAGTCCTCTCACCAACCTTGGTCCAATTAGGCAAACTGCCAAAGGCTTTTCTTGGCAAAAGTTCAGAAGACATCGATACAAATGCAACAAGATAAAGCTATCAATGTTGTTTTCTGGTAAAGAGCCCAAATGCCATTGCTGGTCTTTTAAGCCTTATGGGAGGTGCCAGTCATCTCTTGGCCCTACTCCCAAGTCGTCCTCTTTGCTTGAGCTGCTCTTGCCTTCTGGCAGCTCTTCTCATGCATGCATTAGGAACAGGCTCCTCCTATTCCTCTGCCTCACTACTGTCAGCCTCTGGAGGCTCTGGAGTCTGCACCTCACTCCCCGATGGCCCTGGCCCCACCTCTGCCTCTGACGCAGAACCCTCATCCAGGCCTTCCCCAGCCTCCAGGAGTGGCCCATGTTCTTCCTCAGCCTCATCACTGTCTGAATTTGTTGCCAGCTCCGCAGGCTGCTGGAGGACCACAACAACTGGGAACTCCATAACAGCACATCTGCGGTACAGCTATTATGAATGCCCCAAGAATTAAACAATGGAAGGTTCCACATACATGATCCAATGGCTTTTTATGAGCATATGTACACTCAAACTTCTCTATTCACTTGATGGAAGAAAGCCCAAACTTACAATATAAGGGTAAAATGCTACAGATAAAATTTGAAGCTGTTACAAAAGAGTTTCTATACCAATAAATAAATAAATATATTTTATTTATTTATTCATTCATTCATTTTATTTATTTATGATGGGGATAATATATTTGTCAAAAAAGACTACATATTATAGCTATTATACAGATTAGGTCCTATTTTTAGTATGTATGTTGGGGCATATATTCTTAAAAGAATGGCTACATATAGTCAAAGGTTAACCATGATAATTTAAACATGACAATTCCATTAGAACCTTATGATGAAAATTAAAATTGTCATCTTCAATTTTTCAGAACTTCTAATTTCTAGTAGAACTTGTTTCAGACTATAAATAAAAAGCCCATCTTTGTCATTATTATAAAGATGAAAAATAAACTAAAGGAAGGCACAGAATGAAGAAAAACAGAATGACAGTGAAGTTTTAGTTTATACTAGGTATGACAATACATGCAAACTGTCAAAACTAAGGAATGAAAAAAGCTGTTATCAAGCAAGTGTCAAGAGAGTCTTCTGAGATTTAGAAATCTTGTGTTTATTGTAACCAGTCTACATTACACAAAGTGAAATATCCCTCTCCTTAAATGCTGTTAAATATCATGAAAAAGAAACGTCTTCCTTTATTATTTACTTTTTTCTTTTTGTAGTTCTGTACTTGACAGAACAGGTTCTGTCTTTCTTTTTAAAAAAATTGCATGGTCAATGTTCAGTGGAAAACACTAGGCTATATCAAGCATTACCTCATTTTCAGCAACTGTCAATTTTATACTGCTAACTTCTTGTTAATTATCAAAGAATGGAAAAGTAACATAATGTGGAATCAGGAAAGAATTTACAGATTTACCAAATAATTCAGAAGAGTACTATGGAAAAGATAGGTTTTTTAACATCTTGTGTTCAACAACATCCATCAATGAAAGGTTTTTGAATCAGTAGAGTATGCAGTGTCACATTGCCATCATGTGATGTTTCGCAATGTTTTTCCCTTTGCGGTGCTGGGGTGGGTGTGGCCTGCATATGACGCATCTGGTTGCCAGTTTGACACCCCTGCAATAGAGGCTTTAGTGATGTAGATATTTTTGTTAGTTTCTTTTCCATATGAAATACTTACCCTATTCTGCTTCAGGAACTGGGAATCACTGGAATAGAGTAGAAGAGGTATGGAACTGAAAAGACATTGGAAATGTCCAAAAATAATAACCTCCATTGCATTAACGAGCTTCTTATGAGATACATTAAGACATATAATTTGTTACCTGTTTTTTAAGAAAGAGAGCTTGTATAGTAAATGAAAAAGTCTATTTTGACTGAAACCAAAAAAAGATTTAAAGTATAGAATAAATAATTAATACTAAAAAGTGACAGGTACTGAAAACGCAGTTAAACCACCATTTTACAGGGCAGTTGGAGGAGGGGACGTCAGTTAAATTGGAATGTCTATTAAATTCAAATTTAGATAATGTACATACAGTTTATGTATTTTTTGATCAATTTACTAAATGTACATAAATGCCCCAACCATCTGAAACAGATTTTCAGAATTATATGGAATGTGGTTGAACAAAGCAAAACTGTCTCTCATCAGTAGAAATACTTAGCTGGATCAAAAGCTTTATATGAAGGGAAGGAATCTGTTGTTTGGGGAAAGGAAATGTTTGAACCCAAATATTATATTTATTATAAATAAATATACTTTTTACTCTTTTGGTCTAATGGGCTAATCCAACTATTCTTTTGGTACTTAATAGTTCCATACAGATATAATAACGCATCCCTCCTTAGCAGAATATAGTGTAATGATTAACTAGTCTTATAACCCAAAAATTTTATGTAATTACAATCTATTATAAAAATGTAAGGCTGTGTAAAATGAATGGAAGTTGGCCTGTGGCATAAAGCTCTGTTCTTTATGAGTCACATTATAATTACATTCACAGATCCATGTTTCAAAGGCTTGCGAGCAAAGACATGCCAATCTTTAACAGTAATCAACATAGGATCCTACAGCTTGGAAAAAGTATGTCGTTATAGTAGAAATTTGTCACAATGAAATTCCCTACCATTAATATGAAGATGTCATTTCATTAGCTGTGGAATATAGAGTAATACTGATAAATCTACCAGTCCTATTTTGTTGCACATGAAAATTTAATATCAGAACATTCTTAAATTGAGTTAGCATTATCAGGAGAAAAATATGCTCTATTTCCTGTTATTTATGAAGCTCTAGCCTTTTCTTTCTAACCAATTACATTCCCTATCATTTTCAAAATATATAAACTATTTCCAATCAATAGATTTCTTTATTATAGTGTACAGCATAGTTGTTACTGACTCTTTTCTATATTGAATCCTTGATTGGACAAGCATTCTGAATATAACATGGACAGTGATTGCACATGTAAAGCAAATTAAAGCTGCCAGTCTCATTCTTAAAGATATTCTTTATACATCTAAAATACTGGAGTGAAATATTCAGAGCATACTTGATTGGAAAAAATTAGAAAGGAAAAGGAAAATTAGAAGAAAAGTTCATTGCAAACAGGAAAGACTTTAATTTTCTTTTAAGTTTATCTAGCATTGACATTTTAATACTCCTCCTCTAATACTCCCATTTTAATTGACCACTTTTTCCTCCTTTTTTGTACACTATTTTTTGTTGTTGTTAAGATTGAATGTATGTTTTGTTTCATTTTGTTTGTTTTACTGTATTGTATCTTATTTTTTATGATAAAACAATAAATTTAAGAAACGAAGACATTTTAATACTCTTCTTAGAGAGAAAAAATACTAAAAATATTAAATCATCTCTCTCCCCAGATTTATATTTAAAAGGCTCTCCAAAATGATAATAATTGGCAAATAATGCAAACATAATTCTCCAATAACCAAGTTTCCCATTGTAATAATAATGTTTATTCTTCACAGGATGAAACTGCTTGAATTAAAGTAAAAATTAATTTCACAAATATATATTTGTTATATATATATATCCAAATCCATATTACACAAATATATATTTGATATATATATATATCCAAATCCATATTAAATGCACATGTTTATTTATCATAAGTAACTCTATTTATCATAAGTAACTCTATGAAAAAAGTCTAGCTTTGCTGAATGTGATTTAATAATGGCAAAGACTGGACTCCAATCTGAAACCACACTGAATAATTTCCAAAAAAAGAACAGTTAAGCAACATCCAACAGATATGAACATCTGCTTCAACAACACACAGGAAAGCAAAAGATGTAAATAAGAATGTTCAAAACCTCACCTCCTCTGTTCCATCTGTGAAGGAGGCTGAGTGCTGTCCATGACACTCAAGTAAACACGGGAAAAGACCCGAACGTGCATGACCTACATACATACATATGTGTGTGTGTGTGTGTGTGTGTGTGTGTAGGTCTTGGCATTTTCAGGTTTTTCCCGTATAAGGTTGAGAGTATCTTGGCGACATTTCGATGAGGTCTCACTCATCATCTTCAGGCTGGTGTCTTCGGCTTCATGCTTCTCGAGCCGAAGACACCAGCCTGAAGCCGAAGACACCAGCCTCGAAGCCGAAGACACCAGCCTGAAGATGATGAGACCTCGTCGAAACGTCGCCAAGATACTCTCAACCGTTTACTTGTTCTCTCCCTTGGATTTTAGTGGGGGTTTTTAGAAAACGGCACAGCCCTCCTCCCATATATAAAAGGCACCACAGACAGAATCAGCAAGATCCTCCACAAACACAACATCAAGACAGCATTCTGCACAAACTGAAAAATATCCACCATCCTAAGAAACCCCAAAGACAAAATTGAGTTAGAAAATCCCATGCACCGCCTGCCCCACCACATACATTAGACAAACCAACAGAAGAATAAGTGCACGCATTGAAGAACACAAGAATTCAGTCAAAAAAGAAGAACCAACTTCTTCCCTGGTCCAACACCTTAAAGGACACGATATCGACTTTAAAAAGACCAGAACTATCGCCAAAACTGAACACTTTAACAACAGACTAATCAGAGAAGCCATCGAGATAGAAAAACGCCCATACAGCATGAACAAACAAGATGACACCTCCCGCCTACCAGCCATTTGGAAACCCGCCCTTATTGACAAACGAGTCCCTAACACGAGGAATGACACCAGACCCACACTCACGAGGTCCACACAGGATGTCACCACCACACATCCACCCAGAAAGCAGACCCAAACCCACACTGATCATGAAGCACCACCAAGGACCAGAAGCCAGACCGCAGCTGCAACATTAGCCATTTCAAACCCCTCCAATCCATACATGCAGCAGACTGACACCCACTATGAAGATGTAGCACGGCCACGACCACGAAGCCAAACAACAGCAATGCAGCTCACCAGCTCAAATCCCAATGCAACTCAGACTAATCTGTGCACAACCAAGCCCCCACCCAAACAGGACACACCCCCAGCCAATCAGAGCACACAAAAAAAACCCCATCCAATCAGAGCACAGTCAAGCTCCCACCCAATCAGTTCAAACCCCCACTAACAGTTAAAAAGGAAGAAACAGCTGCAATCACACATTGCTCCCAGAACACGAAGCTGAAGCCTGAAGATGACGAATGAGACTTCGTCGAAACGTCGCCAAGACACTTCCAATTTTATGCGGGAGAAAACCCAAATAACCAAAGACCTACATACAAACACCCGCAAAAACCTCAGAAAACATATATATATATGAAAAATAAGAAGAAGAGATAGAGAAATGAGAAGATTCTAGATTTGAGAACATTCATAGAAGCCAGAAGTAAGAAATATGAACCCATAATACCAATAACTAGATTTTTCTTTAAAAATGCTTTCATAATATTACAACATACACTATTTGTCAACGTTCCAGAAAACCCCTCCTGCAGAAAAGACTCCGAAACCAGCATCTTTCAAAGTTCTTTTACTAGCATAGGTAACCTGGCACAGTTGGATGAAAACCGAAACTGGGGTTTCCAGTTCATCCCTCAGTAATACAAACCCCAAAATCTCCACCCTCATTACCCTACTGCCGGTCACATTCTCCAATCCCCAACCGTCCCATGTCAAAGCATCACTCCAGCCACTCCTTTCCCAGATGCGAACCCAGCCTGACCTTGATCAGCAGGAAAAATATGTTGTTATGTCTAATCATCCCTTGCACTACCACCCTTCTCCCCTCCTTTCCAACAGAGGAGAATTGTGGCAGCGTATGGAAGCCTTCGGCCTAGTACAGCTTCCAAAGCTGACACTATTCTCATATGGATTAGTTCTAGTGGAAGGATGTATTTCATGAAATTGTGGACACAAAAACAAATTAAACTACACAGTATTTTTACAATTAGCTTGCTATATTATAGCAGTATTTATATACCCCAGGTTGTCTTTGCAGTCTATAAACATATATTTAGTAAGGGCACTCAGACAAACACACCTTAGGTGTGCAACATAAAATCCTTAGTTACTAGTTTCCTTTATTCAGTTAATAACCCCATTAATCTTCACAGCAGGATTGTGTGATGAGGAATGCAAAGTAAGAGGATATTGGGGCCCTGGCATTGCCCAACCTCATGAGCCAGACATTTATCAATATTCTTATTTCTAAAATAATTCTTTCCCTATTAGATCTATAGATCTAATATAGTGATGATGTCTAATATAGAGCAGAAAATGGTGTTTGCCTACAATCTTCAGTTTTCATAACATTTTTTTTGTCCTTAGGGAAGAGAACCTATATTTTTTGTACTGCCTAGAAAAGTTGCTCTAGGTGTATTTAGACTATCAAGATGAAAATCAGACATTTTTCAGTTTTCTCTAAGTGGAATAAGTCATGAGCCAATGCAATAGATTTTTCTTTGTGTGTCTATTATAATAAAAGTGAATTAAATGAAAAAAAATACCATTTTTTGAAAATACAATTTGGTAATACAGGTAATACAGGTTTTAGCAATAGTTTCCCTCCTTTTAAAAATGACATTACTTTTGGTGTTGGAATGATTACTATTAAATAAAGTAGTGAAAGAAAAGGTAGGGTTGCTATTGTCAATTTGAACCAACGACTGAGGAGGGAGTGTGAAACATGCTTCTAATCCCCAGTCGTTGCAGCTCCTCCAGAAATACCACAGTCAATAGTACTGAAGGATGCTGATTGGTCCAAAATGATTAAGAACACTATACCTGGATGTGCTCAAACTACCCAGAGGATCTTCAATATACAAACAACAATTTACAACATACAAAGCCAAGACTTGGCCATACTTCCATAGTAATAATGGCATAGATCTAAAAGAAGGAAGTAAAATGATTTTCTTAGATTTGGATCCCAAGAAGTTGGTGATTCTGAAAGTTATAACTTCAATTGATTGTCAAGACTGGTAATATTGATGGTAAATTATTACTGTAATGCATTTTTCATGTAATATTTCAAGCTACCGGTATTTAATTATAAGGCAGCAATTAATATTTTAGTGAACAATACTCTACTTTTTTTTTAATTTTTTTTAATAAACATAATAAAAAAAATCATTGTGAATAGATTATTGGTCAGGAACATCCTTGAGCATATTAATTTTCACTCCCTATTATGGTCTAATACAATATATTTTCTTCTCCTTCTTAAATTTAATTATTATTTGCATATATGTAATAAAAAAGAAAAATCAATTCCATCCCATTCTGAAAGATATTTAAATGAAGTCTAGTCCCCATATTTAATTCCCCAAAACATCTTTAATGAATCTTCTATTAACTTCTTAGATTTCACAAATCTAAACCTTATATCTATATTACTTAATCAGAGGTCAGACCATCTAACAACTCTTTCTTAAAACTGCACAGCAATCACATAGACAATTTCTTTCTTACTTAGGGATAGTCCTGAACTCACAAAGACCATTCCCCCTTATCATCTTCCTCTGCCTCTAAATAACATATATTTAATTTTTTTTTAATTTAATCAAGTTTGATACAAAACAAAAAATTTAATATTTTAAAAGGGTAATTACTACTTGTTTCCCCCAATTATTCCTTCGTTGTGTTTAACTGTTTCCTTAGAAGTTTTTATCACCAATCATTTTTATTACCTTACTTATTCTTAAAAGCAAAAAAGTAACTTTTTCCTCTGCATAATAACACTCATTTTCCTCTTATCCCAGTTTATTCTACAATCTTTTCCTCCATTCCCCAAAACATCATTATTAATTTTTGCATAATTGTCACTTGTATTTTTACATAAATGTTGACATTCTCTACTTAAATTCTTAACATAATTCTGAGAGCAACTATTAAATCCTTTCTAAATATGTCGTGTAATCATATCAACAAAATCATCTTCATGGGAATAGTCTGCTATTCCATTCTTACATTCTTCCTCTGCCTCTGGAAATCATTCTTTAATGCAATTACAAATCACAAATAATAAACTGGACATTTTAAAACCCATTAGGTTTCTTCTTGTTTAAGATGTTTCCTTTTGTTCCATATTCATCCCTCATATTTTGCTTAAATAACAAATTTTTCACTTAGTTTTGTAGTCCAAAGGCAGGCATCCAAGGACCTTTTTTAAAAACTGTTGCATAATCACACCGACACCAATCCTCATGGGAATAGTCATTACAAAGCTATTCGACTCTTACAATCTTCCTCTGCCTCTAGATGTCACTCTTTGATACAATTGCAAGTCACAAGTAACAAGTACTCATTTTGTTGAAAGCTTAAATTTCTTTATTCTTAGATGTTTTAGATCGTGGAGGTCAATTTTCCAACATTTTTTCCTTAACTGTATCATACAATCACATTATAAATATTTTAAACCCGGAGAAATTTTTATTTCTTTCATTTTTCTTCTGTCTTTAATCATCTTCTTTTAAATTACGATCTCAATTGGCACTGTGCCCATTTTATTTCTATAAAAGTAAGCCACACCGTCCCTTTGTCTCAGCTTATTTGTCTTTATCCAAAATTTTATCTCCTTTTGATAGTTTCTTTAAGTTTCCAAAAATTAGAGGATAGAGGTATTTGAGATGTTCCATTAAAGTCAGTACAAAATTCTTTTTAACTCTTTTCTCTTATTTCTTTTATTTCCTGAATAGTCCATTAAAATTTCCAGGGATCTCAAAACCAATGCTTAATTAAAAGTTTTATTTTCTTTTCTTATTTAATTAGAATAGAATAGAATTTTATTGGCCAAGTGTGATTGGACACACAAGGAATTTGTCTTGGTGCATATGCTCTCAGTGTACATAAAAGAAAAGATACGTTCATCAAGGTACAACATTTACAACACAATTGATGATCAATATATCAATATAAATCATAAGGATTGCCAGCAACAAGTTATAGTCATACAGTCATAAGTGGAAAGAGATTGGTGATGGGAACTATGAAACGATTAATAGTAGTGCAGATTCAGTAAATAGTCTGACAGTGTTGAGGGAATTATTTGTTTAGCAGAGTGATGGCCTTCGGGAAAAAACTGTTCTTGTGTCTAGTTGTTCTGGTGTGCAGTGCTCTATAGCGTCGTTTTGAGGGTAGGAGTTGAAACAGTTTATGTCCAGGATGCGAGGGATCTGCAAATATTTTCACGGCCCTCTTCTTGATTCGTGCAGTATACAGGTCCTCAATGGAAGGCAAGTTGGTAGCAATTATTTTTCTGCAGTTCTAATTATCCTCTGAAGTCTGTGTTTTCTTGTTGGGTTGCAGAACCGAACCAGACAGTTATAGAGGTGCAAATGACAGACTCAATAATTCCTCTGTAGAATTGGATCAGCAGCTCCTTGGGCAGTTTGAGCTTACTGAGTTGGCGCAGAAAGAACATTCTTTGTTGTCCTTTTTAATGATGTTTTGATGTTAGCTGTCCATTTGAGATCTTGCGATATGATAGAACCCAGAAATTTGAAGGTTTCTACTGTTGATACTGTGTTGTCAAGTATTGTGAGAGGTGGAAGTATGGAAGGGTTTTTCCTAAAGTCTACCACCATTTCTACGGTTTTGAGTGTGTTCAGTTCCAGATTGTTTTGGTTGCACCACAAGGCTAGTCGTTCGACCTCTCGTCTATATGCGGATTCGTCATTGTCTCGAATGAGACCAATCACTGTTGTGTCATCTGCGAACTTCAGTAGCTTAACAAATGGATCATTGGAGATGCAGTCATTGGTATACAGAGAGAAGAGAAGTGGGAGAGCACACAGCCTTGGGGGCCCTGTGCTAATTGTACAGGTATTTGATGTGATCTTGCTTAGCTTCACCTGCTGCTTCCTGTTTGTTAGGAAGCTTGTGATCCACTTACAAGTCTGTTCCGGTACCTGTAGCTGGTTTAGCTTAGTTAGAAGAATGTCTGGAATGATGGTATTGAATGCTGAACTAAAGTCTACAAAAAGGACCCTTGCATAGGTCTTTGGAGACTCAAGATGTTGTAGGATGTAGTGCAGAGCCATATTAACAGCATCATCTGTTGATCTATTTGCTCGGTATGCAAATTGCAAGGGGTCTAAGAGCGGATTCGTGATGGTTTTCAGGTAGGAAAGCACTAGCCTTTCAAAGGTTTTCATGACTACAGATGTTAGAGCAACTGGTCTGTAGTCATTCAGTTCCTTGATGGTGGGCTTCTTCGGCACTGGGATGATGGTAGAGCGTTTGAAGCAAGAAGGAACATAGCACATCTCTAGTGATTTATTGAAAATATGGGTGAAGATGGGGCCAATTGGTCAGCACAGACTTTTAAGCAAGAAGGAGTTATCTTGTCTGGGCCTGGAGCTTTTCCTGGCTTTTGTCTGTGAAATAGGTCCTGCACTTCCTTTTCTGTGATCACTAGGGGTTGTGAACCCAATGAAATGGGGTCAGTTGTAGGAGGCTTGGCTGTTGTTGGTGTGTCTGAGATGGGGGTTGTGGAGATAGGTGGCTGTAGTTTCCTTTCAAACCTGCAGTAAAACTCATTCAGGTCATCTGCCAGTTGTTGATTACCTTCAGCCTGGGAAGGAGGTTTGCCATAGCCGGTGATATTTTTAAGAGTTTTCCACATGTTTGCTGGTTCATTTGCTGAAAATTGATTCTTTAGCTTTTCAGAGTAGCTTCTTTTTGCTGCTCTTATCTCCCTTGTTAGTGCATTTCTGGCCTGATTGTACAGCATTTTATCACCTTTTGACTTCCAGTCCAAACCCTATCCAAATTCATTCACTTTCCAGAATGTGTATTCTTTAAATTGATTCCTTCCACTTTCACTTCCCATACAATTTAGCCGCCAGTCTTAGGTTTTTTCCCCCATGAGGCTTGTGCTGAATTTAAAATGAAGTTTCTTCATGAGATAATGACTCACCCGACTTCAACAATCTGTTGTCTTGGTGTTTAATCCTCCTGCCTAAACTTGTAGCCGCAGCGGCTTTGTTGCAGCTGGTGATGTTGGCTGCATTCTTCCCCACTGGGTCGGGGGAAAGATTTCCGGAGCTGCGGGGAGTTTGCAATCTCCCCGTTCGCTCCGGTGGCTCCCCCATTCTTCACTGCCCCTTCGAGGCAGCTATGGTCCAATCCTGAGAATGGATGGACCCCCATATCGGGGGGGGGATTTCGGTGCATACCCTGGAGACACCGGAGTTTGCGACCGTCTCGTCTGCGATGCTGGCCATGCCTCTACTCTTTACTTTTTATGGGTGTCTATTAATCTATTAATTATTACAGTAATATTAATATTATCAGAAGCATTTTTCCTGGGTCTGAATATTTTAAACATTTTAAAGTATCTAATATCTTATAATATATTAACCACTTTTGAAATATCAGGATTGCCAGTTGTCAATAAATCTATTTGCATCTCTTTTCACTGGTTTTCCTAGCAACAGATCAAATTAGATTTGTCACTATCAGCATATAGTGATTTTAAAATGAAATGGAATATATTAAGGCAATCCTTAGTGCAAAATGCAGTGACCCAAAATTCCACAGTTGTTTATAGGAGGTGATAGATTACACTTGCATTGGTTTGACACCAGGTTACTTAGAGGTACAGGTAACACTATCCCCATTAGAGTTAGCCTAATTACTTCAGTTTTTCTGGGAATAGGTGATTGTCCTCCATTTTTGGGAGGTGAGGCAGAAAGCTTAGGGCCATGATGGCGAACCTATAGCATGCGTGCCACAGGTGGCACATGGAGCCATATCTGTGGGCACATGAGTGTTGCCCTAGCTAAGTTCCAGCGTGCGCCGGCCATCTGATTTTTGGGCCTTCTGGAAGTTGGGAAACAGCCTGTTTTCAGCTTCTGGAGGGTAAGGGAAGCCATTTTCCCCGTCCCCAGGCTCCAAAATGAATCTGGAGCCTGGGGAGGGCAAAAAAACATATACCGGGCCCACTGTAACCTTTTTGCCATCGCATGCCGAAAGCAGGGGGAGTGCGGGGGGGTCGCTTTGCCATCGCATGCCGAAAGCAGGGGGAGTGCGGGGGGGTCGCTCATGCATGCGTGGGGGGCATTGAATTATGAGTGTGGGCATGTGCGTTACCCCCCCACACTCCCCCTGCTTTTGGCACGCGACGGCAAAAAGGTTAGCCATCACTGGCTTAAGGCATTATATATTTGTGATGGGACTGGACCTCTGGAATGATCTCCCATTGGAGGATTCAATGTTATCTGTCTTCTGAAAATAGAAGAAAACAGAGATTTCCCAGTGGGCTTTTGGAATCTCATACAACGTTTTGTTTTTAATTTTTAAAATTACATTTATAAGATGTTCTTATGTACAGTTATGGTATTTGTTTATCTTGTGACCCACTAAAAGTCTGTTTTTATTGCAGGGGCATATAAATTTGGTTAATAAATAATACTCAAAGAGCTTGCTAGTAATCAATAAGGAATTCAATAAACTACTAATTAACTATATCAAGTTTAGTTTAGAATTTGATTCGATCTAACTAGAATTTAGTTAATTAGTTCATCTAATAATTAAATTTGCATTTTGTTAAATTAATATATTCCCATTACAGGATATCTCCCTTCCAATTAAATAAAGAATTTGGACAGCTTTGAAGTCCTGATAAAGGGCCTTTGGGCAAGAGTTCAGCTTCCAGCCCCAGCTGTGTGTGCCCATTTATGTGGTTAGAACAGAACCTTTTCAGTGTTTGCTGTTCTTTACTATTTTTTTAATCCACATTTTATGTTTAGAGACTGTAAACAACTCAGCCTCCAAATGGAGAAAATAAATCTGAGGAATATGTAAAACAAATAAGTCTTATTTTTGGAGAAAAAATAATTCGTGTTTTTTTTTAGCAGAAATGAAATGCTAGGTGTTCATTTCATGATGTCTTTCCTCTCCCTCAAACCCGCCCAAACCATTAACTCCCTATAAAACAAGATAGAGACACGTTGGAGGTTTCTATAAAGGTGGAATTGCTTATCTGATTCTATTCAGTAACCAAAGGGATACATTTCAGCACCTAGAGAAAGCTTAATACCACTTAAAACATTTTACTTAAAACCTGCAAATTGTTATTCCATTTAATTACAGGTGGTTTATTTTAAAAAAGGATTAAATTTAATTGACTAAATAATAAAAGCCCTATTTACCATATGTTAGATAGTGACTATTCCAGGTAATTTTACTTTTTGCATAAAACTATTTGTATTTAATTTTAAATAAGGCAAGTGGTTTTCGTATGCTATTGCAAATTTGCTCTGGGTTTTTAAGTGAGGAAGGTTTAATAATTATTTGATGTACAATTTTCAGTGAAGTAACTTTAAGTTACTTAGTCAGCTTACCCTCAGAATATTTTCCCATTATTGTTTACCTTTTCTTTATAAAATAAACTCAAACCAGCTCATGAAACAAGAGAAAATTTCCATAGATATGCAATCTTATCTGAAAAACCAACTGGGTTAACCAGGAAAATAATCAGAATATGTATTTTTATAATGGTCCAATTAGATACCATTATACAATATAAAGTAAAAATAAAAGGTGTCAAATATTGAAATTGGTTTTCACAATTTCTGGTATTAATTTCAACCAATTTTTAAAATAGGCAATCTACAGCTATAAAAACATGCTACAGCCACATGAATAACTCAAAAAATTAATTCTAATTTTATATACTTGACACTAAACGGATTATTTGCTTTTATCTAATACAAAAAATAGTTCTGGCTGTCATACATCTTTTGTAAAATAAAATATCTGTTTTAAATGAAAATATTAAAATTAATAACATTTTCATGTCAAAATAATTGTCATATCTGAAGTTAAATTAATTGATATGTATTTGACAGATACGACCCTGATAAGATAAATTTCAGGAAAAACCCTCACCGGTAAACAGAGATTAAAAGTATAAACGTAAGAAGATCTTTGGCCAATATTTATTGTAAGGACCTAGTAGTAAAAAATAAAAACAACTACCAATGAAAAATAACATTTAATATTGCTGAAAGATGATGAAATCAGCCTATACGTATGTTGGGTTGTCAGGTTTTAAAAGATAGCTTTTAGCCTTAGTAAAAATTCCTACTATAAAGATGCAAATATTATCTATTCTAGCTTGATTGCACATATAATGGAATACCCTTGCTATCACTTTCCTTCAATAAAAGTTTCTTTTGAAATAATGGTTGTTTCAAGAGTTCTACTTTCTTGAGGAGACAAGAGATGCAATTCCTTACATTAGGCAGGATCTGAATTTCCTGCTCAAAGACTGTTAGATTAAACAAGGTTCTTATTTAGAAAATGTCTGTTTTAAGTATGTAGTTGAAGCATAATTCTGTTAATGTATATACATGGCAATAATGACTCTAAAAGATTGATTTGCTTGATTATCACACACAATTAAGAAAAGTGGTGAAAAATATAATGGTAATGAGATGTGAATGTGGAATAGTTCATTTTTTGGTAACAGCCAGACTGCTGTTTGTTCTGCTCTATTAAATGGTTTGACTTCTGTGGAAACCACACAGCCTGACTGATGAAGACACTTAAAGGTGCATCTCTTCTCATAAGTTATACCCAGGCAAAGAAAAAATGTACTGTAGTTACCTCCAAATGTTTGAAACAATTTGCTACATCAGTGGTCGACATCGACATTCTAGTATGCCTTACTAATAATGTATTACATAAGAAAAATCAGTGTGTCATTTTGATTTAGCAAATAATGGAATGATAGCAGGATCTGAGTTTCCTGTTCAAAAACCATTAGATTAAATGTTGAAAAAGCCCCTCTCTGTCTGAGTCGAACCAATTCAAAGTATGAAGTTGTTTTGGGAACTCGAGCCAAGAAAAGTGATAGGAAATTGTTCTCAGGTGGCCGTTTCTTTGGAGACAAAACAGATGGCTCTAGGCAGTTCCCTCAGTGGTGGGATTCAGCTGATTTGGTAGAACTGGTAGCTAAATTTCTGTGGAGTTCGGCGAATTGGCTGAATAGCCTTCCTCCCCTGTCCCACCTGCCACCCCCAAATTGCATCGATACAAGATGTGTGTGGCTAAGTGAGGGGCAGGAAGCCCTGGCGTGCCTGGCAAGGGGGCGGAGAGAAAAGATGTCAAGAGCGCTCCATGGCATGGGACCGGGATACTTACGGGACCGCCTGCTGCCGCCAGTTACCTCCCATCGTCCGGTGCGTCCAGTCCGTTCTCACAGGGAGGGCCTCCTTAGGGTGCCGTCGGCCAAACAATGTTGGCTGGCGGCCCCCAGGCGAAGAGCGTTCTCTGTGGGGGCTCCGGCCTTGTGGAACTATTTGCCGGTGGGACTCCATCTTCTCCCTGATCTTCGGACCTTTAAGTGCCAGCTCAAGACCTTCTTTTTTCACCAAGCGGGGCTGGCCTGATTGATTTTAATATTGTGGATTTTAGTGGGCTTTTAAATAGGGGTTTTGTTCTATTTTTGTAATTTTCTTAATTAATATTTTTAACCTACAGCGATCGAATTAGATTTTTAAACTGGATATTGTATTTTAAATTTTTGGATTATTGGTGTTTTTATCTGCTGTACACCGCCATGAGTCTTCGGAGAAGGGCGGTATAAAAATTTGAAAAATAAATAAATAAATAAATAAACTTTATAAGAGGAACCCTGTCTCACTCCACAAGCCCCAATGAAAGGCAGCCCAGCCGCTTCCCTTCCCCACCCTCTCCAGCACTGGAAGCCAACTATCAGCCATGTGCCCAGTCACCCATTCATCCCCCCCCTCTGGGCTCATCTGGTGCCACAGTCTACCACGCAGGCCAGGAGCTGCCCTGCCATCATCCATGGGTTTGAGACTCCACTGTGGAAAGATGCCAATGACCCCACGTGCCTCTCTCTCTCCTCCTTCCACTCTTGGTGAATGAAGGCACCACTTCTGCAAAGGAGTGAGTCACTCCCTTACCCCAGCCTTGGCTTGCTTCCCTCCCCCCCTGTTCGCACATGCTTTTCCTGATGAGGGAGCCCAAGATGGCCACCTCTTCCATCGGTTGCTCCCTCCCTGAATGTGGGCATGGGAGGGGCACCATAGAAAGAGACAGAACTGGCAGGCACATCAAATCAGAAGCCTTTAGGAGAAGCTGAGGGAGATGAAATGCCGGAGAAGATGCCTAGAGAGTTCCTGGAGGTCCAGTCATTCCGAGGCTGATCGGACACTAGTTAGGACCTACCTAGTGGCACTGAGGGAAGCGAGACGTTGCTACGTCTCCTCCCTCATTGTGTCGGCAGATAACCGCCCGGCCGCATCCCGGGGGAGCGGGATGACCGTTGCAGGGACGTGCCGAGGAGTTTAGTGGTTATCTATACGATAAAATCGTTCAGCTTCGGGAGGGCTTGGATCAAAATTGGGTGGATCCAGGTGAGAGGTCGGAGAGCTGTCTTGTTGAGACTGTTTGGGATGAGTTTGACCCTGTGGCTCCCAAGGACATGGACAGGTTATTGGGGAGGTTGAATGCCACCACGTGTTTACTGGACCCGTGCCCCTCCTGGTTGCTGCTGGCCACACAGGAGGTGACACGAGGCTGGCTCCAGGGGATTACAAATACTTCTTTGCTGGAGGGGGTCTTCCCTGCTGCCTTGAAAGAGGCGGTGGTGAGACCTCTCCTCATGAAGCCTTCCCTGGACCCAGCTGTTTTAGGTAATTATCGTCCGGTCTCCAACCTTCGCTTTGTGGCGAAGGTTGTAGAGAGTGTGGTGGCACATCAATTACCCCAGTACCTGGATGAAACTGTCTATCTAGACCCGTTCCAGTCCGGCTTTCGGCCCGGATACCGCATGGAGACGGCTTTGGTCACGTTGGTTGATGATCTCTGGAGGGCCAGGGATAGGGGCTGTTCCTCTGCCTTGGTCCTATTAGACCTCTCAGCGGCTTTTGATACCATCGACTATGGTATCCTGCTGCACCGGTTGGAGGGATTGGGAGTGGGAGGCACCGTTTATCGGTGGTTCACCTCCTATCTCTCTGACCGGTCGCAGACGGTGTTGACGGGAGGGCAGAGGTCGACCCCGAAGCACCTCACTTGCGGGGTGCCGCAGGGGTCGATTCTCTCACCCCTCCTGTTCAACTTCTATATGAAGCCTCTGGGTGAGCTCATCAGTGGTTTCGGTGTGAGTTACCAACTGTACGCTGATGATACTCAGCTGTACTTTTCCACACCGGGCCACCCCAACGAAGCTGTCGAAGTGCTGTCCCGGTGCCTGGAGGCCGTACGGGTCTGGATGGGGAGAAACAGGCTCAAGCTCAATCCCTCCAAGGCAGAGTGGCTGTGGATGCTGGCACCCCGATACAGTCAGCTGCAATTGCGGCTGACTGTTGAGGGCGAGTCATTGGCCCCAATGGAAAGGGTGCGCAACTTGAGTGTTCTCCCTCCAAGACAGAGTGGCTGTGGATGCCGGCACCCCGATACAGTCAGCTGCAATTGCGGCTGACTGTTGGGGGCGAGTCATTGGCCCCAATGGAAAGGGTGCGCAACTTGGGTGTTCTCCTTTTGAAGACCATTTGACGGCCGTCTCCAGGAGAGCCTTTTACCAGGTTCGCCTGGTTCGCCAGTTGCGCCCCTTCCTGGACCGGGATGCCCTATGCACGGTCACTCATGCTCTCGTGACATCTCGCCTGGATTACTGCAATGTTCTCTACATGGGGCTTCCCTTGAGGAGCACCCGGAGGCTTCAGTTAGTCCAGAATGCGGCTGCGCGGGTGATAGAGGGAGCCCCTTGTGGCTCCCACGTGACACCACTCCTGCGCAGACTGCACTGGCTGCCTGTGGCCTTCCGGGTGTGCTTCAAGGTTTTGGTAACCATCTTCAAAACGCTCCATGGCTTAGGGCCGGGCTACTTACGGGACCGTCTACTGCCACCGATTGCCTCCCACCAACCCATGCGCTCTCACAGGGAGGGACTCCTTAGGGTGCCGTCCGCCAGGCAGTGCCGACTGGCGACACCCAGGGGAAGGGCCTTCTCTGTGGGGGCTCCCACCCTCTGGAATGAACTTCCCCCAGGACTCCGCCAACTTCCTGACCTTCGAACCTTCCGCCGCGAGCTTAAAACACATCTATTTATCTGTGCAGGACTGGACTAGAATTTTAATTTTAAATTTAATTTTAATGGGGTTTTTATCATTTTAATTTTAATTTTAAATTTTGGCCTATTTAAATAAGTTTTTTAATTTAGTGTTTTATCTTGTATTATATTTGTATTTTTATCGGGCTGTAAAACGCCCTGAGTCCTTCGGGAGATAGGGCGGTATAAAAATTTGAATAAATAAATAAATAATAAATAAATAAAAATAAATAAACACACTGTTCAGGGGCGGAAAAGAGATGCAGGTGGGCACTGCTCTCGCGTTTCACTTTGTTGGGGTTGGATGCTCACTGCCTTCAGTCGCCTTCCTCGATTTATCCAGTGACAAAGATGGCATCTTAGGAAGCCATGGTTTAATTATGGCATTCAGCACGTGATGGAATCCTCTTTCTTTGACCACCTTTCTTAGGGGAAGTGAGGGCATCTGGGCGAGGCAATCTCTGTCACGCTGCAATGGAAAAATGGGCAATGTGTGGCCAGCTTGAGGGAAGGAGGCCACTTTCCCTCTTTTTATTCCCTGCTCCTCCTCCTTTCCTTGTGCTGGCCACTCCGTTTCCCATTTTTCCATTGCAGCACAGTACCAGGATCCACTTTGATGGGGGGGGGGAGAGTTTAATTTAACAACTGGTTTGCCAGGATCAGGTTGGCCGTTGCAGGAGGCTCGTCCCGCATGTGCGGAGGAGCTAGAAGATGGGGATGGGCCACGTCTTCCACAATGGCCAATCTGACCCTGGGCGAACCAGTTGTTAAATTATTTGAATCCCACCACTGATTTTCCTCCCCCTCCCTTTCTCAAGCAGGTACATCAAAGCGACAGGAAAGGGGTTGTAAAGAAGCATCAATCCCTCCCCACCGGAATGGCAGTGTCCTGATAGTGATCTATGGGATCTGACACTCACTATGCAATGACCATTTCTCATTTATTCCATAATCTCATTTAGAGACTCACTCATCTTTTCTGTATGCTCTCATCATGTTCCTAGGCATTCATTTTTATCATCTAACAGAGTTAAATTTTCATTCTGGATTGCATTCACTCAGAATCTTGCGCATAGTTTCCCTAGAACTCACCCTTGGTTTTTTTGTTTGTTACCATAATTCACTAGAGTGATGACACTCTGATAGCCAAAAATGAAAAGGGTCTGCAAGCTCTACTAAAAAAACTCAGAGCTGGGTGGAAAAAATGGAACTAAAATTAAATATAAAAAAGACCAAACTAATGATGACCACAATAAAAACAACAATCCTTAGAATTGGCAATGAAGGTATTGAACTAATAGACAGCTTTTGCCTTTTTGGCTCAACCAGATATCAAATGTGCTGTCTTCTTAGTTTTTTTAACTAGTATTAATGCTTTTATTGGAAATTTTAATGTTTGTTTTTATGTTTTTTTATTGTACACTGCCAGGTACGCTCATGTATATGAGATAGGTAGCTATATGGATATGATAAATGCATGAAAGTCTGAATAAATAAAAATATCAGCAGTAAAGGAATAAGCAGTCAAGAAATACGCCACAGACTAGCATTTGATAGAACAGTCAGCAAGGCCTTGGAAAAGATATTCAGGTGCAGTGATACATCTATATTTGTAAAGATTATAGAGTGTGTGCTTTGGGCTATTCTGTGTGTCGTATTTATATGGTGACTGGTTGTTAGACAACCATATAGCACGCATTCTGCTAGAGAAAAGTTCCCTGAGGATGGACTCTAGCACAAGTCAAAAAATAAAACCTCTGATTGACCCAGATCCTGCAACAATATCCTGCAACAATATCCTGGGATATGTATATTTGCCTTCATTCATATGAGAAAATATTTTCTATATTAGTTATTTATTTATTTGTCCAATTTCTATGGTGGCGCATCCCTGTCAATGACTTATTTTTTATTGAATAAAAGATGATTGATGAGGATTACCTCCATAGTATAAATATGTTTATAAATAAAATATAAATGTTTGTTTAATAAAAATGATAGGAACTAGAATATATACAATAGCTTGTGTTTATAATCTTAATTATATGAGCATTGCATTATATTACAATGCCAAATAGAAGCCAAATCAGATAATGCCAGATTAAGACTAGAACTCCTATCTTTCATATAAAAAGCTAATGACTGTACCCGATAACCTGACTTCTTAATGTTGCAATTATTTTCAATGTGCAATTATACATCTGATAAATAAGCAGTTACTG
The DNA here is from genome assembly GCF_028640845.1 of Ahaetulla prasina. Classification (NCBI taxonomy): domain Eukaryota; kingdom Metazoa; phylum Chordata; class Lepidosauria; order Squamata; family Colubridae; genus Ahaetulla; species Ahaetulla prasina. Next base: position 77,652,250 of record NC_080543.1, on the reverse strand, counting down.
AAATTAAAGCAACTAAAGCCTTTATACCTAATAATACCAGCAAAAATTGAGGAAAATTCAGATGGTGCATAGCAAAGTAAAATAATTTTATTTTACTTCCGTAAGTTACCAAATGTAGATGTCAGAAACATCTTTAATCTTGTATTAAAAAAATGGAGGCCAGAAATTAAATCAGCATATCAAAATAAGAAAATATGTTCTTAGTTTACGAATTGCTCTTTAAAATACTCTCCAGTTCATAAAATAAGATTTTAAAAATTTTGCACTAGATAATTATACTTCCTGATTTTGTAATTAGTGGAACTACACGTAATTACATAATAATTATGATGGTAATTACATAATTAAGATGTATAATTATGTAGTAAAAAACATTATGGAAATAAAATAAATCAACTGTATAACCACAATACATCTACAAAAAAATTCTTTCCTATTGCTTAAAAACTGTATTTTCCCCACAAAATAAATAAACAAACAAACAAACAATAAATAAATAACAGCGATTAGTATAGTGTATCAATTACTTACTAGTAATTAAAGAAAAATCTTATAGATATTAAAATGGTGAATTATCATCTTAAAACATAATTATACTAATTTAGTGATAATCAAACATGTATTTTATCCTAAATCACAATAAATCAACAAAATATCCTCTTGAGACATTTGAAACTAGCTAGAAAAATTTTAAATTGATGTTTCACCGCTGCAAATTTTGTTATCTCTTGTTATTTATTCAAAACACTTCAAATAATATATAGTGAATGCCTTAAAACTTGAGTTCTCTTTAAACTATATTTAAGGCTTTTTCTATACTATAAACTTTAAATGAGTTATATTAAATTATATTTATATAATTTATTTATATTTATATAATTTATATAATTAAATTATAGAAATGCCCACTTTTTAATATTGTACTTTATTCTTACATTTGTTTTGGGACATGGTTGAAATATGCAATTTGTATTTTTTCTGTCAACTGCTAGCAGAGCCATATTGAAGAACCTCATTAGTATCACTGAAAAATACCACAATGATGAAAGCTCTCCTTGTAGCTTTCTAGCAACTCATCCATAAAACTGCCCACTTTGCATTGATATTTTGCACACCAAGTCATGAGCACAAGAGAAAAAACAATGTTTAAATTACAGGATACAAGCAAATATTCCAAGTTAGACTTTGCATTTCTTTGGAGGTCATACAGTTTAACCATTTCATTTTTCTAAATACAATTTTACAGTCTGTTCATCCAGAAAGTTAACTGAACATGTTTAGTATATAAATTTGTAAAAGTATTTGCTGAGCATGAATTTATTTTTAAAATAAATACACAGTATAAAAAACTTAAAAGATCTTAGAAAGAAGTGAAACTAGTGATCTAAAAATATACACAATACTTTTAATATCCAACCTTCTTCAATCAGTGAGTGATTCAATATAATCTAACCTTCTATTTTTACTTTAATAATTGGTCTGATATTTCTGATATTAGTACTAGAAGTTCTTAGAATTAAGATGTTCTATTGCTAGGTTAGGAAAATGTTATGCAAAAAATAAAATAAAAGATTCAAAAGAAAATATATCATGTTCAAAAATTATTTCAGTTCTATTCTTTATGCTATTAAATCTTGAAAAGTTGCAGAGGTTCAGTCTATGCCTCGTAGAGGAAATATTCACAGCCAGCAAATTTTTTGCAGCCTTTCAAATTGCTGCTTAAAAACTGAGCAAAATATATACTTGAGATCACCAATATATTAGATGATTATTAACCCATACCTTTTTCTTCCTGTTCCTTATTATAGCTCTCCAAAATGTTTAAACCAGTTGCATTTGTAAGTTTAACTGCCCCTAGGCTATATATTGGATTCCCTCAACTTGGACACAAAAACAAGTCTTTCATTGCTGATTCATAATTTATTTTCAGAAATTATAATAACCTTCAAAAAAACCTGCCCAAATCTCGTCTATTGTTCTAATAATGAAAATTTAAGTAAGGAATAAGTGAAAAAGTTGAAAATTTAGAGGTATGACAAGGAATGGAAAACATGTAGTTCTATATATACAGGAGCACAGGTATACAGGTAGTTCTTGACTTACTACGGCAATTACTACGGCCAGAATTTCTGCCACTAAGCAATGGGGTCATAAAACATAACTACTGTATTTTTCGGCATATAAGACACACTTTTTTCCCTCCTAAAAGAGGCTGAAAATTTGGGTGTGTCTTATACTCCGAATATAGCTTTTACAAAGCTTTTTTTTTCAGCCCCAACCAGGCGCTAGTGAGTGATCTCCGATCTTCGCTTCCCTGCTTTGCCTGCTCCCTCCAGCTGTGAAGCTTTTTTTCAGCCCTAATGAGGTGCTAGGAGTGAAGTGCTTTTCCTGCTCCCTCCGACTCTCAGCTGTGAAGTTTTTTTTCAGCCCTAACGAGGCCCTAGCAAGTGAAGCAATCTCTGTGGTTGGCCAGTTTTTTCATTGCTTCTCACTCCAAACATCAATTGTGCATTAGAAGCTGTTTTTTTTATCCCCAAGCAGGGGATAAAACCCAGCAAACTAATGTGCTGAAACTCACCAGACTAAGGACGCTAGCCAGATGAATACCTGGTAGGCAGATTCCGCCCCCCCCCTATTTTCCTCCTGAAAAACTCCCTGCTGCGTCTTATACTCCGGTGTGTCTTATATTCCAAAAAATATGGTACATCACTTAGCAACACCAAATCCTTGCAATCTTAGTTGCCACTGAACTGAATTGAACCCCACTGTTATTAGGTGAAGCAACTTTCTGCTGGCTTCCCTACAGCCATGGTGAAGCTGGCAGGAAGTTAGAAATCCCTGGTTAGCCCTGGAGGCCATATTTTTCTTTGGATATTCAGGGCTGCCACACTTAGTGCTGTGTGAAACTGGGAAGTGGGATTGCATGGAGTGGTGGAGATATCTAGTCATAATAACATTCCTTTTTCAGAGGGTTAAGGACATTTGGCCTGGAACCTGGAATGGCGTGACTGAGAGGCATCTCCAGTTGGAACGGTGCATTGATTGGACCATGTGATGCACATGTGGGTGCAGGGGAAGGGACTTGGACTTTCTTTTGGGTGGAGAAAGCTTGGAAGCTTTCAGATTCGGGTTTTTCCAGATGTGCCAATATGACATCTCTAATAAAATGAAACTTTGAGGAGCTTCTAGTCTCAGAGTCTTCTTTCATTGGGGGTGTTACTTGGAATCCTGACATTAACCGAAATCTCCTTTAAAACTTGAACCAGCTCCCCGATCTCCAAGGTGCTGTCTGGGGTCCTGAGCCCCGAGCACTAACCTGATACCGGGCAGCGTGAAGATTCAGGGAAGATGGAGAAGAACATGGCGACCACAGAGGGAACTACTGGGATTGGTTTGATGGTCCACGTCGAAACCCTCTACTCCCCTTTTGAATCTTTGGTGAAAATAGCAGAGGCCACTGAAGCAGAACACCGAAAGGGTGCTCAGCCCAAAGAGCCGGTGCCCTGGCAAGCCGCTCAACCGGATCCCTCTGTGTGGGGCGAGACTGTGAGAGCTGCCCCGCCCCAGGAGTTGCTGACCAAGGCGATGCTGCAGGAATAGCAGATGGGAGTAAGCAGAGCGGAGCAGACCCAATCCTCAAATGGAGAGCAATTCCTGAGAGTGGGGCTGACGTGAAGCCAGTCTCTGCCAGGTCTACTGGAGCGGTTCGACCAGCTCAGCATGAGCAACATCAAACAACCTCCTACTACCAGCCCATCTGGCTGGATTCTGGCTCAGCCCAAGTTTACCTTTCCAGGCCAAGGGACCTCAGTGGCACTGAGTTGAAAGTCGGCCTCATTTTACTCGGCAAGAAGTGGACAGCATCATAGCCTCCCCCGTCGGGCCCAGTCTACTGGGATGACAGCTCCTGCTGGAGACAGAGAGGCACCGCAGCAAGGTCCGTTAAGCCAATCCAGTCCGACACTAAAAGGACCACCATTAGGACTGACGAGACCCAACACCCCCTCCTCAGCAGCTGGTCCTCAGATTGCCCCCTGCTAACCAGATTCCCCCTGGCTGGGCCTTTTATCCCAGCCAGGGGTGGGTTCAATACCAATGGACATCAGCTCTGGTCCCACAACCAGTGCTGGCTCAGCCGCCGTCCCACCACCCGCAACCAGTCCTGCCAGCCACTCCTCCATGGCTCAAAGAAATGTTTGACTGGACCCCAGGGAAGCTGACCTACTTCCTCAGTTGGATTTGGTCCTACATTGATCACTATGAGGACCAATACCAGACCGATCAGGACATGATTTCGGCAATTGAGGATGGCATGAATGAAGGAGAAGCGGCAGAGTGGATAGCTAAACTACACACTGAAGGAGCCCAAAGCTAGGTGATGCAGATGAGTTCGTTCAACTGCTCCAAGGCTGGTTCGAAGACACGGCCCACCGGATAGAAGCTGAAGCCCAAATCAAAGCCTTGAAGCAAGTGGGCCGGCCCCCCAAAGAATTAGTGTGGGAATTCCAGAGGCTGACAGGAAAACTGAGACTGGCCTGAACGCCTCCTCGTCTACTTCAAAGAGGCCCTTGACCCAGACCTTAGATAAGTCTGCAGCATTAGGGGAGTTCCGGAGCATATTCAAGCCTGGTACAACACAGCAGTGGCCATGGACTTGGAGATCCACCCCTATTGGAAGCCGACCATAGAAAAATCGGCAAGAAGACCTCTGGGCCACCGAACTCCGGTCAAGCTAGCTGACACGCCGTAACCAACACTGTCCAGACAATCAAGTGCTACTGATGTGCTCAGCATGGCATAGAGCATCCAAATGCCTGGCCCCTGCCCCAGTACCTCAGGTCCAGACTCCGGGGAAGGAAAACCACAAGGAAGCCATCAGATAAGGGGAGAATCACCAAACAGGCTGTTGAAGTTCCTCTCCTTCCAACTGGAAACTCCAGCCAAAGAAACCACTCCTGGTTCCGCCAAGGGGAGCAGCGGCGAAGACAACCCAATGTTAAGTGAAGCCATAAACCCCTTCACTATCAAAACCCAGATTACAGTGTCAGAAATGGGAGCCCAAGGGAAGGTAGAGGCCATCATAGACACTGGCTGCACCAGATGCCTGATCAGCCTTCCCATAGTCCAACAGCTAGGGATAGGCACAAGACCCCTAGCGCGCCCCATTCATTTTGAACAGGTCAATGGGACGCTAATACACGGAGCCCCGGCCACATTGGTCACAGAACTTGTTAGACTGGAGATGGGGCACCACCAAGAATTCATCTGATTCATCATAGCTCCAAAAATGACCGAATCAATCATATTGGGCCTTGATTGGCTAGGCAAATGGGGACCAACCATTACACGGTAACATGGTTACCAAAAGCTTAGAATAAACATCGGTTCACTGCTACCCATCAAACCGGACAGTTGCCAAAAGGCCACAAACCTCAGCAGCCCCAGCAAGCGAGAATCCACAGCCCCCACAGATGAACTTCCCGGCAGCCAAGAGGTACCAATGGAATACCGAGACCTGTCGGACATCTTTAGTGAGCAAGATTTCAACTTCCTTTCCCCTCACCACCCAACAGACTGCACAATTGAGTTCATGCCGGGAGCAAGCTGCCTAAACCAAAGATGTACTCTATGACTTCAAAGGAAATGGCTGCGTTAAAAAAAATACACTGACGCTAACTTAGCATAGGTGTCAAGGTTCCAGAAAAACCTCTTCTGCATAAAAAAAACTCTGAAGCCATTGTCTTTCAAAGTTCTTTACTAGCATAAGGAAACTGGCATACGATGAGTGAAATTCCAAAACTGAAACTTCCGAATTCTTTTCTCAATTATACCAACCCCAAGAGTCCCACCCCCCTAACCCCTTTGCCGGTCACATGGTCCAACGTTCTTCCATTTTATTTGAAACCTCTTCTTGCCACTCCTTCTGCAGATGTGAACACAATCTGACCTTGACTGCTTGAAGAATGTTACCATACCCATCACCCCCCCCTTCCCCTCAGGGGAGAAATGTGGCAGCGTCTGGAAACCTATGGCCTAGTATGGTTTCCAGGCCTGACAGGCGTCCCCCCTTGCAAAAGAAGCTATATCCTAGGAAAGAAAACAGAGAATTAATAAAGAAAGTGTTGGTGTTCCGCACGTTCCCTCCTACCCCCCTCTGAGAGGTTTTTTAGGTTTGTCAGGGAAAGTGTCGTGAAATTGTTTACTTTCCAACTTTTGACCCAAGTAGATTCCGATAATGGGTATCTTTTCCAGTGGACTAAATATTGTAACTGACCTCTGTATAGTCTAGAATCAAGGATTTTCTTGATCTCATAGTGGGGTTCACCTTGGATTATCAAGGGTGGTGGTGGGGGGGCGGGAGGTAGAGGTTTCAGTCCGGAATGTCTAGCAGGTTTTAATAAGCTGCTATGGAATACCGGGTGTATTTTTCCCAATATTCGAGGGAGTTTAAGTTGGATGGTTACGGGATTAATAATCTTTACAATGGGGAAAGGGCCCAAAAATTTTGGACCGAATTTTTTGCTTGGTATTCTCAACCTCAGATATTTAGTAGATAAAAAGACTTTATCCCCAATGCGAAAAGGGGGTTGAAGGGAACGGTGTTTGTCAAATTGGGCTTTATATTTTTGAGCTGCTACAGCTAAGGCCTTTTTTGTATTTTCCCACCCTTTTTTCAACGAATTCATCCAGGCTGTTAGGGAAATGGAAGTGGGGGGTTGCACAGGGAGTTCAGGCATTGGAACAAAGTCCATGCCGGTGGTTATCTGAAAAGGAGTTAACCCCGTGCTGCTGTGTACAGCATTATTATATGCGACCTCTGCAAATGCCAATAAATCCGACCAGTTCTCTTGTTGGTAATTTACATAACACCGTATGTATTGTTCCACCATTGAGTTCAATTTCTCAGCCGCACCATTGGTCTCAGGATGGACCTAAGTCCTTGAGACGACCCAATGGACTATAGGAATTCCCTCCAGAACTTGGCTGTGAATTGAACACCCCTGTTGGTTATCCTTTTAGGAACCCCATGTAGTCTGTAGATGTGTTTCACAAAGAGTTTTGCTAATTTTCTCGCCGATGGCAATCCACTGCATGCGGTGAAGTGGGCCTGTTTAGAGAACAAATCCACTACGGTCCATATCACCGTATTTCCCCCACTAGGTGGGAGTTCAACAATGAAATCCATGGCAATCTCCTCCCAGGGTCTCGTGGGTTCGGCCATGGTTTGTAGGAGTCCGGGGGGTTTCCCTGGTCTGGATTTCATGGTGGCACAGGTGACACAGCTCCGCACATAGTCTTCGACATCTGATTTCACTTTTGGCCATCAGAATTGCCTTCTAGCCAAGCGGAGAGTTTTCAAAAAACCTAAGTGACCTCCTAGGTGAGAGTCGTGGCTTCTCTGTAGTACAGCCAGCCGCATAGCGACGGGTACATAAATCTTGGTTCCCTTCCAGGGTAGTCCATCCCTTAAGGTTAGGTCCATCAAGTTTTCTTTAAACCAAGCATCGTCAGTGAGTGCTGATTTTAATTCCGCTAGTAGTTTATTTGGTGGGATGTTAGCACCACGGCGTGATCGCGGTCGAATAAGTGCTTGGCTGGCTGGTTCACTATCGGGAATCATCGCATGTACTACCTCTTCACGTTGGCTGTCAAATTGCGGTTTCCTAGATAGGGCGTCAGCCAATAGATTTTGGTCACCAGGGATGTATTTGAGGGTGAAATGGAACCGTTTGAAAAACTGAGCCCATCGAACTTGTTTGGGAGAAAGCTTTCGAGGGGCTTTTAAGTATTCGACGTTTTTGTGGTCCGTCCACACCTCGAATGGTTCCTTCCCTCCCTTCAAGGAATTGTCTCCAGGAGAGGAATGCCCACCACACTGCAAAGGCTTCCTTTTCCCAAACTGCCCATCTGCGTTCAGTGTCTGTCAGTTTTTTAGAAATGTACACGCAGGGCGTAAGATTGTTGTCGGTATTCCGTTGCGATAAGACAGCTGCTACCGCTACATCACTTGCGTCAGCTTGGACCACAAAAGGTTTATTTGGATCCGGGTGTTGAAGAATTGGCTCCATCGAGAATAGGTGTTTCAGGTATTCAAAGGACCGTTGGCAGTCCATTGTCCAAGGTAGGGATTGGTTAGGTTTGGGTTTGGCGGGTGATGATCCAGTTTTTAGCAATTCTGTCAATGGTAGAGCTACTTCTGTGAACAAAGGAATGAATTTGCGGTAAAAATTTGAGAATCCCAGGAAATTTTGAAGTTGTTTACGTGTGCGTGGCGGTTGCCAATCCAACACTGCTTTCACTTTTCCTGGGTCCATTTTGATACCTTTGTTTGATATCCGGTAACCTAGGTAGTCTAGGGATTCCTTATGGAATTCGCATTTGGAAAGTTTCACATATAGTTTGGCCACTAGGAGTTTTTTAAGGACTTGTCTGACTAATTTGATGTGTTGTTCGATATTGTCCATGTAGATAAGAATGTCATCTAAGTAGACAAGAACCCCATTGTAGAGATGGGGGTGCAGGGTTTCATTAATTAGTTGCATGAAAACTGCTGGAGCCCCCTGGAGTCCAAAAGGCATGACACGGTATTGGAAACTGCCCAAAGGACAGTTGAAAACCATTTCCCATTCATCACCTTCCTTGATGCGGACCCGGTAATAGGCTTCCCTTAAATCCAATCTGGTGAAAATTTTGCCTTTTGCTAAGTGGTTCAACAAATTGTGCATTAGTGGTAATGGGTATGTGTTCTGTATACAAATTGCATTGATATTTTTGAAATCAATGCACAATCTAAGCGAACCATCTTTCTTTTGTTTAAATAGCATGGGCGCGGCTACCGGTGATTTTGCCGGTTCAATGAACCCCCTGGCTAGGTTAGTGTCAATGTACTTCCTTAGTTCAGACATTTCGGCTGGCGTCATTGAGTACATTTTGGATTTAGGTAATTTTGCCCCCAGGTGCAATTCAATTGCGCAATCAGTTTGTCGGGGGGGGGGGGAGAAGGTTACACTCATCCTTGCTAAAAATGTCTGCTAAATCCATGTATGCTTTAGGGATGCGTGGTTCATTACGAGGTGGATTGGATATTGTGGCTATTGGTTCCCCCTGGTGGTCATTTTGGATAAGGTTTTTGTTGGTAGGGGGAACTGGGTCTATGGGTCCGAAAGCCCATATACTTTTCCTGAATCCATCTTCCCATTTGATTCTGGGTTCCCATTTGTCCAGCCAAGCTAAACCCAGGATGATGGATTCTGACATCTTTAGAATCACTATGAATCTTATAAGTTCATGATGGTCTCCAATTTCTAAGCGAACCAGTTGCATGATTTGGGTCGCTGGAACGCCGCCAATTAAGGTTCCATCTACTTGGTGGAATTTAATTGGGTGTTTCAAGGGAAATGTTTTTATACGTAGTTGGGCAACCGTAGAGATTGAAATTAGGCATCTGGTGCATCTGTGTCCACAATAGCCTCTAAGTCTTTTTTGCCCCCTCCCCCTGGAATTATTAAGTTTACTTTGATAGCAAAAGGAGGAATGGGTGCACTCACCATTGGGTTGTTTTCCCCATCGTTTGAGTCGTCAGGAGGTGAATCAGTTGATGGAAGGTCAGTGGAGGTTTCAGTAGGGAGGGGGGTGTCCACGGCTTGTCTTGCAAAGCGACTGGTATTCGGGTTCTTTCGAGGGGGTCTGCGTGCTCGGGTAGCAGTTGGTGGGCTATGGGAGTGGTGTTGGGGCCAGGCAAGCTGAAGCCCGGTGTCCTAGTTTTCCACAAAGTTAGCATTTAATTATTGTTGAAGATTGAAAGGTGGAGGGTGTGGAAGGTTTTAAGAGGGAAGGTCTTGTAGGTACCCATTGTGGAGTTGTAGCTGGTAATTGGCTTTGGCGGGGGTTGAATTCTCTGTCCAGAGCTACGGATACGTTGTACCAGTCATTTAATTGTTCTGGGATTCCACTGGTGGAGCAGGCTTTTCTGATTTCTTGATCGATTACCTCTTTGAAATAGTGGAGGAGGATGCGGTCTGGCCAATGTCTAAGGTTACCAGCAACTCTGCGAAAGTCCCATACAAATTCCTTTAGAGGCCTGTTACCTTGTCTCATCGTTTTTAAGGTGGTTTCAGATTCTGAAATTAGGTTATCATCTTGAAACCGGTTGCGAAGCAATGCAATAAATCCATCAACATCGTTTAATTCAGGGGCACGTTGAGCTATCCACTCTGAGGCCAGCCCGATGTTCATACCATCCGAGATGGCGTTGATTAGGCTTCTTTCTGATCGGTATTGATGTCTATATTGTTCAACGTAAGCCTCAATTCTGCTAAGGAAGTAAGCCAAGTGGTGTGGATTCCCATCAAAAGTTGCTTTGAAAGCAGGAGGGGCTGGGTGAGGGGTGGAGGTGGGTTTAGCTGGCCTGCTTGCGGTTGAAGAGGAATTTGTGGGATGGCTGTTGCTGATTGCTGTAAAAATGCCTGTTGAGGGGGGAGGGCTGAAGCCACCGTGGCTGGTTGCTGAGTTGTAAAGGGGGGTGGAATTCCCCGACTGCTGGGAAGAAAGTCCTTGAAATGCTTCAGTTGGTGCGGCAAAATCCAGCCGGGGGCCCCCAGGAAAGAAAGGTGCTGAAATCGCTGGTTGCCATTGGTATTGGACCCATCCCTGTGCAGGATAAAATGCCCTACCGGGAGGAATAGAAGCAGCAGGAGGTAGCGTAGGCTTCGGCTGGCGGGAAAAGTCAATTGGGGAGGTTGTGGTTCCCCCCAAGTCACTTGTGCTGCCTGAACTCCCTGCTGTGTGAAGGAGGGAAGGGAGGGCCTCCTGCGTTTATCGGAATGTCTTCGAGCTTCAGTAATTTTTCCCTCTCTGCTGGGAGGGAAGATGAATTTAGGCTGAGCTAAATTCAATGGCTCTCGAGGGAGGTGAGCTGAGCTTATGCGAGGCCTCACTTCCAAACGCTCAAAAATTTCCAGGAGGTCCAATAGGGATTGCGATTTTAGGGGGTTTCCCAGGCCCCAATCCAGTGACTCTCCCAATTCTCCAGTTTTTACTGCCCTCCATTGAGGTTGAGAAGAGGGAGGGAGCTCTCCATTCCGCCCTGGGGAAATGTTTTCTCCCAGGGATCTCATTTCTTGCAATTGATGGGGAGGGGTTTGGCCAGAGCGACAGCTTACCCATGAATCAGAGTCTTTAGGCCGTGCACCAAGCTGACGCACAGATTCCACAACTTCAGGCTTTTGAGTCACATTTTCCGATGGGAAGTAGGTGATCTCGACCAAGTCCTCAGATTCCAGCCCCACTGACCCTTCAAGGGTTTCTGCTTGCTGGCTCTCCATCTTCACTGGGTCTTCGCACCACTGTGGAGTTTGCAGAGGCTGGGGCCCAGCATCCCCCTAACGGGCACCCAGAGCGGAGGAGAGGATACCGTTAAGCCAAAGAAAGTTTGAGTTTTGGAATAATGTCAAGGTTCCAGAAAAACCTCTTCTGCATAAAAAAAAACTCTGAAGCCATTGTCTTTCAAAGTTCTTTACTAGCATAAGGAAACTGGCACACGATGAGTGAAATTCCAAAACTGAAACTTCCGGATTCTTTTCTCAATTATACCAACCCCAAGTCCCACCCCCCTAACCTCTTTGCCGGTCACATGGTCCAACGTTCTTCCACTTTATTCGAATCCTCTTCTTGCCACTCCTTCTGCAGATGCAAACACAATCCGACCTTGACCGCTTGAAGAATGTTACCATACCGACTTCCAGTATGGCTCCGCTTCGTGGAGAGCAGCTATGATTTAGCTGCTAACTCCCTAGTCAGTAGAGCTGTCAGGACATCGTAAATCTGGGTCCGACAGCTTGGAATTCTCTCCTTCGGGCAAAGAAGGAAAGATGAGTATTCAGGTTTGAAGTTGAGACACCCTAATAAGCTTCTAAGGCTTACGGGGAGTTCTCCTTCCATAGCCTGATAAGCTCCTGGCTGGGCGAGGCTTCTGCCTTTATGGCGGACAAACGAAGCGTCCAATTTCCATGGCTGGAGTTGATTTATGATGGACTGTAACGTGGACGGAGCAGAAACTGGAGTTTTAACACTTATTTGTAAGAAGACTGCAAGCCCCTGAGGATATATTTGCTGCGAAGATAGGAGAAAAGAAAGCAAATGGCGGTTTTGTGGAATGTGTGTATTGAAAACGAAAGTTAAAGCTAACAGCTAGTGTCGAAATAGAAGATATATAGGAATGATTAAATGGAAGAAACGAGAATCTTATGATTTATATTTTTTCTTCTTCTTTGGGATTATAGTGATTTAGAAGAAAAGTTTTTTGAATTTTTCTTTTTGAATTTTTTCTTCTTCTTCTTGGTCCATTATCAAGCTATATTTTTTTTTAAAAAAATGGCTTTTAAGCAAATAGTGCCAAAAGTCATTAAAAACTTTGAAATTTCTTCAGCTCAGATTCAAAAATTAAAAGAAGAAATTAAAAAGGAATTTATTTATTTTTTAAATTTTTTATTACTTTTTTCCAACAAACAAAAAAGAAAATACATTATTACACCCTTGTGCTATACAAAAAAAAAAGGAAGATTTGGGTCTTCGGATATATCCTCATGATTGCCAAAATCCACGTTCTCGAGGTACAATTACCGAAGCATCCAATTTTCCAAGCGCATAGTCCACGAATGGTTTCCAAGTCTTCCAGAAAATATCTTCTTTATACACACCACTTCTAATTTTAATATCACATGTCATTTTATCATTTAAAGCTAATTTCCACATTTCAGAATTCCACTCTTCTATTCTAAAAATCACATCTAGTTTCCAATATCTAGCTATTATAATTCTACCTATTATAATCATAATTCTAATCAATTCTTTTTCATATTTTGTTAATTCTATTTCCTTAATTACCAATAATAATACAGTTTCCACTCTCAATATTATTACTTTCCCCATCATTTCAAATATCATTTTCTCCAATTGTTGCCAAAACTTTTTAACCTTATCACATTTATACCACATATGTTCATAAGTCCCCAATTCCATCTCACATCTCCAACATTTTTTACTAATTTTTTTATCCATTTGTGACAATCTTACTGGAGTCAAATACCATTTCCAAACAACTTTATAATTATGCTCTTTAATCCTTATAGATAAAGTTCTCATAATTCTACTATTCCAATTCACATTCCAATCTGACTCTGGTATTTCAATATTAAGATCTTTTTCCCAATTTGTCCTCATCACTCTTTGTAATTTTTCATCAAAGTTTATAATCTTATAAACCCTACTAACGAGTCCCTTTAGCCCAATTTCATCTTTTATAATCCGAGATACTAAATATTCAAATTCAGTTTCACATCTATTTATCGAATAATTTTCCCTTAATTTTTTTGTCCATTTTTCTATCTGTATTTTTTCAAACCAACTTAACCCTAATTTTTCAATAATTTCTTTATTCCTCCTTTCATTTTCCATAACTTTTATCCAATCTCTAATAATTTCTATATTTTCCTCTTTAATCACTTCATTACGTTTTATATTATTTTTAATCGGCCAATTTTCCAATTGTCTCCCCAAAAGATTATATCCGAATTAAAATTTTAACAAATTTATTCCACATTTTTACTTAATCCCTTTAACCAATAACTTCTAATTACACATTTTGAGTTTGCTTTATCTAAAAACCACCTTGATCCAAATTTCTCTATATCCCTTAACTCTAAGTCTCTCCAATAGTTATCTTCACCTTTAAATATTTTTACCACTATCCGGATATCATACGCACAGTAATAATTAAATAATTTGGGGATTCCTAATCCACCTTCCTTTTGATTTTGATACCACATTTTCTTCACTAATCTAGGTCTTTTCCCACCATTACAAAATTTGTCCAATTTTTTCTGATATCCTTCAATATCTTTCTCTGTCAAATTTAGCGGTAGCATCTCGAATAAAAAGTTAAACTTGGGCAGCAACATCATCTTACACATTGCAATTCTACCAAACCAAGACAACTTTAACATTTTATATTTGTCTATCTTCTTCTCAATTTCATTAATCACCACATCATAATTAAGTTTTTCAATTCTTTAACCTTGGTGAAAGCACTATACCCAAATATTTCAATGTATTTTAATCCTTATCCCAAATTGCTCTTGCATATTCTCACACTCATTACCATTACTGTCCATCAATAATTCTGACTTTGACCAATTTACTTTCAGACCTGTCATTTCTTCAAATTCTTTCAAATGCTTATATATCTTTTTTAGGTCTTTCTCTACATTTTTCAAAATAATTAAAGTATCATCCGCATACAAATTTATCTTATACCCCTTATATCCTTCTAATTCTTCATCTTTTTCTATCATTTTTGTCAAGATTTCCATAGCCAATAAAAATAATGTTGGGGACAAGGGACATCCTTGTCTCGCAGCTTCTAATTTTATCTCTTCAGTTAATATTCCATTCACCTTCACTCTTGCACTGCTTTTTTGATACAATTTTGAAATAACATGTATAAACTTATTACCAAAGCCTAAAGCCTCCACAATTACTTTAATAGTTTCCCATTATGCGGAATCAAAAGCTTTAAAATATCCAATGATACTACACCAATTTTATCACCATTATGTTCAGCTACATCTATAATATTTAATACTCTTCTAACAATATCACTCATGTATCTACCCTTCACGAAACCTACTTGGTTGTAACTTATATATCTATCTATAAATCTATTTAATCTATTACTTATAATAGCAGTAAATATCTTTGCATCCTGATTAATTAAAGAAATGGGCGATAGGACTCAATCCTTTCTAAATCTTTATCTGGTTTAGGAATTAGGATATCACCGTTCTATTCCATGACGAAGCTACTTCTCCACCATGTAATATTCCATTAAATAATTTTTGCAATCTTGGTATTATTAATTCTTTAAATTCTTTATAGAACTCAGCAGGTAATCCATCCTCACCTGGAGCTTTCCCTAATTTTATTTTTTGTATAATTCCATTAATCTCATCTTGTGTTATATCTTCTTCCATCAATTCCTTATATGTTTGATCAATTTTCACCACATATTTTTCTAAATAGCTTTGCAATTTTCCCCGATTAACTGGTTTCTTTGAATATAGATTCTGAAAAAAATTTCTAACCACTTCACATTTCTCTAATTTTTTATAACATCTTATACCTCTGTCATCTATCAAAACTCCAATTTCTCTCTTCTCTCTTTTATTTTTCGCCATCTTTGAAAATAACTTAGAATTTCTATTACTAAATTCAAAAAAATTCCTATTTAAATATCTCAAGTTTCTTTTTACCAACTCTGTATCCTCTTCTATCATTTTATTTCTTAACATATTAAGCTCCTGAAGAATTTTTTTTTCTTTAGTAAGCAAAAATTGATTTTCCAATTCTTTAATCTGGTTTTTATCTCTTTCCATTTTAATTTTATAATTTTTATATTTCCTACTTGATAATTTAATACTCTCCCCTCTAAACACCGCTATCTACATTGTTCAACAAATCTTTAGAAAGAAAAATATAATCAATTCTAGAATATGTATTATATATCTTAGAGAAAAAAGTATATACTCTTTCAATTCCTTTGACCTCTCTCCACACATCCACCACGCCGTTTCGAAGCATCCACGTATTTAAAATCCCCATTTTATTTGCTCCTCCACAGCGGGTGGGGTTAGTACTATCTATTTTATCCCTGATTAAATTAAAATCCCCAGCCACAATTACTTTCCCTACACTTTCATTCTCCAAAATTTTTGTTATTTTTTCAAGAAATTCTCTTTGTTTTTCATTCGGTAAATATAAATTAACAAGTGTCACTTTTTCCTCATTAAGATTTCCAACAATTATTACATATCTTCCATCCTCATCCAAAATTACCTGATGTTTTTCAAAATACACCCTATCTGATATCAGTGTTGCAACTCCTCTGGCTTTTGAAGTTCCAAATGCTTTTTCATATATTTGCATACCTTTTATATACATTCTATTTGAATCTTCAGATTTCTGATGGGTTTCTTGTAGAAATAAAATATCTGGTAAATCTCTTTTAATCTTAAATTCCAATCTTCTTCTTTTAATCTGATTCCCTGTACCCTTCACATTCCATGACATTATTTTTATGACTCCCATTTAAAATATAAATTTTTCAATCCTATCCCGCCTCTTCCTTTCTGTGCCCAAACCCAACATTAAACTCCCATATAACCAACATTTAACATATAAAAACGATAAAAACCACAAAAACAAAAACAAGACAAACAATAAAATACAAACAATCTTCTTCCCCCACATCCTCATCGGTTTCGCCTCTATAAAGAGAATGGGGGAGAGGGGACGTGCCAATGTCCGGGCCACTTCTTTCGGGCTGTCTATTTAAATTCATCACTCAAGAAAAAAGATAGTGATAGCTCTCTCCCGCATTCGGCTTCATATTTTCCAAGACTCTTATCTGCTTCTTCTCCTACTGTATCCTCACGACTTTTCTTCTGTTCAACCAACACAGGTGATATTTCTTTCCTCTTTAACCCTTTAGGATCTTGCCCTCCAATAGCCCCTTTTTCTTCTCCTGGGGTTGATGTTTCCACGTGTGTTCCACCCATCTTAAGCATTTGATCTTTTATCTCCATTAAATCCTCCATCTCAATCAGTCCAAGCTCCCGTAAATATAATAGTGCATCTATGTCTGGGGTAATTGTACGCATCCTTCCTTTATAAAAAAATTTCAATTGTTGTGGTGGCCTCCAATTATATTTAATTCCATTATCTCTCAAAACTTTTGTAATTGGTTTTAAAAAAAATCTCCATGCCCTTTCTTCTCTTGATATATCCGGGAAGACTTGAATAGTCTTCCCTTCAAATTTCAAAGCATCTCCCATCTCTCTCACCTTGGCCATAACTTCCAGCTTGTCACCAAGATTTGCGAACCTGACAAGCACATTCCTGTTAGAGCCATTTTGCCTTCTATATCCAATTCTAAAAACACTTGCCAGATCTGCTATTGTAAACGTAAGTTGCGTATCAAGATCATTAATCCATTTTAAAACCCGCTGTTTCAATTTGTCCTCCTTTTCTTCTGAAATCCCTCGGATAACCAAATTATATTTCCTCATCTCTTCTTCCAAGAGACAAATTCTCTTATCTTGCTGCTCATTTTTATAAAATATTTCACCAATTTGCCGATCCACTTTTACCTCATGTACATGGATCTGCTCCATTTCATCTTTAATAATTGTCATTTCCTCTCTTTGCTTTGCAAAATTTTCATTCATTTCTTGTTTCATCTTTTTCATTTCGGATGTCATTTCCAATGTCATATTATCCATACGCTCTGATAATCCTGCTATTTTTTCCCCAATTTTATTTAAAGCTGCAGCAAGTTGCTGCGTTTCTGAAAGTTGTTGAGTCATTTTAAAAAATCTTAAAATTTTTTCCAAACTAGTATTTCAAACCAATTTTACAGAGGGTCTTAATGAAGATCAAGGGACAGCAGTCTTTTAATTGAAGTGAAGCGGCTTATTTTGCACTCGTTATCTCTCAGTAGCTTGTGACTCATAGTCACTCCACAAAGAAACACAGATACCTCACAGCTTTTAAACAATAATCAGCGCCATTTTTTCTTCACGTCAGCAAAGGAAAAAGAAATTTACTGCTTCGTACCAACTTAAACTTCAGAAAAAAATCCTTTTTTTGTTATCTGTGATATAAACAAGCTATTAGTTTCCTCTCATAAAAAAATTGTCCGCCCAGTAAAATCCTATTGCTGCCGGTCAGTCCAACACAAAAGATCGGTTTACTCTTCAGTTAAATTCTTCTCATTAACAAATTCAGTCTTTAATATTCACTCCTTGACCTCAGCAATAAAACACAGAACACGATAGTTATAATAGGAAAAGCAAAAGACAACAATTTATTCCAAACTTATCGTGTCTGCCAGTCGGCTCGGTCACCCCCACGCTGTAAAAACTCCTTAATTCAAGCAGTTTCAGATGACCTACCAGTCTTAAATTCAGTCTGCTGGGCTGTTAACACTTTCACTTCATGATTTATTAACTTTCATCCATAACGGTGCATTCCAAACAGCATAAATCCTCATAAATCTTCATTAATAAGCCCTGTGAAGTGAAGGAAAGGTCCTTACCCCACCACGGTCATGGCCACGCCCCTCATTAAAAAGGAATTAAGAAATTCTTTACAGGAGTTTTTGGAGAGTCATTTTTTAGAAATAGATCAAAAATTTGATGAAATAGAGAAAGAGATGTTGGATTTTAAGGAAGTGGTGGAAGAGCAGAAGAGGGAAATGAAAATGGTAAAGGATGCAATTGCGCAAATATTAAGCTGTTGTATTCAGATGGAAGATAATCTTGAAGAAATCAATAAAGCTAATTTATAGTTGCAAAGGAAAATAGAGGAAATTCAAAAGAATCAAAATAACTGGAACTTAGATAATAAGATGGAAGATATACAGGCAAAGGTATAGATAGGGCAGATGAAGAAAGAGTAATATTACAATATAGATTAATGGAATATGCTATAAGGGTGAGGGGGTTGAAACAAAATAGGAAGGAAAATTTAAAAGAGATTTTTACGCAAGCCTTTGCTCAGATAAAGGGTGTGGAGCCGGAAGATTTTGAGACTAATATTGAAAGAATTTATCGTGTTAATTCTTGGTGGGCAAGACAAAATAGAGTACCGAGGGATGTGGTTATTTATTTTACAACTAAAAAGGTTAGGTATGAAATTTTGCAAGCCTTTTATAAAAATAAATTCCAAATATTGGGACAAGATATAAAAATGATGAAGGAAATTCCTCCTAAAATGTTAAGAAAGAGAAGAGAATTTGCTTTTTTAGTGGATGAGTTTAAGAAACATCAGATATATTTTAGATGGGAAGTCCCAATGGGTTTGTCAGTGAATTTTAGAGGCAGAAAGTATTTTCTTAATTCAGTTATGAAAGCGAGACATTTTTATATTAATGTTTTAAAGAGTGGGAATCCTTTGTTGTTAGATGCTAAGTTAATTGGTTTGGAAATGATGGAAAATAGAATGGGAGAGGGGAGGAATGTTTAAGATGTGAATATGATGATTATGGTTAATTTTTGGAATTGATTTGTTTAGGATATAAATTATAGGATTTTTGTTATTTGCTATTCGTATGGTATAAATTTATGGGATGATATTATTCAATTGTGAAGGATGGAAAGTAAAATTTAAGAATTTAGATAATGTGGATGTAATGATTTTAACTACTTACTGTTATATTGTGGATGTAGTTTAAATGATTATTTGTTTTAAACGATACGTTTATAGATAGTAAAAGTTACAAAGTTAAGCTGGAAATACTATATTTGAGAGATTTTATTCGAAATGATATTTGATTGATGGAATAGTATTGGAAGATTGGATATTAAATCTTATTTTATTTATTTATTATTTTTATTTTTTCGCATTTGTATACCGCCCTATCTCCCTAGGGACTCAGGGCGGTTCACAGGCAAATAAAAAGGTACATATAAATACAGAATAAAATATCAATTAAAAAACTTATTCCACATAGCCAAATAATTAAAAAGAACAGTATATAATAAAACCCATTAAAACCAATATAAATTTAAAATCTAGTCCAGTCCTGCGCATATGAATAGATGTGTTTTAAGCTCGCGGCGGAAGGTTCGGAGGTCCGGAAGTTGACGAAGTCCTGGGGGGAGTTCATTCCAGAGGGTGGGAGCCCCCACAGAGAAGGCCCTTCCCCTGGGTGTCGCCAGACGGCACTGCCTGGCTGATGGCACCCTGAGGAGTCCCCCTCTGTGAGAGCGCATGGGTCGGTGAGAGGTATTCAGTAGCAGCAGGCGGTCCCGTAAGTAGCCCGGCCCTATGCCATGGAGCGCTTTAAAGATAGTTACCAAAACCTTGAAGCGCACCTGGAAGGCCACAGGTAGCCAGTGCAGTCTGCGCAGGAGAGGTGTCACATGGGAGCCACGAGAGGCTCCCTCTATCACCCGCGCAGCCGCATTCTGAACTAACTGAAGTCTCCGGGTGCTCTTCAAGGGGAGCCCCATGTAGAGAGCATTGCAGTAATCCAGACGAGACGTCACGAGGGCGTGAGAGACCGTGCATGGGGCATCCCGGTCTAGAAAGGGGCGCAACTGGCGGACCAGGCGGACCTGGTAAAAAGCTCTCCTGGAGACGGCCGTCAAATGATCTTCAAAAGACAGCCGTTCATCCAGGAGGACGCCCAAGTTGCGCACCCTCTCCATCGGGGCCAATGACTCGCCCCCAACAGTGAGCCGCGGACTCAGCTGACTGTACCGGGATGCCGGCATCCACAGCCACTCTGTCTTGGAGGGATTGAGCTTGAGCCTGTTTCTCCCCATCCAGACCCGTACGGCTTCCAGACACCGGGACAGCACTTCGATAGCTTCGTTGGGGTGGCCGGTGTGGGCACAGCTGAGTATCATCAGCGTACAGCTGGTACCTCACACCGAAGCCACTGATGATCTCACCCAACGGCTTCATATAGATGTTGAACAGAAGGGGCGAGAGAATCGACCCCTGCGGCACCCCACAAGTGAGGCGCCTCGGGGCCGACCTCTGCCCCCCTGTCAACACTGTCTGCAACCGATCGGAGAGATAGGAGGACAACCACCGATAAATGGTGCCTCCCACTCCCAATCCCTCCAACCGGTGCAGCAGGATACCATGGTCGATGGTATCAAAAGCCGCTGAGAGGTCTAATAGGACCAGGGCAGAGGAACAACCCCTATCCCTGGCCCTCCAGAGATCATCCACCAACGCGACCAAAGCCGTCTCAGTGCTGTATCCGGGCCGGAAACCGGACCGGAACGGGTCTAGATAGACAGTTTCATCCAGGTGCTGGGGAAACTGACATGCCACCACACTCTCTACAACCTTCGCTGCGAAGCGAAGGTTGGAGACCGGACGGTAATTACCTAAAACAGCCGGGTCCAGGGAAGGCTTCTTGAGGAGGGGCCTTATCACCGCCTCTTTCAAGGCGGCCGGAAAGACTCCCTCCAACAAAGAAGCATTCGTAGTCGCCTGGAGCCAGCCTCGTGTCACCTCCTGAGTGGCCAGTACCAACCAGGAGGGGCACGGGTCCAGTAAACACATGGTGGCATTCAACCTACCCAGCAACCTGTCCATTTCCTCAGGAGCCACAGGGTCAAACTAATCCCAAACAATGTTAACAAGACCGCCCTCAGACGCCCCATCTGGATCCCTGCAATTTTGGTCCAGACCGTCCCGAATCTGAACGATTTTATCGTATAGATAACCGTTAAACTCCTCAGCACGTCCCTGCAACGGGTCATCCCGCTCCCCCTGGTGAAGGAGGGAACGAGTCACCCGAAACAGGGTGGCCGGGCGGTTATCTGCCGACGCAATGAGGGATGAGACGTAGCAACGTCTCGCTTCCCTCAGTGCCACTAGGTAGGTCCTATTATAGGACCTAACTAGTGTCCGATCAGCCTCCGAACGACTGGACCTCCACGAACTCTCTAGGCATCTTCTCCGGCGTTTCATCCCACTCAGCTCCTCGGAGAACCAAGGAGCCGGTTGGGATCTACGCCGGGTCAGAGGCCGCAAAGGCACGATACGGTCTAAAGTCCCAGCTGCGGCCCGTTCCCAGGCCACGACTAGTTCCTCAGCCGTGCCGTGAGCCAGACCCTCAGGAAATGGCCCAAGCTCTGTCTGGAACCTCTCCGGGTCCATCAGGCGCCTGGGACGGAACCAACGTATTGGTTCCGTCTCCCTGCGGCGGTGAGTAGCGGTCAGAAAGTCTAGGCGAAGGAGAGAGTGATCTGACCATGACAAAGATTCAGTGACTATATCCCTCAAGTCCAGATCCTTCAGCCACTGACCAGAGATAAAAATCAAGTCTAGCGTGCCACTCCCAGTGTGAGTAGGGCCATTGATTACTTGGGTCAGGTCCAAGGCCGTCATGGAAGCCATGAACTCCCGAGCTGCTGTCGATGATGTGCCGGAAGATGGCAAGTTGAAGTCCCCCATGACTATAAGTCTGGGGGTCTCCACTGCCACCCCAGCCAGCACCTCCAGGAGCTCGGGCAGGGCAGCTGTCACGTAGCAAGGAGCCAGGTACGCGACAAACAAGCCCATCTGACACCTATGACCCCACCTCACAAAGAGGGATTCATACCCGGCAATCTGAGGTACAGTGGTCTCCTTTGGCTCTAGACTCTCTCTAATAACCACCGCCACCCCGCCACCCCTACCCTGAGCCCTCGGCTGATGGAGTGCATGGAAACCCGGTGGGCACATTTTCACAAGGGGCACACTCCCTTCAGTGCCCAACCAGGGTTCCGTAACGCCTATAAGATCCGCGGCACCCCCCTGAATAAGATCATGTATTAGGGGGGCCTTATTGACCACGGACCGGGCGTTGCACAATATAAGCCGAAGGCCCAGGCTCTGAGGGTCTTGACCATCCGGGAAACGGGAGAAGGAAGGGGGATCGGGGCGCACGATCGCCTGCAAACATCGAGCGCGCGCCCCCCCAAAACGATACGATCCCCCCCTTCCGCCATATCTGCCCCTCCCACTTACCGCACAAATGGACCCACCCTCACCAAAAGGAACGCAATCCCCCCCCTAACCACCGAACCCGTTAAATGACCGCCACGAGCGCATGCAAGGACTGTCTCCCCACCCGACGGGCTACCCCCAACACCCGCCCTAACCCTCCCACCCCTTAAAAACGCCCTATCTAAAAAAAACCAAAGGCTCTTTCTCTTCGCATGCCACCTTTGTGGGTCCCAAGACCCGTCATTGAGGCCGGCCCTAGGTAAAGAGGCAGGCCATTCCTGTGAGGCGGGGGCACCTCACAGGCGCAAGAGTTCCAAGGCTGAATATCGCATAAATAAATAAATAAGCGCATAAAGTACATAAATAGGAGATAGTGGCCGACGAGAGGTAGTACCGCCTAGGGTGGCAGAATATTATATCAGGTTCATATGGATACCCATCATCCGACAACTCTTCAGATGGTGGCTGGCTTAAAGATGGAAAAGGTTGGAAAAATGGGCAGATAGAGTCTATGATGACAAAAGAATTACTGCTCTGCCCAAAGCTCAGTCCTAAAATCCATAACATGAAAACGGTAGTAATTCTCCCTCCATCAGCGGTGTCCACAGATGTTTCCAGGCAGGTCCTCCAATAGGTCATAAATCGGTCTCCAATGATCTTCCCCAGCAGTTCTAAAGGAACAGCCATGGCCAAAGAGTCTCAAATGGCCTGTGCCAAGTACAGATGACAATACAAGGTCCAGATGACAAACGTTGCAGATGACAATGCAACTATTCCAGCAATGCAATGCAACTATTATAATCCCGGGAAGAAGCAGGCCTAATTAGGCCAGGAAACCTCCACGCTCCCCCCACTATTTCCACCTAGATAGTCCAGGGCTAAAAGCCTCTCCAGGCCAGCCACTCGCTCCTAGGTCACAGTCCTATCCAGGTCTGCCCGTTCCACCGGGCCAGGCCTGACCACAGAACCCGACCAGACACCTCCAAAGGGGGCCAGCACGCTGGAAAATGCCGCTGATGAAACCGTGGCCAGGAGCATGGGTAGAAAGTCTCGGGCAGGAGCCATGGGGGGGCCCAACACAGCCCTTCACCCCCACACCAATCCACCAAGTACAAAAAGTTCCACAGAAACCTGGGAAGTGGAAGTGGGAAGAGCCGAAGCAGACAGAAGCCGCTGGATGGAACAAGCAGGAGAGAAAAAACAAGCCGCGGTCTCGCCCTTCAACGAGAAATAAGCCGCGGCCTCGCTTCACGCCCAGGGAAATGGCCGCCGTCCGCAGCTCGCCCTCATCCTTCCGGTCTCGTTCTCAGCAGCCGTGGCTCCGAGAAGGTCGACAGACCCCTCCCACGGCTGCTCGAGAGGTGGCAAGTCCGACCGAGGGGGTGCGAACCACTCCGCAAGCCTCCTGGGCGCCGCCATCCCTCCGGTAATCCCTGTCGGCGGCTCCGATCTCCTATCGAGCCGCCATCTTGCACATGCGCAGAGCCTTGTCAATATGACAATTGAAGAAATATATAAGTGATGAAAATTTGAATTTGAATTTGAGAAGCTGGATTGTAAATTAAGAAATGGACTTATGAAATTTGAAGGAATATACAAGTGGCTGAAAAAAAAATTGAACTTTAGAAGATGGACTAATTTTTAAAATGGACTGTAAGAAGAACGGACATTAAATGTTATGGCAATTGAAGAAATATATAAGTGATAAAAATTTGAGTTCGAGAAGATGGACAGTAATTTGAGAAATGGACTTATGAAATTTGAAGGAATATACAAGTGGGAAAAAAAATTGAATTTGAGAAGATGGATTAATTTTAAAAATGGACTGTAAGAAGAAGTAATATGTGAAGTTGGTATTGCTTCTTTTCTTTTCTTTTTTTTATTATTCTTTCCTATCTTTTTATTTTTATTGTGAGGGGATCTAAAGTTTTAAATTTTTAAAGGTGGGAGGATATGTATATTTTGTGTACTTTAGTTTGTGATTGTTGGTCATAATACCCGGTATTTGCTCTGGGAAGTCGGGGGGGGGGGAAGTCGGGGGGGGGAAGGGGGGGAAATGATACACAGATTGATTATTAATGTACAGTAATTTTTGAAGATATGAAATTAAAATTTTTTAAATGATATTGGGGATGCTCGACTGCCATTTCAGGAAGAAAAGGAGAGAGGAGTAGAAGGAGGGAAGAAAGTAGGTAGGAATGAGTAGAGAAGGAGGAAGGGAATAAGAAGGTTAGATAGGGTGGAAGAAGGGAGGAGTGGAGAAGGAGGAGAGGAAGTAGTAAAGTGAAGGAGATGAGGGGATGGGAAAGTAGTAGAGGGTAGAGAGGGAGGTTGTGAAGAAAGGAAGTGGCAATTGGGCAGGCCTGAATCAGTAATAAACAAAAATTAATGATTAATGATGGATAATAGTTTGTACATAAATATGATGTTGGAAAATGGAAATAAAAATTATTTATATATATATATATAAAAAAGAATGTTACCATACCCATCACCCCCACTTCTTCCCCTCAGGGGAGAAATGTGGCAGCGTCTGGAAACCTACGGCCTGGTATGGTTTCCAGGCCTGACAGTAGGGTTTTATCCAACCCACTAAATCCAGAGTGGCAGCCCCCATAAAATTTAAAGACAAAAAAAAAAGATGGGGGGGGGAATGAGACTCTGAATGGATTTTCGTGGAATTAATACCATGTGTGTGGATAACACCTACCCCTTCCCCCTCATGAAAGACATGCTAAGTCACTTAGCCAAGGTGTTCACCAAACTGGACCTGAGAGAAGCCTATTACCACATACAGATTAATGATGATAACTGTCCCCTTGACAGCTTCCAGTTCAAAGTAAATGAGGTTAAATGATAAATGTGCTACATGAGCACCTATAAAAAGGAGTTCTAGTTTGCCTAGTGACATTCTTATATTCAGTGGGACTCTAGAGGAGCATGTAAAGCTGGTGCAGCAAGTGCTGAAAAAAATCCTAGCCGCAGAATTCTATGCAAAGCTGTCAAAATGTGAACTCCATAAAACTTCCCTAGATTACCTAGGCTACCATATATCAAGCGGAGAAGTGGAGATGGACCCAGGAAAGTGAAAGCCGTATTAGACTGGCAACCCCCACCCACCCGCAAACAGCTTCAAAGCTTCCTGCGTTTTGCTAACTTCTATACGGAATTCATCCCAGCATTTGCAGAATTCGCCTTGCCCTTAACAGAACTATAAAAAACAGGGGGCCCCTACCACAAAACCATGACCGAGTCAACCGCTCGCTTGGTCAATGGACTTCCAAAAAGCCTTTGAAAAATTAAAATGGCTCTTTGCTGAGGAGCCGATCCTCCAACAATCCAGAGACACAGTTCATCATCCAGACGGCCGCTAGCGACGTAGCAGTGACGTCCTACAGAAGGACCCACAAGGCCAGCTCCTGCCCTGTGCATATGTGTCCAAGAAGCTCACTGACACTGAGAGGAGGTTGGCAATTTGGGAGAAGAAAGCCTACACTTCCTTCTCCCAAAGCACAAATGTGATTAAATAAATACGCAGTCTGTTGGCCCCTCCTCTCCTGGAGATGTTTTCTTGAAGGGGGTAAAGTGCCTTTCGAGTTTTGGACTGATCACAAAAAACTCGAAGCCCTAAAACCCCCCAGAAAACTCTCTCCCAAACAAATCCGCTGTGCACAATACTTCAGGTGGTTTGAGCTAAAATATATCCCGGGGGAAGAAACCTTATTGATGCCTTATCAAGGAAACCACAGTTCGATAGTCGGAGGGAAGAAGTCGTCCACACCATCATCCGCTTCTCACAACCAGCAGCACAAGTCACCACTAGGAGCCAAGTCAGACCGTACAGGACAAACTGACAGCAGCACTGAAAACAGAGCTCCTAGCCGACCAATGGTTCACAGATAATAAAGATGCCTTGACCATGAGAGATGGACTGTCTTAGAAAGGGTCCAAACCAGTAGTGAAATGTAGCCGGTTCTATCCAGCTCAGGTGAACCAGTAGTGCCGGTGGCTCCGTCCACTCGCCTGGACATCATCACATCCTGTTTTTGACGCTCTGTGCATGCGCAGAAGATCCTGTGCATTTGTTCCCATTTGCGAACCAGTAGCGAAGGTAAGTGGATTTCACCCCTGGTCCAAACTGTATGTCTCTAACACCTTGAGGTTGGAAGTCTTACAGTGCAGCCACAACTCACGGCTAGCAGGCCACATTCCTTTCTCTGAGAGTCAAGGACATTTGGCTTGCACCTGGAATGGCATGACTAGGAGGTGTCTCCAGTTGGGATGGTGCATTGATTGGACCATGTGATGGAGATATGGGTGCAGGGGAAGGGACTTGGACTTTCTTTTGGGTGAGGAAAACCTGGAAGTTCTCAGATTCAGGTTTTCCCAGATATGCCAATATGACATTTCTAATAAAATGGAACTTTGAGGAACTTCTAGTCTCAGAGTCTTCTTTTGTTGGGGGTGTTACTTGGAACCCTGACACCTAGGCTTGCAAACAAGCCACTGGTAAAGGGTATGAGGAAACTGTGGTAGGGCTCAAGGAGTGTGTGAAGGAGACTTGGGGAAGGTGTGCAGGGTACACAAATGGTGGGGGAGGTGCCATGATCCTTGGGAGCAGGGGTGAAATTTAAAAAAATTCCCCTACCAGTTCTGTGGGCGTGGCTTGTTGGGGGAGATCATGTAACTGGGTGGGCGTGGCCAACTTGGCATCATTCACATCGAGGGGCTCCTCATGGGCCCCTCCCCTCCCAGCCACTCCTTGTTGTGAATGGCAGTAAAATGGGGAGGGGAATATTCCTGCCTGCCATCCTTCCCTCAGCCTGTACTGAGATTGAGGAATGGATGACAGGCAGGAAAATCCCCTTCCCCATTTTCCTGCCTTTCACAAAAATGGCTCCATTCCAGCTCCTCCCGCTGTCCCCCTCCCTCCTGGGGACCACCTTAAAAGGGACAGGCTGCAGCAGCTCCGTTCTGAATGGAGAGAGAAAAGCTAGCATTCTCTCTGCTGCATTTAATGTGGAATATCAACCAGCCGGAAGAGGTGAGCGGCGACCGGCCGGGCGTGGGTAGGCCAAGGAGGGGTAATTACTACCAGTTTGGCAAACTGATGCCCATAATCCAGGGGTGAAATGCTCTCGGTTTGGACCGGATCACCTGATCCAGTAGCGATGGCAGCGGATAGTTCGGAGAACTGGTAGCAAAAATCCCTGGCCCCACCCCATTTTAAAAGCATTTTTTCTTCTGCTGAAAAAAGCTTTTAAAAGTAAAAAAAAACCTCTGATGATCACGTGGCTCAGCTGGGTGCTAGCCAAAAAACAGGGGGCGGCGAGTCCATTTTTCCTCCCAGCAGGCTCCCTGAAGCCTGCTGGGAGGAAAAATGGACTTCTCCCCCTCCTTGGTGTGGCTAGCAGGCTTCAGGTAGGCTGCGAGGAAAAACGGGGTGTGGGGGGGGTCGTTTTTGAGAGAGAGAGAGAGAGAGAGAGAGAGAGAGAGAGAGAGAGAGAGAAAGGAGGGAGGGAGGGAGGGAGGCAGGGAAGGAAGGAGGGAGTACAAACCTGGCACTAGATGCAGCTTCAGAGGATAATCCAGGGCTGGAAGGGACCTGGAGGTTATCTAGTCCAGGGGTCTCCAATCTTGGTCACTTTAAGACTTGTGGACTTCAACTCCCAGAATTCCTCAGCCAGCAAAGCTGGCTGAGGAACTCTAGGAGTTGAAGTCCACAAGTCTTAAAGTGGCCAAGGTTGGAGACCTCTGATCTAGTCCAACCCTGCTCCAGCAGGACATTGTTAGTGAGTTTCTGTCTTTTGATCCCCCAGTCACATAGCCACGCCCACCCAGTCACATGACTCCCACCAAGCCACGCCTACAGAACCGGTAGCAAAAAAAATTAGAATTCACCCCTGCCATAATCCCTAGCAATTCACCCGAACTGGTCGGATTTCACCCCTGCTTGGGAGGGTGCGTACAGGTGCACAAATGGTCTGCACAGATTGAGGGCAGAGGGGCTGAGGAAGGATACACAGGTGGGGGAGAATTATTCCAGTGACCTGTAACCTTCCCAACTGGCATCTCTATTGACTTTCTGGGGAAGCTGATAGGAAATATCATAAATTGTGATTACATGATCACAGGGCATTGTAACGGATTGTAAATGTGAGTTCAAGTGCCTACATTGCAATTATATGACCATGGGTTTTCTAGAATGGCCAGAAGTTTGAGGATCAATTGTAACCACCATTCATCCAGTGCCATTGTTACTTTGAACGGTCTCTGAATAAATGGTTTTAAGTTAAGGACTAGCTGCACACAAGTTCATGTACACTCAGAAATCAGTACCATCAGCACTAGAAAATTTTCTCAATATTCTTGTCCTCCAAGTTATAAGAAAAAGACAAATTAATAATAAAATGATATATTAAGAAAAACCTAGAGCCAAAAATATTTATTACCAATCCTTCAGGTTGTCGAACCTTTGTCATGTTCAGATCATTTTCTCCTTCGTCTAGACTTTCGGACCGCTACCCACCACCGCAGGAAGACGGAACCAAAGCGCTGGTTCCGTCCCAGGCGCCTGATGGACCCGGAGAGGTTCCTGACGGAGCTTGGGCCGTTTCCCGAGCACCTGGCCCACGACACGACTGAAGAACTAGTTGCGGCCTGGGAACAGGCCGCAGCTGGAGCTGTGGACCGTGTCGTGCCTTTGCGGCCTCTGACCCGGCGTCGGTCTCAACCAGCTCCTTGGTTCTCCGAGGAGCTGAGGGAGATGAAACGCCAGAGAAGATGCCTAGAGAGTGTCTGGAGATCCAGCCATTCTGAGGCTGACCGGACACTAGTTAGGTCCTATAGCAGGACCTACCTAGTGGCACTGAGGGATGTGAAACGTTCCTACGTTTCCTCCCTCATTGCGTCGGCAGATAACCGCCCGGCCGCCCTGTTTCGGGTGACCTGCTCTCTCCTTCAACAGGAGAGGCGGGAGGACCCCCTACAAGGACATGCCGAGGAGTTTAACAGTTATCTATACAATAAAATCATTCAGCTTCGGGACGGATTGGTTCAAAATTGGGTAGATCCAGGCGAGGGTTCCGAGACCCGTCTTGTTCAGGTGGTTTGGGATGATTTTGATCCTGTGACTCCCGAGGACATGGACAGGTTGCTGGGTAGGCTGAATGCCACCACATGTTTACTGGATCCGTGCCCCTCCTGGTTAGTACTGGCTACTCAGGAGCTGACACGAGGCTGGCTCCAGGGGATTACAAATGCTTCTTTGCGGGAGGGGGTCTTTTCCGCTGCCTTGAAAGAGGCGGTGGTGAGACCTCTCCTCAAGAAGCCTTCCCTGGACCCAGCTGTTTTAGGGAATTACCGGCCAGTCTCCAATCTTCGCTTCACGGAGAAGGTTGTAGAGAGTGCGGTGGAGTGTCAGCTACCCCAGTACCTGGATGAAGCTGTCTATCTAGACCCGTTCCAGTCCGGCTTCCGGCCCGGATACAGTACGGAGACAACTTTGGTCGCGCTGGTGGATGATCTCTGGAGGGCCAGGGATAAGGGTTACTCCTCTGCCCTGGTCCTATTAGACCTCACAGCGGCTTTTGATACCATCGACCATGGTATCCTGCTGCGCCGGCTGGAGGGGTTGGGAGTGGGAGGCACCGTTTATCGGTGGTTCTCCTCCTACCTCTCTGACCGGATGCAGACGGTGTTGACAGGGGGGCAGAGATCGACTCCGAGGTGCCTCATGTGTGGGGTGCCGCAGGGATCGATTCTCTCACCCCTCCTGTTCAACATCTATATGAAGCCACTGGGTGAGATCATCAGTGGCTTTGGGGTGAGATACCAACTGTACGCTGATGATACTCAGCTGTACTTTTCCACCCCGGGCCACCCCAGTGAAGCTGTCGAAGTGCTGTCCCGGTGTTTGGAAGCCGTACGGGTCTGGATGGGGAGGAACAGGCTCAAACTTAATCCCTCCAAGACGGAGTGGCTGTGGATGCCGGCACCTCGGTACAGTCAGCTGCAGATGCGGCTGTCTGTCGGGGGTGAGTCATTGGCCCCGATGGAGAAGGTACGCAACTTGGGCGTGCTCCTGGATGGTCGGTTGTCCTTTGAAGATCATTTGGCGACCGTCTCCAGGAGAGCTTTTTATCAGGTTCGCCTGATCCGCCAGTTGCGTCCCTTCCTGGACCGGGATGCCTTATGCACGGTCACTCATGCTCTCGTTACTTCTCGCCTGGACTACTGCAATGCTCTCTACATGGGGCTCCCCTTGAAGAGCACCCGGAGACTTCAGCTAGTCCAGAACGCGGCTGCGCGGGTTATTGAGGGAGCGGTTCGGAGCTCCCACGTAACACCTATCCTGCGCAGACTGCACTGGCTACCTGTTGTTTTCCGGGTGCGCTTCAAGGTATTGGTTACCACTTTTAAAATGCTCCATGGCTTAGGACTGGGCTACTTACGGGACCGTCTACTGCCGGCCTCTATCTCCCAGCGTCCGGTGTGTTCCCACAGAGAGGGACTCCTCAGGGTGCCGTCAGCCAAACAGTGTCGACTGGCGGCCCCCAGGGGGAGGGCCTTCTCTGTGGGGGCTCCGACCCTGTGGAACGAACTTCCCCTCGGGCTTCGACAACTACCTGACCTTAGGACCTTTCGCCGCGAACTTTATTTATTTATTTATTTAATCATATTTATATACCGCCCTATCTCCCGAAGGACTCAGGACTTAAAACCTATTTATTTCGTATGGCTGGACTAGTTTGATTTTACCTTTAAATTTTTATTTATTTATTTATTTATCGTATTTATATACCGCCCTATCTCCCTAGGGACTCAGGGCGGTTCACAGGCAGATAAAAAAGTACAAATAAATACAGAATAAAATAACAATTAAAAAACTTATTCTACACAGCCAAATAATTAAAAAAGCAATATAAATAATAAAACCCATTAAAACCAATATAAATTTAAAATCTAGTCCAGTCCTGCGCAGGTGAACAAATATGTTTTAAGCTCGCGGCGGAAGGTTCGGAGATCCGGAAGTTGGCGAAGTCCTGGGGGGAGTTTGTTCCAGAGGGCGGGAGCCCCCACAGAGAAGGCCCTTTCCCTGGGTGTCGCCAAACGACACTGTCTAGCAGACGGCACCCTGAGGAGTCCTTCTCTGTGAGAGCGCATGGGTCGGTGAGAGGTATTCGGTAGCAGCAGGCGGTCCCGTAAATAGCCCGGCCCTATGCCATGGAGCGCTTTAAAGATAGTTACCAAAACCTTGAAGCGCACCCGGAAGGCCACAGGTAGCCAGTGCAGTCTGCGCAGGAGAGGTGTCACATGGGAGCCACGAGGGGCTCCATCACCCGCGCAGCCGCATTCTGAACTAACTGAAGCCTCTGGATGCCCTTCAAGGGGAGCCCCATGTAGAGAGCATTGCAGTAATCCAGACGAGACGTCACGAGGGCGTGAGTGACCGTGCATAGGGCATCCCGGTCTAGAAAGGGGCGCAACTGGCGGACCAGGCGGACCTGGTAAAAAGCTCTCCTGGAGACGGCCATCAAATGACCTTCAAAAGACAGCCGTTCATCCAGGAGGACGCCCAAGTTGCGCACCCTCTCCATCGGGGCCAATGACTCGCCCCCAACAGTCAGCCGCGGACTCAGCTGACTGTACCGGGATGCCGGCATCCACAGCCACTCTGTCTTGGAGGGATTGAGCTTGAGCCTGTTTCTCCCCATCCAGACCCATACGGCTTCCAGACACCGGGACAGCACTTCGATAGCTTCGTTGGGGTGGCCCGGTGTGGAAAAGTACAGCTGAGTGTCATCAGCGTACAGCTGGTACCTCACACCGAAGCCACTAATGATCTCACCCAACGGCTTCATATAGATGTTGAACAGAAGGGGCGAGAGAATCGACCCCTGCGGCACCCCACAAGTGAGGTGCTGGGCCCACCTCTGCCCCTGTCAACACTGCTCATGCGACCGATCGGAGAGATAGGAGGAGAACCACCGATAAATGGTGCCTCCCACTCCCAATCCCTCCAACCGGCGCAGCAGGATACCATGGTCGATGGTATCAAAAGCCGCTGTGAGGTCTAATAGGACCAGGGCAGAGGAACAACCCCTATCCCTGGCCCTCCAGAGATCATCCACCAACACGACCAAAGCCGTCTCCGTGCTGTATCCGGGCCGGAAACCGGACTGGAACGGGTCTAGATAGACAGTTTCCTCCAGGTGCCGGGGAAACTGACATGCCACCATACTCTCTACAACCTTCGCCGCGAAGCGAAGGTTGGAGACCGGACGATAATTACCTAAAACAGCCGGGTCCAGGGAAGGCTTCTTGAGGAGGGGCCTCACCACCGCCTCTTTCAAGGCGATCGGAAAGACTCCCTCCAGCAAAGAAGCATTCGTAATCGCCTGGAGCCAGCCTCGTGTCACCTCCTGAGTGGCCAGTACCAACCAGGAGGGGCACGGGTCCAGTAAACACGTGGTGGCATTCAACCTACCCAGCAACCTGTCCATGTCCTCGGGAGCCACAGGGTCAAACTCATCCCAAACAATGTCAACAAGACCGCCCTCAGACGCCCCATCCGGATCCCCGCAATCTTGGTCCAGACCGTCCCGAAGCTGAACGATTTTATCGTATAGATAACCGTTAAACTCCTCAGCACGTCCCTGCAACGGGTCATCCCGCTCCCCCTGGTGAAGGAGGGAACGAGTCACCCAAAACAGAGCGGCTGGGCGGTTATCTGCCGACGCAAGAGGGACGAGAGGTAGCAACGTCTCGCTTCCCTCAGTGCCACAAGGTAGGTCCTATTATAGGACCTAACTTGTGTCCGATCAGCCTCCGAACGACTGGACCTCCACGAACTCTCTAGGCGTCTTCTCCGGCGTTTCATCCCCCTCAGCTCCTCGGAGAACCAAGGAGCCAGTTGGGATCTACGCCGGGTCAGAGGCCACAAATTTGAATTTGATGGGTTTTTAAATTTTGGTAATTTTATGGGGTGTATTGTTATTTTAAATTTTCGGGCAAGCTTAAAGCAGTTTTTTAAGGGTTGTTTTAATTATTGTGTATGTTTGTATTTTATCTGCCTGTTCACTGCCCTGAGTCCTTCGGGAGAAGGGCGGTATACAAATTAAAACATTATTATTATTATTTATTATTATTCAGAAATTGGAATAACCAACTATACTTAACTGAGTTTCCAAGTAATCCCTATTCACAAAGTATTTTTAGCATTCATGGAAGCAAGGTAAATACATTACATTTCCATGAATACCCATTCATGCCTTTGGAAATTGGGTATTAACTCAAATTAGTACATTTAATAATACTTGGCAATGTATTAAACTTTTCCTATATCATCTTTTATAATGGTTACTGATATAAAATTTTTGGGAAAAGAGTTAATAGACCTCCAATTAATGACGTATTTGTTATCTAGGATAATTAGTTTGGAATGCCTTTTACCAATCTAATTTGTATATTTGACTATACAGAATATACACCAATACACCAACCACATTACATCTTTTTACTTTTCTAAAATGTCTGATATGTTTTCCAGATATCAATACATTAAAAAATACACATTAGGGAAAACAGCAGACAAAAGTACATTTATTAGGGAAATGTGTACAAGGTGGTGCTCAATTTACCACAATTAGGACTGAAGTCTTGGTCACTGAGTGGCGTGATTATGGTCATAAAGCAATATTGTGGGTCATTAAACCGATGGAATCCCAGATAAGGATCATGGGATGCCTTGGGGATGGGATGGGGAATCTCTGCTCAGGAGCTACAGTACAAAATTTTCCTGCAGAAATTCAGACAAGATTGTCAGCTTGAGTGTAGAGTGTCAGCCTCCACTCCAAACTTCGTATCTCTTTGTACTCCTTATATTCAGTCGTTAGATAGAAGGGGATTGTATTTCAGTTGTTAGATAGAATGGGATTGTATTTCTAATGTAAATAGCTATTGGATTCAAGTTAAGAAGAGAGGGGCCTTTAAGAGTGTCGGTCTGACATAATTAAGGTGGGAGGAGAGATTAATGTTTTGAATTCACAGGAATGTTTGGGCGCGAACGCCAACGGACATTGCATTCCTGATTTGATTGACAACCAGAGACCTGCGGAAGAAGAATACCCCCGGGATCCCGGGAAGGAGCTGGCATTGGACCAGACCTGATGACCTTTTGGGACAGAGGAGGGAGGAATAGGGTGATACAGATTGTCAGCCATATTCTGTCTCAGATTCAACTTAACCCTGCTGCAATCCAGATGTAATTAGTAAAAGTACTTTTCTTTATTTGCAAATGAAGTCAAGGTGTATTCTTTCCTAGTTATAATCAGAGGCAGCCTGACATAGAGACACTTATGCATGGCCTCCACTGGGCCTCCCCCAGGCACTGCCCTGCACTCCTTTCCTTATTGTGCTGTCACTCTTCAGTGCCTTTCTACTCTCTGTTGGATTTCGGTTCTCTCTTGTTTCTGGGGTCTGGCTGAAAGAGCTGCCCAGTGAAGGAGTTCAATTCTCCTCTGTATTTTGAAGAGAACTGCAAAAAAAGAGCTCAAACGTTCAGGAGCTCAGCTTCCCTCCTTAGACAACCTTTTCAGTCAAGAGATTAGTTCAGACAGAGTCCTGTCATCAGGCAGCAACAACTTAAAAACCTTTCCTGCCAGTTTCCTCATTGACGGGGAAGCCAGCAGAGAAGATTACAAATGATGACCCCAAAACTGTGGAACACTTAGTTCTAATTAGTTCTAAACAAGAACAGGGTGCCAAGTATCAATATTGTAATCTCATGACTGTGAGAATGGTGGAGCAATATTTTATGATGGCTGGAAGTTGTTTATTTACAGACTGTAAAGTATTCTTTCTGAAACCATCATTATTCTGGACCACCATTAAATGAATAGTCATAAGCCAAGAGCTACCTGTACACATTTTCATGCACTGAAACACAGAAAGATTAATAAAAGCTTCACATGGCATTATTAAAACAAATACAAATCATATGGGTTTCTGATTAAAAACAAAAGGTGAACTTTGTTAATACTTTAAAAGGAACATGACTTACTCTCACAACCACTCTACTTTAAATAAATCAGATTTCATTTAAATACATACTTTTTAGACACTATATCTGGTTAATTGAGCACTCAATTTTTTATTACATGTTTATTACAAGTAGTCCTCAGCTAACAACAAAAATTGCTAAGAAATGCAGTTGTAATGATGTTACATGATGTCATATGACCACACTGCTTAGCAACAGTAATTCAGGAAGACCTGCTTGCTGTTGTTAAATGAGGACTTCACTGGTTGTAAAGCAAAGGCATCACGTGACACAACCTCCTGTCACTTCACCATTGACTGATTGTGGGAAGTTGGCAGGGAAGGTTCCAAGTCATGAACATGTGATTGTGGGACTCTGTGATGGCCAAAATTCCAAAGATTAGTTTAACTTCCGTGCTATCATAAGTCTGAGTGATTGTTGAATGAGTGGTTGTTAAATCAGGACTACCTGTATCAGAGAACTAGCATTGCAAAAATAAAGTTCTATACCTTTGCACTTTTTTATATGTGGGTATATATATTATGCATGTATGTGTCTGTCTGTGTGTATACACACACACACACACACACACACACATGCATACAATACAATACATACACGCAAATAAATCATTCTGAATATCTATTGTGAATGGAAATCAAAATTAATATTAGGTTTTCTCCCCCCACCTCGATATCATAGGAGAATGCTATTCCAAAGTTTTGAGTTATTATGAGTAAAGATACTCAGTACTGGCTGACCTAAGGCTGCAGGTTTTTACATAACTGGCACCCAGAACTGTTTTATAGTCCAAGAAGCAGTGTTTTCTAGACATTTGCAAGAATAGGTTATTAATCTGGGAAAATTCTCAAAGCAGCCTTATTGAGGACAAAACTACTTCGAGGAAAGCTGCTTCCTTTGAAAGTTTTGCACAGGTGTATAGTTTTACATTTATATTTTGGATAGCTACGTATCATTCAGTGTACATAGATAAAAATAAAAATAAAAAATAAAATAAATAAATAAATAAATAAAATAAAATAAAATAAAATAAAAAATAATTGCTACCAACTTGCCTTCCATTGAGGACCTGTATACTGCACGAATCAAGAAGAGGGCCGTGAAAATATTTGCAGATCCCTCGCATCCTGGACATAAACTGTTTCAACTCCTACCCTCAAAACGACGCTATAGAGCACTGCACACCAGAACAACTGGACACAAGAACAGTTTTTTCCCGAAGGCCATCACTCTGCTAAACAAATAATTCCCTCAACACTGTCAGACTATTTACTGAATCTGCACTACTATTAACCGTTTCATAGTTCCCATCACCAATCTCTTTCCACTTATGACTGTATGACTATAACTTGTTGCTGGCAATCCTTATGATTTACATTGATATATTGATCATCAATTGTGTTGTAAATGTTGTACCTTGATGAACGTATCTTTTCTTTTATGTACACTGAGAGCATATGCACCAAGACAAATTCCTTGTGTGTCCAATCACACTTGGCCAATAAAAATTCTATTCTATTCTATAAAAATGCATATATTGTATATATGTATATGTGTGTGTGTGTGTGTGTGTGTGTATTTATACACACACACACACACACACACACACAAATACATTTCAGTATAAATATTAATAAATATAATCTCACTATGTAGGTAACATTGAAAGTTTGTTTTAAAAATAATAAAAAGATTAATCAGATAAAAGCTTCCAGCAAAAGGAAGGCTAAATCACCAGCATTCCCAATTACTTAAGAGAATGTAAAGTTTGT
Organism: Ahaetulla prasina; assembly: GCF_028640845.1. Lineage (NCBI taxonomy): Eukaryota > Metazoa > Chordata > Lepidosauria > Squamata > Colubridae > Ahaetulla > Ahaetulla prasina. Next base: position 77,614,846 of record NC_080543.1, on the reverse strand, counting down.
CAGACATTTCTTTAGTCAGTCAGAGATATAATTGATTATTATGACATACATCTTGTTTCTTATATACAATTTCTTAATTCCAGAAGTCAGATACCTTTATGTATATTATGTTAACAGAATGAGGCAGATTGGCCTAACATCAGAAAATAGGACTGATTTTTACAATGTAAATTTCCACTTTAAACTTTCAGGATAATGACAGTGTTGTAACATACCTTTCCCTGGACCAGTATATTTTTCTTTTGCATAGTCCACATCAAAAATATAACGGTAAAAGCATAGCTGGGTGAATAAGGCCTTGTCAGAGTACTGTAATAAAACACATACACACACACATAAATAAAGTATGCTATTGAAAAACAGCTCAGACTAGAATAACCATGCTCACATATAAATTTTATGCTTTCATTGTTACTTATTAAAGCTAAATGTTTGCTATTAGTTTTTATCAGCTACCTTGGAAAGCAATTCAGTTAAATGTTATGGTGTACTAAATAAACGTCTAAAAAAATCCTCAACCCTCCTAAAAATCAGTGTGGAAACCTCTTGTGTTTATGTAGTATTAATTACAATAAAGGTTTTAATAGATTTGTTTTAAGTCATGAAACTATATGATTGTTATGGAAATATAAAAGAAGCATGTGACTACATAGTCAATACATGCATTTAACAATGACTTTAGAAATTATACATAGTATCAGGAAAACAAATTTCAATATAGTTTCATACTAAAAATATGTTTAACATACACTCTATATTTTTGTATAATAAATACTTTGAAAATGCATACACTGTATGTGAAATAATTCTGAGCCTATGACTTTGTGACATTCCAGAGAGCTTTTGGAGAATTTAATTCATTGGTTTATCAGAGACCACTTTTAACTTAGATTTAAAATGAAATTTTCCTATCAGGACTATATCTATCTTAACACTATTCTGTGAGTCAGTGATTTTGCTTGAACTTACAGATTGTAGATAATGATTGGGAAAAATTACTTGGGTTGACAGATTTATCTGTAAAATAAGGCACAAACTCACAAACTTTTCATTGGTAGAAACTGAACAGCATGTTTTCTTACTGTTGAAGATAAAGGTATTTTTAAGAGACTTTCTTCAAAATCAGTGCATGCTTTTTAAATAAAAGTCTATTATTATGAGCACAAACTAGATTATTTTGCATCTTAATTTATAAAGTAGTACTGTGTTTCTCAAGATAACCTCACATTATTTGAACTAACAGTATGACATTATTTAATTGAAAGGATTTTTCTCTTTTTTATTTCTTTTATTTTTTAATGCATTGTTGGCTTATCAGCTCAATAGGAATAGTTAGTTCATTTTTCTCTTTGAGCTATAACTAGTTTAGGACTGAAAATGGTATGCAGATAAATATGCCTTAAATGAATTGGTTACAGGAGTAATTATTGGTTACACAATAATTATTCTTCAATTAAGCATCCCTCACACAGCAAATAATGCAATGTGGAATTAATTTATATTTTTAGAAGACTCAAGACTTCCAATAGACTTGATTGTACTGCTGGGAAACAAATTTACTGCGATTGTTCCTTTATTTACAGCCATATGGCAGGCAGAAAGAAATATAGTCATGAAATATACTCTTCAGTTATTTGACTATAGGGAAACCGATTCATTTTTTCTAATAGATTAAAAGTTGTTAGGAACTCAAGTGCTTACATCCTCAAAGAACTAGAAAGCAAGATCAGAAATTAAATATATGATACTAAGGTTTATAGTAAAAGAAACAGTAAATAAAAGAAAATAAAACAACAGTTACAGATGGCTGTTTTTACTTCTTGTGACAAATTCCTTCCTCACAAAAGACAAATTTACCTACTACTTTGCTACTCACATTTGCACATCTTAACATGTCTTCATATTTTTTCACATATGTAGTGGACTGTCTACCAAAATGCGCAAACTAATTTACTTACTCTTTATATTATATGTACAATGTACAACTGTTTACTTCACTTTTCATGTCCAAACATAGCTACCTTACTCTTTCATATATTATTATTAAAATGGTATTCTTTGTTGCATTAGATCAGATGTCTAAACTTTGCTGCAGTTTAACATTTTCAGTCAACATGACAGTATAAAAAGTGGTGTGAATTAATTCATGTTCCCAACCAACACAGCTCTAATGTTATTACAAGTATTCCCCAGGTAGCTTATTATTAGATTTATATTCTGCCTTTATTTTGTACAATTCAAGATAGCATACATAATGCTTCAACTTCTTATTTCTTGCAACAGCAACCCTAGTAGGTTGGGCTGAAAGTGACTGGCCCCAACTGGCTTTCAGGTTTAAGAAAGAACTAGAACTCATATCTATGAAGATTTTCAATCATCCAGGTCATGATTATCCCAAAAGTGCTTTTTCCAAAAGGCAACTGGATTTTCTCATGGGTTTTTTCCCCTTTGAAAATACCTTGCTTTCATCCAAGAAGCTTCTTCAGTTCTGAAGAATTGTCATTTATAGAAAGGTAATGTAGGAAATTACTTATGCCATTAACTTGTGTTAGCAATGGAGCCTATAATAAAATACTGCAATAGTGAGTGCTGCTCATTAGTCAAACCAGCAATTAATCATAAAGTAAAGTAACAACGGTAGATAAAAAAAGCATAGTGAGAACAATAATTGCAAGATTTTGAATAGCTGTTCAATTAAAATGGCATTTAAACATGGGAGAGGAAATACTTGGTTATCTGGCTGAATCAACAGCTAGTATTCTGAAATAAATATGATTTTAACCTGAATTCAAATCAACAGATTGCCAATTAAAATAATTGAATATCCTTGGTCACTTTATATTTCTCAGCATTTGTATTTGCTAGTATCTCTAGAGTAAATATAAATGAATGAGATTTGGTACAGAGCAACTGGAAGTAAAAGGAGGATATATATCTAAGGAACATGACATAGTTGAAACAACACAGAATAGCAGAATTACGTTAGCGTCTGAAAAACTTAAAATGCAGGTTGGCAGTGTAATAGAATAAAATTGTGGAATAGGATTACTTATACAATTTCAAATGCATGTTTTGCAACAATACTGGAATTTCACTTACAGCTTTATAGTTACCAGTATATCCAGAATGTTAGTTAGCAAAAATACCTGTAAGCTGTTTTGTCACATTGAAAATTTCTCTTATTTTAAATAGTCAAAATTCTGCATAAATAGTCTATGATCTATTAACAAAATCAGTGTTAAAAATACTATATATTAAAAAGCCCCAATCAGGAAATTGCATTTGAAAAATCTTAATATTATACTTTAACCCATACTTCACATAAATGTATTTGACATAGCACAGAAGCTTACTTTATTCCTTATTTGCTATTCTATGAAATGCATCATCATTATATTATTATATATCAGTTATTTTTAGTAAATCGTGATTACTGCTTCCTGAAGAAGGGAAAAAAAGAGGATGACAGTGATTAAGTTATTTGTTTAGTTTTTGGGATTCAGCAGTAATTGCTGGTACACATCTCCCTGACTGCACACAGGCAGCAGGTTGAATAGAACACTGAAATTACCTCCTTCATAATAGTTTGTTTTGATAATGTATTGTGTGTCGAGATGATGAGAAACAGTTGCTGTCAATTTGATTAGCCATTATATTTTTATGTTAATTGCCATTATTGGATCCATTCTGTTTAGTGTCACTATAGAAGCCATACAATGTTAGCATAAATAACAAATTGGAGTAAATTAGGAAGATATATTTTTGCCAATTCATTTTAATTGCCCCTCAGTCCTTCCGTTGGTTAACACAGCTGTTGACCCATAATAAGCACTAGGTCAATATAGCTACTTGTCAATTCAGAAATGCAAAGTGCTATGTTGCTCGTAATGGATATACAACCACCTTTGCCAGCCAACTGAGGCAAGCGACTGACAACCCAAATGAAGGAATAAAGCATCAGCTTTGGAGTATAGTGACCTGATATTAGCAGAGAGGCTAATTGAAAGTCACTTTCTAAATGGGTAAGATTTTTTTTTTAAAAAAAGTTATGCACACACATATATTTTTAATTATACCAACACCTCTGCCCTGTTGTTACCTAGCATATTTTGCAATTAGTAATAAATAGAAAACAAAAAGCTGTAGAGATTTTAAATGTCAAAGACAATTAAGGAAGATTAAGACATTTGTATGTGTGGGTATACCAGTCAAAGAATAGAATCTTATTGAGAGAAAAAAAAAGATCTTTTAAAAAATTACTGATAAATTTTGATAAGTTTATGAATAATAGATTTTAACAGAATTTTTACCAGATAGTTATCTTCATAAACATTTTTATTCAGCTTTCATAGAATCAGAAAACTAAAGAATATTTTTCTTTTTCTTTGCCTGAATAATTCTCTTTGATATTTTTTTTGGGGGGGGGGGCTTAAATTCTTCCTTTGGTATTGCTTTAAAGCTATCTAAAGTCGTTTGAAATAAACCTGTTGCTTGTGCTAATTATAAATCAATTTTAAAAAATTAGCTTCAGCATTGAGTATGGATTAATTTTTATGTTACAAGTTAACAGAAATATCAGAGGCATTTCCATTCCCTGCATTAGCCAGTATTTTATATTTCTGACACATTAATTTCTCCTGCTCTTCTAAAATGAGCTATAGTAGAGGATCATGGTTAAAGCATTACATTAATCAGAAAACAGAACTGCAAAGGATTGTTGCTTAATTATCCAAATATCTTTAGGAAATATAAATGCTTCTATTACACAAATCTGAGAAAAAAAGTCAAGAATTGGAGATCTATAATTGTCTATGAAATTCTTAAGGTTTACGTAACATGGAGCACTCTGTTCCCAGAAGACAGCTGACAACTAATGGAGAAAAGCAATAATTACATTTCTTTCTTCCTTTAAACCAGAGGTCACCAACCTTTCGGACCTCAGGGACCACTAAATTCCTAATTTTAAATCCCTAATATGGACCACTAATATGAATTTTTTAAAAAGATAAATAGTATTTAGTGCAATATAAAAAATGCAAATAATTTTTCTGCAGACCACCAAAATTTTTTCACGGACCACCAGTGGTCCATGGACCACTGGTTGGTGACCACTGCTTTGAAGATTAAAACTATATAAAACATATTAAAACTACAACTGTTTTAAAATAAAGTTGCTGATCTTTCATATCATATAAAAAAGTATTATCAGTTGAGTGAAGTAAAATGCTTTTACTATCTAACAAAGCAAAAAGAAAAGCTTTCCAAGTCTCTTCTGGGAATTCAGTAATGTCTTAGACAGCATTCCTAATAATCTAATATCTTTTAGCAGTAGCTCAGAAGAGTCTAATGATGACTAAGTTCAAATGGTAGATGTTTTTCATACATACATGCATACACAGAATCTCAAGAAAGTGTTTTTTTTTAGAATCCAAGACTAAATTTTTAATTGTACAAATTCACTGATGTGTATCATAATACTGCATTTTGGAGATGAGCCAAAATGTTTTATATGAAAATATTATGCTGTAATTTATATTGATTATTTTATTGCTTCTACTTATATATTTTTTGCATTTTATATACAGTCGCCCTTTTGAAACAAAGTTGAAAGGTTAGGGGTTTTCAACAAGAAACCTATTCATGAAAGGAAAGTCTCAAGAGTTTTCAAAAGAGTCATTCCAGTCAAAATTTAATAAATTAATCTCACATAGCAGAGAAAAGTAATATAAATGTTTAGAAACTTCTATCAAATTATTTACAAAAGTGTGTACATGAGCACATACACACACAAATGCATACATGAGCACATACACACACAATATCATACAAAAACCATACATAGTTATTAGCTTATGTACACATAAGTATATGCATATATATACTTATATATACAGTATACAAACAAATAAGTGGATACAGTTAATAATTATATTCCTCAAAGATAAAGAAAAAAAGAACAAGTCTTTTTGTGCATACTGAAAGATGAACAACAGTCTGGCCACTATAATATTCCTTATTAGGCTTGGCTACACTGTGTTGGAGGAAAAAGGCATGACATTCACTACTTTGTAAAAGTTCTGTCCTTTTTTTCTTCAATATTTTACATTTGCACATCATATTTGCAGACTCAGAGTGAGTTTTACTATTTTGAAATATGCATATAACAATAGAATAAGACATGAAAACCATCTCACTAATATACATGAACAAAGTAACTAACCAGTTTACAGACTTGCCAGGGCATGATTGCATATTGCACATCATTTACATAACATGTATTCATTATATACAGTATATTAAAATGGTAACAGTCCCCTCAATAATTCATTTTCTTTCCCTACCCACAATTCTTTTCCTGTTATTTCATGCTATGAACTATAAAAGAGATAGGGGAAAAAGATAGTTTGCCAAGTCTATTAAATTGTTTTGTAAAGAAGATAATTTATGGAGGCAAGAGAGATAACTTATTTGTATTACTTCAATTAATTCTAATACAAAACAGAGGCACCACTTCATTAATCAACGGCTAGAGAGAGACTTACTTTTACAAGAAGTATTTTGGTAATTTGATTAGAAAGAATGGTGATTCACATTATCATCTGATTCTGCACATCCATCAAGCAGACAATTTAGGACAAATTCTTTTGAAACAATTTAAGTTCTTGTCAGGAAATTGTCTCTCTAAAAAGAGACATTTTTCTACAGTATGCAGAAATGACTTGGTGTTCCAGCAAACATCTCCATGTTCTATATTCGTCTATCTTTTCCCATCCCTTACTTTGAAAGATGCAGATATTAAAATTACCTTTATTTTTAATAATTTTTTAAAATCTTTTTTAAAGATTACCTTTATTTTAAACAAAACCTTAGACTGAACACCAATTTATAAGAACATACTATAGGTACTCCTTATTTACAATCACAATTGAGACCAGACCTTGCTTCTGTTGCTAAGCAAGGCGGTGATTAAGTATTACCTGATTTTACAACCTTTTTTGCCACAGCTTGTAAGCGAATCACTGCAGTTAAGGGAATAATGCAGTCATTAAGCAAATCCAGTTTCCTACACTGATTTTGCTTGTCAGAGGCATCATAAAGAGTCATTGACTGAAATTGGTCATAGCAATTTCATTGCTATGAAATTTTAGTAAATAAATAAATAAATGCCAGTTGTCAAACGGCTGAATTTTGATCATTTCACTATGAGAATGCTGCAATTATTGTAAGTCAAGGACTACCTTAGTTAGCATCTGTTGAGATAAAATTAAATAAGGATCTGTTACAAACTTGGGATATTAGTTTTTGCTAAACTGTCACTGATTTCATTCTACATTTAGATTATTTGACTACTTTTAATAAATCTCTTTGACATATGACTATTTTATCTGCAGGTAGCAGAGCAAAAGGACGGCACTCGGCTATTTCTCATATGATCTTATTTATTTATTTATTTATTTATTTATTTATTTATTTATTTATTTATTTATTTATTTATTATTCGTATTTTTATACCGTCCTTCTCCGAAGACTCAGAGCGGTATAAAAATACGAATAATCTTGAAGGGAGCACATTTGGAAAAAATGTAAATAAAATTTCAAATAAAAATTATATCTGTTCTTATCTATTAGCCCATCTATCAAGACCAAATATACCATATTAAATTGCCAACAATATGAAGTAGTCTCAACATAAGATCACAATTGGGACCAAATCTTGGTGATTGAGCAAAGCAGTCATTAAGCAAGCTATCATAGTTTTGCTCAAGGATTACAATTCAATCACTTCCAATTGCTGTCATTAAGTGATCTTATGGAACATTAAGCAGTATCCCTGGCAAGGAGTGTGAAGTGGGGAGACCTTGGGAGGCCTTGTGCAGGTCATATGTGAATCTCTCTCTTCCTTCCTTTCTCCCCTCTCCCTGAAAATCCTCCTCCAAAAATCAAAGCAGGACTTTCAGCCCCTTAGTAAATAAACATTCCTGCACACTGTGCACTCTCTCATGATGTCCCCCACACAAATGACTAGGCAAACTAATCTTACCACACTGCCTCTCTATTCAGGGGCTGAAAATCCTGCTTAGATTTCAGTCCCCTATCATCTCTGGGGGCTGGCTGAAAGAACTCCCTTCCAGATCTCAACTCTGTGTCTGCTTGGTTTTCGGCAGAGGTTCCTTGCCAAAATCCAAGCAGGCATGGAACTGAAATCCTTTGGCAGGCAGTTCTTTCAGCCAGCCTTCAAAGCAAAGCAGCTGTATGCCAAAGGATTTCAGCTCCAATCAGGTGGATAAATGTCTTGGGAGGCCTGGTGCACTGTTGCAGTCTGTCTTTCTATTCCATAGTTGTAAGTTGAAGACTATTTATAATGGGAACTTTTAGCTATACAAACTCTAAAAAGACCTATTAGATCAAAATTACACCCACAAATGACTGGCTACACTAATCCTTCTATCTATAATAAAGGATTAACTCTCTTGGAGTTAAGATACTGAAGAAAAACTTAGTTAGAGGTTTTTTTCCTTAATCTTCCCATAGAATAGCAGCTGGTTTCCTTGAAAAAGAATCTACCCAAGTAGTGGGCGAAATCTTCCAAGATCTAAGATAAAAAAACAAACAAACAATAATCAATCCCATCCCACAGAGACTCTGAGGAGCAGTGAATAGCTACAGCTAAAGTGGCATTAGAATTTGATTTAGTTTGCAGATGCACAAAGCAAATTGTTTTGTTTTCTTCAGACATATTTTTGTGATGTCTCCCTTGGATGACTCCTCAGATTCTTCCTTGGAAGTCAGCTCCAGGGAGGATTAGCTCATTCCTGGCACATCAGGAACTGGTTTCATTAATGACACTGACTGGCCAGCTGACAGAGATTTAGAGGAGGCTTCGGCTGGGGACAGCTTGCATGGGTGGACGGTCAGTGAAGAGGAAGAGGAGCTGCCTTCCGTGATGGATCCAAGGGCATGCAGAGATCCACCAGAGAAAAGACAAGAGCAATGAAGATCTGCCAGATTACTTGGGAGAAGGTCCTGCCCATCTTGATGGGCTGCACCGGAAAGCTATTTATTGCAGCAGGCAGAGGGAGGCATTGCTGAGAACAATGTGTTTGGTTTCTGGCTGTGTGTTCCTTGTGCTTCCTGCTTCTCTTTGTGCCTTGAATACTGACTTTTCTTGCCAAGTGTGCTCTTGTGGGTGTATTTCAGTTTGGCATGGTGGATTTAAGTTTGTTTGGTGGACTTATTTGTTGGAGCAACTTTCCATTGTTTTATGAACTATTGGCCTTCTAGACAACTAACCTTGGCCTGCTTGTGACTGGATTTATTTGGGACAGTTCTGAGGCTGGGGAACATTAATAAATTATCTAAACCACACTTATATTGATATATTGATTTATATTGATATATTGACCATCAATTGTGTTGTAAATGTTGTACCTTGATGATTGTATCTTTTCTTTTATGTACACTGAGAGCATATGCACCAAGACAAATTCCTTGTGTGTCCAATCACACTTGGCCAATAAAAATTCTATTCTATTCTATTCTATTATGTGTATAAATGAGTGAGTAGGGCAGCACAATTTGGACAGCTCTCGCTATTGCTCCTTTCTTCATTCTGTGTCTTTTCAACATAACATCTTTTTCACTAAGCCTTTCTTTTTCTATTGTGTGATCTGTATAAATTTTAAATACTATTTAAAGAGATATTTTTGGTATCAAGTGATACCAAATGAAAAGGCATAATCTGGGAAAATTTATTTTTGTAAGATTTATCTTTCTGATGTTAACTATCAGATATGGTACTAGGTTTAAGCTATTTACTCAGGCTGAAGAAAAAATAGGCAGAGGCAGAAACCCCTAGATGAATACAAATAAAAAACAACACAGTATGTTGGGCTGCCCTGTTTGGGTGGTGATGTTAGTCAGAATAATTTAGATAAATAGTTCTAGAATCACATAAAATAAATACTAAATGTTTCCAACACAGAATCTAGCTTAAAGGTTGCAAATTTAAATATTTAAATTTTTATTTCTTAGTGTATAATGTATCAAATAAACAAAGTTCAGAGATCATAAAAGTAAGAACAACAGATACAAGGTCTTACCTTTTCCTTCTTGCTAATACTTAGAGATCCAACAATGTACTTAAAATTAAGATACAATTTGGTTCTTGTATACTAGGAATGCATGCATTTGCAGAATAATTATGCAAATAATGCTATATGCACATATTTTATAGCTATACAGAAGAAAAAGAAAAGACAGTAGAATGATTTTTTTTAAAAAATTGAACACACAACACTGCCAATTCTATTTACAAATAATTTATAAAGAAATTTCTTATACTTCTGGCACTGAAGATTAGTAGTGATAAGTAGTAATGCCATCCTCAGTGACACTAACATAGATAAAGTAGGGCTAGCAAAAACTGTAGGCTCTATGTGGATTTTACAGGATTGGATGAATACCAATGATCACAGAGTATTTTAAATAGACAGCCCAGGCTTCACTGTGCTAAACAGTAGGGGATCCACCAAAGTACACATTAAGTATTAATAAAACACACTTTTGTATTTCATGGTTTGTCTTAAAGACAAAAACATTACAAAAATGTTAAAATAAGAAGTATCTTTGAATTTTTATTATATACTTAGTAGTTGTACTAGTTTTAAAATTTGCTAATGAACTCTGAAGAAAGAGATTATTATTAAGTTTCACTAAGTTTGAAAATCCTTGAAATAAACATTTCTGTTAATGAGCTATTATAGAAAATGTATACCAAGCTACTGTGCATTCATTTTACTGAAAGCTGCAGCTGCAGCATATTTCTCTGTGATTTTGTCCTTCAAATTCTCTCTTTATGCAACCCACACTTTTTCCAAGTATCATTGAAAAGACCTTGGAGTTTTCATATCAAATGATCTAAGTGCCAAAGCCCATTTTAACTACATAGCAAAAAAAGCTCTAAGAATTGTAAACCTAATTTTGCATAGCTTCTTTTCCAAAAATTCTACACTACTAACCAGAGCATACAAAACATTTGCTAGACCTATTCTTGAATACAGCTCACCTATCTGGAACCCATACCACATCTCTGACATTAATACAATTGAACGCGTCCAGAAATATTTTACAAGAAGAGTTCTCCACTCCTCTGAAAACAACAAAATACCTTATACCACCAGACTTGAAATCCTGGGATTAGAAAACTTAGAACTCCGCCGACTCCGACAAGACCTGTGTTTAACACATAGAATCATCTATTGCAATGTCCTTCCTGTTAAAGACTACTTCAGCTTCAATCGCAATAATACAAGAGCAAACAATAGATTTAAACTCAATGTTAACCGCTTCAATCTTGATTGCAGAAAATATGACTTTTGTAACAGAGTTGTTAACGCTTGTAACACACTACCTGAGTTTGTGGTCTCTTCTCAAACTCCCAAAAGCTTTAACCAAAAACTGTCTACTATTGACCTCACCCCATTCCTAAGAGGACTATAAGGGGCGTGCATAAGAGCACAAAAGTGCCTACCGTTCCTGTCCTATTGTTTCCTCTCATTATATCAAATTAACTTAGTTATTGCATACTTTTGCTCATATATATGCTTATATGATGTGTTGTTGTTTTATGTTGATGCTTGTGTATACTGTTGTGACAAAATAAAAAAAATTATTCATCTTCTGTATTCTACTGTTCCTTTAATATTTTTTTTTGCTTAACAGGATGTAATGATACATCTCTATTATTGTACAACTAGCAGAAAAGATTAAATGGACTAGTTAATACATTAATGGTGCTACTGTAATGAAGTTTATTACATTCAGTAGAGTGCTTTAGGTGTCCATCTCATGGGAAGCTGGGAGGGATTAGGATTTGTAGAATCATGTTCTCAGTGGCAACCTCGGCTCTGAATTAGCATAGCTGTGAAATCTGATTAGTGCTCAACTTCCTTTCCTTTCAAAAACTGAAGACATTCAGGGAGACATTCTCTTCCAAGAGGTTTTCAGTCAGAAAGTTTTTAATTAGTCAGCAACAGTTTTTCATATGTTATTTTAGTTAATGAAATACTGTACTGTTTTATGGTTGTTTTTAGAATGCACATTGTAAACCAGCTAGCGTTGCACAGATAAGAGTATATGCCAATGTTACTAATAAATACATGAAGAAGAAGAAATGTATTTATTTAAAACATTTCTATAATTACTCATTTTGTGAGATACAACTGTGGGTGGCTGATAGCAATAGAAAAACTAGAGCAATCCAAAAAATAAACAAGAAAAACTTGGCAATCAATCAACAATATCTATTCAACTGCACAGTTCCCAGGGCTGCAAATTTGCTATCCCAGTGCCTGGTTGGGGCGGGGTAGAGGGGGGGAGAGCCAGTTTTTAATGGCTTTTCAGCCCATTCTTTTAATTTACTAACTTGTCCTTAGTTTGATAATCACCATCATAAATTTAGTTGTGTAATGTTATCAGTTCTTATCATACAATGAAAACCTGGCCTAGTTATGGTTAGGTTTACTTGGTATGTGCTACTGGTCTCACAATTAATTACTTTATAGATTAGACAAATTTTCCATCAGGAACAATATAATTCCTCAGTTCACCTCCCAAAATTCTATAGGATGAAGAATATAGTTTGATGTATAGAAACAATTTTCAGTATATATGTGTATTCAGCATACATGGGTACTTAACTACAGTTATAAGCACTGAGTCATCAGTAGTAACTTCTTTAATCTTAATTAGGTATCCAATGATACTTGAACATGAAACTTGGTTGTATTTATGAAATTAACTTATTTTGAGTATTTATTTACTTTTCTAGCTTGCCTTTTCTGACTGCAGAATTGTTCTCCAGCTTCTAAAGTAATCAGATTCTTTAATAGTTTAATTCATCTGGGTTTAACAGATTTAACAAATAGATTATAGCAAGTCATATTGTTCACTATTAAGAATGATTACACATAAAGGTTACATACAGATAGGAGCCACGCTAGTAAGGTGTCCTTGGGAGGGCGAGGCAGAAGCCCGGGAAGGAGATCTGCTGCGATCCGCCATCTTGGAAATGAGGCCTAGTGGTTATCAGAGGCCTTGGAATATATGCCCAAATAATATAGTGGCCCTGATCTGAGAATCTTGGAATAAGATCAAACAATAAGGGCCAGTTAGCACCAAGCTGACACCACAGCTGGATTCAAAGCATTCAAAGGCTGCCTGGGGGGTTGCTTTGGGGGGGGGTCCCCAAATGGCGCGAAGCAGGCACCACTGCTCCTAAAGCGCCTTTTTTACTGCAGCGTTGGCAGGGGGAGCTAGCCTCCGACACCACGGATCTTTTTCTCCACCCCTGCAGGTGCGAAGCCGACACCACGGCTTCTCCTGCGCTCCGCTGGCCTCCACTTACAGTTTGGTGAGGTCCAGCAATGTCCGTTCCTCAATCCGGTGATTCCACGAGGCTTGAGAGGCTTGGAGTGTAAAAAAATGGCCGCCGGCCTTGGGGCGGCTCAGCTGAGCGGTGCTGGGCTGGGCTGGGCGCGAAGCGCGAGCCTCTTTCCTTGCCGCTCCGGCTCCCAGCAGTCAAAGAAAAACAATTGGGCACTTTAAAAACTTTTTTAAAGAATTTTTCTATATTTATTGAAGTCCTATGAGCTGTAAAAGAGTCAAAAGCAATGGAGCTAAAGGAGGTAGTCTCTCTATGGCCGACTGAGTTGGAAGGGTCCTTTTAGGTCATCTAGTCAAACCGCCACTCCAACCCCCGCCCAAGCAGGAGACCCAACACCATTTCTGACAAATGGCAGTCCAATTTTTTCTTGAAAAACTCGTGACGAAGCTCCCACAACTTCCGAAGGCAAGCTGTTCCATTGGTTGATTGTTCTCACTGTCAGAAAATTTCTCCTTATTTCCAGGTTGAATCTCTCCTTGATTAGTTCCATCCATTATTCCTTATCTGGCTTTCAGTTGCCTTGAAGTTCTTCTAGTCCAGCCCTCTGCTCAAGCAGGAGAACCTATACCTTTTTAGACAAGTGACTGTCTAGTTTTTTCTTAAAAACCTCCAGTGATGGAGCACCCACAATTTCTGAAGGCAAGCTGTTCCACTGGTTAATTGTCCTTCCTCTTATGAAGTTTCTCCTTAATTCCAAGTTGCTTCTCTCTTTGATTAGTTCCCAACCATTGTTTCTTGTCCTGCCCTCTGGTGCTTTGGAGAATAATTTGACACCCTCTTTTTTGAGGCAGCCCCTCAAATACTGATATACTGTTATCATGTCACCCTTATTCTTCTTTTCTTTAGACTAGCAGACCCAAAAGCTGCAGCCATTCTTCATATGGTTTAGTCTCCAGGCCTTTGATCATCTTAGTTGCTCTTCTTTGAACTTTTTCCAAAGTCTCAACATCTTTTTAATAGTATGGTGACCAAAATTGCTTGCAGTATTCCTTACTAGTGTTTTATAAAGTGGCAGTAATATTTAATGTGATTTATTTTATTTTATTTATTTTATTCGATTTTTATACCGCCCTTCTCCCGAAGGACTCAGGGTCTTGATTCTATGCCTCTGTTTATACAACCCAGGATTGTATTAGCTTTTTTGGCTGCTCTTGCACACTGCTGGCTCATATTCAAATGATCATCCACTAGGACTCCAAGGTCCCTCTCCCAGTTGCTGTTTTTGAGCCAGGTCTGGCCTAATATGTACTTATACCTTTGATTTTTCCTGCCTAAATGTAAAACTTTGCTTTTTTTCACATTCAAATTTATTTTGTTGAGTAGGGCCCATTGTTCAAGTTTGTCAAGATTTTTTTGGATCCTGAGCTTGTCTTCTGGGGTGTGACTATTCCTGCCAGTTTAGTATCATCTGCAAATTTTTGAGTTCCCCTTCTATTCCCTCATCTAAATCATTTATGAAGATATTGAAGAGTATTGGGCCTAAGATGGAGCCTTGTGATACCCCACTGCTTACTTCTCTCCATGTGGATGTAGTATCATTAAGGACTACTCGTTGAATACGATATGTCAGTCAGCTACAAATTCGTCTGGTAGTGATGTTGTCTATTCCACATTTTTCTAGCTTACCAAGAAGTAGATTGTGGTCTACTTTGTCAAATGCCTTACTGAAATCTACTATGTCCACAGCATTTCGCTGGTCCACTAATTTAGTGACTTTATGAAAGAATGAAATAAGATTGGTTTGGCATGATCTTTTTTTAACAAACCTGTGCTGGCTACTAGTTATAATTTTATTTGCTTCTAGTTGTTCGCAAATCTGTTTTTTTAATCATCTTTTCTATGATGTTCCCAGGTATTGTTAATGATTCTCAGTAGCAGGGACTGCTCTGCTGCATCATTTCTCAAAAATCTCATTTTTAATATTAGATGGTTTCTTTATTGCCATTGGTGGTGCGGTAATTAGAATGCAGTTATTAATGCTGCATTCTAACTACTTCTGATTGTCAGCTGCCAGCAGTTCAATTCTCACCAGCCCAAGGTTGACTCAGCGTTTCATCCTTCTGAGATTGGTAAAATGAGGATCCAGAGGATCCAATATGCTGATGCTCTAAACCGCTTAGAGAGGGCCATAAAGCACTGTTAAGCTGTATATAAATCTAAATGCTATTGCTATTACCACATTTCAAATTTTTTAAAATAATCTATCAGTTTTATAATTTCTGTCCACTAACATACTGGTAACATAGTCTCAAGAAATATTTGAGCAATGATAATTATGCCAATAGCACAAACATGTTTGGAGAAAGCAGTAGGAGGAAGAAATCATGCCGAAATTATTACTGAATGGTTGTGTGTGAATAAACAAAATGCAGTAAAAAAGAACTTACTATAAGGCTTAATTAACTTAAATACTAATGTGCTTAATAAAACAAAAATTAAAGAATCAGAAGATATATACCAACTATACAGTAAAATGTATACATCATGGAACTCTTAAAAGAAAGCTGAAAGAGATAATTTCAGTATCTACAGCTTGTTCTGAACAATTATGGGACCAAATCTAATGAAAGAATATTGATTGCAAGATAAAGCATTAACTCAAAAGCAACTCTAAGAAAACACTAAACAGAAATATGTTAATATAAAGTCCTGGAAAAATCTGTGCAATGTGGTAAATACATTTTGTACAACTTATTTTTCCAATAAATTTAAATCTGGGGGGGTTGGCAAATACTTCTGTATAAGCAGAGCATTCCCTTTAACATTTAGTAGTAATATGATCTATATCCATGATGGCAAACCTATGGCACGGGTGCCAGAGGTGGCATGCAGCGCCCTCTCTGTGGGCACACGAGCCATTGCCCCAATTCATCTCTGTCGTGCATGCGTGCGTGCCTCCTGCTGGCCATCTGGTCTTTAGGTCTTTGCCATGCATGAGCAGGGGGCAGGGCATGTGTGTGGGGGGCATGCACATGTGTGTGGAGTGGGGTGCATGCGGGGCTGTGCATGCACAGGGGCGCAGTACATGCGCGGGGCTGTGCACGCATTGCATTTGGGGGGGGGGGTTCTGGCACACATGCGTGCATTCACGCATGCACACGCTTTGGGCACTCGGTCCAGAAAAGGTTAGCTATCACTGATCTATATTATCAAGTACTGCAGAAATACAAGATTTTAACAGTTGTAGAAGAGATAGGATTATGCAGTTACAAATGAAAAATCATTATACAAGCTAATAAACATTCTAGGAAAATCTCATTGAAATTTTAGATCAGAGTTAAGCTGAAAGTTCTGAGTTAGTTGAACAAATTTTACAATTTTGACAGTGCATTGTAAATAGTGTCACAAACTGGCAGCTTTGAGAGGGCGTATGTATTCACAAAATGTGCTATTATTGTCATGGCTAGCACAAGGAACACAAATTTAAAATACTGTTTCCTGATATTATCTATCACTCTTTAGGATATCTTTTTATTCCCCCCCCTTACCCAAGGAAGTTCTTTCCCGTTTTTATCTATAGTTTTATTTCTCACAATTCCTGTGGGGCTCAGAGATATTTTTGGAAACAGGAGTAAAGTGACACTTTGTATCATGCTTTTCATTTAGTATATCATTAAACAGAAACAGAACAGAAAGCCTGGTAGACAAAATGAATAAATAAATAAAGTTAATAAATAAATAATAAAATTTTACTAAAGGCATCTAACATTTGCATCAACCCTGGAATTGTAGTTACGCCTTGATTTACAACTACTGACCCCAAAATTTCTGTTGCTAAGTGATACAGTTTTTAAGTGCATTTTGCCCCATTTTACAAATTTTGTTGCCATATTTATTAAGTGAGCTACTGCAGTTGTTAAGTTAGTAGCATAGTTGTTAAGTGAATCTGCCTTCCCTATTGACTTTGCTTGTCAGAAGGTCACAAAAGGTGAATACATGACTCGGGACACTGCAACTGTCATAAATATAACTCAGTTGCCAAGCGTCTGAGATTTGGTCCAGGTGACCATGGGGATGCTGCGATAGTTGTAAGTGAAAAAAGATCGTAAGTCACTTTTTTCAATGCCGTTGTAACTTTGGTCACTAAATGAACAGTTGTAAATTGAGAACTACCTCTATAAGATTTAGAAATAAATAAATAAAAGAACATAAAACCTATTTGTGTTCAACTGAATTATGTACTGCTGTGTTTCTCCATTATGTTATATAATAACACAAATCAATGTTATCCAGCTCCTCTAAATAGGAGGAAGTAGCAGATAATATAGTATTAACCTTTTACTCCAAATGTGGGTGATTCACATATCTTGATCCATTTTATGAAATATAAAAGAAATTACTTGTTTAATATGGCAAAAATGTATTGTTTATATATTTTGTTAAGGCTTTTTCAGCATTTAATGATAAAATTACAAAATAATCATTGTTTTTATTCAAATCTAACTGAATAATGTTATCTGTTGTATGCCCAGTTTTTATAAATCCTGATTGATCAAAGATTAGTTTTTTTAAATTATTTTTTTATTAAACAAAATTAAAACAAAATATTTTTACAATTACACATCAGTATTCATTTTTAATATGTCAATTTTCTCTCCTTACTTCAATTTACCTTTATCTATACAGTACATATGGTTCTAATATTTATTTATATATATTGGTATATCAATGTATTAAATTACAATCATACACTATGTGTCATTTCCATTTCTACAAGTTTGTTATTACCTTCTAATTCCTGTATATTCCTCATTTAATCTGTCCTTATCCTTTGCACCTCTCCTCTAACCATTCATACCATTCATTCCATACCATATAGTACTCTGTTTCTTCCTTATCTTGTATTTCTTTTGTGAGTCTATCCATCTCTGCGCACTCTAATTTTCCTTATCATGTTTTTCTCTGATGGTATATTGTTGTTCTTCCAATTTTGTGCATATATTATTCTCGCTGCTGTTGTGATATGGATAATTAAATATTATATTTTTTTGTCATAATTCCCTGAAAGTATTCCTAACAAAAATAATTCTGGTTTCATATCTATCTGCTGCTTGGTTATCTCTTCTAAATCTCTTCTTATTCTATTCCAATATTGTTTTGCTTTGGGGCACATCCACCACATGTAAGTAATATGTTTCCTGATTTTGTTTACATTTCCAACAGGTTGATGAAGTATTCGGAAACATTTTAGCCAGTCTCGCTGGTGGAAAATGCCACCTATAAAACATTTTATACATGTTTTCTTTATAAATTACTGACCTCTCAATTTATAGTTTTTGTTCCAAAGTTTCCCCCAATTTTCCAATTCAATATTATAGCCAAGGTTTTTGGCCCAGGTTATCATAGTTTCTTTAACTACCTCCTCCTCCATTTTATATCTCAATAAATAATTGTAAATTTTCTTAATCAATTTGTCCTCTGTGCCTTGTAAAATCCTTTCTAATTCTTGTTGTTCTTTTTGAAATCCATATTGTTCTAAGTCCTTCCTGTATCTAGTATGGATCTGCATATATGGCCACCAATCGATGTCTATACCCTGTTCTTTTAGTTTTTGTCTTGTTTTCAGTTCCCCCTGGCCATTTAGTATATCTTTATATCTTTTTATTTTATCAATGTCCAATACATTCGGGTAAATTAATGCCTCCATCGTTGATAGTAATCTGGAATTTTGATATAATGATTTTTCTTTATTCTTTGCCATACCTGTAGTACCGCATCTCTAATTAGATGTCTCTGGAAGTAGCTACGAAGTTTATTTTCCTATCCCATAGAAAGGCATGCCATCCTCTCTGCAAGTCATGCCCTTCTAATGTCAAAGTCTTATTTTTTAATTCTATCCAGTCTTTAATCCAAGTGAAGGTCGTTGCCTGGTAATATGTCTCCCAGTCTGGGAGCCCGAAGCCTTCTTTTTCTCTACTATCCTGCAGTAATTTTGTTTTGATCCTAGGTTTTTTCTCTTGCCAGATACATTTCACTATTAGTTTTAAGTCTTCGAAAAAATTCTTCCCCTATTTTATTGGTGCTATTTGGAAAAGGAACAATATTCTTAGTAAAATGTTCATTTTGATGGAGGCTATCCTTCCTATGAGAGATAATTGTAATTTTTTCCAGGTTTCCAAATCCTTTTTTATCTGTAGTATTAATTTGTTATAATTGTCCTCTTTAACATTTAGCTGATAACCAGATTCCTAAAATATTTTACTTTTTTAGTCCCTTGTATGCCCATTCTGTCTTCCAATTCTCTTTCCTGTTTTTTGGTGAGGTTTTTCGTTATTGCCTTTGTTTTGGATATATTGATTTTAAGTCCTGCTACTCTACCATATTCTTCTATTTGTTGCACTAATTTAGGTCCTGTCTCTAATGGTTGTTCTAAAATGAATACTAAATTGTCTGCAAACGCTTGGACTTTATATTCTTCTTTTTTAAATTTTCAGGCCCTTTATTTCTTGTTCGCCTCTAATTTTTATTAGCAATACCTCTAAAGTTAGGATAAATAATAAAGGTAATAGTGGGCAACCTTGTCTCACTCCCTTTGCAATGTTAAATTTTTCACTGGTGTCACCATTTATTAGCTTTGTTGTTTGTATTGAATATATTTTTTCCACCATCCTTACAAATTTTTCTCCAAAATTCATGTTTTCCAATCGTAAAATAATAAACCTCCAATTTTTGGGGCATCTAGGAAGATTAATACATCTTGTTTTCCAGGATGGGCTTTGTAGTACTCTAATGTGTTTATTATCATTCTCATATTATTTTTTATTTGTCTTCTTGGTAAAAATCCATTTTGGTCTGAGTGAAAGTAAAACTTTTTTGAATCTTTCCAAAATTATAGATGCAAATATTTTGTAATCTATGTTCAGTAGTGAAATGGGTCTGTAATTTTTAATCTGTTGTTGGTCTGAATCTTCTTTTGGGATGAGAGTGATAAGTGCTTCTGTCCAGGAATTAGGTATTTTAGCTTCCATAAGTACTTCATTAAATATTTCCAACAATAATTCATCTAATGGTTCCTATATAGTCTTGTATAGCTCCACTGGAATTCCATCTGGGCCTGGTGTTTTATTGTTTTTTTGCTTCTTTCTCGCCTTCATTAATTCCATCATAGTTATTGTGTTGTTTAATACTTCTCTGTTTGTTTCCGCTAGTTTAGTTAGGTTCATCCTATCTAAATATTAATATCTTCTTCCAGAATATTTTCTTGGGAGTATAAATTTTGAAAAAAAAAATTGTGTTAAATTTTTCTTCTCTTCTCTGATAACCACTCCCCCCTCATCCTGTAGTTGATGTATTCTTTTCTTTTTCCTTTTTTAAATGTGTATGCTAACCATTGCCTTGGCTTGTTTGCATGCTCAAAGAAGTTTTGCTTTGCCATTTTAATTTTTTGTGCCATTTCATCTTGTGTAACCAAATTTAACTTGTGTCTTATTAAATCTCATTTTTCCTTTATTCTATTGTTTTGGGGCTCATTCTGTAAGTCTAATTCTAATCTTTTAAGTTCTTCCTGTAAATTATCTTGTTTTTGTTTTGTTTTCTTATTTCTTTTTGCTATTGTAAGTCCTTGTATGTACACTTTTGTGGTATCCCACAAATTTTGGAGTGATGTTTCTTCTTTTGTATTTAGCTTAAAAAATAATTTCAGTTCCTTTTCAATCATTTGTGTGTATTCTTTCTCTTTCAATATTTCTTGATTCATAGTCCATCTCCCTTTTTCCCCTGCCCTTTCCATATCACCTTTATTGGATTGTGGTCTGCCCAGGTGTTAGTCATTATTTCTATCTTTTCAATCTCTTTTCTGAGCCCTAGTGTCATCCATGTCATATCAATCCTTGACCACAATTGATGTGGATTTGAATAGAATGTGTATTGGTTCTTTTTCATATTTATTTCTCTCTATGTGTCCTGTAAAATTAGTTCTTGAGTCATTTCATGGAATGTGTCTGGTAGAGTTCTTTTCTTTGTCTTATTCTTCTTATTACTTTTATAATTTTTTTGCTACCCATAATTGCATTAAAATCTCTAATTAAACATATATTTTCATATTCCAATTCCCTTATTTTATTATGTACCTTTCTGTAGAATTCACTTTGGTTGTTATTTGGTGCATATATTGTGGCCAGCAACGTTTGTTTTTGCTTTGTTTCTCTTATCAATGACTAGCTCTTAATGGTACTACATTTACATGGAGGGAAGTAAGCAGTGGGGTGCCACAAGGTTCCGTCCTTAGGTCCACTAACAGAGTAACAGATTAATAGTTAGAAGGGACCTTGTAGGTCATCTAGTCCAACCCCCCGCCCAAGCAGGAGATCCAACACCATTTCTGACAAACGGCAGTCCAATTTCTTCTTGAAAGACTTGTGATGAAGCTCCCACAACTTCTGAAGGCAAGCTGTTCCATTGGTTGATTGTTCTCACTGTCAGAAAATTTCTCATTTCCAGATTGAATCTCTCCTTGATCAGTTTCCATCCATTACTCCTTGTCTGACCTTCAGGTGCCTTGGAAAATGGCTTGACCCCTTGACACTGTTTTAGTTTCCAGTTCAATCCAGTCCTAATCATCCTGGTTGCTCTTCTCTGCACTTTTTCTAGGGTCTCAACATCTTTTTTATAGTGTGGTGACCAAAACTGAATGCAGTATTCTAGGTGTGGTCTTACAAAGGCTTTATAGAGTGGTATTAGTAGCTCACTTGATCTTGATTTTATCCCGCTGTTAATGCAGTTTAGGATTGCATTGGTTTTTTTGACTGCTGCCGCACACTACTTATATTTAACTGGTTGTCCACTAAGACTCCAAGATCCCTCTCACAGTCACTGCTATTAACCCTGGTTTCACCCAGTCTTTTGGTTTTTCTTGCCTAAGTATAAGATTTTACTTTTCTCTACATTGAATTTCATTTTGTTAGATAGGGCCCAATGTTCAAGTATGTCAAGATCTATCTGGATCTTGAACCATCTAGGGCAGCAGTCACCAACTGGTGGTCCATGGACCACAGGTGGTCCTCGAGAAAATTTTGGTGGTCCACAGAAGTTTTTTTATATTGCACTAAATCGGGAGTTCTCAAACTACGGCACCTGGGACGGATACGTGCAATGAACGTTTTTGTTGGTGCAGAGAGTCTCCCCCTTTGGGGTCTTTTTTGTGTGGGTCAGAGGGGGGCAGAAATTGGAGTCTGCTTCAGCTCCCTGGTGTGGGGCTTTGGGCGAAGGCTGGAGGGAAGTGCCGCTGGAGGCAAAGACCCAGAGGGCCTTGTTCCAGTGGGGCTGCCTCATGGTCTGAAACTGGCTGGCCATCTCAGTCCGCTGAGCTTCCAGGTGCCGGTACCTGGCCCTGCACTCCCGCAGGTCTTCCCTGCCCCCATTTTTGGGCCTAGGAGGCCTCCCTGCAGCTTCCTAGGCCCAAAAATGGGCCATGGGGTGGCACGCCACGCCACACCCCATTTTGGGCCTAGTAAGCCTCCTGGGCCCAAAAACGGGCCGCAGGGGGGCGTACCACATCCCTCTTGCTCCTCCCTGCCCCATGCATGCATGTGAAACACCATGCATGCACACGCATCTCCCACATGCACCTCACCACCCCGTGCATGCTGAAAATCAGCTGGCCAGAGGGAGGCACGTGTGCATGCGCGGTGGAGCTGAGCTGGGTGATGGCTCACATGCCCGCAGAAAGGGCTCTGCGTGTCAGCTGTGGCACACGTGCCATAGGTTTGCCATCATGAATCTAGGGTGTTAGCTATTCCTGACAGCTTAGTATCATCCACAAATTTGTTAAGTTCTCCTTCTATTCCCTCATCTAAGTCGTTTATGAAAATATTGAAGAGGACTCGGCCTAAGACGGAACTTTGTGGTACCCCACTGCTTTCTTCCCTCCATGTAGACGTAGACCCATTAAGGACTACTTGTTGAGTACAGTTTGTCAGCCAATTACGAATCCATCTGGTAGTTATGCTATTTATCCCACTTTTTTCTAGCTTATCTGTCCTCTGCATACTTCACAATATGATTCATAGCAGATTTGGCACAGCAGTCATGGGACATCAAATTCTTTATACTAGCTTCTAAACTATGTTACCAGGAGGATTTTGGTTATAATGGCATAGCTCTTAACAAAGATTCCAACTGGTTTACTGTAAATAAAGTACTCTCTTGTAGTCAAGAGAGAATAAGATTCTTTTTAATACTGTTTCATTGTTGTAATTGATCAGATATAAATTAATAAGATGGATTGTCAAAAAAAGATCTGTATATTTTTCAAGAAGCAAGACAGTGTTTCCATGGTTCTCAGATCTCTGAACACTGTGCTTTGTTTTACTCTCTTTATCTAGTTTGTTTTGTGAAGAGGAGATCCACAAACCTGTTTTCTTATTCACACACACAGACACACAATACAAAATCTATCTACAGTCACCCAAAATATAGACCATGCAAAAATGGAGGACACACAACCATCATCTTCAGGGGCCGGTTTAGCTCACGCTGGTAAAAGCCTGTTATTAAGAACACAGTAGCCTGCAATTACTGCAGGTTCGAGCCCGGCCCAAGGTTGACTCAGCCTTCCATCTTTTATAAGGTAGGTAAAATGAGGACCCAGATTGTTGGGGGGGGCAATAAGTTGACTTTGTAAAAATATACAAATAGAATGAGACTATTGCCTTATACACTGTAAGCCGCCCTGAGTCTTCGGAGAAGGGCGGGGTATAAATGTAAACAAAAACAAAAAAAAAATCTTCCACAAGAAGCCAAGAAAAATGCCCTCTGACAGACAAAAACAAAATTAAAAGCCATAGAATTTAGATTCTCATATTTTAGGAAGTTTTCAATTCTTGAATGATGATATTTATGATAAAATTGTAATAGGAGATTGTAATACTGGCCCCTGAACTTGATCAAAATACACCAGCATGAAAAAAGCCATAATTGTGAGGGAAACAATTAAGGTTTATATGGAAGAACTGAATTTAATAGACTACAGGTTCTTGATGTATCTGACTAAAAGAGAATATGCATTTTAAGTGTGCAATATAATTTTTCTCAGGCTTGATTATTTTTAGTATTTATTTTATATCACTAAATTCATGAATTTATTGATGTTCATTATGCATCAGACTATAGTGCAATTTTTTGAAATGTGTGTTTCAGAAACCAGTCAAAGTATCAAGAAATTGGTATATCATTATAGCATGATAAAAAAATTGGTAGTACTAATGCAGGTAGAAAGATCTTACAATATTTTGATCTGAATTCAGAAACATCAAGTGGCTGAATTTTTGAATGAGAATTGTATAAACATATATCCAAGATCAAATTATTACTTATGCATGATACAAAAATAAGATTAAAAATAAAACAGAAAATACTTTGAAAAATGAATTGAAAACTGCATGGAGACAGATGGTTAGATGCCCATCTACTATTTTATATAGAGAAATGCAGAAAAAGAAATATGAATTAAATACTATAATATCATAGCAGACTGGAACAATCTGGAACTGAACACACTCAAAACCGTAGAAATGGTGGTAGACTTTTAGAAGAAACCCCTCCATACTTCCACCTCTCATAATACTAGACAACATAGTATCAACAGTAGAAACCTTCAAATTTCTAGGTTCTACCATATCGCAAGATCTAAAATGGACAGCTAACATCAAAAACGTCATCAAAAAAGCACAACAAAGAATGTTCTTTCTGCCCCAACTCAGAAAGCTCAAATTGCCCAAGGAACTGCTTACACAGTTCTACAGAGGAATTACTGAGTCTGTCATCTGCACCTCTGTAACTGTCTGGTTCGGTTCTGCAACCCAACAAGACAGACACAGACTTCAGAGGATCATTAGAACTGCAGAAAAACAATTGCTACCAACCTGCCTTCCACTGAGGACCTGTATACTGGTCGAGTCAAAAAGAGGGCTGTGAAAATATTTACAGACCCCTCACATCCTGGACATAAACTGTTTCAACTCCTACCCTCAAAACGACACTATAGAGCACTGTACACCAGAATAACTAGACACAAGAACAGTTTTTTCCCTAATGCCATCACTCTGCTAAACAAATAATTCCCGCAACACTGTCAAACTATTTACTAAATCTGCACTACTATTAATCTTCTCATTGTTCCCATCACCCATCTCCTTCCACTTATGACTGTAACATCCTGGACATAAACTGTTTCAACTCCTACCCTCAAAACGACACTATAGAGCAGGGGTGTCCAAACTACGGCCCGCGGGCCAACTGCGGCCCGCGGGTCAGTTTTTATTGGCCCGCAGCAAATTCTCGGTGGACAGTGGGGTGCGGCCCCCGTCCTGGCCCCCAAGGAAGCCGCCGCTCGCCCGGTTGCAGATGCGGGGAGGCTCCGCTGAGGCTACCCCTGCCCACCCGGGGCTGCGGGCCGGCCATTCAGCCACTGGGCTGTAGGCGCCGGGGCGCCCACGGCTCCAGCCCGGCCCACCAGACAGAGGAGGCGGGCGGGTGGCAGAGCTTCCGGCGCTCCTCCAGGCGCCCTCGGCACGCGGCGCCGCGCAGGTAGGCCCTCCGGGCGGGCCGGCAGAGCAGGGCTGGGGAGCGGAGCGGAGGAGGATGGGAGGGTTGAGCTGCTGAGTGGGCCCGCTGCGGGGCTGCCGAGGTCAGCGGGAGCAGGGCGCTTCTGCTCCCGGAGAACCTCTGGGTGGGGCATACCAGGCATTCCCACCAACTGAGCTGCATCGCTGGGGAGGGAGGCGGTGGCTGGAGAGGGACAACCCGCCGCCCCCACCCAGAGGTTCTCCGGGGGCAAGCGTCCCGTTCGCGGGACCCTCGGCAGCCCGGCAGCGGGCCCACTCAGCAGCTCAACCTCCCATCCTCCTCCGCTCCGCTCCCCGCCCGTCAGCCCTGCTCTGCCGACCGCTCGGAGAGCTACCTGCGCGGCGGGCGGAGGGCGCCCGGAGCAGCGCCGGAAGCTCTGCCGCCCGCCCGCCTCCTCCTCTGTCTGGTGGGCGGCGAAGGCGGGTTGTCCCTCTCCAGCCACCGCCTCCCCCCCCTCCCCCAGCGATGCAGCTCAGTTGGTGGGAATGCCTGGTAAGGCGCAGCTCAGTTGGGGCCTTGTCCGGGAAGCTGAGTGACCAAGGAGGCTCTGGGAGAGAGCCAAGAGACCTACCCACCCCACCCCGCCCCAGCTGGGGAAGATGGCAACGCCGCCGCTCGCCCGGTTGCAGATGCGGGGAGGCTCCGCTGAGGCGACCCCCGCCCACCCGGGGCTGCGGGCTGGCCATTCCGCCACTGGGCTGTAGGGGGGGCCCGGGGCGCCCACGGCTCCAGCCCGCCCACCAGACAGAGGAGGAGGCGGGCGGGCGGCAGAGCTTCGGCGCTGCTCCGGGCGCCCTCGGCTCATGGCGCCCGCGCAGGTAGGCTCTCCGGGCGGGTCGGCAGAGCAGGGCTGGGCGGGCGGGGAGCAGAGCGGAGGAGGATGGGAGGGTGAGCTGCTGAGTGGGCCCGCTGCCGGGCTGCCGAGGTCAGCGGGAGCAGGGCGCTTCTGCTCCCGGAGAACCTCTGGGTGGGGGCGGCGGCGGGTTGTCCTCTCCAGCCACCGCCTCCCCTCCCGGCGATGCAGCTCAGTTGGTGGGAATCCCTCGACGCCTGGTGAGGGGGGGCGCAGCTCAGTTGGGGCCTTGTCCGGGAAGCTGAGTGACCAAGGAGGCTCTGGGAGAGAGCCGAAGAGACCCACCCCACCCCACCCCACCCCCGGTGTTGCCACAGCTGGGGAAGATGGCAACATCCTGGGATGCCGGGATGCCCAAGGGGGATGAAGCCCTTCCTCGCAAAGAGTCTTTTGGGCCCAAGGCAGCTTGGCCGGCTGGTGGCCCCTGTGCCCCATGGGGCATTGCCAGGGTCGTTCCTCCAATGGGCCAAAGCCTCCTGGCTGACCCACAAGGCCCTCGGAGGGGGAGAACAGCCGGCCTTCCTAGCACAGCGCTGCCTCTTCCCAAAAGGGAAGTTTGTTTGTTTGTTTGCCTTTGAAGGTGTCTCTCACCCGCTTGGCTTGTTTCTGTTTCATTTTGTCTGCCTCTGAGAAGGACTGGCTGGCTGCAAAACTCTTGTGGCTTGAGGCTATTGTGCACTCTGTACATGGGCCCCAGCTGCCTCGGAGCAGCTTCAAAGCCCTTTGGGGCTCTGCTCCCAAACCTGTGCCCAAACCGAGGGACCCTTGGGGCCTTCTTTGCATGCTGCAGGATCTCCCAGTGTGACAGTTTTGCACCCTGCAGACTGATAGAAAGCAGCTGGGACTCCCCTGGCGGAAAAGAAGAAGACCGGCATCGAGAAACAGGTGAGGGCGGCGAGGGGCCGAACAGCGTTGGTGGGGGGAAGTGTGCAGAATGTCTCCAGACACAAACTATATCGCACTTTTGACCAGTCCTCACACTTATGACCGGTCATCATTTATGCCTGTTGCAGCATTTTGTGCATAGGGACTACTCAGAGGGCTGAAAAGTTATTTTTGACCTGTCCTCACACTTTTGACTGGTCCTCACACCTACAACTATCTTTACATTTTGCACCCTATCTTGTAACCGTGGTGAAGAGAAGCAGTTGTGAAATGAGTGATATGGTTGTTAAAAATGCTGCAATGGGCATAAATGTGAGGATGGTCATAAGTGTGAGGACTGGTCAAAAATTACTTTTTTTAGCCCTCTGAGTAGTTTCTATGCCCATAGCCACATCCACTCAGTCACATGAGCAGTTAGCCACGCCCACCAGTCACATGACCACCAAGCCACACCCCAAAATAAGCCACCACCACCCCCCGGTGGCCCGGGCCTTTGCTTATTTTTCTGTATTTGGCCCTCACTCAAAAAAGTTTGGACACCCCTGCTATAGAGCACTGCATACCAGAATAACTAGACACAAGAACAGTTTTTTCCCTAATGCCATCACTCTACTAAACAAATAATTCCTTCAACACTGTCAAATTATTTACTAAATCTGCACTACTATTAATCTTCTCATCGTTCCCATCACCCATCTCCTTCCACTTATGACTGTAACTTTGTTGCTTGTATCCTTACGATTTATACTGATATTGTTTCCTGATTGCTTATTTGTAGCCTATGACTATCATTAAGTGTTGTATCATTAAGTGCTAAATTTGTACCCTTTGAGTATCATTAAGTGTTGTAAGTGTTGTACCTTGATGAAGGTATCTTTTCTTTTATGTACACTGAGAGCATATGCACCAAATTCCTTGTGTGTCCAATCACACTTGGCCAATAAAAATTCCTATTCTATTCTATTCTATTCTATTCTATTCTATTCTATTCTATTCTATTCTATTCTATTCTATTCTACTAATGTTTATGACAGCTACTTGGAGAACTGTGAAAGAGCCAGCAAGATTTTGACTAATCGTTTACAGCAAAAGAAAGATGGGGCAATGATTCTAACTATCGCAAGTGAAAGACATGTAATATACACTATAACATTTCAATAGACGTAAATAGTCAATTTTTTTTTAAAAAAAAAATCAGAATTATATTCTTCTTCTTGTTGTGCCATATCTGTCATCGGACATTGGCGATTATGTTGGCAATCCTATTTTTGTCAACAGCTGCATGAAAAAGTGCTGCTGAGTTTTGTCCAAACCAGACCCTTAGGTTTTGAATCCATGATGTTCTTCTTCTGCCTGGACCTTGTTTGCCTTCAATCCTTCCCTGGAGGACTAAGTGAAGGATGCCGTATTTTTCTGGATGTTGCATCACATGTCCAACATATTCTAACTTTTGCTTTTTAATGGCTTTGATGATTTCCCTTTATTTTTCCAGGTGGCTTATCACTTCCTTATTTGTGATTTTGTTAACCCAGCTGTCTGTAAATCCACCTTTCAAATGCTTCTAGTTTCTCAAGTGGTTTTCTGTCAGAGACCAACTCTCTACTCCGTAGAGCAGGATAGAAAACATCTGACAAACCTGATTTTCAGTCTTAGGCTTATGTCGTGACTGCAGAAGACCTTTTTCATTTTGAAGACTGCTGTTCGAGCTTTCTCTATCAGAATTATATAGTAAACCAGAAATTATATCTTTCTAAATAATTTAACCTATCACATTTGGATTATATACAAAACAACTTTTACTTGTTCAACTATCATTTGTGTTGTAAATGTTGTACCTTGATGAAGGTATCTTTTCTTTTATGTACACTGAGAGCATATGCACCAAGACAAATTCCTTGTGTGTCCAATTACACTTGGCCAATAAAAAATTCTATTCTAT
Source organism: Ahaetulla prasina (assembly GCF_028640845.1). Classification (NCBI taxonomy): domain Eukaryota; kingdom Metazoa; phylum Chordata; class Lepidosauria; order Squamata; family Colubridae; genus Ahaetulla; species Ahaetulla prasina. The sequence goes on along the minus strand of NC_080543.1, from coordinate 77,585,161 downwards.
TCTATTTTATCTGAGGTAGAGATTAAACAAATACTTTTAAAAATGGCAAAATGGTAAAACACTAAAACTGGATAAATTCTATATAAAACATTTACAGACTTTTTAATACAAAATTTTCTCAATTGTGTATTTGATAGGGGAATTTTATCTCTGTCATTCAATCAAATGTATCCCAAAAGCAGGTAAAAATCACATTCTGCACTAATTATCATCCAATCTTATTAATATTGATGCAAAAATGTTAACAGTGTTAACAAATAGATTATAGCAAGTCATATTGTTCACTATTAAGAATGATTACATATAAAGATCACATACAGATTAACAGAGTTGGAAGGGTCCTTTTAGGTCATCTAGTCCAACCCCCCGCCCAAGCAGACTCTACAGCATTTTTTACAGATGGCAGTCCAGTCTCTTCTTGAAAGCTTCCAGTGATGAAGCTCCCACAACTTCTGAAGGCAAACCTGTTCCATTGATTGATTGCTCTAATGTCAGAAAATTTTTCCTTATTTCCAGGTTGAATCTCTCCTTATTCAATTTCTATCCATTATTCGTTGTCTGGCCTTCAGATATTTTGGAAAATAGCTTGGCCCCCTCCTCTCTGTGGCAGCCGTCAAATATTGGAACACATATCATGTCTCCCTTGCCTTCTCTTTGCTAGACTAGCCATGCCCAGTTCCTGCAACCGTTCATCGTATGTTTTAGTCTCCAGTCCCCTAATCATCCTGGTTGTTCTTCTCTGTACTTTTTCTAGATTCAACATATTTTTTATAGTGTGGTGACCAAAACTGGATGCAATACTCTAGATGTGGTCTTACTAAGGCTTTATTGAGTGATATTAGTAGCTCACTTGATCTTGATTATATCCCTCTGTTAATGCAATTTAGTATTGCATTGGTTTTTTTGGCTGCTGCCGCACACTACTAACTGATATGTAAGTGGTTGTCCACTAAGAATCCAAGATCCCTCTCACAGTTACTGCTATTAAGTCTGTTTCACCCAGTCTATATGTGAACTTTTGGTTTTTCTTGCCTAAGTGTAAGACTTTACTTTTCTCTATTCCACTCAGTATCAAGGATGCAGCTATAAAGGTGGTCAACAGTATTAAGTATCTGGGGGTGCAGATAACTAACAATCTAAACTGGTGTCTCCACAAATCATCCTTAGTGAAGCGTGTAAACCAGTGCCTGCATTTCCTGCATCGGATGAGGAGGGCATATCTTTCTCCTTCTGACCTGGCCACTTTTTACAGAGGCACGATTGAGACCATTTTAACAAACTGCATCACTGTTTGGCTTGGTGGCAGCAGTGCCTCAGATAGAAAGTCCATACAGAGTGGTAAGGATAGCTGAGAACATTATAAGAAGCTTGCTTCCTGTTATTCAGGATACTGCTTATAAATACTATGTGGTTAGAACTCAAAGCATTGTTATTGATCCCACATAGCCACATTTCATTTTAAAGTATGTTGATTATTATACATTCAAAATGACAATAAAGTTATTCTATTCTATTCTATTCTATTCTATTCTATTCTATTCTATTCTATTCTATTCTATTCTATTCTATTCTATTCTAAGTGCCCCTATTGCAAAAATTCTAAAGAGCTCAAATTTTTCAAATAGGAGGTTTGTTTGGAATTAAGATCAAACCTCTATGCTGCCAGCATTCCAGAAAAAAACTCAACTCCAAGTAAAAACTCCGAAGCAAGTATCTTTCAAAGTTCTATTTACTAGGATCGGTAAACTGGCACATCTGGGAAAACCCAAATCTGAGAGGTCTGGGTTTTCCCTCAGTAAATCAAAACCTCCAAAACTATCCCCTGACTCCGCAGTCGATCACATGCTCCAATTGCCAACTGTCCCAACTTGAGACAGCACTCTGACCACTCCTTCTCCAGATGCAGGGTCGGCCAGATCTTGACCGACAGGAAGAATGCTATGATGTTTAAAGAAACCCCTCTACTAAATCCCCCCTCCTACTTTCCCACACATGAGAAAGTGGCAGCATGGAAGCTTCCGGCCTAATATGGCTTCAAAAGCTGACAGGCGTCCCCTCCTGCAGAAAAAAACATACCCTGGAAAATAAAACAGACAAAACACAAAAGATGGGGTTAACACCTTGTACATAACCTCTTAACCCCCCCTGCCCTTTGGTTTCTCAGGGAATTTATCATGAAACTGCTGTACTAGAGCATCAGCACTCACATCCCAACTTTTCACCCAAGTAGCTTCAGACAACAGGTACCCTATCCAGTGTACCAAATACTGTAACCGACCCCTGTATAGTCTAGAGTCAAGGATCTTCTTAACTTCATAATGAGTCTCCCCTTGTACTATCAAAGGAGGTGGGGAGCAGCTGGTAAGGGCCTTAAGTTAGATCCTATCACTGGTTTCAATAAGCTACTGTGAAAAACTGGGTACATTTTCCCTAATATTCAAGGGAGGCTAAGTTGGACAGTCATTGGGTTAATCATTTTCACTATAGGAAAGGGACCTATGAATTTGGGTCCAAACGTCTTGCTAGGTAATTTCAATCTTAGGTATTTGGTTGACAAATACACCTTATCTCCTATTCAGAAAGCTGGTTGGAGAGACTGCTGTTTGTCAGCCTGGGTCTTATATTTTTCCGCTGATTCAACCAAAGTTTTCTTAGTATTCTCCCAATCCTTTTTTAATGAGGTCATCCACTCTGTCGGGGACATGGAATGGTGGCTCTCTAGGCAACTCAGGCATCAGCACAAAATCCATGCCTGTAGTTATTTGAAAATGAGTCAATCCAGTACTACTGTGTACTGCATTATTATAAGCCACTTCTGCAAACGGTAATAACCGCCCAGTTTTCTTGTTGATAATTTACATAACATCTAATGTATTGTTCCACCATGGCGTTCAATTTTTCAGCAGATCCATTAATGGATGGGTGGAAAGCTTAGCTAAGCCCCTTGGACGACCCAATGGACCGCAGGAACTCCTTCCAGAACGTAGCAGTAAACTGGACCCTGCGATCTGATATTATTATTCTTTGGAAGCCCGTGTAGTCTGTAGATATGCTTCAAAAACAGTTTTGCCAGCTTCTTGGCCGAGGGTAGTCCGTTGCAGGCAGTGAAGAGTGCTTGTTTGGAGAATAAATCAATGACAGTCCAAATCACCTTATTCCCTCCACTGTCAGGGAGTTCGACTAAAAAGTCCTTGCAATCTCCTTCCAGGGCTTTGTGGGTGCGGCCACAATCTGGGGAAGCTCAGGGGGCTTTCCTGGTCTGGACTTCATGGTGGCGCAGCTTTTAACATAGTCCTCTACATCAGCCTTCATCCTTGGCCACCAGAATTGTCTTTTAGCTAAGTGGAGGTTTTTTAAAAATCCAAAGTGGCCCCCTAGTCAAGAATCATGACTCCGCTTTAGCACTCTGCGTCACATACTGCTGGGCACATAAATCTTACTCCCCTTCCAAGTCAATCCCTCTCTTAGGGTTAGGTCTGTCTGGTTCTCCTTGAACCAGGCATCAGTTGAGAGCGCCGCTTTTAGCTCTGCTGTCAACTTGTCTTCAGGGAGGTTGGAATCACAGCATGTTTGCATTGTGGTGCGAGCTTGGGCCACTGGTTGGGTTTCAGAGATCATAGCGTTAATTATCTCTTCCTGTCGGCTGTCAAACTGGGGCTTCCTCGGCAGGGCGTCTATCTCTTCCTGTCGGCTGTCAAACTGGGGCTTCCTCGGCAGGGCGTCAGCTAATAGGTCCCCCCCACCCCCAGAATGTATTTCAGGTTGAAGTTAAAATGCTTGAAATACTGAGCCCAGCAAACCTGCTTGGAGGAAAGTTTCCGAGGGGTCTTCAGTGCCTCGAGGTTTTTGTGATCAGTCCACATTTCGAAAAACTCCTTAACACTCTCTAGGAAGTGTTTCCAGGATAGGAGAGCCCATTGCACTGCAAAAGCCTCCTTCTCCGACACCGCCCATCTGTACTCCATGTCCGTTAATTTTTTTGATATGTAAGCATATGGCATTAGTTTGTTTTGGGCATTCCTTTGCATTAGAATAGCTGCCACCACCACATCACTAGCATCAGCCTGGACTACAAATGGTTTATTTGGGTCAGGGTGCTGGAGGATTTGTTCCATTGTGAATAGGGTTTTTAATTGCTCAAAGGATTTTTGACAGTCCATTGTCCAAGCTAGAGATTGGCTAGGTTTTGGTTTGGTGGGAGATGGACCAATTTTTAGTAATTCTGTCAAGGGGAGAGCAACCTCGGCGAAAGAAGGGATGAATTGCCTGTAAAAATTTGCAAACCCCAGGAAGCTTTGAAGTTGCTTACGTGTTCGTGGGGGTTGCCAATCTAGTATCGCCTTCACTTTCCCCGGGTCCATTTTGATTCCTTGGTTTGACACCCTATAGCCCAGGTAGTCCAAAAACAACTTATGGAACTTGCATTTTGACAGCTTTGCGTAAAGTTTGGCCGCTAGGAGTTTTTTCAGCACTTGCCTGACTAATTTGATATGCTCTTCCATATTTTCGCTGAATATAAGAATGTCATTCAGGTAAGCAAGGATCTCCTTATATAGGTGCTCATGCAGAACTTCATTGATCAGTTGCATGAAGACTGTTAGGGCCCCTTGAAGTCCAAAAGGCATGACCCGGAATTGGAAACTTCCCAGGTGGCAGTTAAAAGCAGTCTTCCATTCATCTCCCTTCCTTATGCGGACCCGGTAGTAGGCTTCACTTAAATCTAACTTGGTGAAAATCTTGCCTTTAGACAAGTGGTTCAGCAAATCTTTCATTAGTGGTAGGGGGTAGGTATTTTGTATGCAAATGCAATTGATGCCTCTAAAGTCCACACATAATCTCATGCTTCCATCTTTTTTCTCTTTAAACAATATGGGGGCGGCCACCCTGGATTTCACAGGTTTGATGAACCTCCTGGCTAAGTTGGTGTCAGTATACTTCCTCAGCTCGGTCATTTCAGCAGGCGTCATGGATTACATCTTGGGTTTGGGTAACTTGGCTCCAAGTTCTAATTCGATGGCACAATGCATGGGCTGATGAGGGGGAAGGATGTTACATTCTTTCTTGCTAAACACTTCCGCCAAGTCTGTTTAGGCCTTAGGAATCTGGGGTTCACCTGGAGGCCTGTCTGACCCAGCAGCTGCTGTTTCTGGCAGCTGGCCTTTATGGGTTGGCCATTACTTGGGAGGGACAGGAGGCAGTGGGCCGATACCCATTATAATTTTTTGGTATCCATCTTCCCATTTAATGGTGGGGCCCCATTTGTCCAGCCAAGCCAGGCCCAGTATGACAGGTTCTGACATCTTTGGGGTTACTATAAATTGGATAAGTTCATGATGTCACCCAATTTCTAATTTAATCAGTTCTGTAATCTGGGTGGCTGGGACTCCCCCAATTAATGTCCCATCCACTTGGTGAAATTTAATTGGACGCTTGAAGGCTCTTGTTTTGATCTCCAATTGTTCAACAATTGGAAGTCCAATTAGACATTGGGTACAGCCTGTATTTATTATTGCTGGTAGTTCTCCTTGCTCCCCCGTCTCTGGCATCACCAGTCTCACTTTAATTGAAAAGGGGGGGATGGGTGCACTCACCATCAGGTCGTTTTCTCTGCTAGCCTCATCGTGAGGGGCTTCTTCAACCAGAGGTTCCTCGCTCTCTTCAGTGGGGCGGGGAACCTCTATGGCTTGTCTGGCAAATCGACTGGTGTCTGGGCCCTTCCTTGGAGCCCTTTTGCCTTGGGCAGCCGTGGCCGGACGTTGTTGTGGTACTGGAGCAGGGGCCAGGCACACAGAAGCTTGATGTCCTGGTTGTCCACACCGATAGCACTTAATCACCCCTGCCAGTTGTGGGGGGGGGGAGATTTCAGCAGGTTTTGAAAGAGGCCCTCTGGCTAACACTCTCCGAGGAGGCTTTTCGGCTGGTGTTTTGCAGTGGGGGTGAATTTCTCTGTCCAGAGCTATAGACATGGTGTGCCAGTTGTGCCATGCATCCCACAGGCTGCTCTGACTTCTTGATTAATGGCCTCTTTAAAATAGTGCAGGAGTATGCAGTCTGGCCAATGCCCTAGGTTCCCTGCGACCCATCTAAAGTCCCATACAAACTCTTTTATGGGTCGATTACCTTGCTTCATCACCTTTATGGTGGCTTTACTTTCATTGATTCTGTCTGGGTCTTCAAATCTGGCCCAGAGCAGTGCAACAAACCCATCGGCATCATTTAATTCCACAGCACTTTCATTGTGTAGCTGGGCTATACCCCTTCATTCATCCCATCAGAAATGGCTTACACACTGTAAGCCGCCCTGAGTCTTCGGAGAAGGGCGGGATATAAATGTACATAAAAAAAAAAAAATCACCGATACCAAGTCCCGATCTGATTTGTATTGGTCTCTATACTGATCTATATGAGTCCAGACCCTGCTGAGGAAGTAAGCCAGTTTGGCAGGTGTGTCATCAAATGTAGCTCTGAAGCGGGGTGGCGTTGGCTGCGCAGGTGGTTTGGGCCCGGCAAAAGGCGGTTGAGCTGGAACCTGTGTCAGAGCTGCTCCAGGTTGCTGGGAGGCCTTCTGCTAAGGGAAAGGGGCCGGCGGCTGAGCTGTTTGTTGGGCTGCAGAGAGGGGGGGAACTCCAGCCGGCTGCTGGATTAGCTCCCCCCCCCGCAGAGCTGGGATTGTTGGGCCATACTGGGGCCAGGGGGATCCTGGAAAATTGGAGCAGATGATGCTGGATGCCATTGGCACTGGACCCACCCCTGGCCGGGATAGAATCTCCAGCCTGGGGGGATGCATTCAGCAGGTGGTAGCACAAATGCAGACAGGTGAGGGAGCCCAGTAGGGGGTTTTTGTATTCCCCATGTAGGCTGTGTCTGATGTCTCCTAGCTGTGGGACGGCCCTGCTGTGCAGGGGAGCCAATCGTTTTGCCCTTGGCCGGGTAGGGAGGTGCCTGCGCCCTGCTAATGCCTCCGCCCAGTCCTGGATGGGGGAAGGTGAATGTAGGCTGCGTTAAGCTCCATCTCACTTGAGGAGGTTGGGAGGGGGGTTCGTAACTTCCCACTTCCATCCGTTCAAAACACTCAGGGAGCCCAGTCAATGATTGGCTTCGCGATGGGGGCAACAGGTTCAAGTCCCATGAATCTCTGGATCCCACAGCTGTTCCCTTTCTCTATTCTGGCTCAGGGGGCGATTTTGCTGGGCTGGGAGTGGCATGATATCCAGGTGGTCTCTCCTCTGGTCCCCTTTCTGGAGTTGGATCAGACTGGCAACTTTTCCAGGAATCCGACTCCTTGGGCCGAGCGCCTAGCCTTTGGGCCTCCTCTGCCGCCTCAATGGAACGTACCATTTCTTCAGAAGGAGAAAAGAGGGTGTTGATAAATCCTTGAGTATCCATTCCCACAGCCCCCTCTGTGATCTCTTCTTTCTCCTCCATCTACAATGAGTCTTTGCACCACCCAAGGTTTGGTAGATGCTGGGACTCAGCACCCCTGACAGCCCCCTTTCCGTGTGCTGTTATGCTTTAAGGTGGATTCGGGTTAATGTCAATGTTCCAGAAAACCCCACAACTCCAAGTAAAAACTCTGAAGCAAGCATCTTTCAAAGTTCTATTTACTAGGATAGGTAAACTGGCACATCTGGGAAAACCCAAATCTGACAGGTCCGGGTTTTCCCACAGTAGATCAAACCCCCCCAAACCATCCCGACTCCACAGTCGATCACATGCTCCAATCGCCAACTGTCCCATCTCAAGACAGCACTCCGACCACTCCTTCTCCAGATGCAGGATCGGCCTGACCTTGACCAACAGAAAGAATGCTATTATGTCTAAAGACAACCCCTCTACTAAATCCCCTCTCCTATTTTCCCACACATGTGAAAGTGGCAGCACGGAAGCTTCCGGCCTAATATGGCTTCCAAAGCTGACATATGTCCTGTCAGGAATCTATCTTACATGGAGTTCTCTTGTATCTTTTTTTAGATACAGATCACAATATACTCAGATTGAAAGACAATAGATAATGTAAAATATATTTTTCTCTCACCCAATCTCCTAATCCAAACCACTGCTAAACAATAATCTATGAAATTTCTAAGGCAAGTTTTGTGTTAAGCATAATCTGTTTTATTTATTTATTTATTTTTTTAATCATATTTTTATACCGCCCTATCTCCCAGGGGACTCAGGGCGGTTTACAGCCAAGTAAAACATACATATAAATACAAGTTAAAACCCCAATTTAAAAAACTTATTAAATACGGCCGAATATTAAAACCACAATAAAATAATAAAACCCCATTAAAACCAAATTTAAAATTTAAAATTCTAGTCCAGTCCTGCGCAGCTAAATAGATGTGTCTTAAGCTCGCGGCAAAAGGTTCGAAGGTCAGGAAGTTGGCGAAGTCCTGGGGGAAGTTCGTTCCAGAGGGTGGGAGCCCCCACAGAAAAGGCCCTTCCCCTGGGCGTCGCCAGCCGGCACTGCCTGGCTGACGACACCCTGAGGAGTCCCTCCCTGTGAGAGCACACGGGTCGATGGGAGGCAATCGGTGGCAGTAGACGGTCCCGTAAGTAGACGGTCCCGTAAGTAACCCGTAAGTAACCCAATTGTATTTGGGTCAATATAAAAGGGGTGAAAAACGATATTGCCATAGGTCTATACTATAGGCCACCCAACCAAACAGAGGAAGTAGATGAACTTTTTGCTAGTCAGCTAACTAAGGTATGTAGGAAGCACATCACAGTAGTAATGGGGGATTTTAACTACCCTGACATCAACTGGGAAACAAACTCTGCACCAAGTGGAAGATCCAACAGGTTCCTAACAAACCTAGCAGACAACTTTGTTTCCCAAAAAATAGAGAAGGCGACAAGGGGATCAGCCATACTGGACTTAATTCTCACTAACAGTGATGAAATGATAGAAGGTGTTGAAGCTACAGGAACCTTGGGGGCAAGTGACCACGCAATATTGGAATTCGACATTAAGCAAATACAAGTAGTAGAACAAAGTCAAACTAGAGTCTTGGACTTTAAGAGAGCTAATTTCAATAAACTTAGAGAGAGCTTGAGAAGGATTCAATGGATGAGAATCCTCAGGGGGAAAACAACTCAAGAAGCTTGGGAAATTTTGAAAAGTGAGATTATAAAAGCACAGTCTAACACAATACCAATGAAGAAGAAAAATAATAGATCTCAAAAGAAACCAGCATGGATGCATAAAGAACTATCTGACAAATTGAAAGACAAAAAGGACAAATATAAAAAGTGGAAAGAGGGGCAAATAACTAAGGCAGAATATCAGCAAATAGCCCAAGCCTGTAAAGATGAAGTGAGGAAAGCTAAGGCTCACAATGAACAAAGGCTAGCGACAAAAGTAAAAATAACAAAAAGCTTCTTCCAACATGTTAAAAACAAGAAAAAGTCAAGGAAACAATTGGCCCATTGCTGGGAGAAAGTGGCAAGAAGATGACAAGCAACAGGAGAAAGCAGATCTACTTAACTCATATTTTGCATCTGTCTTTACACAAAAGGAAAAACAATCCAACCTATCAAAAACAGCACTACAAAAACAGATTAGAAACACAAGTTAAAATAGGGAGGAAAATGGTAAGTGAACACCTGTCTACCCTAGACAAGTTCAAATCACCAGGACTGGATGGATTACACCCCAAGGTTCTGAAGGAACTGGCAGACGTGATCTCAGAACCACTGAACTATATCTTTCAAAGATCCTGGAGCACAGGGGAGCTGCCAGAAGACTGGAAAAGAGCTGAGGTAGTTCCCATCTTCAAAAAAGGAAAAAAAACCAGATCCAGGAAACTACAGACCTATCAGCCTGACCTCAATACCGGGGAAGATTCTGGAAAAGATAATCAAACAACGAATCACCAAACACCTAGAAGCAAACAAAGTAATAACCAAAAGCCAACATGGGTTTGTCAAAAATAGATCATGCCAGACTAATCTTATTGCATTCTTTGACAAAATGACAAAATTAGTAGACCAGAGGAATGCTGTCGATATAATTTACTTGGACTTCAGTAAAGCATTTGATAAAGTAGACCATAACCTACTACTAGATAAAGTAGAAAATGTGGGTTAGACAGCACCACCACCAGATGGATTCGTAACTGGCTGACCAACCGCACTCAACGTGTAGTCCTCAACGGAACTACATCCACATGGAGGAAGTATGCAGTGGAGTACCCCAAGGCTCTGTTTTAGGCCCAGTACTCTTCAACATCTTCATCAATGACTTGGACGAGGGATAGATGGGGAACTCATCAAATTTGCAGATGACACCAAGCTGGCAGGAATAGCCAACACTCCAGAAGATAGGCTCAAGTTACAGAAAGATCTTGACAGACTTGAACATTGGGCGCTATCTAACAAAATGAAATTCAACAGTGAAAAAGTAAGGTTCTACATTTAGGCAAAACCAAAATGCACCAGTACCGTATATGTGGTACCTTGCTCAATAGTAGTACCTGTGAGAGGGATCTTGGAGTCCTAGTGGATAACCATTTAGATATGAGCCAGCAGTGCAGCAGCTGCTAAAAAGCCAACACAGTTCTGGGCTGCATAAACAGAGGATAGAATCAAGATCACGTGAAGTGTTAGTACCACTTTATAATGCCTTGGTAAGGCCACACTTGGAATATTGCATCCAGTTTTGGTCTCCACGATGTAAAAAAGATGTTGAGTCTCTAGAAAGAGTGCAGAGAAGAGCAACAAAGATGATTAAAGGACTGGAGGCTAAAACATATGAAGAACGGTTGCAGGAACTGGGTATGTCTAGTTTAATAAAAAGAAGGACTGGGGAGACATGATAGCTGTGTTCCAATATCTCAGGGGTTGCCACAAAGAAGAGGGAGTCGGGCTGTTCTCCAAAGCACCTGAGGGTAGAACAAGAAGCAATGGGTGGAAACTGATCAAAGAAAGAAGCAACTTAGAACTAAGGAGAAATTTCCTGACAGTTAGAACAATTAATAAGTGGAACGACTTGCCTGCAGAAGTTGTGAATGCTCCAACACTGGAAATTTTTAAGAAAATGTTGGATAACCATCTGACTGAGATGGTGTAGGGTTCCTGCCTAGGCAGGGGGTTGGACTAGAAGGCCTCCAAGGTCCCTTCCAACTCTGTTGTTATGTTATGTTATGTTAACCCGGTCCAATGCCATGGAGCGCTTTGAAGATAGTTACCAAAACCTTGAAGTGCACCCGAAAGGCCACAGGTAGCCAGTGCAGTCTGCCCAGGAGAGGTGTCACATGGGAGCCATGAGGGGCTCCCTCTATCACCCGCGCAGCCGCATTCTGGACCAACTGGAGCCTCCGGGTGCTCTTCAAGGGGAGCCCCATGTAGAGAGCATTGCAGTAATCCAGATGAGATGTCACGAGAGCATGAGTGACCGTGCATAGGGCATTCCGGTCTAGAAAGGGGCGCAACTGGCGAACCAGGCGAACCTGGTAAAAAGCTCTCCTGGAGACGGCCGTCAAGTGGTCTTCAAAAGACAGCCGTCCATCCAGGAGAACGCCCAAGTTGCGCACCCTCTCCATTGGGGCCAATGACTCACCCCCAACAGTCAGCCGCGGCTGCAGCTGACTGTACCGGGGTGCCGGCATCCACAGCCACTCTGTCTTGGAGGGATTGAGCTTGAGCCTGTTTCTCCCCATCCAGACCCGTACGGCTTCCAGACACCGGGACAGCACTTCGATAGCTTCGTTGGGGTGGCCCGGTGTGGAAAAGTACAGCTGAGTGTCATCAGCGTACAGTTGGTACCTCACACCGAAACCACTGATGATCTCACCCAGCGGCTTCATATAGATGTTGAACAGGAGGGGTGAGAGAATCGACCCCTGCGGCACCCCACAAGTGAGGTGCCTCGAGGTCGACCTCTGCCCTCCCGTCAACACCGTCTGCGACCGGTCAGAGAGATAGGAGGAGAACCACCGATAAACGGTGCCTCCCACTCCCAATCCCTCCAACCGGTGCAGCAAGATACCATGGTCGATGGTATCAAAAGCCGCTGAGAGGTCTAATAGGACCAAGGCAGAGGAATAACCCCTATCCCTGGCCCTCCAGAGATCATCAACCAACGCGACCAAAGCCGTCTCAGTGCTGTAACCGGGACGGAAGCTGGACTGGAACGGGTCTAGATAGACAGTTTTGTCCAGGTACCGAGGTAATTGACATGCCACCACACTCTCTACAGCCTTCGCCGCAAAGCGAAGGTTGGAGACCGGACGATAATTACCTAATACAGCTGGGTCCAGGGAAGGCTTCTTGAGGAGAGGTCTCACCACCGCCTCTTTCAAGGCGGCCGGGAAGAACCCCTCCAACAAGGAAGCATTCGTAATCCCCTGGAGCCAGCCTCGTGTCACCTCCTGAGTGGCCAGTACCAACCAGGAGGGGCACGGGTCCAGTAAACATGTGGTGGCATTCAATCTCCCCAGCAACCTGTCCATGTCCTCGGGAGCCACAGGGTCAAACTCATCCCAAACAGTCTTAACAAGACAGCCCTCCGACATCTCACCTGGATCCACCCAATTTTGATCCAGACCATCCCGAAGCTGAACGATTTTATCATATAGATAACCACTAAACTCCTCGGCACGTCCCTGCAACGGGTCATCCCGCTCTCTCTGTTGAAGGAGAGAGCGGGTCACCCGAAACAGGGCGGCCGGGCGGTTATGTTTTGTCTCCTACAAGAGCTAATATCCAGTGGCTGCAGATATAAAAATTGCTTTGGGTTGTTTCATAACTTAATTTGCGCCTAACCTTTGGTTAAGTAGTTTCATAATAACTTTCATCTCTTTGGCCTACTATGTCTACAGCAAGATACTTTCTTCTGTACAAGTTCCAAGATTCAGAGAGGACATGTATACTAAGGCTATCTCATTAGCACAGTCTTGTAGCAAGGTTATCTAGTAGTCAAGAGACTATATCATATCCATTGATTTGTTTATTTAGTATAGATTATTTTAGCTACAGCTAGCATTTATTTGGGAATGAGGAAAACTCCCTATTATTTTAAAACTGATGATCTATATACCTTATGCTTCTAGATTAATTACTCATAAGCTATGCAAATTCTAACAATTCAAAAATTAAACTTTAAGATGAAAGTTTTATAACTTAGATTTAGAACCTTAATTTTGTTTTGCTTAATCTACTTTCTTAATCTACTATCTGGTAGATTTCCACCCATGCAGTAAGCTCTTCTTAGCTTTTGAGCCCAGACATGGTTAGCCATCTGCTGCCATCTGCTGCTGAGTCAGTTTTAAGGCTGTAAATCAGTTAGGGATAGTATAATGATAAAATTCAGATTTATACGCAAAGGTTAATGACCAATGGAAAACCATGACTGTAAATACCAAAGAACCATATATTATTACATTTGGAAAAAACATACTTCTTCAAATATGTCAGGATGTAATCATAAAATACATCATAAAAATTAATTTACAGGTAGTCTTCACTTTCCAACTGCCTAATTTAGTGACTGTTCAAACATACAACAGTTAAAAAAAAATCTAGCTTTGCCACCAATTCTCACATATAAGGCCATCATAGCATCCCATGATCATGTGATCCTCATTTTTGTATTTTCTCTGAGACAAGCAGAGTTAATGGAGAACCCACTAGTGAAATTGCAAGTTGTGGTCCCATGACATTTTGCTTAACGATCATATTGACCCATTTAATAATTGAATGGAAAGTGATGTAAGTCTATCACAGTCACAGGATTTTGATTAGTAACTATAGTGTTTAGCAATGGAATTGCCATA